>NC_136069.1:904526981-905126981 GCF_964261635.1 Lissotriton helveticus | reverse complement strand
CGATGTGCCCCTGTGGCTCCTGGGGCTTGCAGTCTGGCAAAGTGGCGCTGGACCGGCAGAGCGAAGCCTGGCCGGTCGTTGAGGGCGGGGGGCGGAGCTAAGCCCGGCCGCGAGGGAAGGAAACACCTACACAAACACCAAAGGACTCCGCAGCAGGCGAGTCTTTAAGCGCCTCCTGGCGCGTGGAAAATGTGCGATGTGCCCCTGTGGCTCCTGGGGCTTGCAGTCTGGCAAAGTGGCGCTGGACCGGCGGAGCGAAGCCTGGCCGGTCGTTGAGGGCGGGAGGCGGAGCTAAGCCCGGCCGCGAGGGAAGGAAACACCTACACGAACAGGGTTTCAATCACTGAGCACCGGATTGCACCAACCTGATAGGCCTGCGGGTAGAACATGCTGAACATGATGATTGGCAGATTTTAAACTTTTTTTAAAAACATGGTAATTCCTTCAAGTCTGCCTCAGGCAAGAACATATCCCTGCCAAGGCCTGTCCCCAGTCTGTCTTGTTCTAGGTCTCCATGTATGGGTTTCCTATGGGGTCAGTATGCCCACAGGTGATGACTGTTGAGCTGGATGGAAACATTTCACATCCATATATTTTTAATATTTACTCATCATAAGGATTCTATTTCTGTGTGCCAGATCTCCCTCACCTTGATCTGCTGGCAGAGAGATCACTCAGAATAAGACATTTGTCAATTTTTGGGCATTTATTTTTAAACACACTGTAATTCTGTCCAGCGGCCTGTGTGCAGCAACATATCCCTGCCAAGGCTTGACCCCCATCTTTGTTTGTTTGGGTTTCAAGAGCATAGTGGTACCAGGGGCATGCATGGGCTATCTATTATGGGTTCAGGGTACTACGTTAGAAAAAGTAGGTAAAGTGTATTCCGGTTTAGGGCACATGTCTTATGGCCCCCTAACCTTCATCGCACAGAAATATAGCCCTGCCCAGACTTGACCACATTGTTGTTCCTCTTGGTCTCCTGAGTATAGGGGTACAAGACATGAATCGGTGTCTATGAGATCAAGGCACCTATAAGTGATGGGAAGTATGGAAAGAAACTGAAAGAAAAATGCCCATTTATGGTACTTGATTTTTGGACGCAGGTATAGCCTGGATTTTATGGACATATGCATGACCATATATTTTTAACATCTCTCTGCTTAAAGTTTTTACGTTGGGTGCTCTGCCTCCCTCACCTTGATTGGCTGGCACAAAGATTGTCCTGAATATGGTATTTCCCAGATGTAAGCATTTGTTTCCAAAACGTGATGATTCCCTCCAGCCCCTTTCATACAGAAACATATTCCTTCCATGCTTGCCCGTGCACCTTTGTTCAGCTGGGTCTCCTGAGTGAGGCGGCATCAGACATGTATGGGGTTTCTATGAGTTCAGAGTCTCCACCGGCACTATACTGGGTGCAGTGCCTTTGGGAAATTTGGAAAGGAACTGAAAATTTGCAGGTTTCAGGTTGGTCGCAGTTATGATCCCTCAGCTGCATGGAAAGATACAATAACTATATATTTTTGACATCTACATATTTCAAAATATCACTTAGTTCCAGTTTTCCATTTCCCTGATTGGCTGGAGCAAAACTTAAAATATGACATTTGAAAGTGTTTCAGCGATTTCTTTGCAGGAATGCAGGAGGATATGCATGTCTTGACCCGCATCTGTGTTCTCTAGATGTGAGTGTGATGGTACAAAATGACAACAGATTTCCAATGGGTTTGAGCACGAATCCACACACTAGGCATAACAGAGTGTTTTTTAAATGGAAGCTTCTACAGGGGATTACTGGGGTATTGGGGCCTGTGGTTATTTGGCACCCAAGCAAACCTACTCACCCAAGAGATTTCTAGAAAGTAGAGATCCAGGAGTATCCAGGGTGTTGTGACTTGTTTGATTTGTGGCACATTTGATTACCCAGAATACCCAGCAAATGTCAATATATATGTAAACAAATCACAATTTATTTACTATTCTAAGACAGACAACTGCAGCACTTTTAGCATGTCTCAACGCTCAACTTTCCCACACTTCTCCTGATAAAAATTGAACCTTACAGGTGTTTGTGGGCCTATTTAACAGTTTCTATCTCCCTTATTATGGTAGAACCTAAAAACTAGAAATTAGGGCTAGGAAATGTACAGAATATGTACATAAGTATATATCATGCCTTGATTCTTCATCCTGTACACTATTATGTTCCCTGTCCCCAACATACTTCTGTTCTTTGCTGCCATTTTGCTACCTTAGGTATTCTTGCCGTATTAGTGTATAATAAACACCGTTAGAATCCAAAATGTAGGCCATGTTTATGTGCCAAGAAAGGGGGTGAATGTAGGGGCGCTTGCGGTGTCTCTGCCAGGACTGATTTTCTATTGCCAAAATGAGCCCTTTCGTCGCTATAGTGTAAGGCTGGCATTCATGGATCCCTGTTGGTTTTCTCTGCTCCCCACCACTGATAGGTGTACTCTCCTGGTCTGTGGACAAGAGACATTTACTTGCTGTGACCAAAAAAGATGCTCGGCACACATCAACCCTGACTCACTCTCACGTCTGAGAGGAACTTCAAACCCACCTGGCTAGACAATTCCAACCAGCCTCCCGCTGTAATCTACAAATATCCTTTTAATCGTATGCCAAATTTATACTATTGGTTTTGGCACCATACAAGTCCAAATATAAAGTGAGGTAACCCACCCTTAATCAATAGGCATAAAATGCCGCTTTGCCCTAGATCCTTGTTTTACTATGCACTGCACTCACAGGAGTATTTATGTAATGGGTGAAGTGGGCTGGCTGAATGCCCCTGTAAATAAGTTTATTACATATATATTTCCTCACGCCAGACCTAAAAAATAATAGTACAGTAGCTTCTCCACGAAATTGTGACCATCTCTTTTAATACAGAGACTGTTGCTTAGGCCCCTTTTTAAAGCTATGAAATTTAGACAAGCTTGTGTTGCACTTATGTATTTGCAGCTCTTGCCCAATGACCACAATCTTTTTGTAGTCACGAATTTCCTGAGGGCAGCTTTTAGATCAATCAACTCAAGATACGACTGACGCTTGGACCTTGCGACTTTGCACAATATTTGTAATGAATTTTTAATGAATTATAACTGTTATGAATCTCTTTTCATAGTATGTTTTTTAAAAATCTTTTATGGTTGTGCCTACTTCCGAATAAATATTCTGGGGCATATTACCAACAACTAGCGATAATTATCGCTGTGTTGGCTTAGCAGGAATATTTCTATCGCCGCCCTTCACCTGTTTCTATCGCTGAGATACCTTGCTGTTAGCAAGGTTTATTTCAGGAGCGATAAAAAACATGCGAAATGCGTGAATATCGCTGTCAATACAGCGATATTCAGGCATTACCGTGACAATGCTCTTAGCCATGTTATCCACCTCTCATTGGATAACATGGCTAAGAACTGGTCAGGGCAGGCGTTAGCTTTTGGAGATATTCGCGCTTAGCGCAAATATTTCCAAAACTACGCCTGTGTTGATCATAGGCGATAGCGATTGCAGCGACTGTTTTCAGTCGCTGACATTTTGGCACGCCCACTTTGCATGGCATTAGCGATAATTATCGCTGACACATGCAAAGTGGGCCCCTAAATGCCCGCTATCGCCTACAAGTTGTCGCTAACTGGTGTTAGCGACAGCTTGGTAATAGGGCGATAAAATGATCGCCGCATTAGCGGGGAAAAAGTCTCGCTAAAGCGGCGATAATGGCCCTTGGTAATATGCCCCTCTGTTATTTATTCTTATCTTTCAATACAGCGCTAACTGTTGCTGAACTTGCATCCAAAATGCTTCTTTCAGCCCATGGCAACACAGCTGCAAAGTTGTAGTTAACATTTTAGAGGCTCAGCATGTTTTCTGTACAAGATGTTATGTGTGTCACATTTCACATTTCCTCTGGGAATAAATATCCCTTTGCGCAACCCAGAGTTGACGACACTCTGATTAGCTGCACAGCCAAAGATGACAAAGCAGGCCACATCTGCTTCGTATTAAGCCTACACGGAGAAGAATACACACTGAAATTGGTGCCTGGCTCGCAGCAAGAGTCTGGGTAAAATGAGTTTGTATGAGAAAGAAAAACAAGCGGGGCAGAAATTAGAAAAGAGTGAAAAGGTGCAGGAAAGAGAATTAAAAAAAAGGGGGAAATAAAGCGTGAGAAAAGGAGTGAAATATTTATTTATTTATTTATGTCATTTGTAAAGCGCCTGAATCACCTCAGATGGGGTATCTCCGCGCTGCGGACGGGAAAAGATAGCAGAGACAGTATGATGTCATAAACGAAACCTGGGCTTAAGATTTGTATTTGTTTTCAACAATATTCATAAAGAGACATTCACAGGTTTTTACATTCGTAAACAATTCACCATTATTTCAAAATAGTCAATAAACTGACCTCACACATTTTTATTGCTGACAACCTCCTGGAAAGATGTATTGCCCGGCCTTTAACCACCACAATGGCCCTATGGAGCAATTTTAGCAATCAACTGTAAATAAACAGTGATTGTTAACAACCGCAACAAACTAAATTGTAAACCAGCAAAAGTTAGAATTATTCTTACTTTTAGTTAGCAGTAGGCAGATCAATTAAGTCACAGGGTTGCAAAGCAGTCTACTAGTTTTGCAAGTAGCAACACATTAGTACACATGTGTACCCCTAATGATAGGTCGCCTTCAAACATACCTACAGACCTTCCTTGGTAATCAAAAATTGGACAGCCAAAGGCTACGCCTATGCAACACCTATTGGCTTTGTCAATGTCTTTTAGCCATGTTATACAACAGCGTGGGTGTGCAGAATGGCTAAAAGTAAAGTTTGAAATAAATGCTATGACATGGCCAGTGCTGGCGGCGCATCATAGCGCATTATTTTCCGATGGTTCGGGCAAGGAAAGACACTGGAAAGTGTGGGGGTACAGGCAAGCACCTACGACAGGGGGGTTTGTGGCAGCACAGAGCAGGAGTGGGTGATAGGGGAAGAAGCAACATGTAGAAGAGGTGGGTGGGTGGGGGGGGGTGAAGTACCACGGACAGGAGTGAGTCGGAGGGGAAGAAGAAACAGTACCTTACTCACAGCACGAGAAGTGGACAGACACTAATCAATAGGAAGCAATCTGTTCCTGGTCCATGCTCTACAGAAAGAAAAAGAAGTGACACACTGCATGCACTGGCCAATTAAGAGGTAGAAAATAAGAGTACCAATGAAGCCAATGAATGGTAAGCATTGGATGGGCTTTAAGCCCTTTATTCTAAACAATACCCCTCGCCCTCGCTGCGAAAGCGTATGCACTGTCATCAAACAAGACCTAAAAAACCCAGTCACACAGTATAAAATGTTCAATACACTGCAAGTTCATTTTCTTATTTATTTATACATTTGATTTCATACAGCGCAGATATTATCCAAAGGTGTTCTAGTGCTTTACATTAGAAACAGAACACTAGATGAGAAACAAATTACACCAGCTTCAAATATTGAGTAACAACATGTAAACCGGTATGGTGAGAAGAAAATACCATACAACTTCGAGATAGAGTGGAAAGCATCAAGGTTAGGGTCAGTGCAAAATCTAAGGCCACGAGTGGTGGTAGAAAGAAGAGAAGTTAACTAAAATGTTTTGCATATTTGGCTGAGCTCGTAAGATATGCCGCAAACCAAGCTCTAATTTGGATATATTTTTTAATTTGTAGTTTCAAAATGACTTTGTTCACGGTTTTCAATCAATTATAACTTGGAAACATTTTTATCTTTCAGATATAAATTATGTCAAATAACACCCACAATTTTGAATATTCCTGGTCACATAAATATTTCTAGTCACAATAATAAATCCCTCCATAGGCTATAATCAATGAAAACTGCAACACTGAGACAATGTTACCAAAATGTGCTTTTCAGCTATGAAACAAAATATTTAGCACATGCAACAAGAGAATGTGGGCGGGGAGTGGTTATTACATGGTCTTTTTTCCATTCAAAATAAAAATGCGGGATTATATACTTTTTTGGGTAAAATCTCTTGCATTCTCACATTCCAGAGGTACTTGCACTCTTGTCTTCAGAGCATGCTTACAGCCTTCACTTTATCAAGGGAGACCTCACCCGGAAGTATTGACAGATTTATAACTCTTTCTATATTCTGATAGTAGGGGTGCATGGCCATTCTTAGTGGAGCGATTTGTCTGGCTAATTTATATAACAGGCAAGTCTCCTCCATTCTCCTTATGTTACCCTCCAGCTGCTTTTTGATACCAGGTCGCCAGTGAGGGCACTATCACACTTTATATGCCCTATTAACAAATCTACTTTCCATCTCGGTGTGCCAAGTTGCATACTCTGTACCAAATTAGGTCGTTATTTTTCAAGTTGTATATACATATAATATAAATGTAGAGTGTGCTCATAAGACAATGGATGTCTCTAGGCATGTCATGGATGCGTTGACATCAGTTCACATCAATAACAGTCGAAGCAAAAGTAGCATCAGAAACCAGTTGAGCCCTCAAAAAGACAACATTGGATTGGTCACTTAACCCACCCTTAGCTCATGAACAAATTGGGTTGATCGCTTAACCCACCCATACCACGTGAACAGACTCCTATTTGCAGCTAATGACGTAGTAGACGAGCAAAGAGTGGCCAGTCCAGAAAAAAAATTGAACTACAAAAAGAGCCCTGTTTGCTTTTGTTAATGCTTCTGCCTTCATGTTCCCAGGGGTAGCAAGGTTAGTGCCAGGGGTACAAAAGGACAACCCAGTGGGAGGAGTTGCTACCAAATGCAGCCTCTAATTGATGTAATGGTTGTTCGACTAGGCAAGAAATAGAGGAGGCAGCTGTATATAGTTCTTGTGAGTGGTCTTAAATGTGTATACTGAGGTTGCATGCCTTAAAACTGGGGTGACAGAATTCCATGGCCGAGGGCCCATGCACTCAGGCACTTCCTTTTTTAATTTAAACTAAAAAGACAGCATTCATTCATAGTTGCATAATTTTTTTTTAATTCATTCTAATGGGGGCCATGCAGTAAATCCCAAATTGGTTAGTTACAGTTTCATCGAACTAAACTTCATTTCTTTCCCCATCTCCGAGGGCCAGATTTGTACACCATGGAGTGGCCTATTTACTATTTTTATATTATCCAACTCTTTTGAAGAACTAATCAATTTATCTTCATCCTCACGCTATTTGCTGGGACACACCATGCACTAACATACAACAAAACAAGCTAAGATTGAAATCTTAGCAAATATGCAACACAGCGCACACATGTCATTAATCAGCTATTCCTATACCCAACAGCACTTACTAGCACCAATTACCGTGCACACACAGTGAACGTGTGCACACACACACACACAAGCACATGCATATATCACATCCTATAAGAGCTGAACCCAATTGGGTACATTTCATCAGATATTAAAAACATTCATCCACAACTCATTGAGGGTCACACATTCTCCTAAAGTACTAACATATCCATTCACATCCCAGACAGCACAGTTTCCCAAGGTGAATTAGATTGTTATTGTAATGGAAACCTCACAACTGGAAAGTCACCCAGGACTACCAAAGGAGCAGCATACTGGCCCTCTGTGGGGCGTGGGGCATGGGGCAGCTGACAGAGGGGCAGCATGCCTGATTTTTACCCGAAGCCTGTCCCTCACGAACAGGTGGGACAGTAAATGGTGGTGGCAGGGTGCGACTGAGCCTTTGTCGACTGTGATTGCTAAAAAACTTTGTGGTGTGAAGTTGCGATTTTAGCATGCCCACTTGAACCCCACCATCAATACTTGTGAGGTGGGCAGTCTAGGGTCTTTATGGGACTCCTCCATGCTTGATTTGTGTGTCTGCTGAGAGTGGGGCGCTCTGCCTGCTTCCTCTTCGGTCTCGGGGCTGCTGGCGTGGGGATGCTGGCAACAGGACGCTCTGCTGCTTTACCCTGGGATATTTCCCTCCAGCATACAGAGAAAGAGGGGAGACAGTCAGTAAGAAGGTCCTGAAAGGGGAAAGGTTCCTGCCTGTCTGGTTTGGGGTCTTCTGTCTACCGCCGTTCCCTGTAGTCTGCACTGGGCCACTCTCACTCTACCCACTGCACCTGTCACCAGTGGGGACAGGGCAGACGAGGGGTCTATCTGACACTACACTAGGGGAGGTAGTGTATGCTGCCTGTCTCTGCTGGCATCTACCTACAGTGTGCAGGGAGTACAGAGTGTATGCGAGTAGTGTATTCTGCATGACTCCCCTGGGGTTTGTCTCCCGAATAGAAAGAGCAATATGGGGTATTGATATTTATTGCTCTATCTGCTCTCAGAGGTCTCACTCCTGCAAAGGTGGGTAGTAGAGGGGCTTGGCAGTGGGGAAATGACTGCGAGGTCTACAGACCATGATGAGGCGGCTGGTGGGATAACATGGGAGATGGACCTACAGACTGCTTTTCTTGCATAATTGAGGTAATGAAGGCATTCTTTCTTCTGTTCAAGTTCCTGCCTGCATTGCCTGAGCGACACAGTACTTGCCCAAACTCCTGTCAGCATTACCTGAGACACAGAATCTATATCTAAGCCTCTACCTGTAGTGCAGGAGTCTGTGCCCATTCTTGGCCCTGGAAGTGGTCACTACAACCGGTAAGAGCTGCCGGTGGGTATTTGAGTGACGTGAGGAAATTTTAAAAAACATTCCCAAGTATTCTCCAGAAGATATGCACATATCTGTATCTGAGTCAACAGGCTTCCATTCTCCGAACCACCATTATTCTTTTTGCAGCACGGATTTTAATAAACAAACTGTATGGAAATTATTCTTGGACTCAAACACAGCGAAGAACTTTCCATTTGTACGCACAGTGACTTTGTTAACCCCTTCCATACGGCCGCGATTCTGCGCCTGTGCGGCAAAATCGCAAGTGGGCGGGTTCATGACGGCCCCCAGCGGCCATCAGCACACAAGCGCCGTAGTGCATGACGGCTGGGGGCCGTCATCAGCATGCAAGAGGTTAATGTAAGGTTCCAAACCTTTTTGTTGTGGGCGACAGGAAAGACCAGTTTATTTAACTGTACAGAGCCGAGGGAATAGGTTTTGTCGTGAGTAGTGGCAGAGGGCAGGTGTTACTTTTCGCAGGAAGAAGATGCACATTTCTACACACTGCAGGCAAAAGAGACCAGGGCACAGATGTATCAAACTTTCATGCAGTGTAACACAGCAAGACACCTTTCTGCGCTGCGTAAAAGGGAAAGGGTAGGAAGCACTGTATTTAACATTACACAGTGCACTCCTGTCCTTTTCTAGCAATGGCGTACAATGTGCTGCCTTGTGCCAATACTGGCACCCTTACATCATGGAGCAAGGGTGCCTGTGCTGCAGGTAGGATTGTTTTTTGTGCAGGAAGGGACACCTTCCTGTACAAAAGCAATCCTGAGAGGCATTTTCCTCTTTCTATGTGTGAGGCAGAAAGGCCACAAAAAACAAGGCGAAATAAAGATATTTCCTCCCCTGGGGAGGCATAACATTTTGATGCATTTCTAGGTCTACCACTAATCTGGGAATGCACCAGAATCTATAGGCGGATGCGTGGGAACACCCATGCTTCCCCCATGGAACGCCTCAATAGGGCAGAGTAATGCAAGGCAGTGATGTGTGCTGCTTTGCTTTACTACATATTTACCAATCCAAGCAAGGTGTCCTTGCGTGGCTTATAAATCTCACTAAGGTTTTGCGTCTCCCTTGCGTGGCGTAAGGGTTGCCTAAAACCTTGATAAATCTGGCCCCAGGTTTTTCGCTTTAGTAGTAGGAGAGATATATTCTGCTGGTGGGATGATCAGGTTTACAAAGCAAATGGGAGGAGGGTATTGTCTTTGTGGTAGGAGAGTACAGTTTATGGTCTTTGTAGGAGACAGAGACCTTTTATCGTGACGTTACAGTGCATACAGAAGAGATCATTTGTAGGTCTCCACGGGACCATGCGACTAGAGAGCCTTTTCACAAAGGCAAATTTATACATAAGTAAATCTACCTGTGTAGATTTACTCCTACACTTTGTAGTAAATGTAGCTATTCACCATTTACAAGTGTAAATTTACTGCAAATTGTTGACTGAAATGCCACAATCTTTTTACTTTGTAGGCAGGAAATACCAGGCATTTGCATTTAGTGATAGGAGAGGCCAGTGTGATCTTTGTTTTTGGAGATAGTTTTGTCTTTGCAGCCTTTTCTGCGAGGCTTTCATTTCGATGCCAGCCCTGTCAGATGTTGGTCTAGGGCAGCAGAATTCTGGTAGTTTGTATTAATTGGAGTGGACCCACTTTAGTGCACGTGGCACTTTATATGCTGATTTCACTGTTTAGATGTTCTCTTTTATAGTAACATTTTGACTTAAAATACTTTTCTTCCTAATGGAAAATAAATGACTGCACTGCATTGACTGCCTTTAAAGCGTTCAAAAGGTATGTTTTCTTTTATGTTTTGTCTTTAATATAGCAAAATGTGATCCCAGAATGGGCCTTTGCTCTTTGTAAAATATTTTATATTTTGATGGAAGACATTTTACGTGATACTTTATATATTGTAGGATTTGCTATTTCTGACTCAAACATTGTGATAGTTTTCTACATGGGGCATGGGGATTACACAGTTTCTGCTGTTTTAACTTGTAATGTTTCTTAGTGGTGGATCAATTTGCACTACAGGTTCCCTTTACAAAATGTAACGTTGATTAACTTTTAGTGAGTTGAATGGTATCTTACCACGACATTAAAGTGTTTGCACATACAGAATGTTATAGCCACTTATTACATGAATGTAATTTATATTCTATGATGACAGTCACGTTATGGTCATGTATTATTGGAATGTTGTAACCTTTCTTCTGTGTTGCTATTGCATGTAAAACTGTCGTTTTTTTTCTCTGTCACAACCAGATTTGTGTTAATTTTCTGTCTTCTTCATGACCTGGTTTTCAAGTTCAGAAACCTGGTCACTCTAATTGAACATCATCCAGTTCTCAACTTTTCCCAAAAATTGGCACTGTCCACTCCTTGCAGACCGTAAAAAACAAGAATTGCTCAAAATAATAGTATTGTCCTTAGCTAATGCCCTATACGCCAGCAACAATAGTCGCACAATATTGTGTATTGTAGACCTGTTTACAAGCCAGGTAATTATTCCCTTCTTAACCATTCAGCCAAATGGGTGAGTACCTGCCCTTCTGAAAACCTTGCCACGCTATTCCAAGGGTGCTATGATTCTATAAATCAATGGAATGTTGTAACAAGTCTTTCTATGGAGTGGCACTGGTAATGCTCACCTGATCAAACAGCCTATTGTCAGCTGTGGCCTCTCCATTAGGGCGGATGTATGTTGTTACAATGCATGCTTTTACCACGCATGCCTTTACCACGCAGGTTTTACAACGCAAATCGTTACAAGGACTTGCGTTGAGGGGTGCTGGATAGTGGAATAGTTTAATTTACTATTCCAACTCCAGTCCCCGTGGATAGTAGGGAAGGTTTTGGATAGTAAATTAAACTATTCCCTATCCTACAGCGCCCACCAGCGCAAGTTGTTGTAATGAATTGCGTTGTAATACCTGCGTGGTAAAGGTACTGCGTTGTAAAAGTTGTGTGGTAAAGGATGTTCCCCATTAGGGCGGAGGAGCACCGCCCCCACCCTCAAATAAAACGATAATAAAATGGGTTTTAACCCCATTTTATTATTGTTTTATTTTCATCCTCCCTGGACCTGCCCACAGGACTCTGACAAGTTTTGGGGGCGGGCCCAGGGGGAAGACACTGCTGGTGGGAGAGTGTTAGTGCACTGTTACAGTGCGCATGACGGTTTGGCCGTCTCAGGCCAGTCAAACCGTCCTGTGCACTGAAGCTCTCTCAAGCCCCAGCTGCGTTGCTGGGGCTGGAGAGAGCAGGCACAGACTTCCAGTCTCCTTGGAAGTGCAAGTGTTACAGAAAAGGGTATACCCAAAAAGAGTCACTGGGACCAGGGTGCTACATCAGTACAAAAATGGGGGGTCCCGGAACACTGGTTTATAAGCAAGAAATACAACTAGATATACATAAAAAAACAAATGTAGTCACATTTTTTAAGGTGTATTGTTATTTAATCAGAATACGTCGTCCAATATATATTATACACAAAAATGCATGTAAACATCATAGAAATGAGTGCCCCAGAGGAAGAGGAAGGGAGGGTGTCAGTGGAAGGAATAGTGCAAGGTTTAGGGAAGTGACAAAAATGAAGGTCAACAGATCTTATTAGACAGTTAACACTTCTGGCTTCTGGAACGAGCCACATACACAAAACATAAATGTTTGTAAAGTTCAAATTAAATACACCATGCTTCTAAAAATACAATAAATATCACGCTTAGGGTAGAAGCTGGTAGGCAGAAAGGTTGTCGACGTTTCGACCCCACAGCATGGCAGTGGAAGGGCCACTACTGCATATAGAGACTGCTACATAGCTGGATAACCTTTTGAGCTAATGAGATATAGAACACTAGAGAGTGGCACTCCCAAGGCACAAACGGTGTGTTATCATAATATAAACATTACTTATGCTATCTATGTTTTTCATTAGAAAGTCTATTAAATTATGTTTATGTTGGGACCATTTGGTGCTGTTTCTGTACCGCAAATTGTTTCAGTGGTACCGCTCAAAACCTGAATGGATTATTACGACTACAACAGCCAACGGAGAGCCAAGTCTAGTACATTGCCAGGGAATGCAACGTCTCCCGTCTCATGAGAAATACAGTTGCTGTTATTTTCAGGTAGATTTCAACTTTACTTTCAGAATATTTTCTGTATTGCTCCACTATTGCAGGGTGTGTATAAGTACCTAGGCACAGTGTCATGATTTTCCCGGTGAATACAGCACTGAGTCGGCTGGTAATCCAGCCATTTTACTTAGAACACTATTAAATGCATATCTAATCAACAGAAAGAGCATTAAGTAATCATTCTATGTACATCTATAAAAATCATATTTGTCAGAGGTGCTAGTTTCTGGAAGTTTGGAAGCACTTTCTGATATGACATACATGTCTTGAAATTGATCCCAACATTTTGCAGGAATTAAATCCGCTCAGAAAGATGAAATGAGGACATAGACGGCTTGACAGTGATCGTCTTATGGCTACCCAATGCACAATGTATGGATTGTTGGAGCTCTCATAGTGCAGTTATCCAAAGAGGGCATTCGCTCGTAGGTGTGTGGCTTCTTACTTGGCGAAAACCTTGTGTGTACATTTGAAGGCAAATAGCAGTTGTTTGTAGTCAGAATTATTTCTTTCCGTCACTAACCGGTGGTATTTGTGTGCGAAGGGTAAAAGGAATTGTGAGAGCAAATAGCCTTTAGGTGGTCTAGAGTCAAGCAACCACATTGTTGCAGAACTAGGACATTCCCATACAGAATAAACAATACACATGTTTATTTCTGGACATATCGTATCAAATAATGTATTTTATTAAAGGTCATGTCTTTCTTGGGAACTGAAAATGATAACATGTACACTGCTGAATGAAAACATTCCAAAAGCCCTCCACAATTTGTAAGACAGAAAAGAGTCTTCTGCCAGGGAATGATAGCAGTTACAGCATGCCGCCAGTCCAGAATGGTGGAGATTGAGTGTACAGACTCAGACTAAACACAGTACTCACATGTCCACTATCCAGCAGCCATTTTCTTTGGTTATGTCTCGAACAGCCTGGTGAGACAGTTCTATGTCCACCGATTGTGTTGTCTTCGGTGATGTAGAGGCGTGATGGAGGTAGCTGTAGTCTGCCCTCTACCAAATTGTTGGGTAGAACAACGTCTAAATCATATAGTATTATGGCCCTTGTGGATGACCTTTGTACATTCAAACCTTATAGTATTTGGTCAATTTTTTGCCAGCGGCCTTGTTGACTTATCAGCCTTTGAAAGACTGGACCTTTCAGGAGAGTCCTGCAGCCTCTCCTGATATCTACCTCTGAATTAACTTCCGAAAAGTGCCACCAACTCCCACTTTGGGTGTTGAAGTCTTGCATGCATCCCAATGTGAAAGCTATTGCCAACAGCAACGGCGCCAGGGGCCAGGCACTCTGCCCGGTCTTTCCCAGGTAACAGGGGCAATAAGGTCATAACCTACTCAAGGGCAGAGATCCTGGAGTTAAATCCCAATGGCCATTTTAAGAAATGCGCTGTCATACTGGACCCCTCTTTGGGAGGTCAAGCACACTGTCATCATTGTAACCTCAGACTCACCAATGAATTGGTGTCGGGGTCTAGCCCCTATACAGCGCTCAGAGCAACGGGGACTGACAAATCCAGCTTCAGGACTAACATTCCACCTGGTCATAAATCCAGGTCTATTAAAGGGGCATTGTTGAATGCTCGGTCCATGACTAAACATAAAAAAGAAATAGTATTAAACATTCAGACCCAAATTTCTAGACTGTCTCTTTGTTACGGAGACATGGGCCAATGAGAACGCTGGCCTGGACCTCGTGGATGCTGTTCCCCCTGGGTACATAATTCTAAGATGCGACTGCACTGAGTGTAGGGGGGGCGGTGTTGCCCTGGTGGTCCGTGACTCTCTGAAATGCACCCAACTATGATGGAAAAGGATTTTGCTTCTCCGGTGGAAGCTGCCTCCTTTAGGATCTCGTTGTCCAAAAACCACACTTTTACAGGTCTGCTAGTGTACCGTTCCCCAGGCCCTAGACCCAGGTTTTTGGAGTCTTGGTGCAAAATTTTAGAGCCACTTGTCGCTACTTCTCATACTATCATTCTCGGAGATTTTAACTATCACCTTGAGATGGAGCAGGGCACTGACACACTGCACCTCTTAGAACTTATGTCATCTTTCGGCTTTGAGCAATTTGTTCAGTTTCCCATGCATAAAGCAGGTCATATCTTAGACGGCGTTTTCACCAATCATTGCAACTTAATAACTGAAGAGGTAAAGCCACTTAGCTGAGTCGACCACTCGTTGATTCTGTTTAAAGTTTGCCAGAATCCCTCCACTGCTGTGGAGGACAGCTTCCTACCAAGGCACATTCACCACAGGGGGCTGAGCAAGATTTCTGCTCCAGATTTGGAAGTGGCTTTGGCCTCTGCTGGGACTGGGAGGCACAGTCCCTTCCCCCATACGGCAGAGGGGTTTCACAATTGGATTACTCAAGATATTGTCACACCTTTTAAAGAGTGCACCTTTAAGATAGTTAAACCTACATCTCCATGGTTTTCTAATGGACTTAGATCCCTCAAAAGGGAATGTCGCAGACAGGAACACAAATGGCGGCTAGACCCTTGTATTAGGAAGAAAGCCAAGCAGAAAGCCCTGCTGCAGAAATATAAGCGAGCCATCTTTCAAGCCAAAGCTCACTTCCTCACTAAGAAGATCCTTGCTGCAAACTATTCCTCTTGCACCTCTTCAAGGTGATCAAGGAGATCTACAAACCTTCTGGGATGCGGGAGTTGTTCCCCTCTCAAGACCTCTCTGATAGAATAGCTACCTACTTCGAGGACAAAGTCCATAAAATCTTCAGGGAGCTCAACAATATGCAAATGGAAGAATCAGAGGGCGTGAAGGTCATGCAGGACCAGGGAAGGGGGAGCCCCCTCCTACTTTGACAGCATTTCCCAGATTACTGAGGAACAAACTTTGGATTTTCTTATGGGTCTCAAGTCTGGTTCCCCCTCGAACCCTTGTACGCCCCTCACTCTCAAGATGGTTCCCAACATGGTTGCTGACTTTCTTTGCAAAGTGTTTAACAATATCCTCTGCTCCGGCTGTTCACTGGACGCTTGGAAAAAGGCAATTATTACAACCCTCCTTTAGAAACCCAATGCTGACCCCTCTGAATTGAAAAACCTTCGCCCCATTTGTCTTCTTCCGGCCCGCTAAAATGCTAGAGAAGTTCATCAACATTGAGTTGATGAATTACTTGGACTCCAATGAGATCTTGGATCAGTCACAACATGGTTTCTGCACCAATTACAGTACCAAATCCGCCCTCATTGCTGCCACTGATCACATCCGCATGCAAGTCTATCAAGGTGGGTCAGTAGTGCTGATTATACTCCTGTCGGCGGCTTTTGACACCGTCTTTCCCACTTGCATGGTCCAATGTCTGAAAGAGGTGGGAATCTCAGGTAAGGACCTGCAGGTCCTCCATTCCTTCCTGACAGAGACAACTAATGCTGCTAGTTGTGGGGGTTTCAGATCTAAGGCTTTTAGCCTACCCTGTGGCATTCCCCAGGGCGCACCCCTGAGCCCCACCCTCTTTAATGTGTATGTGGTCCCACTGGCCAAGTTGGTCAGATCCTTTGGGTTTCAGGTGATCTCCCATGCTGATGACACGCAGATCATTGTTTCCATCTCCAATGATCTGCAGTTGGTCGCCTAGAAATTTAACCAGTGCATGGCCAGCATTATCAGATGGATGCAAAATAACTCCCTCAAGATGAACGCAGGAAAAACCGAGGTCCTAGTCTTTGGTCCCCAGACTTCAATCTGGTCAAATACCTGGTGGCCGGGAGCTTGCGGTCCCCTTCCTGTTCCTGCCAAAACAGTCAAAAACTTGGGGGTCATTTTTGACGCTGGTCTGACTTTTGAGACTCAGGTCAGTTGCACTGTCAGTACTTGCGTTTACATTCTGAAGATTCTCAGGAAGGTGCTTCCGTATATTCCACCAGCACTCCACCGGCCTACGGTCATTTCACTGGTTACTCCCGCATTGACTATTGCAATGCTTTGTACCTGAATACTAGTACGGCCTCCCTGAACAGGCTTCAGGTCATACAAAATGCGTCTGCCAGGCTGATCCTGAATATCCCGAAAAGGCATTCAGCAAAGGAGGGGCTTCGCACTCTACACTGGCTCCCTATTAGGAAGTGAAACTCCTTCAAAGCCTTGTGTACAGTTCACAAGGCTCTGCATAATATAGGGTTGCAACAGCTGAAAAACATGTTTAAATGGTATATGCCTGGGAGGACCTTGAGATCTTCATCCCAGAGAAAACTGGATATCACTAGAGTTCACAAATCCAGATGGGGTAGTCACTCCTTCTCGGTGGCGGCGGCCAAACTCTGGAATACACTACCCTTTTCGATCTCCCATGTGGAATCCTTCCAGTGTTCAAAAAACATCTGAAGACTTGGCTTTTCTCAGTTTAAGATAAGCAAGAGGACCGCTGCACTCCAGGGTAATTACAATAGTCTTTGGTAAATGCTGGAAAATTTAGATATGCGACTTCGAGATGATCACCTCCTGGCCATGAGGTGCTAGGCTCAAAAACATCCAAGAAGAACCTTACGTAGTGTAAGGTTAAAATCTCGAATCCACCAGACGCGATGAAAAACGCTGTGTAATTAATCACGAGGTGAACGATAGGTATATTCCAAAATAGAGGAGTTTATTGTTAACTGGTCTTCATGTCATATTACGTCATATGCTGTGCCATTCAGAGTTTGTACATGTTGTATTCCAAGTGAAATAATATCAAGGATGAATATCCAACTAGGTATATCCGTAAACTCAGTCACAAATGCGACCCCAATGAATGTATGTATCGCTGTACAGGAGCAAAAAGGTCTCATCTGTATAAAAAATGTGTAAATTGAGAAGCTACGACTTAACAAGAAAAAGGATACAGGGTGCTATGGTTTTTAAAAAAAATGGTTCAGCATATGACATAATATGACATGAAGAGCAGTTAACAATAAACTCCTCTATTTTGGAATATACCCATCGATCACCTTGTGATTAATTACACAGCGTTTTTCATCGCGTCTTGTGGATTCGAGATTTTAACCTTACACTGCATAAGGTTCTTCTTGCATGTTTTTCTCAGTTTAGCCAGCTGCCTCTCATTCTCCTCTCCTCTTCCCGTCCGCTCAGCGCCTTGGCACCTTCGGGTTTTAGTGAGCTTTATAAATCCCTATCCTAAATCTTTGTTATCTGTTCACCCATATTGCATGCCACAGATATGGAATGATATAAAGCTAGTAAATGTTCTACAGTCTTGTTTGTGCTTGGTAGAACTTACCCTCCTTGAGAAACTTCCCTAAACATGCAACCATGTCCAAAAGTGTTTCATCACATAAAGCATTGAATGAGGAAGTATTTGTTGTCCTCACCATTAAAGATTCTCTTGTGCAAGTGAGTTCATTGTGACTCTAGACATTCAGGATGCATACTTTCATGTTATGATTCCTCAGGAACATCTGAAATACTTCAGATTCCCTGCGAATGGCAAACCTTTTCAGTTTGCAGTGTTGCCATACTGCACAAGTCTACTGCCAGAGTGTTCACCAAGGTTATGAAGCCTCTTCTAGGGTTAATGCATAGGGAGGGTGTCATGTGTCATCCTCACCTGCACCACTAGTTCATTTTCACTTGATCAGAAGTACAGATTATCCAGGACAGAGGCTTAGTACTGAAGACTTCAAGATCATGGTTCTCTGGTCATTTGGGAGAAGTCACATCTAGAACTCTCTCAGGATATGGAGCTCACAGGGTCTCATCTCTGCACAAATGTGGGGAACGTGCTCCTGTCTCATAGAAGTATACAAAAGATTAAGACACATACTCTACCCACCATGAATCAATCATCATCGACTGTGAGATCTTTCAAAAATCATTATAGGCTTTTGCATTATGATTCTAAACATTTTTGGAGGGGTTTAAAAATAAGTATTAGCCTTCTAAATCTATTGTCATGTGTCTGTAGATATTGTGTTTATCATCATTGGTGTCCTTTGCTTTTATCTGTAAAAATGTCCCCGAACTTCTCCTTCTCGGGTGTGCAGATTTATTGGCCCCCAAGATTTAGTGTGCAGATTGTGAACTCCGTTGGCGAAGATCTGTCACCTTTCTGCATGAAATTTGCCACCTTCTTGGGCGAGTACAATTTGCATATAGATAATCACAAAAATTCCTTGGCTGGTTATTTGATTCAGGCACTGACGACTTTGACTCTTCATTAATCTTCCAACTCATAAGGCAGGCCACGTAATTGATTTTGTGTTTTCTTATTTGGACCTGACTATAGTGGGGTCCCCTATCCAGTAGTTTGGTCGGATCACTATCTTAGAGGTGTGGCACCGCGGCCAGGGCGACTGACTCCGGAATATGGGGATCACGGTTCGATCCCCGGCACCGGCGGCAGATTAGCCCAGCACCATGTGACTCTGGGTAATAGCTTGCTTAATCTTCCCGACGGCCCCCAGCGCCTAGAGACCCTAACGGGTGATTGTGCGCTTTACAAAATGTGGATATATTAAGTTTTCTATGCCTTGAATAAGGCCTACGGAACTAGCAAATCCTAGACTAGCTTGTTTTTGGAATCCGGCTGATAAAAGGGAGTTTCACAAGGCTTTGCGGGATTCAAATCTGTTACTCTTTGGCCATACAAAAGATCATTGGTCTTCTGTTTCCAGCTGGCTATCTTTCACGGGGGATGATGTGGCTCCACCCGAGGTATTCACTCCCCTTAAAGAGCAGTATCAGTATCATGGTTTTCTTCCGACTTAGCACAATGTAATAAAAAAGCACTGTTAATGGCTATAAAAACAATGACGCTTGAGATTCAGTCCGGAAGATAAGGTTATATACAAACAGGCTCTTAAAGTATTTTGTAAAAAGATAAAGATTACACAAGCAGCATTTCTTGCAGCTCGATTGAGCTTGTGAAACTTTCAAGATTGTGAAACAGTTTCTTTGCCCTAATGCTTGCAGCATTAGGATACCAGCTTCCCAAGAACTTTGTGATTAGTTGGCCATCCTTTTTGTTGAAAAGGTAGAGAATATTCAATGTTTAATTGTTCAAATTGATTCAGCTTCTTTCTCGCTGTTTGACATCTCTATATAAATGCTTTCTATTTAGGATTGCCTCTTACCTGCTAAATCATTTGCACACAGTGCAAACCGCAGCGGCCAGGCTGGTACTCAGACTGCCCAGAACTAAATCGGTCTAATTCAAAGATCTTCATTGGCTTCCTATCAAAAAAATATATTACCTGCAAAGCACTGGCGTAGAGTAGTGTGGTATGGAGTTGAGTGGCATAGAATGGCATAGAGTAGAGTGGCGTACAATAGAGTGGCACAGTGTGGGATGGCATAGATGGTAGTGGAAATGAGTAGAGTGGCGATGAGTAGAGTGACACAGAGTAGACTGGCAGTGAGTGGAATGTATTAGAGTAGACTAGCGTGGAGTGGCATATGATGGCATGGAGTGATGAAAAGCAGGGCAGTATGGTGAAGAGTGGAATGTCATAGAGTAAAGTGTCATAGAGTGAGATAGAATAGAGTGGCTTAAAGTGGCAAATTGTAGAGTAGCGTAGAGTGTCATGGAGTGGCATTGAGTGGAGTGATGTAGAGTTGAATGGCGTAGATTAGAGTGGAGTGGCATAGAGTAGAGTGGCACAGAGCGACGTTGAGCAGAGTGGCATAGAGTAGCATGGCATATTGTGGTGTGGAGTGGGATAGACTGGTGTGGATTAGCGTAGCATTGAATAGAGTGGAGTGGCATAGAATGGCATTGAGTGTGTAGAGTAGAGTGGAGTGGCATAGAGTGGAGTTATGTAGAGTTGGATGGTGTAGAGTAGAGCGGAATGGCATACAGTGGAGTGGCATAGACTGCAGTGGCACTGCTGGAATGGCTTTGTGTGGAGTGGAAAAGAGTGGAGTGGAGTGGAGTTGATTTGAGTGCCATTGAGTAATGTGGTGTAGAGTAGTGTGGCACTGAGTATAGTGCCTTGGAATAGGATGGAGTGGCATAGAGTATCATTGAATAGAGTGGTGTAGAGTGGAGTAGAGTAGCATAGAGTGGTGTAGACTGAAATGTAGTGGCATAAAGGAGATTGCAGTGGAGTAGAGTGGTGTAGAGTAGAGCGGTTTACCGGCATGGAGTGTCATAGAGTAAGTAAAGTGGTACAGAGTGGAGTGGCATAGAGAACAGAAGAGTGGCATAGAAGAGAGTGGCAAAGAGTGAAGTGGTATGCAGTGGCCTAGAGTAGCGTGGTGTATAGTAGAGTGGCATAGAGTGAAGTGGCATAGAGTGACATTGTGTGAAGTGGAGAGACATAAAGTGGAGTGGAGTAGAAAGGCGAAGAGTAGAGTGAAGTGGAGTAAAGTAGAGTGAGGCATAGTGGGAGTGGCATGGAGTGGGATAGAGTAGTGTGGCGTTGTTGGAATAAAAATGTTTTAGCTGAAATTGTTTGTCTTAAGTTAGTATTTGCGGCACCATTTTATATTCA
Organism: Lissotriton helveticus; assembly: GCF_964261635.1. Lineage (NCBI taxonomy): Eukaryota > Metazoa > Chordata > Amphibia > Caudata > Salamandridae > Lissotriton > Lissotriton helveticus. The sequence goes on along the minus strand of NC_136069.1, from coordinate 905,105,683 downwards.
GCCGCCATTTTGAGCCATGGTCAAAACTAACTTCTGTCTCACTCTCTTTGCCCTAGCTGAAAGCAGCTGAAATATTTTTGTTTCTCCAAGGTTGAGCTTTGTTGTGCTAATGAATACATGGCTCAAAATGGTGGCTGTATATAAAATGGTGCCGCAAATGCTAACTTAAGACATATAATGTCAGCTAAAACTTTTTCATTCCAGCAGAGTGGCCTAGGGTAGAGTGGAGCAAAGTGGAGGGGTATAGAGTAGAATGGAGTGGAATAGAGTAGAGTGTCATAGAGTAAAGTGGCGAGGGTTGGAGTGTAATAAAGCAGAGTGGCACAGAGTGGAGTATCTTTGAGTGAAGAGGAGTGGCGTAGAGTGAACTGGTGTACAGTGGCGTAGAGTGGAGTGGCATTGAGTAGAGCCGTGAAGAGTAGTACAGTTGTGGGTGTACGTAACTAAAGCGCCAATAGAGACTGCAGATATGGTGAAAGCAGCATAAACAAGAAGCTGTATGTCTGTGTATAAAGTAGGAAAGCATATTGAACATCCAGGTATAATACTAAAATGCTCATAAAATCAAACAAATGGTTAATTTAAAAAAGGCAAGGAAAAACAATGACGAGGAAGAACATATGGACTTGGTCCATCCTCCGGTTAGGAGATAACGCAAGAAAGGAAGGACTTACACCAGCTAAGCAATCGAAAGATTGCACATGAGAGTGATAATGAAAACAACTAATGGCATGCTACGGGCAGGTTGTAAGCCCTCTGAATTGTAAACAATACATTTCACAGCACAGCGCATGTGTTGTTTAGGTGAGACTTAAAAGTGGATCAACTTACAAAAGGATTGTGACAAGTTCGGAGAGGAGCTTTGCACATTGAAAGAGGGGCAAATAAATTAAGACAGAGAATTAGGCATTTGACTGGTCATGTAACACTTAGCGTGGAAAACTAAGAAAAATTAGCACCTGGTATAGAATCCTAGGATTTCTCCGGCCAATCAAAGTGCTTAGAAAGCTTCCACTAACTTTAAATGTTTGCCTGCCTTTTAGACTCAGTGGGAGGAACAAGAAGCATGCAGACACAGTCTGTGTGTTTATTTGGTTGCATTTGGTGAAATTAGGGGCACAGGCTTTAATACCAGTATTGCCCATATGATGACAAGCATTAACAGCTGTTAATCCTCCTCCTCATTATGGTCCTTCACCTTTGGCTTGAGTCCGTAATTTCGGGGTAAGACATTAGCAGCAATTAACACTATCTGATTGTATTCACTGTTAATTCCCTGAAGATTGGGCAGTATCTGATTAGTAAGCACAACCAATGGAATGTTGCGAGCAACAGAGCCAGTGAGATTACAAGCAAAAGAGAACAGGGTGGTGGCAGATTTATCTGGCAAACTCATATGCAGATAGTATTACTGATCTCGAAGAAAATCAGCAATTATAGTAATTATTGTGTCCAGTCTTATCCTCCCTATGCGCCCAGGTTCACAGTTGGTGTAAAGGTCAACATCTAAGTAACTGACTGGCTCCATGGTCAGTAAGGCTACAGTAACCTGAGAAATATTGGGAATACTGTTTAAATTAAGCTAAGCAACAGGATAATTAAGACAAGAGACCTTATAGAAATGCTGTCACTAGACCTTATAGAAATTCTGTCAAGAGACCTTATAGAAATCTATTGAAGTTGTGTTACCAAAAAAAGCACAATTAATAGGCATCATCGGTGGTTCATTTTTTGCTCGTTCTCGGTATGTGTAGCCAAATCTTTGAAGGTTGTTGATATATGCACCTATCTCAGAAAAATGTAAGGACAGTTTTAGGATCAGAGACATCGCTAGTTAATCAGAGAGGTTTTATATCTTACTATGACAATATGGCTGCAAAATCAGAAACGTTTTCCCTGTTAGGCTATCACTCTGACTAGCATAACAAAATGATGAAATGTGCAAGTCCGCCACTATTTTGTTACCTTTGGACAATCGTTTAGCATAACGTGCAAGATGTGTGTGTTCAAAATGATATATGAGAGGGCTCTGCCTCTGTCTGAGTACACCACCAGCCCACTAGAACACCACACCTGTACCCAGTGACAGCCTTTAAGGAACATACCATTATTACTGGTGCAGAAAATAAACAGTAAACAATCAGAATCGGCAAAGTTACTCACTCTTGTTGAAAAATGATACGGCTGTACAAGTAAATAAAACCTGTAACGTGACCATGGAAAAACTGAATTAAAGTGCAAAAAGTGAAACAAAATGGTGGTAAAAAACAGATAATTATTTTGCCAAAAAGCTTTATAAAAAGTTGGATACCAAAACATCAACTTCATACCATTATATGTGTCATATCCCTCCAAGTTTAAAGTATCACAACTTAAAAGGAAGATGTAGAAAAACAGCATTACAGCATTTGTGAGGTTTTAAACGTGGTAGGTAATTTGTAAGACACATTTACATGTTGTGCAGCGTAATTGTTAAATGATTACCAGACGTTCGATCTCTTGTTCCCTCAGCCTCTCCTCTCTCTGCTTTCTGTGGTAGTCCAGGAGGTCCTCGCCTTCCAAACCAGACCCAATGCTGTTCTTTCTCTCCCGCAAAGAAGGCGACAACGCATTCCCAGTCAGCTTGGGTCTCTCCAGATCTGCTTTGTCGAACTCTTTCGAATTTGAACCATTTCTCCCCACAGAAAAAATGCTGTCCATGTCAACCGCAGGAAAGAGGTGAGTGGGGTTAGAAACTTGTAGCCCGAGCCTTTCAAACTCGTCACTTCCACAGGACGAGGAAGACGCGAGGCGCATTTTTCTCGCCACCCGGGGGCTGGACGGAACACTTAGCGTTGAGCTGGTATAATGAGTACCGTCTGGGGTAGAATTTCGTAAAGGAGAAACCACAGAGGTAGCCGAAGACAAATTAAGGTAATTATCAGTTTCTTGTCCATTCTGAGGTAGATTTTTGTCGCCAAGAGTTTTTCTCCTAGTCTTGTCTAAAGAGGGTTGTGGTGGTAAACTGAAAGGCACCCCCTGGTTTTCCGCAGATTTGTACAACCTAGGGAGGGATCTGCTGTACGCACCCATGTGGCTAAGTGAGCCCCCCACATACTTCCTGGCACTGGGGCCCACAGTGGCTTCATTGGCAGCCATTTTGTATTTTAGTGCTCTTGGCTGAAGTGTGTGGTGGTCTGGGCCATTCATCCTCCTGACTTGCTTTGGACTCGAGGGGACGCTTGTGGCTCCTGATCGGCTACCAGAAGAAAGAACAGTTTCACTTCCTGATCTTCTGTTCCACATGGGAAGAAGGGAACCAGTGCTTTTCCTTCCTTCTGCTAGCCCGGAGTAGGCGTTATTGTAGGATTTACTTCTGTCGTTGTGTTTCATATATGGAGGCATTTCCAGGAGTTGGTATGAGATTTCTATGTCACTGTGGGGATAAGCACCAATATGCATTCTTCGTGGACTGTACGTGTGGTCCTGGGGAGAGCTCGGACAAGAAGGGGTAGATTTTGTGGAAGTGGTTCTTTCTATTTCATGATGACCATTGTAAGAAAATGGTGTGCTCCCTTGTGTCTTGGCAGAGGACAATGGGTTTCGAACATCAGAAGCCACTGATAAAGAACGAGGGCTTTCTCGGCCAAACTGAGACAGCGTGAAGTAGGAATCAGAAAAGTCTTCAGGCATGTTCCTTCCGGGGCTTGAACTATATGTATACTTTTTCTGTGTATGTGTGTCCATAATGTTTTTTACGTCACCGTTAAGAGAGTTCATCCCAGGATAGATACCTAAATTTGGTCTTTGCATATCCAAATGTTCCATGTGACTGTATTCTGCCATATTTTAATTAGAAACCTAGAAAAATATAAAGATAAACCATCATTAACTGGATGTGTTATTGCTAAATAAACAATAGGAACTATAAACGTGAAATTAAAGTTCTTAATTTATATTATATTTAAATATGCCTGTGCATTCTAAAAAATATAATACATTTGAATAAAGTAAAAGCAAGAAACAGACGGGATTTTTCAGCACAATGATTCATCAAAAGTATTAATTTGAAAATAATTGAACTTTGTACCAAAGTCATACACATACAGCAAAAGGCGAGTCATGCATCTAATAAACGTTTGATGAAAACAATAGCAGTAATAGATCAGACACAGCAATTCTACATGCCAATCGACCACCTAGGTTGAAAATATTTGTTGGCATTTTCCCCCAAGATCAGTGCTCCACTCATTGGACAGTGGCATAGCAAGGGTGCTATGCGCCCATATGCAAGCAAGAACAAGCTTTGGCAATGCCAACTCGTCTGGCTTTAGATGCCAACCTTTCAAATGTGTTACGTGCTTGTTTTGACATGGTTTTTGCAAAACCAAACAGTGGGGAAGCTGGCAGGCCTTTGTCAATCCAAAACACATTGACTTAAAGCAAATATATTTTGGTGTTAAAAAGCACACGTTGCCACAGTAATTCCTGGCATTTAAGATCACTACTTTGTGTTTGGATATGCTTCTTATGAAAGGGCAGAATGTCATCACTCACAGTTAACCAATGGCTGAAGTTGGAAGACCCATTGCGCTATGCTGTATGTTGTAGTGGGCGGAAGTAACATGTGAATGACACAATAACAGAAGAGGGATAGCTGAAAACTCTCAATTTTATTAACATTTAAAAAATGGATCTCCCATGTTTGGCAGTAAAAAACAACTATAATTAGGATGCAGTGGCCCCTCACACCCCCAAACGAGGTGCCGTTGTATCTGCTGCACTATTGCTAGCTGATCCCCTGCCTGGGGAACACTTGCCCACTATGCATGAGACTGGAAAAAGATTTACTGAAGTTTAGAAGAGTCCTGAAAACATATCTCCTCCACACAGTTTATAGGCTGGATTCCGCCGACCCAAGCCAGGTCTAAAAGGTCACAATGTAAAGTAACACAAGACAGCGCTACTTGCTCTGTAGCGTTACATTGTATTTACTATACCACGCAAATTGACTGCTGGCCCACTTACTTTGTCTCACACCTCATTTAGACACCGCGCAGCCGAGTAGGCGCTGTCGCGGTGCTCTAATCAAAACCGAGCTGCCATCTTGGGTGAAGTAAAGGGTGACGGTCCAGTAGGCTGGCCCCTCCTGCACTCACCTGCTTGATATGGCAGTCCTGACTCGGCCGCGCAGCGGGCGCGCCAAAGGCAAGCCCGTCTGCGCCCGTCCGCGACCAAGACGCGACCGGGGCCGGTCCCCCTGTCCGTCTGAACAGCTATGAATGTATGACCCATAAGCGGAAGGAGATTTTTGCTCGGAGGCCCCCACGATGCCCTTACCACCCACTGCCTCCCCTAGACCTAAAGTGCCCGGTTTATGAATGCAAGGGCTGCGGTTTCTCTCTAACTCATCACGAAAGACAGGATAGGCAGCCCCATACCCATGGCTCTGCTCCTTCTCGTGGTCCAGGATCTTCCCTGACCCTGAGAGCAGCACTACTCAATTGCAGATCTTTGGTCAGACACGCTTTCGACATCTGGCAGTCTCTCCTGGACAATAAATGGGATCTTCTTTTTCTCACCGAAAAATGGCTGAGTGATACAACTAACCCTGCCTTGACTCTGGCTATTCCGGAAGGCTACAGTATCATCTGTGCCAATAGACTTAATGGCAAACATGGGGGCGGGGTGGCACTCATCTATAAATCGGAATGGACTTTTACCACTCCCTTATACGATCAAATTGACTGCATAGAGGGTCTTCCCTTCTGTATCAAGCTATCGGCTTCTACTTCTTGCTCAGGACTTTTGATCTATCGCCCCCCATTCCAGTACTTTGCATCTGTCTGCCCTGGCAGACTATATCATCCAGGCCAGCACGCGATATGCAAATTATACGGTTTTAGGGGATTTCAATCTTCATGTGGACGATGGCTCCTGTCCGCATAGCAAAAGCCTGATTTCTACTCTGGCTGCATGCAACTTAATTCAAAGGGTGGAGTCACCCACTCACAAATCATGTCACACACTAGATTTTGCTCAAATCTGGCGGATATCCGGGTGGAGAATTCCACACCGGTAGTATGGTCAGACCACTTTCTTATCCCCTTTTCGATCGGTTTATCTTACCCCGATAGACCCGTCCTGACCCGAAGGTATCTGGGAGAAACTGGAGCCGAATCACTGTGGATTCGCTCCAGGAACTCTTAAAAGACTCCCAGCCAATTCCAGCCTCAGACCTAGACACCTGCATTGTCAATCTAGATGCCTGGATTGGCCAGGCCATGGATTCACTGGCCCCCTTGAAACCTATTAAAACCTTTAAGTCGGCACCGTCAGCCCCCTGGTATTCAGATGATCTCCGTCAGAAAAAAGCCTCCTGTAAAGTTCTTGAGCGAGCCTGGAGACAAAAGTACTCTTTGGAAAGTAAGACTGAATATAGGACAGCCCTTAAAGAATACCGTAGAATGACTGTGAAACATAAAAGAGCCTACCTGGCTACTCGAATTAAGATAGCCAGTAGTGGATCCAGAGAGATCTTTAGCATTGTTAAATCTTTTACAGACCCTCAAGCATTGAATCGGAGTCACCCCTCCTCCCAGTTTCTCTGCAATCAACTCTCGGAATTCTTTGAGGAAAAAATAGCGTGAATTTATGCCTCCTTCCCCGCTAATGATAGCCTTGACCTAGAGGTGGTTCCGAGTACCCAGAACCTCCAGACTCTCTCCCTTACGGAATTTGCAGAAGTTTCAGAAGAGGCCTCCCTTCTAGAACTATTCAAATGCAAATCCGGATCACCTAATGATCCTTGACCGGCGAAGCAATATAAGGCTTTGGCCGTTCTTTTGAACCCTTATCTCAACCTCATATGGAATGATTCCTTGAGGGCTGGAAGATTTCCTGATAAATGGAAACACGTTCCCCTAGTTCCTATTTTGAAAAAGCCTAATGCGGATCCGGATAATCCAAATAACTACAGGCCGATTTCCCTTTTGCCCGCCCCGGCAAAGATTCTGGAAAAATTGGCACATTCTCAACTTGCCAACTATATTGAGTCCCATGGGCTCTTGCATAACTCTCAGCATGGCTTCCGGTCAGGCCACAGTACGGAGTCGGCCCTGATCGAAATGGCCGACTCAGTGAGGTGGACGTTGGACCGTGGGTCGAGGGCGGTGTTAGTGCTGCTGGACCTTTCAGCAGCATTTGACACCGTCTCTAATAAGATTCTGCTGAAAAGACTGGGTGCCTTGGGCATCGGGGGAACTGTATTAAAGTGGGTTGCTTCCTTCTTGTCAAACCGCACCCAGCAGGTATACACTCCCCCCTACACGTCCTCTGCTAGGCCACTTAAATGGGGAGTCCCTCAGGGCTCATCGTTGAGCCCGCTCCTTTTTAATGTGTATTTCACCCCACTGGCCGAAATGATCGCACGAGCCGGTCTTAAATCTACCTCCTATGCGGATGACATTCAGCTCCTCTTTACATTTGACATGTCAACATCCACAACTTTTGACCTTTTGAAATCATGCCTCAGGATTTGAATTTTGAATTTTAATGAATTTCTAAAGCGCTCTGTTACCGGGACGGTTTCCTGGCGCTAGATAGCGGTGAGCCGGTGGGGTCAAGGGCGGGAACTAGACTGCTGGGGGTCTGGGAAACAGGAAGGTTTTGAGGAGTTTACGGAATTCCACATAAGAATTGGAAGCTCTGAGGGCAAAAGGTAGGGAATTCCAAAAAGAAGGGGCTAGGACCGCAAATCTCGTCCCCCCAGACCTCTTCTTCCTGAAGCGAGGGACTGTCAGTAGAGCTTGGTTGGAGGAACGGAGCTCTCTGGCCGGGAGGTAAGGAGATATAATCTCACAGAGGAAGGCAGGGGCGGTCCCAGATCTAGCCTGGTATGTCATGCAGCCCAGCTTGAAGAGAGCCCTCTCCTTCACCGGTAACCAATGCAATGATTGCAACAGGGGAGTGGTGTGGTGAAATTTAGGGAGTCCATAAATCAGGCGAGCAGCCTGATTTTGTATCTGCTGGAGTCGGTGAATCAGGTAGTCTGGGGCGCCGTTATAGACCACATTCCCATAGTCAAGGCGCGATAGCACCATGGCCATGAGGATGAGCTTAAGGGCAGGGACGGAGAAAAAACGGGAAACCTTACGGATAGTGCGAAGGGAAAAGAAGCAGGAGGACACCACCGAGTGAACCTGGGTGTGGAGCGAAAGCTGGGAATTGATGAAGATGCCTAGGGTTTTGACCTTGGGGACCGGGGGGGAGGGGGACCGAGTGAGTCAGGCCAGAAAGACGGGGACCATGGACTGCAACCACTCCCAGTCAAAACCAACTCAGTTTTGTCGGGATTTAACTTGAGGTGGTTGCAGTTCATCCAGTTTTGGATGAAAAGCATCACCCTCTGGAAATTCCGGGCGGAAGAAGGAGAATGGGAAAGGTTAAAGATGAGTTGGAGGTCGTCGGCGTAATTGAACACTGAGACCTCCATCTGCTGTAAAGAAAAAATGAGGGGTGAGATGTATAAATTAAATAACAAGGGGGACAAAGAGGAGCCCTGGGGGACGCCGCATGTCACTCTGCGAGGAGGGGCGGCAAAGCCTGCCAGGTGGACTGCCTGCTCCCTGTCCGTTAGAAAGGATCGGAGCCAGGCATGGGCTGTGCCCCCAATGCCCGCCGCCTCGACACGGTTCAGAAGAATGTCATGCTCCACCGTGTCGAACGCGGCGGACAGATCTAAGAGGACCAGGGCCTGGGGGAGGCAGATGTCAATGCCCTCCCTCAGTTTGTCCATCACCGACACTACCACCTTCTCGGTTGAGTGCAGTGGGCGGAAACCTGCCTGACAAGAGGAGAGGCGGCCTGTGGACTCCACAAAGGAACTCAGAGTGCGGGTGACATGAGCCTCTGAGACCTTCGCCAGATAAGGGAGCAGGGAGATGGGGCGATAATTGGCAGGTAGAGATGGATCAGCGCCTGCCTTTTTTAAAATAGGGATGATAACTGCTGATTTGTGGGCAGTTGGGACGGTGCCAGTAGTGAGGGAGTGATTGATTAGTGTGAGTGGGGGGGAGTAACAGCTGGAGAAGATCTCTTTTAGGGCAAATGCCGGGCCGATGTCGTGCGGTGAGCCCGATTTAACCCGAGCCAGTAAGGGGAGAAGAGTGTCCCGTGTCAGAGGGGGGAAGTGAGTGAGAAGTGGGGCAGCAGGAAGCGGGTCCACAGTGAAGGGAATAGGAGGTGAGGGAGGGATGTTCGCCTTGATGAGAGCCACCTTCTCTATAAAAAAGGAGTTGAGGGAATTACATAGTGATTGGGACGGGGGAATTTTGGAGATCACCCTATCGGAGGCAGCGAGCTCGTGCACCGTGGCGAATATTTCCTTCGATTGATTTTCAGCTGCCAGGATTTTACCAGAGAAGTACTCAGCTTTAGCAGTTAATATATATCGTTTATATTCCTTGAGTACAAGGCAGTACTTGGCTTTGAGAAGGGGGCAGTAGGTGCGTCGCCATGCTCGTTCTGCTCTGCGCGCCTCCAGCTTCTTGACTTTCAGAAGGGGGGAAAACCATCTGTTAGCAGCGTGGGCTCGCTTAATGGCTACTTTCTTAAGGGGAACAATGCTATTGCATGCCTTTTGCAGCCAGGTGTTAATGGCTGTGAGCTGAGTGGGAAGAGATAGATCACAGAGCTCTGGGCAAGATGCCGCGAGGGAGGAGCAGACATCAGGGAGGTCGGCCTTGTCCCACTTTCTAAACCAGGTGTTTTTGGGCAGGGGGGGTTTAGGCGGACGACCAAGGTTCAGCGCAAAGGAGATGAGGAAATGATCTGACCAAGGACAGGGCGAAATGATGGGGGAGTTGGTAGGGATGTTAAGGGTCCATATTTGGTCAAGCTGATGACCTAGGATATGGGTAGGTGTGGAAAGCTGGGGAAGGAAATTGAGGCTAGTGAGCAAGGCAGAGAACTCCTTAGATCTAGCGTCCTCGGCCGGGTCATTAGGCCAATAGTTTAGATCCCCGAGGAGCAGGACTGCTGCGTTGTTCACCACTAAGGTGGCCAAGAGTTCCTCAATGGAACTGAGGAATTGGGGGGTGGACTGGGGAGGACGATAGATCAGAACACAAGTCAAGGGAACCCCAAATGAAGTAGAGCGGACTACTAGACAGTCCACAGCGGGGATAGGGGAGGAGGGGAGTGTCTGAAAATGAAAATCGGTGTGAGTAATCAGGGCAACGCCTCCTCCTGTCTTTCCCCCAGGGCGATCCATTCTGATGGCTGAATAAGTCGGGGGCAGCATGGCTAGGAGGCTCGGAAGAGAGTCATCCCTGAACCAAGTTTCGGTGAGAAACAATAGGTGGGGTTGACGAGAGTCGAGCAGATGAAATAGCTCAAGCTGGTGCCCGACCGCAGACCTGGTGTTCAGAAGGATCGCATTAATGGTGGACTGAGAGGGGGGAAGAGGGGAGGAAGCGGGGGAAGGTGACAAGTGAGCGAAGGAGCATATCAAAATGGATGGATATGAACTCTCTGAGACTTAACGCAGAAAAGACTGTGGTTTTGTTTTTTAATTTACCTTCCCCACTAGAATCTAGCTTATGGTGGCCGGAAGATCTGAGCCAGGCTCCCATACCCAAAGACTCGGTTAGGAACCTGGAAGTTCACTGGGATAACAATCTCTCCTTCGGACCCCAGGTCCAAACAGTGGCAGCATCCTGCTTCGCTAAGATTCGAATAATAAAAAAAGCTCATAAACTACCTTCCAACTGATTGCCGCAAAACTGTGGTACATGCCCTGATAACCTCCCACCTCGATTACGCCAACGCTTTATACGTGGGCCTTACGGCTGGTCTGTTTCACAAGCTTCAGACTGTTCAAAATGCTGCGGCTCGCCTGGTGGAGGGCATTCCTCCTAGACATCACATTTCCCCTCACCTCCGTAAATTACATTGGCTTCCCATTGCAAAAAGATGTGAGTTCAAAGGTTTGACACTGGCCTATAGAGCCACGAAGGGCAAGGGATCTGCTCACCTTAAAACCAGCTTGCATCCCTACTGCAACTTCAGAACATTGAGATCTAATTCCCAACTTCTTCTTGTGACCCCCAGATTTAAAAGAACCCGAATGGGAGGTAAAACATTCGAAGTCTGCGCCTCACAGCGCTGGAACAAGCTTCCGCTGCCCCTACGCTCAAGTCGGTCCGAACTTGAATTCCGTAAATCCCTCAAGACCTTCCTCTTTGGTTCCTAAGTTCTTATCTGCGTCCTCCGCTACCTGATCTATTAGCGCCGGGACGCCCCGTTGGGGCAACTGCGCGGTTTACAAAACACACAAATAAATATATGAACACTCTAACTAGTACACAGACACACCTTCCATAATACACCCACAGACAATATCAGATACTCTCACACACTCCATCATTTGCCTAAACATCCACTAATCAAATAGTACACACCATTATACACCCACAAAGCCAGTGGTGTAACACAGGCCTCCGCAGCCCCCACGGTGCAGGTGGGACCACCGAGCTGCATGGGGCCCCCTGAGCACAGTACTCAGGCCTGAGAGCTTCGAATTGAATCCAGAGCGGGGGGGGGCACTCCATGTACCTTGCAGGAGGGCCCCCTCAACTTTCGTTACACCACTGCACAAAGCGACCATTGTATGCCAGCACACCCACTATAACACAGCCACTCACTCATTTACCTACTATAATGCACTAACCCCTTCATAGAGTCACACACCGACCACCATATGGCCAGTCACCTACCATTACACACCCACATACCATGATATACCAGCACATACAGCATGGGGCCATATATGTGATATTTTGATAAAGGGTTGGTGGCCCAATAATTAAGTCTTTCTTGGGAGCAATTGCATCTGTATTAAGAAGGAAATTAAGCTCTTTCCCGCCATCAAGCTCAAGATCGAACAGAACAGCCCCCACTATTTTTGAAGTAGGAGAAAATGGTTAAAGAGTTACTGGATGTATTTTTTTTACCCTTACCATCACCAGGGTCGCAGGAATCTCCACCCATGTGCTACTTGGCCAGACAACATCATGGATCCCATTCCTCACCTTGGGCAATTCATACTGTTTGGTTACCCAAAAAAGCCTTCATATGGCTGCAGTAGCAGCTCGTGTCCTGGCAGAGTAGCGGGGCGGGGGAGCGACGGACAGCAAAAAACAAAGGTGGCACACAAAAAAAACATTTACCTGCTGCAACGCAGCATCTCCACTCGTCTGCTCCGTCCTCACCAGCACAGAATCCCCTGCAGCCAATCTATATGATGCTCTCATGCTGCTGCCGCATAGAAAAAGAACAATTGATAGACAGAATGCTGAACAATGTCAAACATTCACCCCAGTACAGAGAGCTGGGCCTAAATCCATCGGTTTTGTTTTCTTTTGGATTAACCTAGATCTCTTGACTGGGGGAATGAGTGATTGGAAAGTTTCAGCAATCCGTCCATCATCTTCTTGTGCTTGCTCTGTTCGCCCCATGTGGCCTAGGGTATGGCCAGGTGTTTATCCCTTGCTCGCTGTGCAACTGGATTCAAGCTAGCCTGCCTGATGAGGGATGATATCCCAAAACCGGTCCCAGGATGTTTGTTTCTGGTCCAGGGAAGTCCTGGCCTGGCAGTTCAGGCTGGACTGTTCCAATGAGGAGCAGGATCAAGACTGATTTGCATATGGCTAGGTCCAAACTGGGGTGGCATAGTGAGAAAAAGAACAATGGATTAAACCTAGATCTCTTGACTGGGGATGAGTGGTTGAAAAGTTTCAGGACTCCGTCTGTCACATTGTTGTGTCTGGAATGCTACTGACAGCTTGAAAGCAGCGTCAGGATTGGCCTGAGTGCCAATGATTTGCGCTCCCAGTGAGACAGGGAACCTGTGCTTGCTGTCTCTAACCTGGCAACGCAGCTCGGGTTGGAGTCAGCTTCAGTGCGCATGTCTATTTGGCGGTCCTGAGGCAGCCAACCAAACCCCCATACGAACTGACAACAGTGCCATGCCCACCACTCCCCCTCCATGACGGCCCCCAATTAGACCTCCCCAAGACTCAGCTATTAAAATTAAAATAAAACGATAATAAACACATTTAATATCGTTTTATTTTTTAAATTTTGAGGCTGGTAGGGGGGGCAACGTACTTCGCCATAGCTGAGGAACAGCCGCTGCTGTATTGCTGTCTTTCTTTTTACGACCTTCCACTTCTGACAGAATGGGACGTAAGAGTATATGACAAAATTCAGTTTTCCTGCCACTCAGATATGCACGTCCGAATCCCAATTGCTGCATTGAATTATATTAGAAGGAAACCCTGCCTCCTAGTACAGTGCTGTAGTAACTTCCAGAAGGCTTGAAATCAGCCAGTAGGTAGGGCAGGTCAAGTAATTTATATTTGCCTAGTGATGATGGGAGGGTTTTACACTCGTCTAGTAGTGAATGGAATTGGGAGATTAGCTGGGAAGTATGTTAAAATGTAAATAAGTTTCGGATAAGAAAGCATTCGACAGAAAGGCAATTGAGATAGATCAGACACGTCAAAGTTGGTCCAAGGGGTCAGATTTTCAGGATAACAATGGATTACTTAAATTTTTCAAATGTGTATATCGTATATGTAAACTTACTGCAGGGGCGTAACAAAGGCTCCCGCCAGGGGCGGCCTTAGGCATGTGCAAGCTGTGCACCTGCACAGGGCCACCAAACCCCATGGGCCACCACGCCAATATATATCCTTAATATAATAATCCTTTGAGGATGGATACATATTTGTGTGGCGTCCCCGGCAGGGATTAGGCGGCCTCCGGCTCTGTTTCACTTCCAAACACATCTGACCCCCCTCTTCACTGGCCTCCGCGCACCGCCCCGCCCTGTCCCCCTATTCCAGGGCCCCCTACCTACGCTTCCTGCCCATGGCCGACATGAGCCTAGAGCCGCCCCTGCTCCCGCAGCCCCCCGGCCTATCAATATAGGTAGAGGCCCCCTTATCCCCTACTGATGTGATTGTGAGAGAAGCCTTCAGCATATCTTGCAGGGGACCACCTCACATTTTGTTAAGCAACTGACTTACTGTATGTCAAAATGCAGGAAATTTGGTATTGCTCCAGCCTTTGCACCAGCTGAGCACCATAGACCATTTACCTCGGAGTGAAAAAAAGTTACTTTTTCATAAGGTGTGAGGTCATTTGCCACAAAGTATATTTTTGATGTTGCTGGGTTGTTTGCTTATGCTAACAAAGGGGATTCAATATATTACGTTTGTCGGAGGAAATGCAGATATCCGCAGACACGTTTCCAAAGGAAACACAGGAAGCCGTCCATTAACTTACACCTCAACACATATGGTGCTAAACCTTTGTTGACATTGTTTTACAAATGAAAATAACGTCTACGAACAGTTGCAGTAGCACTTGTACTACCTGCTCAAGTGGGAAAACACTTATTTTAGCAGATTCTGGAGTACAAAAACACAAATGTAAATACACTCAATTGTTGCAAACACATGTTTCCTGCTTCACTTACAAAATGCTTGAGGCATAAGAGTTCGCACTTTGGCTCCAAGTCACGGAATGCCACAAAAATGAGCAGGGGAATGCTTTGAAGACAGGGTCTACAACCGCAGACATCTTTTCCCATTTTTTTTAAGTAAGAGGAATGGCAATTTTAAGGTGGCTAACAATGCATTATGTGGATGCAATCTAACTGTAAAATCTCTGTCTCTGTCTAACTCTATGTTTTACATTATGTTGTAGTTATAATGGCCTGTATTAGACTTCATCAAGTGGCTCTAGCTGCCATGTGTCCCTACATTTCCTGTCTGAATAAACCAGCCTAAGATTGTTCTCACATATTGCATGTGACTGCAGATGTTCCTTCAAAACTGCAGATTTTTATGACTGGCGTTATACAAGGCAGTTTGACTTTATTAACATTTTTATGTGCATTTTGCTTTCTTATAGGGGCTTTCATTCAGCTCTCTTAACCACTGGCCTGTTATTGTGTCATTCACATTTTCCTCCACCATCATACCACGAATCAAAGGGTTAGATTAATGCAGGCATTGGCTAACTTCACTGTGAGCACGACATTCTGCTCTTAGACATGGAGCCCATCCATTCACACAGTATTTGCTTTCAGTACCAGGAATACTATGGCAGGGTGTGCTTTTTGAGACCAAAACGATTTTTGCTTTTAGCTAATGTTTCTTTTTAGATTGGTGAGAGCCCGGTAGCTCTCCAACAATAAGATTTTGCAAAAACCATGACAAAACAAGTATTGACCATGCCAAAGGCTGGCAGCTAGTGCCAGATCTATTGGATTTGCCATTGCTTGTTAGAAAAGTATCTTGGTGCTCCTTAAGGTCTTGAAAGGCAGCACTGAAAGTGTCTCAGACCAGGACAGTGCCTTGACAGAAGTCATTTGGGAGCTCACCCCAAGAAACTACAAGGGTTGTCTAAGAGTAGGAGGCTATAACTCTTTAAATTGAATGTTCTCCCTAGATCCTACCTTCCACCGGGTTTTACTATAGGCCATTAAGCCTATTGAGCTGATCTGACAAGTCAGTGTGTGGGCCATTTTTCTGCCTATTTGTGGGCCTGTTTTATGGTCTGGTGGGCCGGTTTTTACTGCTGATTTACC
Organism: Lissotriton helveticus; assembly: GCF_964261635.1. Classification (NCBI taxonomy): domain Eukaryota; kingdom Metazoa; phylum Chordata; class Amphibia; order Caudata; family Salamandridae; genus Lissotriton; species Lissotriton helveticus. The sequence goes on along the minus strand of NC_136069.1, from coordinate 905,090,043 downwards.
TGAGATGACCGCAAACATTGCCTGCTGCAAGCACAAATGCATGCAATCTCCCACACCTTGCGAAACACTTAGGGGCATATTTGTGACTTTTGTGGCACAGGGCAGCGCAGCAAGTCACCTTCCTGTGCTGTCCTGCATCACAAAAAAAGGGCAAGATTGCCGTATTTATCCAATACGGAGCATTCCTGTCCTTTTCCCTTGTGCTGGCGCCGTTTTGGCAGACTAGCACCAATGTACCATTGTGCAAGGGCGCTGATGTTGTAGGCAGGATTGTTTTTGTGCAGGAAGGGGCACAAAAACAATCCTGAGAGGCTTTTTCCTCTTTCTATATGTTCTGCTAAAAAGGAAAAAATTAAAAGAAATAAAGATATTTCTCCTTGTTATGACTCTCCTGGGGAGGCACATCTTTTTGGCGCATTCCCAGGTTTACCAGGTTTGGAAAATCTGGAAAGGCGTAAAAAAAAATGGGAGTTGCGTGGAAACACCCACGCAACGCATATGGAACACCTCCCTTGCGCAGAGAATTGCAACTCAGCAATTTGCCCAGCATTGCATTACTCCAGATTTTTTAAGCCATTCAAAGCCAAGCAGAGTGGCTTTGCGTGGCTTCAAAAATATGACTAATGGTTTGTGTTGCTCTTCCACCACATTGCGTGGTGAAAGAGCGATGCAAGCCAGGTCATAAATATGGCCCTTAACGCGTTACTGTAAGCTCAAAACTGCCCTGATCTGCTAATGTGGGTCACTTTTTCTGATTCACTAAAATGGAGACACTTTTATTTTGATACCTGGGATTATTTGTTGTCCCAGTGCGACCCTGACTTCCACCTACGATTTTTAAAATATGTATTAATTCCATAATTTGTCAAAATAAAACAAAATACTTAGGTCTAAAGTTCTCGTAAGAGTTCCACGCCGGCGCTGCTGGATGCTTGGATCACCAATTGCCAATGCAACCTAGTTTTGTTTCCACCTAATGCTTCTTTATGCAAAAGCCCTACACTTCCTCCCTCCTTAGCTCACTTTTTTCTTATGTAAGAACATATTTTTTTTTACATTTTTGATCATACAATTTATGAACTTAATAACAGCGGTTGTCAGGCATTCATTGTAGAAGTCGATATTTAATCATGTAGAAGCATTTGCAGATAATACGTCTTAGGTGGAAATCAGACAGATATATGAGTGCTAATGTGGTAAGAGCAACACCTAGCGACATTAAATTCACTGGGGCGAATTTAACTGGACTGTGACTGGAGTGGACTGATCCCATCTGTGGGTGTCGAAGCCTATGTACCACTGTCTTTATTGTTCTGCGAGCTGCTCTTAATGAATTTCTTGCTGTTTACTATGCCAATAAAATTGATTATAAAAAAAAATTCACAGGGGTGGCAAGTCAAAATGAAAATTGTTTTTCCAATGGTCTCAGATCTTACAGTGCTTGCAAGGGAATCCTCTCACCTGATAGATCATTTGGCCAAGAAACATTCAATCAAGTGGAGGGTGGTCTCTTTATCTCACCATTGCAGGTTACTGCACATATTTGCTTTCTCTGCTTGTCACAGTTTTTCTATCTTTGTCTCTTTCTTCCTTTTCTTCGTTTTCTCTTTTCCTTTTCTCCTTTCTCTCTTTACTACTCTAGGTCAAGGTCTGATCATGAAAAAATGTCTATCCCCGAAAGTTAATTCCAGTAGCCATCTCCTGCAATCACTTAGGTGCCAGCAGGTCATTTTTGACTGGTTATGCTGTGCTGGTTTTAGTTGTCCTGTGAGAAACAGACGTGGTAAAACCAAGAGCTCCTCTACATGGAGCTTGCTGTCTCAGTGCAGCCCATCTTTGCAAGCACTGGAAGTATTCATAGTTTTCAGCTCTTGCAAACTTAAATGTTGAATCAATCTAATCTCATATAAGCCTGGCATAGTAAGCGACATTGGAACATCCACCCTGCAGCTATGTACTATGGGATAGGAACCCCTAGATACATCTATTGAAGGGAGCTTTTCCCAGTGGCTAGTCATTGGAATACACAGAAGGTGTCTTGGTTTTCAGATCTTAGAACTGAACCAGATGTACACAAGATAACAGCACATTGAACAGTATACATACACAGGTCTGCTGTAGGCTCTGTAAATAACAAGCAATACAAACTCTGCTCCCGATATTAAAGCAGCTCATGGCATGTGTATCACGTTCATTTTGCATCATAGATGAGCAAAAGAGAGAAACAAAGTGCCAGATTGACATTTTCGGACTCATTTTAAATGTACTTCATTGTTCTTATGTAGGTAGATTTACAGCCTCCACCAAGGAAGAGGTTGACAATCACCATAGATAAAGTTGTTTTCCAGGGTTGCTGAGGATTTTCCACAAGAGTAGCCAGGGTTGGCTTCGAAAAGCCACACTCTTAAAATCAGGAATTTGACCAAAGTATGTCACTGGCGACTAAAATTCTGCAAACAAAGGTGAGGATCAAAGTAGGAGTACTCTGTCAGTCTTCATGTAGTAGTGTCCATCACTAGCTGTGGAATATAGTAAAACAACATGGGGGACACAGTAGTAACCCTTTTCCACAATTCAGTCACTTTGGAATTAGTTTCTGCATCCATGTGTGTGCAAGTGAATTTCAGCTCTTAGCAGTGCTAATGGGAGAGTCTGGGGTATGTCGTCGCCAATGGTAGACAAAAACTGAAAGGTTAAACTGAGGGATGGGTTGATAGGGAATCTGTGTGCGGTTTTCTGCCCTCCTCACAAATGTGCAAGCATGGGCCGAAAACAGCAGGGTGCAAATCGATAGTATGTGCAATTTTCCAGGTAAATAATCACTCACTATTTTCTGGTGAGTGTATAATAGTGGCTCCTCCTTTTGATGGGAAATTGCTCTTCATAGGGAAAATGCTGCATAAAAATGACAATAAATGCAGGCGTTACTTTCGGTGTTATGCATCTGGATGTATCTATATATGACTGTTGGTGAGTGTGTTTATGTGTGTGTGTGTGTGTGTTTACAAGTGTGTGTGAAGAAATCTATGTTAACAAGTATATCACTAATTAGCGCTGAAATAAAACTGAGAATGTATCTTCAGATTGAGAAGTCCCCTTTACAACTGCTTGGCTAATTACAGAGACGCTTACTGACATTACACCCTGATGTTGGAGAGAGCTCAATTACGCATAGAAAGGAATAATAATATCTAGGTGTCTAAAGAAACTTTCTGCATGATGAAAACACTTCAACGCATCATTGCACATGTTGGATTGTCATAAAAAATACAAGCAACAACGTTACTTATTCTCTCTAATTTGGATTACACTAAAGGATTATACTAGGGGATTCAATTTAATCATGAGAAGGCTGCAGAGAATTCAGAATTCAGCAGCAAGACTACTTCTAAATGTAAAGATACAACCATGCCTCTCTCCTGTCACAAGAAGATTCCCTTGCAAGCTATTACGCATCACTCACAGAGAGATAAATGGCAAAGCCCCAATATCACTTCGGTCATAAATCACCAAATAATTCCTACCAATCACCTACGCTCCAGGCTGGCACCTGTTTGAATAATTACAGCTTTCCTGAAGAAAGCATTTGGTGGTGCTACTTGCAACCTTTAAGCCATCAAATTATGGAATTCCCTACCTGCAAAGATTAGAGCCACTGAGAACCACTTGGAGTTCAACAGAATTGTTAACATTTGGTTATTACCCATCAAAGACTCTGTATGATGTCATTCATAAAGACGAGTACCGACAGAAATTCTGGCCTCTCCGTCACTGCATTCCCCTCTAAGATCAAGGAAGAACCAATTTAGCACAATTCCTACATAAATATCCCCTTACTAAGAGCAATAGTGTATCAGATCAACCCAATCCCCCTATAAACATGCCAGCTAGGCCTCAATCTCAAACACGAACAAAACTGAATGAGCAATAAAATTGCAGAGATTGTCCACTCGTTCAAATCTTACTGGTCAAACCCAATGAACCAGCTATCTAGACTTTCACCACACATAACACAGTAGCACAAAATAGAAAGAGACAAATATGAAGTCTAAAAGACTGGGAACAATCTTTGCTATTAATGTTACCTATCAAAGGGCAAAGTTTTAACACCATTGACAGCCAAAAAGAACATGAAAGACGCTACAACATACTGCTCCTGCCCACATGTGATACTATCAAGACGTCTCCCTACAGTTTTTATAAGCTCAACTTGAATGCTATCTCTTAATCTCCCTTTCATTATATTTCCAAGACTCTGTATTTAAAAAATGACCTTGACTTATAACCATTGATTGCTTCCTCTACTTCCTTTATATGAAATGACCGGGTCCTTACACTCCATCCTCTGTGTGCCTTACTTTCTCTGAGTGTAGCCTATTCAGTCACATGCATGTCTGCCTTACTCTATATTTGTGTATTTCTGCAAACTGGAGACACCCCACTTCATAGATCGCAACCTCTCCTTCTTTGAATCCAAAGTCCTTCAATCTATCAATAACTAACCTCTTCTAGCCTATCTACACATCCCACCAACCATTTCCATAAACTCAGCCTAATGATAATAACTTTTCTTAACTTAATCTTCCACATAGAAACTGAAGTAAATGCATGGGATGGGTTTCAGTGCCTCGTCATGGATAGTAAGCGCTATATAAATGCAATCACCATAAAATACAATACATTGAACATCCACACACATCCTACATCTGCACATCTTACTGTCTCCACCACCATCTGCTGCAAATTTGTGATTTTTTTGCTATTAAGGCACCACATTAAATTGTGTAAGTTGCACAAGAAGAAGTGGGGTAGCAGTATGCAAAGATGTAGCATGCTGAATCTTAAAAAACGCACACCGCAGTCAGAAGCGCGTCAGGGTTTGACTTGTCAACCTCAATTTTTGTTATATGTTCTCAGACATCTTGCCTTAATCAGCACAGATTTAACACGAACATTAAAAAAAACAGTGAGATTCACCAATTAATCATAACTGACTTGAGTATAACTTGCACTTCCGTAGATTTCAGATGTCATCAGTGATGTAATAGGCAGCCATAAGCAGTACTTCATAGCGATACAAGTTAAATGTACGTGAGCTATGTATAACGGGTGGATTTGTTTTTAAAACTGTCGGTTTTTGATTATTAGAAGACCTATGTTTAACTCCACTTTAATGTTTTATTATTTTTTCCCCAGTGAATTTCTAAGTTTTTTTAACGTTAGTTAAAATCTTACAACCTTAGTTATGTATAACTCATATTACGATACATACATACATAAGATTCATTTGTGTCCACCCACCACCACAAATTGCCTTTGGCCATACATGGCGGGGAGAGGCCACAGGGTCTGTGGCCAGGCCCTGTACCAAACCCCCGTGGGTGGCCATGTATCCATAGGCAGCCAGCTGGCGACAGACCCCTACCCCACATTCTCACGCACAGGGGCACAAGAGGGACACGTTTTTTATGCTTTTGTGCTCAGGGAGGGTCCCTCTCGGACCCCCCCCCTCCCCACACATACTATAATATAATATGATATATATATAGAGAGAGAGACGAATCGAACTACAAAACCTGCAAATGTGAAATGCTAAGGTTTTTCTGGGGTGACCATGTACAAAAGCAAAATACAAACCCACCCCTCCCCAAAAATAAGGCAAAAATCGAATTACAAAAACAGCACAAAATGGAAAAGTGATTGCATGACAGGAAAATTGGGATCTAAATTTGTGGAGCAAATTATGTTTGTTTTCCTAACTGACCATTTGCTGCGAGACGTGTTTACTAAGAGTTTCTCTGGAAATAATTAGAGGTGCTTAAACATCCTAAAGTTGGAACGGAAGTCTTCGGCCGTACAGAATTCACACAGGATTGCTTGAACGCCCCAGGCATGTCTTAATTTACTCCAGAACAAAACGCTCGGGTCTTTCTTTGTTCGAGAATGTTGCATTTCGTTATTAATGGGAACACGACGCACCTGCAGGTATTCTCAAAGTTATGCCCAACAAAACATCCTCCAGCGGACACACTGGAACCTAATTTCCCTAATATGGCCACCAAACACACCCTTTCCATACTTGCATACACAAATATGTCCCACTCCTATGATTCTCTTTCTTCCACAGTGTGTTTATCGTCATTCAACACCTGAGGCCAGATATCAGCTGCACTCTGTGGGGTGACGAAATTATGTGTCCAAAATCATTATTTTGGCCGGTAATTAAACCTCTGTATATACCAGTATGTTTTTTGTTGTTGGCCGTAATGGGGTATGACCACGCAGGCACCGTTATTGGATGGCAAATGGGAGACTGGGGGGGAGGGGAGCAGTGCAGGTGAGAGTTGAGTATACTCGTGGAATTTGGGGTCAGGCAGGGCTTTACGTGGACCGGGTCTCCCGGGTGCTGAGCACCGGCAGTTTTTTAAAGGGGGGCTCGAAACAGGTCTCTATCGGCCTCTGTTTTGTGCCATGGCACAGGTGGCACATCGATGTCCGTGTGCTCACACTGCTCACTTCTCTAGGATGACCAGATCTTGAGAACCAAAAACCGGGACATTTGGAAAAAATAGAAGAAGGACTACGCTTTTTCATCCACAAATGGAGCAGAATGACAGCTGTCATCAACATAGGATCACAGAAGCTGCATTTAGAAAGTAAATAAAATGTAATTTCTACAACCAAATTCATACCTGTTAATTAAATTGCTTACTAATAACAGCTGCTAACTAGCAAGGCTTTACAACACCCACAAAAAAAGTGTCTCTCACTGGTTTCAGTCAACCCCCTCTAGAAACTGGAACATGAGCAAAAATTGCCCAAATCTGCTGGGACAACTAGTGGGAAAAAAACGGGACTGTCCGGGCTAATCCTGGACGTCTGGTCACCCTACACTTCTCACTTGTGAAGAAGTTAGGCATTACGTCATGCCAGGTGAGTGTTGTAGGGGGAAGGGAAATCCTTTAAATCCTTTAAATCCTTTAAAGAGAGCAATTTCCTCTCTGGATTTCCCTTCTCTTTTTGAAACGCAAGAGCAGCAACATTGTCGTGGTGTCACCAGGGCTTTAAGTGGAAGCTTTTTCAATGTTATATACAAGCCATAGCTCCTGCTTATTTATCTTATGCAACTAAGAACCATTGACAAAGCCAATAGTCCTGACTTGTTGTAGTTATAATGTTACTTGTTGTAGCATATATCTGGATGCAATGACAGACACAGCAAAATACAAGTGAGGTGGCACACTATACTCAGCACAGATATTTAGCTTAGGTGTTGTTAAGCCACGCACTTAATTACATCGGCCACGCCCCTTTGAGAGACCCCCCCAGTTTTTTCATCCCACTTAAAAGCCCTAAAGGCAGGGCAAGTTCTAGGTCAGTTGAGGGAGAGAGTTTCATGATCCTCTATTGCCCAGGTGCAGTCCAGATGGGTTGGGGGTCGGGTGGTGCCTCTGTCCCCCATCCCTTCGGCTGGCTTGTAACCGAGGCACCAGAGTTTAAATAGTTTCTTTGACACTTTCTGTATCTGGGTACAGATGCGGGTTGCTTGGCAATAGCGTAAAGCCAGCGTCAACTAAAATGATCTGCCTTCACTGGCAGCATTTCACCCAAATATTTGAAGTTGTGCGAGTGATTCCGCAACTTTTTACATTATCTTAAGATATCACAGGAAACGGCAGCAATTGACCTGTGACGTTGATGACATCACAGGAAGTGACAAGACACATTTGAGAGAACTGCACCGAATCACTACACTGCATTTATAAGGATGTTTAGTTACCGACCACATTTCTAGCTGGGTTGCTGTCTCATCATGTGTCAAGGGACTGATCTATCTATCTACCTACCCACTATGCTGCTGGTTATATCTGAGCTTTGTCTTCCTGTGTCAAAGAAACTGATCATTAGAACTGGATGCAATCAAGAAAATGCAAATCGGGTGCCTTAATTTGATACAAAACATAAAAACTGCCCCTGTGCGACCTTTATATGACATGGAAGCTGCTGTCAAGGGTGCTACCTGTATTCTCAAGGGTGATACCACAACATGACAAGGGTGCTGTATTCATGTGGTGGGGCAAGATGCTGCCATTTTACATCAGGGTTGCTGCCATCAAATACCAAAGACCTGATTTAGAGGTTGGCGGATTGGATACTCCATCACAAACATGACAGATAATCCGTCCACCGTATTACAAGTACATTGCATGCTATGGCACTTGCAATAAGGCAGATGGGACACCCATCACAGCTGTGACGGTTTATCACACCCAGCAAACTCTCAATCACGACCCAAGTATTTTGGCATCCTGTGCTAGGGGCTGCTCAAAGAGCATGCGCTAGCATCAATATCAGGAAACTAACAGGGGAGGGGATGTGGCGTAATGGCCAGAGTGGCCGACTTTGAAGCAGGGGAACCAGTTTTGAGTCTGGGGGGAGGCTCAAGCATCCTGTGATTCTGGGCAAATCACTTAATCTCTCCCTGCCTAAAATGAATGCATCCGTCTGTAACACAATTGGTGCTCATGTAAAGCGCTCTGATTCTGTCAGGTCGAGTTTGCGCTATATAAAAATGCAACAACAACAAAATTCACCTGCTAGTGGATCGGTGGTGCTGGGTAACATCGTATGCATGTGGATCAAAGGGTCTGGGCGCTGCCATTATATTCCAGGGTGGGCTGAAAAATAGTTGCAGCAGTGCTTCCATCGTAGCTGAAGAGGGTGTAACCATCATATCCTAGGTCTGCCGTTCCCTCATGTGCCAGGGCTGTGCTTCCATCGTGTGCCAAGATAGAGCAGTTACCAATGCCATCACCATAGTACATGAATAGGACTATTGTAGTACTACCAAATCTACTAAAAAAGTGCAGTTTGTGAATAGGCCCCTGTGGTACAATACACAGTAATGTTATGCAGCCATGTCAGGAATGTATTGTCACCTATTGCTAGAGGTGCATCAATTATGAAGTAGGTATGAAGTCATCACACAAGGGTGTACTAGCATCATATGCCAGAGGTATTCTGCCCTCATCTACCAAGGATGAAGCAACCACATACCAAGACTGTATCATCAGTTACCTGATGCCATATTATGACTCCTCCTCTTCCTTTGTCTATTACATCCATTCTGCCTGGAGAAAAGGGCATTGTAGAGGCCAGAAAGCTTGTTAGCTCTCTTGGTCTCTCCCTCATTCCATATTGTGGTCAGTTTCTCTTCCCTACATGGCCCACACATACATCATTCTCAATGAGGAAATGAAAGGGGGACTCCTTCTGTGCCTATTTCTTCAGTTATATCATCATGTGGCAACAGGAATATTTTAATTAATTGCCACTCCATGGCCAGGTAAGCACCTGAGAAAAAGGGTGCTGATGGACAAGAACTCCCGAAAGCCGACAGCACTCTGAGAACAGCCCCATCTGCTTGCCCTGAAATCACTATGCATTCCTCAATTTCAGAGAATGGGATGAAGGAATGTTGTTGCAGGTGCTCAGGACATATCTAGAATCAGTTTTCAGTCAATAACAAACAATCAGAAAACGTGGCCCTTTTTTAAGGAAAATGGTGTGATAAAGTTTAAAAAATAATTATTTAACAGGTCTAAGGGCTCTCTATGAATAGTCACTGCTAAGTGTCTGGATATCCCTTCTTGGTTAAGGCACTTTAAAAATGTTCTGAACTAGACAGGGTTTATATGTCATGGAGACGGTTAACCCCAAAAATCTGTAGTAGCTAAGGAGGAAGTAAATGTGGCCCAGACTAGAGGGCTTTGGTTGGAGAACATAACTTTACCCTGAAAAGTGAAACAGAAATTGAGCCATTAGTGAAAATAGGCAGGAAGTTAAAGAAGCCACGGGGAAAGTTAATGGAGACAGTTCTGAATTGGGTACCAAAAGGAGATTGAAAGGAAAAGGGTGGTCTTGGAACAGGCAGATGGGGAGTGCCAGATGGAAACCAAGGATTAGTAAGAGGCATCTACGGATAAGTGCTGAAACGGGTACCAAATGTGGGCCGGTCTTATGAAAAACAAAAATATGAGCCCTCAGCTAAGGGAAGCTACATAAAAAGCGCATAAGTCCATAAGAGTGACCAAGGAAGCTGGGCTTAGAAAGAAGTTGAAGAAGCTTAGTAAGTATAATCCTGTGAGTTTCTAAGGAGGGCTTTGGGGAAATCTTTGTCCTGGCTCTCGTGAAAAGGCACAGGGTCAGACTGATTTGCATATAGCCATGTCTGAATTGGGGTGGCAGAGTGGGCTAAAGAACGGTGATGGATTAAACCCAGATCTTTTGACTGGGTGTGAGTGTTTGATTGATTCAGATGCTCTGTCCATCACCACCCCCTTTTGTACCGCTTGTGAAAAGGTAGGCACATCGGGAGTGCATGATGGGAGCCCATACAGAGGGGCAGGTTCAGAAAATAAGTGAAAAGTGGCATTGATTAGGACGAATACACACCTCCTTAGTGTCTGTGAATTATGCTGTGAGTGGAGGAGCAAAGTCACACATTTTGCACCACTGATCAGTCACCCTGACAGGTCAAAATATGAGTTCCCAAATAATGGACATTATTGGTTAAAAAGGAAAGTACAGCTCGGTCTAAATAAGGCTTTCAGACTTGTTGAGTGAATGTTGGACGTGCACCCATGTTGCACTCAGGTGCTATTTAAAGCTAGTTCCTCTGATCTGGTGTGACCAACTGAGCTTGGGCGGCTCAGAGAAATTCATAGCTCAAAGTGTGAGAATACTTTGGGATGTGCACCCTTGTGCAATGGTTAGTGGAAAGAGAAAGAGAACAGTAATCCCCACTCCCCCAATGGTTGGGGAATTTAGGTGTGAAAAACAGTTGGACAGGAGCTACTGAGAAGGTTCCCACAAGCCATCTTTTAATTAGCTGGGGCACTTGTTTTTGTGAGGCATTGACCTGAATGAAGAGAAGAGTTCAAAAATATCGGAGAAGAGAGCGAGGAAACTGGAGGTAACTGTAAATGCAGAAAGGGCCTTGAGCCAAAAGAAGGTAAGTACACGTCCAAATAAAGCATTGCAAAAGGCAATAGGTCTAGCATTGGTTGCCAGTTGTTTGTCTTTGTCAATGATTGTTTTGTTTTGTTATGGTTCTCGCAAATCTTTATTGTGGTGGAAGCAGCCGGTCCTCACTGATGAAAAAAAATCATTGACTAAAATCAAGAACATTGTTTGGGTCTCCAAAAGTACACATTGCCATAGCAGTCACTGACACTGATTGGAACTACTTTGTATGTGGATGTGCTCCTTGTGAAAGGGCAGAATGTTGTAACACACGCTAAAGTTAGCCAATGGCTGAAGTGGTTCTACCAATTATCCCATGCTTTACGCTGGAGTGAATGATATAGAACATAATAACAGACCAATAGATGAAGAGAGCTGGGTGAAAACTCCTAAGTAAGTATTATACATATAACTTTAGTAAAATCAAAAGATCTTGGCTAACATCAGACCTAAAAAGACACAGGGACAGTTGACAGGCCGATCTCTGCCAAACTAACACACTTTATTCCATCTTATTTGCTAGCCTGAGCCCCTTGGATATACTTATCTCTCACCATGACCAATTCAAATGCCTGCTCCCTTGAGCCAGGGCTATGTCTCTTGTGCGTTTATACACGAAAGGTTAAGTGTTCACACCCCATGAAGCATCTGCCATGTGTGTGGCAGCCTATATTTCTGAAGCTCGTACAGAGCTTACCTGACAGAAAACACGGAAAAGGACCACTTTTCATCATTACGGTCAATGTATAAGGTGGATTGTTTGAAATGGCTGAAAATATGTGGGTAAAAGAGGCACATTCGAGACACTCATTCCTGCTTCTCTACTTAACGTAAGAACATTTATTTCCTTTCAGCACTTTGTAAAACCGTATTTGGGTTACTCTAGACACTATGGGCCAGATGTATTAAAATTGGATTTTGCGGGTCTATAATAGCGAATTTTACAGATTCGCTATTATAGACTCGCAAAATGCAATGTATGGAGGTTTCAGCGATTTTTCCTACACATTCCTTATTTGCGAGTCGAAAATAAGGAATGGCTTTCCCAATCATTTCTATAGGCCTAGAGGCTTCTGTACTTTATTTGCCAATCCACTACCCTTGTCCAATCATTAAAAGCTCTTTCGATGCTATGGATCAAGAAACACAAACTTGTAATCATAATGCTCAGAAAGCACAGGCTCGAGTATGCTTAACTTAACCCCTACCATCCTTTGTCAAATGTAAAGCTTCTTTATTAAATCTTGAGAATGTGGAAAAAATAGCCCTTTCTCCAGTACAACTATCTTAGGCGTCTGACAGTCTGGTTGCTCCAGATCACTGACATGTTATCACCCACAGCCCTGAATGAGTTACTCGTTTTCCTTGACTCAGGAGCTCGTTCTGCTAGACTTCTCCGCCATATTCAACATCATGGACCATCTCATGTCCTTTGGGGGTGTGTATGACACAACCATGCATGCCTAAACCATGCAGTCTTTGCAATGACCGCATCTTTACCACGCATGCTTTTACCGTGCATGTCTTTACAACAAATGTAATTGGCAAGGCATGGTTGGTAAAGGTAAATGTGTGGTCAAGATCCCACCTCAACACCCCCTGCCTTGAGCCCTGAAATTCGGCCCTCCTGCATTGTTATCTACCTGCCCCCGCCTTATTAGGTACCCCAAACCCCTTCACTGAGCCCCAAAACCCGACCCCTAGCCCAAAAAAATGACTGCAACCCCAGCACCCCTACCCTGAGTCGTAAATTTGCCCCAAGCCCTGAAAACTGCCACTTCCCACCTGCCCGGAGTCCTAAAATTCGTCCCACTGCCCTTAAAACTACCCAGACCCCAGTTCTCCCTGCTCTGAGCCCTAAAAACTGCCCCCTCAGATTCCCCTAACCATATTAAAAGAATCTCAGATCCCCCATTCCACTTGGGGATCAGCCCTATGAGTATCACTGGAGTCTTGAGCAACACCAACCCAACCCAAAATCTAGGGGGAGGTTGTGGGCTGCCGCTACTTCTCCGGGGCCCCTACATTTAGCCAACCTTGTAAGGGCTACTCTTAGTCCTGACTTGGACCACAAGTGAGTTGGTACATTCTCTAGTAAACCTGGCTGTGGCATTAACAACTGCTATATTGTTATCCAAAATTCTTTTGGCCCTCTGACAGCCCTCCAAACAGTTCTTTCTCTGGCCCAGATTTTATCACAAGACAGCGCAGTAACAACATGTTCTGCACTAAGATACACAAGGGGCAAACCACAGTGCAGAGCCATACCAATGAAGATTGGCCTGCTCCTGCTCCCATCCCCTGTGCTGCCGTTCTATAATCCTGCTATGCGGGACGCCCAGCCTAGCAGAGGTCACTGTGAGCATACCCTTCCAGTACAAATTCCTATGTCTAGACAAATACAGCAGAATCCCACGCATTGTATGTGGCTGTACACTTAGGCACCATGCAATGCATGATATTTTTGAGAATTGAAAACATTTCTCCTGTAGCTCTTGCTTCAAGGAGGCATTTGTTTCGATGCGATGCCAAATCTGGCTATATTAGTACATCGGGGGTTGTGTCAGAACCCATAGATGTTCGCGCTGATCTGCCCAGTAACACCCCCTCAACACAAAGCGCCACCAAGGAGCGCAAAATGATTTTTGTGCAGAGAAAAGCGCATCTGCCCAAAGCAAGATGCCTTTTACGCTTGAAATTAACTACCACGTACCACTTATCCCCTTTTTGCACCAATGCAGGGAGGGCCTTAGTATTTCTGGGCTTACGCATGCTTCATGGCTGCTTCAGATGACAGGAATGCTTTGCATGGTTGCAAGTCAGAATATCATGAAGAAAAAAATATTGACTGAAATAAATATTGTGTCCTGGATATCCTGTGAAAATATTTTCCCTTTGGGTGTAGGTTTTGTAGAATTTATGCCAATGGGGTGATATTGTTGTAAATTATATTTAGGACAATATGCTTATGTCAGAGACATTCTGAATAGGTTATTCTGCTACCATTCTAATTTGGATTTTTTTCTAAAATGACTGCCAGCGCTAAAGTTGAAAAAATAAATACATGGGCCCAAAAATTTCTTAGGATCCCTGCAGATTGCCATAGCTAGAAAATCCCAAGGCTCCTGAATAGCAAGCCTGCCTGATTGTGACACCTCCTCATGCCCCTTTCTTCCACCACCCAACAATTCGTGACTTTATCTTCTTTCTTAATTTTCTGCCTCTATCTCTTGCTCTGGGTGAAAGTCTGACGATGAAAAACAAGTCTAGTTCTTTAAAAAGTGTTCTTGTACCCATCTCTGGCACAAATTAACCCCTTCGCTGCGCGAGTCGGCCAACGGCCATCACGAGCACTACCTCGGTAGTGCTGCGCACGTCCGTTGGCCGACGCGGCCCTGCTCACTCTTTCAAACCACCGCACCGTGGCGGAATTCGCGCCGCGGTTAAGCAGCGCTTGACCCCACCAAGCAGTATCCTGTGCTGTGCATATGTGCATCTTAATACCCAGAGAGAATTCAACCAGATCAAACGCAGACAGGATGCTGACAGGTAAAATAACGTGTTTCAGAACTTGCAACCTAAATAATATCCTTGCTCTTCAACCTGTGCTTGAGAACTGTGATACACAGTACTGGACTGAGCCTCCCATTACTAATTAGACTCGAGGGGACTTAGGGGCATATTTATCAAGGGGTTGCATCACTTTTGTACCACGCAAAGTGGAGCAAAAGTGATGCAACTCCTAAGATGCGATTTATCAAAACACACAAGGCCACCTTGCGTGGCCCGAAGTGACTTGATAAATTCAGAGTACTGCAATACAGGGCAAATTGCTGCGTTGCATTACTCTGCCCCAGGAAGGCTTTCCAAGGGTGGTGCGGGGGTGTTTGCGCAACAACTCATGGATTTGTACACATTCCCAAGTATACCATTACTGGGAGACCTGGGAATGCGGAAAATGCTACGCCTTCCCAGAAGAGGGCTAACGAGTAGAAATATTAGCATTTCTGCTTGTTTTTTTCCTCTTCTTATATGTGTTGCGGAATGCAGCACACATAGGAAGCTGACAATGCCTCAGGGATTGTTTTTGTGCAGGAAGGTTTCTCTTATTGTACTAAAACAATCCTGCCTACAACGCAGACACCCTTGCTTCACGGTGCAAGAGTGCCTGCGTTGGCGCTAGGCAGCACATTGTGAGCCAGTGCTGGGAAAAAGGCAGGCATTGTATTAAATGAGGCTTATTCCTGCCCTTAACCTGTATCGCAGCGCAGCAAGGTGGCTTGCTGTGCTGCGTTACAGTTTTATATATATGACCTTCTTTTACTAAAAAACAGTGCAATGCAGCATTGCAACCAAAGGTGGTGCATGAGTTGTGTAGGGGGAGATCAGCACAGAGCTATATCTGATAAGATATGGCACTACTGCTTTTTCACCGATGCTGGCACACAAGCAGGTTTCCTAGCACCACACACACTTTTGTACAATAATGCGATGGTGTGTGTGATATCCTTCCTGTACAAAACACAATGCATAGACAAACTTTGAAACGTTTCACACATTCTATGTGTGCTCGACAGTGCAGCACACGTCCAATGATTTAAGTTAGGAGAATTTAAAAGACTTCTCTTATTCCTCAAAGAGGGGTTATATTTTGGTGCAAAGCCCTGTCTAACAATAACAATAGACAGGGATTTGTGTCAAATACAATGAGTGGTAGCAAGGGAACACCCATGGGGTGCCCCCTCTTCATGCTATTTGTTCTACTTTCAGGCTACTTTCAAGCACAAGAAATGTTGGCTCTAGAAAGTAAAGGCAGAAACCATAACCTCTCTGTATGTACTGCGGTGCCCGAAAAACCTTTAGCCGATGACCGGTGGAGCTGTCCTGCGCAGCTATTGAGGAGTTTGGCTCTTGTTCACCCCTCGGCCGTCACCTAACCAGCCGGATGTCGGACACTGTTTTTCCTTGTCTCCCCGTTGTGCCTCCTACACCCTCCCCCTTCTCTTTCCTCCATTATTCTCCGTCTACCTCCCCTATTCCGTCCCTCTCTCCTCTAATTCCTCTCTCCCCTTGCCTATTTTTTTCCTCATGTTTATGCTATGCTTTTGTATTCATGTAATTCCTGTAACTACGCTCCAGTAACTGATGTCACTTTGTAACCATGTTCTGAAACAATGTTTCTTCCTCATATAAAGCGCTCTGATACCTCCAGGTCTAGCCAGCGCTATATAAAACTCAATAAATAAATAAATACTTTAGCAAGACTTTGCCCCGGTTTGTGGCACTTCGCAGTGGCACACCTTCTTGATAATTCTACCCCCTGCTGTCCTAGGATGAGTCTCTGCTACATGTGAAGCAACCAAAGGCAACACACAGTGCCCTAAAAACTCCCAAGAATCCCAATAAATAAGTACATATTACAGCGAATGTCCTCTTTGCAGTATTTCTCTGTCTGCATCCGCAGCAGGGCGGGGGCTCCGACTCGGCAGCAACGAGAAACGATTCCATCATTTAGGACCAGAGAACGCAGAGGCGAACATCTGGTAAGGGCGCTGGCTGGGCAGCGATTCAACTCCCTGGAGGCATCACTCACCACTCTCTGTTTACCTTCCAGACATCGGTATTTATGTGAGCCGACGCCGGGTCGCTGACTTTCATTTCACCCCTGTCCTGCCCCAACCAGTAGATTTTCTGTCTATTAAGCTGCTCTAAAACATGCTGCCCATGCAAACCGCTGGCTCCTTCAGAAAATAAACATTGCAAAATATGTTTGTTTTCCGTTTACAAGTTATCAGCCCTAACGAGAAGGTACATCTATGTAAATCTGTAAATTCATCTGGCTCAGAAAGTCACGGAGCAATTTAGAAAGCACATTTTTACAGTTGCTTTTAAGTTAAATCTGTAATAATATGTGGAATATTTCTCTTCAAAACCACTACGGGCACACAACGTCACAATTCAAAACGTGCGAAATTCCCCGATGGAATAATTACACAGATAGACTGGATTTGCTGCATCTTTGTTGCGCAAGACCGATCTACCACACGAAATTGCACATAAGTACTGCAGATTTATGAAGGCCTTGCGCCGCCGGTGCGTCATTTTTAACATGGGAAAAAGTGACGCACCGGCGGCGCAAGGCCTTCATAAATCTGCCCCTTGGTTTTGCAGTTTTGGAGACGTTTCAGAACTGTACTGTCTGCTACTTTGAAGTTCCATCAGTTTGCGATCCATCATCACGAATTGCAGAACCAGTTACTAAATTTTGTGTTTCGTGATATTTTTAATCCTTTTACTCCCCCTGGTTCATGGAGCACAGATGCTAAATCCAAATCGTGCAGAACAAAACTAAAATATATTTGCCCATAGCTCACTCGAAAAATAACAAAACCAGATGTAAAAGACAATGGTCCTCATTACATTACATTTTCAGCTGGCATGTTTGTGTGATAGCATTTGTGGCACTGAAATCAGTGCACAGAAACACAGAAAGTACCACCAATAGTTGTATTACGCAAAGTGCCCCAGGAGTGCAACAGGTTTGTGTGTCTGCTTTCTTCTCCCGGGGCACATTGGTTTTACAGAAGGAGAAGCAGACGCTTGCACTGCCCCAGATGCATTGGTTTTACAGAAGGAGACACAGACGCTTGCACTGCCCCTAGACACATTGGTTTTACAGAAGGAGAAGCAGACGCTTGCACTGCCCCAGATGCATTGGTTTTACAGAAGGAGACGCAGACGCTTGCACTGCCCCAGATGCATTGGTTTTACAGAAGGAGACACAGACGCTTGCACTGCCCCAGATGCATTGGTTTTACAGAAGGAGACACAGACGCTTGCACTGCCCCTAGACGCATTGGTTTTACAGAAGGAGACACAGACGCTTGCACTGCCCCTAGACGCATTGGTTTTACAGAAGGAGACGCACACTCTTGCACTGCCCCTAGACGCATTGGTTTTACAGAAGGAGACACAGACGCTTGCACTGCCCCTAGACGCATTGGTTTTACAGAAGGAGACGCACACTCTTGCACTGCCCCTAGACGCATTGGTTTTACAGAAGGAGACGCAGACGCAGACTCTTGCACTGCCCCTAGAAGCATTGGTTTTACAGAAGGAGACGTAGACTCTTGCACTGCCCCTAGAAGCATTGGTTTTACAGAAGGAGACGCAGACGCTTGTACTGCCCCTAAGTGCATTGGTTTTACAGAAGGAGATGCAGACGCTTGTACTGCCCCTAAGTGCATTGGTTTTACAGAAGGAGACGCAGACGCTTGTACTGCCCCTAAGCGTATTGGTTTTATAGAAGGAGATGCTGACGCAGACGCTTGCACTGCCCCTAGACGCATTGGTTTTACAGAAGGAGACGCAGACACTTGCACTGCCCCTAGAAGCATTGGTTTTACAGAAGGAGACGTAGACTCTTGCACTGCCCCTAAGCGCATTGGTTTTACAGAAGGAGACGCAGACGCTTGCACTGCCCCTAAGCGCATTGGTTTTACAGAAGGAGACGCAGACGCTTGCACTGCCCCTAGGCGCATTGGTGTTACAGAAGGAGACGCAGACGCTTGCCCTGCCGCTAGACGCATTGGTTTTACAGAAGGAGACGCAGACGCTTGCCCTGCCGCTAGACGCATTGGTTTTACAGAAGGAGACGCAGACGCTTGCACTGCCCCGGGACGCATTGGTTTTACAGAAGGAGACGCAGACGCTTGCACTGCCCCTAGACACATTGGTTTTACAGAAGGAGAAGCAGACGCTTGCACTGCCCCAGATGCATTGGTTTTACAGAAGGAGACGCAGACGCTTGCACTGCCCCAGATGCATTGGTTTTACAGAAGGAGACACAGACGCTTGCACTGCCCCAGATGCATTGGTTTTACAGAAGGAGACACAGACGCTTGCACTGCCCCTAGACGCATTGGTTTTACAGAAGGAGACACAGACGCTTGCACTGCCCCTAGACGCATTGGTTTTACAGAAGGAGACGCACACTCTTGCACTGCCCCTAGACGCATTGGTTTTACAGAAGGAGACACAGACGCTTGCACTGCCCCTAGACGCATTGGTTTTACAGAAGGAGACGCACACTCTTGCACTGCCCCTAGACGCATTGGTTTTACAGAAGGAGACGCAGACGCAGACTCTTGCACTGCCCCTAGAAGCATTGGTTTTACAGAAGGAGACGTAGACTCTTGCACTGCCCCTAGAAGCATTGGTTTTACAGAAGGAGACGCAGACGCTTGTACTGCCCCTAAGTGCATTGGTTTTACAGAAGGAGATGCAGACGCTTGTACTGCCCCTAAGTGCATTGGTTTTACAGAAGGAGACGCAGACGCTTGTACTGCCCCTAAGCGTATTGGTTTTATAGAAGGAGATGCTGACGCAGACGCTTGCACTGCCCCTAGACGCATTGGTTTTACAGAAGGAGACGCAGACACTTGCACTGCCCCTAGAAGCATTGGTTTTACAGAAGGAGACGTAGACTCTTGCACTGCCCCTAAGCGCATTGGTTTTACAGAAGGAGACGCAGACGCTTGCACTGCCCCTAAGCGCATTGGTTTTACAGAAGGAGACGCAGACGCTTGCACTGCCCCTAGGCGCATTGGTGTTACAGAAGGAGACGCAGACGCTTGCCCTGCCGCTAGACGCATTGGTTTTACAGAAGGAGACGCAGACTCTTGCACTGCCCCAGATGCATTGGTTTTACAGAAGGAGACACAGACGCTTGCACTGCCCCAGATGCATTGGTTTTACAGAAGGAGACGCAGACGCTTGCCCTGCCGCTAGACGCATTGGTTTTACAGAAGGAGACGCAGACTCTTGCACTGCAATCAGGCGCATTGGTTTTACAGAAGGAGACGCAGACACTTGCACTGCAATTAGGCGCATTGGTTTTACAGAAGGAGATGCAGACGCTTGTCCTGCCCCTAGGTGCATTGGTTTTACAGAAGGAGACGCAGACGCTTGCACTGCCCCTAGACACATTGGTTTTACAGAAGGAGACGCAGATGCTTGCACAGCCCTTAGACGCATTGGTTTTACAGAAGGAGACGCAGATGCTTGCACTGCCCCTTGATGCATTGGTTTTACAGAAGGAGATGCAGACACTGACACTGCCCCTAGACGCATTGGTTTTACTGAAGGAGACGCAGACGGTTGCACTGCCCCTAGATGCATTGGTTTTACAGAAGGAGACGCAGACGCTTGCACTGCCCCTAGACGCATTGGTTTTACAGAAGGAGACGCAGACGCTTGCACTGCCCTTTGATGCATTGGTTTTACAGAAGAAGACGCAGGCGCTTGCACTGCTCCTAGGCGCATTGGTTTTACAGAAGGAGACGCAGACGCTTGCCCTGCCGCTAGACGCATTGGTTTTACAGAAGGAGACGCAGACGCTTGCCCTGCCGCTAGACGCATTGGTTTTACAGAAGGAGACGCAGACTCTTGCACTGCCCCAGATGCATTGGTTTTACAGAAGGAGACACAGACGCTTGCACTGCCCCAGATGCATTGGTTTTACAGAAGGAGACACAGACACTTGCACTGCCCCAGATGCATTGGTTTTACAGAAGGAGACGCAGACACTTGCACTGCAATCAGGCGCATTGGTTTTACAGAAGGAGACGCAGACACTTGCACTGCAATTAGGCGCATTGGTTTTACAGAAGGAGATGCAGACGCTTGTCCTGCCCCTAGGTGCATTGGTTTTACAGAAGGAGACGCAGACGCTTGCACTGCCCCTAGACACATTGGTTTTACAGAAGGAGACGCAGATGCTTGCACTGCCCCTAGACGCATTGGTTTTACAGAAGGAGACGCAGACGCTTGCACAGCCCTTAGACGCATTGGTTTTACAGAAGGAGACGCAGATGCTTGCACTGCCCCTTGATGCATTGGTTTTACAGAAGGAGATGCAGACACTGACACTGCCCCTAGACGCATTGGTTTTACTGAAGGAGACGCAGACGGTTGCACTGCCCCTAGATGCATTGGTTTTACAGAAGGAGACGCAGACGCTTGCACTGCCCCTAGACGCATTGGTTTTACAGAAGGAGACGCAGACGCTTGCACTGCCCTTTGATGCATTGGTTTTACAGAAGAAGACGCAGGCGCTTGCACTGCCCCTAGGCGCATTGGTTTTACAGAAGGAGACGTAGACTCTTGCACTGCCTCTAGACACATTGGTTTTACAGAAGGAGACGCAAACGCTTGTACTGCCCCTAAGCGCATTGGTTTTACAGAAGGAGATGCAGATGCTTGCACTGCCCCTAGAAGCATTGGTTTTATAGAAGGAGACGCTGACGCAGACGCTTGCACTGCCCCTAGACGCATTGGTTTTACAGAAGGAGATGCAGACTCTTGCACTGCCCCTAGACGCATTGGTTTTACAGAAGGAGACGCAGACACTTGCACTGCCCCTAGACCCATTGGTTTTATAGAAGGAGACACTGACGCAGACGCTTGCACTGCCCCTAGACACATTGGTTTTACAGAAGGAGATGCAGACTCTTGCACTGCCCCTAGACGCATTGGTTTTACAGAACGAGACGCACACGCTTGCACTGCCCCAAGACGCATTGGTTTTACAGAAGGAGATGCAGACGCTTGCACTGCCCCGGGATGCATTGGTTTTACAGAAAGAGACGCAGACGCTTGCACTGCCCCTGTACCCATTGGTTTTACAGAAGGAGACGCAGACGCTTGCACTGCCCCTAGACGCATTGGTTTTACAGAAGAAGACGCAGACTCTTGCACTGCCCCTAGACGCATTGGTTTTACAGAAGGAGACGCAGACGCAGACTCTTGCACTGCCCCTAGAAGCATTGGTTTTACAGAAGGAGACGTAGACTCTTGCACTGCCCCTAGAAGCATTGGTTTTACAGAAGGAGACGCAGACGCTTGCACTGCCCCTAGACGCATTGGTTTTACAGAAGGAGACGCAGACTCTTGCACTGCCCCTAGACGCATTGGTTTTACAGAAGGAGACGCAGACGCAGACTCTTGCACTGCCCCTAGAAGCATTGGTTTTACAGAAGGAGACGTAGACTCTTGCACTGCCCCTAGAAGCATTGGTTTTACAGAAGGAGACGCAGACGCTTGTACTGCCCCTAAGTGCATTGGTTTTACAGAAGGAGACGCAGACGCTTGTACTGCCCCTAAGTGCATTGGTTTTACAGAAGGAGACGCAGACGCTTGTACTGCCCCTAAGCGTATTGGTTTTATAGAAGGAGATGCTGACACAGACGCTTGCACTGCCCCTAGACGCATTGGTTTTACAGAAGGAGACGCAGACACTTGCACTGCCCCTAGAAGCATTGGTTTTACAGAAGGAGACGTAGACTCTTGCACTGCCCCTAAGCGCATTGGTTTTAAAGAAGGAGACGCAGACGCTTGCACTGCCCCTAGAAGCATTGGTTTTACAGAAGGAGACTCAGACGCTTGTACTGCCCCTAAGCGCATTGGTTTTACAGAAGGAGACGCAGACGCTTGTACTGCCCCTAAGCGCAATGGTTTTACAGAAGGAGACGCAGACGCTTGTATTGCCCCTAAGCGTATTGGTTTTATAGAAGGAGATGCTGACGCAGACGCTTGCACTGCCCCTAGACACATTGGTTTTACAGAAGGAGACGCAGACACTTGCACAGCCCCTAGGCGCATTGGTTTTACAGAAGGAGACGCAGACACTTGCCCTGCCGCTAGACGCATTGGTTTTACAGAAGGAGACGCAGACGCTTGCCCTGCCGCTAGACGCATTGGTTTTACAGAAGGAGACGCAGACTCTTGCACTGCCCCAGATGCATTGGTTTTACAGAAGGAGACACAGACGCTTGCACTGCCCCAGATGCATTGGTTTTACAGAAGGAGACGCAGACGCTTGCCCTGCCGCTAGACGCATTGGTTTTACAGAAGGAGACGCAGACTCTTGCACTGCCCCAGATGCATTGGTTTTACAGAAGGAGACACAGACGCTTGCACTGCCCCAGATGCATTGGTTTTACAGAAGGAGACGCAGACACTTGCACTGCAATCAGGCGCATTGGTTTTACAGAAGGAGACGCAGACACTTGCACTGCAATTAGGCGCATTGGTTTTACAGAAGGAGATGCAGACGCTTGTCCTGCCCCTAGGTGCATTGGTTTTACAGAAGGAGACGCAGACGCTTGCACTGCCCCTAGACACATTGGTTTTACAGAAGGAGACGCAGATGCTTGCACTGCCCCTAGACGCATTGGTTTTACAGAAGGAGACGCAGACGCTTGCACAGCCCTTAGACGCATTGGTTTTACAGAAGGAGACGCAGATGCTTGCACTGCCCCTTGATGCATTGGTTTTACAGAAGGAGATGCAGACACTGACACTGCCCCTAGACGCATTGGTTTTACTGAAGGAGACGCAGACGGTTGCACTGCCCCTAGATGCATTGGTTTTACAGAAGGAGACGCAGACGCTTGCACTGCCCCTAGACCGCGTGCCTGGTTGAGAACGGTCGCTCCCTCCTGCCCTCGCTGACCCAGAGCTGCCTGGTATCGTTATCACTGCGCTGCTGAGCCTTCTAACGCTGCTCTCCTCACTTCCACATTCACCTGACATAGCGCTGCTGCCCTCGCTTAGCGCTCGAACGTGCCTGCCTGATTGTGCGCTACTTTTCATGCAAATTTTAATGTTGTGCAACCCTTGTGCCTGAAAGCTGCATTTGGTCACTGTTGGGATCGTGCTTATTCAATTCTGTTCCTCGCATCAACAAAACCACCATGGGAGGTAGATCCTTCTCCTACCTGGCAGCTAAAACCTGGAACTCACTTCCCACTCACCTTCGCCTTACTCAGAACCACCTAGCTTTCAGAAAGCAACTTAAAACGTGGATATTTGACAAGTAATTCCCCACCCTTCTCCAAGCGCCTTGAGACCCTCTGGGTATGTAGCGCGCTATATAAATTTATTGACTTGACTTGACTTGACTAGACGCATTGGTTTTACAGAAGGAGACGCAGACGTTTGCACTGCCCTTTGATGCATTGGTTTTACAGAAGAAGACGCAGGCGCTTGCACTGCCCCTAGGCGCATTGGTTTTACAGAAGGAGACGTAGACTCTTGCACTGCCTCTAGACACATTGGTTTTACAGAAGGAGACGCAGACGCTTGTACTGCCCCTAAGCGCATTGGTTTTACAGAAGGAGATGCAGATGCTTGCACTGCCCCTAGAAGCATTGGTTTTATAGAAGGAGACGCTGACGCAGACGCTTGCACTGCCCCTAGACGCATTGGTTTTACAGAAGGAGATGCAGACTCTTGCACTGCCCCTAGACCCATTGGTTTTATAGAAGGAGACACTGACGCAGACGCTTGCACTGCCCCTAGACACATTGGTTTTACAGAAGGAGATGCAGACTCTTGCACTGCCCCTAGACGCATTGGTTTTACAGAACGAGACGCACACGCTTGCACTGCCCCAAGACGCATTGGTTTTACAGAAGGAGACGCAGACGCTTGCACTGCCCGGGATGCATTGGTTTTACAGAAAGAGACGCAGACGCTTGCACTGCCCCTGTACCCATTGGTTTTACAGAAGGAGACGCAGACGCTTGCACTGCCCCTAGACGCATTTGTTTTACAGAAGGAGACACAGCCTCTTGCACTGCCCCTAGACGCATTGGTTTTACAGAAGGAGACGTAGACTCTTGCACTGCCCCTAAGCGCATTGGTTTTAAAGAAGGAGACGCAGACGCTTGCACTGCCCCTAGAAGCATTGGTTTTACAGAAGGAGACGCAGACGCTTGTACTGCCCCTAAGCGCATTGGTTTTACAGAAGGAGACGCAGACGCTTGTACTGCCCCTAAGCGCAATGGTTTTACAGAAGGAGACGCAGACGCTTGTACTGCCCCTAAGCGTATTGGTTTTATAGAAGGAGATGCTGACGCAGACGCTTGCACTGCCCCTAGACACATTGGTTTTACAGAAGGAGACGCAGACACTTGCACAGCCCCTAGGCGCATTGGTTTTACAGAAGGAGACGCAGACACTTGCCCTGCCGCTAGACGCATTGGTTTTACAGAAGGAGACGCAGACGCTTGCCCTGCCGCTAGACGCATTGGTTTTACAGAAGGAGACGCAGACTCTTGCACTGCCCCAGATGCATTGGTTTTACAGAAGGAGACACAGACGCTTGCACTGCCCCAGATGCATTGGTTTTACAGAAGGAGACGCAGACGCTTGCCCTGCCGCTAGACGCATTGGTTTTACAGAAGGAGACGCAGACTCTTGCACTGCCCCAGATGCATTGGTTTTACAGAAGGAGACACAGACGCTTGCACTGCCCCAGATGCATTGGTTTTACAGAAGGAGACGCAGACACTTGCACTGCAATCAGGCGCATTGGTTTTACAGAAGGAGACGCAGACACTTGCACTGCAATTAGGCGCATTGGTTTTACAGAAGGAGATGCAGACGCTTGTCCTGCCCCTAGGTGCATTGGTTTTACAGAAGGAGACGCAGACGCTTGCACTGCCCCTAGACACATTGGTTTTACAGAAGGAGACGCAGATGCTTGCACTGCCCCTAGACGCATTGGTTTTACAGAAGGAGACGCAGACGCTTGCACAGCCCTTAGACGCATTGGTTTTACAGAAGGAGACGCAGATGCTTGCACTGCCCCTTGATGCATTGGTTTTACAGAAGGAGATGCAGACACTGACACTGCCCCTAGACGCATTGGTTTTACTGAAGGAGACGCAGACGGTTGCACTGCCCCTAGATGCATTGGTTTTACAGAAGGAGACGCAGACGCTTGCACTGCCCCTAGACCGCGTGCCTGGTTGAGAACGGTCGCTCCCTCCTGCCCTCGCTGACCCAGAGCTGCCTGGTATCGTTATCACTGCGCTGCTGAGCCTTCTAACGCTGCTCTCCTCACTTCCACATTCACCTGACATAGCGCTGCTGCCCTCGCTTAGGGCTCGAACGTGCCTGCCTGATTGTGCGCTACTTTTCATGCAAATTTTAATGTTGTGCAACCCTTGTGCCTGAAAGCTGCATTTGGTCACTGTTGGGATCGTGCTTATTCAATTCTGTTCCTCGCATCAACAAAACCACCATGGGAGGTAGATCCTTCTCCTACCTGGCAGCTAAAACCTGGAACTCACTTCCCACTCACCTTCGCCTTACTCAGAACCACCTAGCTTTCAGAAAGCAACTTAAAACGTGGATATTTGACAAGTAATTCCCCACCCTTCTCCAAGCGCCTTGAGACCCTCTGGGTATGTAGCGCGCTATATAAATTTATTGACTTGACTTGACTTGACTAGACGCATTGGTTTTACAGAAGGAGACGCAGACGTTTGCACTGCCCTTTGATGCATTGGTTTTACAGAAGAAGACGCAGGCGCTTGCACTGCCCCTAGGCGCATTGGTTTTACAGAAGGAGACGTAGACTCTTGCACTGCCTCTAGACACATTGGTTTTACAGAAGGAGACGCAGACGCTTGTACTGCCCCTAAGCGCATTGGTTTTACAGAAGGAGATGCAGATGCTTGCACTGCCCCTAGAAGCATTGGTTTTATAGAAGGAGACGCTGACGCAGACGCTTGCACTGCCCCTAGACGCATTGGTTTTACAGAAGGAGATGCAGACTCTTGCACTGCGCCTAGACCCATTGGTTTTATAGAAGGAGACACTGACGCAGACGCTTGCACTGCCCCTAGACACATTGGTTTTACAGAAGGAGATGCAGACTCTTGCACTGCCCCTAGACGCATTGGTTTTACAGAACGAGACGCACACGCTTGCACTGCCCCAAGACGCATTGGTTTTACAGAAGGAGACGCAGACGCTTGCACTGCCCGGGATGCATTGGTTTTACAGAAAGAGACGCAGACGCTTGCACTGCCCCTGTACCCATTGGTTTTACAGAAGGAGACGCAGACGCTTGCACTGCCCCTAGACGCATTTGTTTTACAGAAGGAGACACAGCCTCTTGCACTGCCCCTAGACGCATTGGTTTTACAGAAAGAGACGCAGACACTTGCCCTGCCCCTAGGCGCATTTATTTTACAGAAGGAGACGCAGATGCTTGCACTGCCCCTAGACGCATTGGTTTTACAGAAGGAGACGCAGACGCTTGTACTGCCCCTAGGCGCATTGGTTTTACAGAAGGAGATGCAGACACTTGCACTGCCCCTTGACGCATTGGTTACATTCTAGTTCTATCTCGCTGTTGCTCATCGACAGATGAATTCGTAGGGGCGTGGAAGGGTTAGTGGTCGGGTTCGGAACGAGGTGCATAAAACAGGCATGGTGCTTTGAGAGTTCCCTTGTATTTCATTGTAAGTGAAATCTATGTGATGCAAATTGATTTTTCGAATTGTACAAACTACAAAACAGACTTATACTGCCTGTCTAAGCATGCCATGAAGGTTTCTAAATATATATTTGACATGAAGTTCTGGTATAAACAATTGTGCAACCTGAGTATGTTTTTAGGTGTTCAGCTTGAAAGTAAAGTACGGTCTACTATATAGTTCAATGATCTGTGTTCTGCTTATCATAGTTTATTGTACTGTTTTGGAGGGAAGAAGGAAGGAAGGAGTGAAATCAACTGTAACACACGATTGTGCGAACACTATTGTATTGTGTAAAGCGCTCTGATATCCTTCGGGATCAAGTTTGCGCTATATAAAACTTTATAAGTAAATAAATAAATAAGGAGACGCAGATGCAGACGCTTGCCCTGCCCCTACACGCATTGGTTTTACAGAAGGAGACGCAGACTCTTGCACTGCCCCTAGACGCATTGGTTTTACAGAAGGAGACACAGACGCTTGCACTGCCCCAGGACGTATTGGTTTTACAGAAAGAGATGCAGACGCTTACACTGCCCCTAGACCCATTGGTTTTACAGAAGGAGACGCAGACGTTGCATTGCCCTTAGACGCATTGGTTTTACAGAAGGAGACGCAGACACTTGCACTGCACCTACGCGCATTGGTTTTACAGAAGGAGACGCAGACTCCTGCACTGCCCCTAGATGCATTGGTTTTACAGAAGGAGATGCAGACGCTTGTCCTGCCCTTAGATGCATTGGTTTTACAGAAGGAGACGCAGACGCTTCCACTGCCCCTGGAAGCATTGGTTTTACAGAAGGAGAGGCAGACACTTGCACTGCCCCTAGGCGCATTGGTTTTACAGAAGGAGACATAGTCTCTTGCACTACCCCTAGAAACATTGGTTTTACAGAAGGAGACCAGACGCTTGTACTGCCCCTACGCGCATTGGTTTTACAGAAGGAGATGCAGACACTTGCACTGCCCCTAGACGCACTGGTTTTACAGAAGGAGACGCAGACGCTTGCACTGCCCCGGGACGCATTGGTTTTACAGAAGGAGACGCAGACGCTTGCACTGCCCCTAGACCCATTGGTTTTACAGAAGGAGACGCAGACGCTTGCACTGCCCCGGGACGCATTGGTTTTACAGAAGGAGACGCAGACGCTTGCACTGCCCCTAGACCCATTGGTTTTACAGAAGAAGACGCAGACGTTGCACTGCCCTTAGACGCATTGGTTTTACAGAAGGAGACACAGGCGCTTGCACTGCCCCTAATACGTCGGCTTCAGGCGAGAGCCTAAGTGGGGTTGCGTGTATCTATCTTCGCTGTTGTAAAGCAGGCTGCATGCCGCTTATACCGTGAAAAACTTGCAATCAATTGGTTGCCCCCAAAGCAGCTGTAAACCTGTGCCTAACCTGGAGCAGTGCATTACTGATAGGCAGCCATACTTTCTTTCACAGTCCAGTGGCACCCAGCTTGCACTTCAAAGAAGGACAAACCGCCGCTGCAGGTGGGTGTTTGGGGTCTCCCTGGTTTCAACTCCGGAGTGCTCCCTTGAGGGGGTGCACTGACTTTGCACCACCTCTTTCTGGTGCACAGCCATTGAGCCTCCTGACATCCTCTTTGCCTCTTCGCCCATGTCCATAATATGGCATCCGGCACCTGCTTAGATCCAAAGTATTACTCTCATTAGATAAGGTCATACACCCCCAAGCAAGTGAGGGACAAGCCCTTAAGCTAGCACTGGCGTTATCTGCATTACAGAACTGACTGCACAAGCCTCTGCTATCCTTTCTAAAATGCAAAAGTTCACCTGGGACACAAAAATCAGGTGCATACGACCGACCATTGCCCTACTGGGCACTTCATATAATATAACACCATGGGACATTACTGTCTTCAGGGTAAAATACAGCCAACACAACATATTTCCAATCAAACAGCAGCCAAACCACCCTAGAAGATGTCAAATAACATGCTTAGTGAGGGGGAAAAAAACTACTTGCCAAAAGGTACCTTAAATTCTCAGCAACACATCTATGACCGCTGAAGAACAAATCACAATTAACCGTCATGTTGCAGAAGTTGGTTATGGGGGTTAAACATTTCATGGCAGATTTTAATGTGGGATCTAAATTCCATCACTTCTAGGCTGTATTTTCTTCTGTAATAGGAACTGTCAGAAGTCACTATAACTTGCGCCCCCAGCATGCATCGTTTTGAATCAAGGATATAGTTCAAATGTTGCAGTGATGTTATCAATGATGTAATAGAACATGTCATGAGTGATGCGATATGTGGGATAATTAGCTGTGCATGGCAATGGCAAGAATTATAGTTACCCTAGGGCAAGAGTTATAGTTACTTGAGATAATTATAATTGATGAATGTCAGTGGCTTTTTGAGGTTAAAATAATACATTATCATTGAATTTTTCACCTAGATATAGCATCACTCTAACCTTTGTTTTTTTAGTGAAATTCTAGGTTTTTTTTAACATGAAGAGATATTATATTACTGTACGTAAAGCCAACCCCCTACCGTACACAAACTTTGGTGCAGTGGTAAGTTGGTGCACAGGGCCTGGGTTGTGGCACGGCCAAGCAGCTAACACCCCACAGGATGCTAACCCCAAGCTGTGCTGGGCCGCATTGAAGAGTTGGCAGCAATGTCTGGCCAATTGGCGAAGCCCTCTCCTCAAGCATCTTCGAGACTCCGGTGACCCCATCCACCAGGGCCTTCTTTTTTCAGGAAGGGGGGCATGCAGCATTCTTCTCAGTCCACTTTGGGAACCAATCCCCCGGGGCCTTAGTTTTTTTTAAGTGAAGGGGGGCACACGGCCCCTCTCCAAGCCATTTTGGCCCCTGGGGACCCCATCTCCAGGGCCTTTGCTTGTTAATTAGGGGAGGGGAGTGCGCTGGCCCGCCCCATTTTTTAAGTTAAAGGGAGGTAGCACACTGCTCTCCTCCGTGAGCCAATAGTGGCCCTGGGGACACCATCCTCCGGGGCCAAAAGATATTTGTAAATGGGAGGGGGCGTGCAGCCTCCCTTGAGTCACAAGGGAGTCAGGGGACCCAAACTACCAGGGCCTTTAAGTGGAGGGGGCGCACAGCTGCTCCTGCCCACTCCCTGAGCCACTAAGGGCCCATGGGTCCCCATCCCCGGGGACGGTTTTAAATTAAGGGGAAGGGGGGTGCACAGACCCCCCCTTACCGAGCCATTAGTTGCCAGGGGATCCCATCCACCAAAGGCAAAAGACATTTGTAAAGGGGAGGGGGAGAACTTCACAGCTCCCAAAACCACAAGGGACCGGGGACCCCATCCCCGGGGCCAAAACATCTATCTTAAGGGGGAGAGGTGCATGGCCCCCATCCCCAAGCCTCTATGGGTCCTGGGGCCTTCTTTTATTATAAAGGGGAGGGTGATGCATAGCCCCTGTCCCCATGCCACTATAGGCCCCAGGGAACCCATCCCACAAGGTCTTCTTTTATTATAAAGGGGAGGGCTACCAAAGCAAACTTCCTCATGCCCCTATGGACCCGAGGCACTCCATCCCCTGGTGCCTTTTTTATTATAAACGGGAGGAAGCCACACAGCCCTGCCCCATGCCCGTATGGACCCCAGGGACCCCATCTTCTGGGGCCTTATTTTTCTTTTAAAAAGAGAGAGTGTAGCTGTCCCAGGGACCCCATCATCCTCAGGGATCTTATCTACTTTTAAGTGGGTGCCCACCTGGGGCACCCACCAAGTACTACGTCGGGCGAACGGGGGAGTCCCAGAACTCTCGTGGCCCCAGTGATCCCCAGCCGATTCCCTACATGCACCCCTCCTGTGTGCATCAGGAGCCTGCATTACTCCTGCCCGGCGGGAGCACCTCTTTTTGTTTACTCCCTCTGGCTTTGGAAGCTGCTGTGATCTGGGCGTTGGCATAGTATATGAGCTGGGCCCTTGGGGATTGGGTCACTGGGGGCTTTTAAGGCTCGGGGAGAGGGGGCCACATGCCCCCTCCTGTCTAATAGCGATCTTGTCCTCGGGGGATGGGGTGCACAGGCATCCAACCTCATGCTGCATTGAAGAGCTGGCCCAGGGTCTGGCCAATTGGCGAAGTGCCCCTCCTCAAGCCCCTTAGAGCCCCTGGGACCCCATTCCCCTTTTAATTTCTGGGAGGGAGGCCCGCAGCCCTATCTCTGATCCACTTAGATACCAGGGAACTCATCCCCCGGGGTCTTTGTTTTTTTAAGTGAAGGGAGGTGCACTGCCCCTCCCAAAGTCACTTTGGGCCCCAGGGACTCCATCTCTGGGGCTGTTTTAATTTTTAAAAATGCATTAAGGGGAGGGGATCGCACAGTTCCGATCCTCAAGCCAATAAGGGTCCCGGGGACCCGGTCCACCAGACCATTTTTTAAGTTAAAGGGTGGGGGATTCAGGGCCCTTTTCCCGAGCCAAAAGTGGCTCCAGGGACCGCTCAGGACTAAAGGATATTGTAAATGCCAGAGGAGGTGCACGTCCCCTCCCCTGAGCCAAAAGTGGCCCCCATTCCCCTGGGGCAAAATATATTTGTAATAGGGAGGGTGTTGCGCAGCACCTTCC
Source organism: Lissotriton helveticus (assembly GCF_964261635.1). Lineage (NCBI taxonomy): Eukaryota > Metazoa > Chordata > Amphibia > Caudata > Salamandridae > Lissotriton > Lissotriton helveticus. Next base: position 905,058,108 of record NC_136069.1, on the reverse strand, counting down.
CCAAACCACAAGGTGACCCCATCCCTCGGGGCCTTTAAGCACAGGGGGACATGCCACCACCCTCTGCGAGCCAGTAGTAGCCCCGTGTACCCCATACCCTGGGGGCAAAACATATTTTAAGGGGAGGGGCGGGTGGCCTCTCTCCCCAAGCCACTGTGTGTACCAGGGACCACATGCTCCCTGGGCCTGCCTTTATTATAAAGGGAGTGAGGCATAGCCCCCCATCCCCTTGCCACTATGGGCCCCGGGAAACACATCTCCTGTGGCTTTCTTTTATTATAAAGAGGAGTGAGGTAAACAGCCCCCCTCCCCATGTCCCTGTGGACCCTGTGGATCCCCTTCCCTGGGGCCCTTTATTTTCAAGATATCTACTTTCAGGTGGGGGCCCAGGGCACTCACCAAACAGAATGTTGGGGGCCACGGGGGGAGCTCCAGGGCCCCTGCGGCTCCACATGGCTGACTTCATGCACTCATCCTGGGAGCACCAGGAGTGAGCATTGCTACTGTCTTGCAGGAGCAACTCTTTTTCTTTTCTCCCACCTGGCTGGAGCAATCTGAATTTCCCTGCAAGAAAGAGCAAGGGCAAGAAAAGTAAGTCAGCTTCCACCTGGTTAGAACTGACTTACTTTCCCTACCCCCGCTGGCAAGAAGATACTGCGTCGCAGAGGTGGGTTACTACTGTGTCCCAGAGGTGGGCTACTCGGGACACAGTGTGTGAGATAGACTCTATGGAATGGGGCCCCAAGGCCTTTTAAAGCTCAGGGAGGGGACCATGTCCCTCCATACCCTTTCATGGTCATCTTGACCCCAGAGTTTGGGGTCCCAGGGCCTTTTAAAAATCGAAAAGTGGTGCACATAGCCCCCCTCCTCTTTAATATAAATCTTGGCCCCGGGAATGGGGTGCTTGGGGGCCTTAACACGCTTGGGGAGGGAGACACATGGCCTTCCTCCCCTTTAATATTAATCTCTGCCCCAATGGATAGAGTTCAAAGGGTCTTTACAGGCTTGGGAAAGGGGGGATATGCATGCCCACCTCCCCAACAAAGCATACTTGTGACCCTTGGGACCTAGCCCACCCGAGGGTCATAAAAAAGTGTTTAAAAAATGGCAGCTGATTTTTATTTTTTTGCAGCAATCTCACTGGTGTTTTGAGGAAATGCAGCAAAACACCAGTTTTTTTTAATGTTGACCTGGGGGTGGTCTCCCTGGGACCACCCCCAGGTCAAGGGGGTAAGGTATTCCTACCATACCTCCCAATATCTCATTTTTATAAACAAAACTCAGGACAGGGAATTAAGTCCCCAAGTCCTGTAATGCCTACCTGCAACATTTTTCTAATTTTGCAGGCAGCCAATCAGAGTGCGGAAAACAGACTCCTGCAGGAGTGAGGCAGATTAAAGGAAAAAGAAGCCCCCTGAGCAATCAGAAAGCTTTTTTTTAAAGTGGATACCAGGGTCTGTGGCGAGAGCCCCTTGAACTCTACTGTCCAGATATGAAAATATTTTTGTAGCTTAATATCTCATAAACTACTGAAGATATTTTCTCCACATCACAAAAAGAATGCTTTTTGGACCAAAATCTAGCTTCCTGCCAAATTGATGTAGTTCTGTTCAGCAATTTTTCAGCAATTTTTGCAGCTGCCTAGAAAGTCTATGGAAATGCATGGGGAAATTTTGTTTTGGGGCCCCCTTTTTTCTCAGCCCCCGCTTGACAGATCACCCCAGATGTTTCAGGAAGGAGCTGAGGCGGACAAACAATTTTGGAGACAGTTTTGAGAAGATTCATCAAACAAGGTTTAAGTTATAAGCAAACCAAACGGCGCTTTTCCTATGGAAACACAGGCTTACCTATAACTAAAAACATATATATATATATATATATATATATATTACCTACTGGCGGTCGCAAGTGGGTAGTTATAGTTAGGACCTAGTTTCCATAGGAAATCCCCAACATTCTATTGGAAATAACTCCGGCGCCGGTTGAGGTATTTGTGTGTAATTTTCCAGAATTTTGGCCAGCTCCGCTCCGCTCCTTCCCTGAAAGTCTCGGGTAGATTCGTCAAGTGGGGGCCGAGAAAAAAGGGGGGTCCCAAAACGTTTTTTCCCCATGTTCATTTCCATAGGACCTTTAGACACTGCTACAGCCCGAACCGCTGAACGGAATTACACCAAACTTGGCAAAATGGTAGAGTCTGGTACGCAGGGACCCCCAAGGCAAAAAGGGACCCCCAAGGCAAAAAAAAAATCAAAAAATCGCGCACCCCATGATTTCTCCCACCCCCTCTCCCCCCCCCCCCCCCCCCCCCCCCCCGAAAAAAAATATTTTTTTGCCTTGGGGGTCCTTGTGGGAACCCCTGAGCAGGCCTAGGGGGTCAGGGTGCTTCTACCCTGCCCCCTTTTTGAGTTCTAAAACTTTTCGAGCACAAGCTGCATGCTCATTTGCTTTCAACACTACAAACCAGGAAGTGTTGGCAGCCATCTTGTGCTCGGTAGACCGAGGCACAAGAAAGCAGAAAAACAAACGTGTAGAACACAAAAAGGGGGCAGGGTAGAAGCACACTGACCCCCTAGGCCTGCTCATGGGGTCCCACAAGGACCCCCAAGGCCAAAATGTTTTTTTTTTTTAAACGGTATGTTTATTTAAAAATTACCCCCCAGGGGGACCAAATTGTGGGGGCATAGTGATAAAGAAGTGTGGGGGGTGCCCAATCCCCCCCCCACACTGCCCCGGGGACCGCCGCCTTCCGGGGAAAAGCAACGCAGCCCCCTGGCGCATACTGGAGGCTCCTGGCTCCTGGTGGGCTAGTTGCCTCCCAGGGACCCCCAGTATGCAAGGGGAATTAGTTCCCCCTCTGCAAACGCGCCCGTGGGCTGCGCTGCAGAGAGGTGTAAAAAAGGGTGTGGACTCATTACACCTCTCTGCAATGCAGCCCCCTGGGGAATAAGGAGGTTCCTGGTGGGCTAGTTGGCCCCCAGGGACCCCCAGTATGCAAGGGGAATTAGTTCCCCCTCTGCAAACGCGTCAGGGGGCTGCGTTGCAGAGAGGTGTACAAACATTTTTTATCAATTTATATTAAAAATATGTAATGTAATTTAAAAAATAATATATCTAAAAATAAAAAATTTATAATAATATAGTAAATCAGTATAAAAAATATAAAAATTATTACATAAAAAAAATTTCATTTACAAAACCATTGAAATTCACTGAAAAAAACATAGGTTACAGCCACGTTATAGTTAGGAATTAGCATTTAAAAAACCTTTGAAATTCACTGAAAAAAACGTAGGGTTCACACACGTTATAGTTAGGAATTAGCATTTAAAAAACCTTTGAAATTCAGTGATGTCATTTGAGATGTCATCAGTGATGTCATGAGTGATGTCACTGACTATGTCATGAGTGATGTAATATGTGATGTCATCAGCAGTGCATTGCGGGCGCGCGAGTTATAGTTAGCTGTACAAACTATAACGGGGGAATTTCAATGGTTTTATCTGAGTGAAATGTCCAGCTAACTATAACATGTGTCCAACCTACGTTTTTTTCAGTGAATATATATATATATATATATACATACACACACACATATATATGTATATTTATATACTTATATACACATATATATATATATATATGTATATATACACTAAAAAAAGTTTAAGGTGACACTATGCACAGTGTTCTATTAATGATGTCATAGGAAATTTAATGAGTGATGTATTATGTAAGATCATAAGCAGTGCATGGTGACTGCATGAGTTACAGTTACTCCAGTTACATATAGTTGCTGAATTTCAGCGTATTTTTAGAGTTTAAAATGTTAAGTTTTAACCAGCATTTTGACCAAACTATAACATCACTTTAACCTCTTCAGTGCTGCGCGAATTTCGCTGCAGTGCTGAAGGGTCATAAATCATATTGGCTCATGACGGAAATGTTCCGTCATCAGCACCGGAGCACCGACGCTGATGACGGAACCGTTCCGATGGAAGGGGTTAACCTTTGGGTTTCTGAGTGAATGTCTGACTTTTTTTTATGTAAACCAAGAACAAGAAATGATTGCCATACTTAAGTATGATGTCACTTCAGCCTTTGTTTTTGCCAATGAATTTGTGAGTTTGTTTTAAGTAAAGTAGAAAGGGGTGCACTTCTAAGTAAGGCAGATCTACCACATTTGTGTAATGGTCAGAACACTAAAATATAAAAGGTAGGCCTATTTCCTTTATCAGGAGATCAGTCAGCACTTTACCATATATAGATGAATAAAATATATACTCTCTAAGGTAAAGTGCATAGTTCTATATAAATAAATTACCCAAAAAGTGCTAATACTTGTGCTGTTTTTCTAATAATATTTAATTGGGTGTTAAAAGCAAGCGAATGAGTTTTATCAGTTACTATTTTAGACGCCGCCCTGTTTGCAACTTCAAAAGTATAATTTTTCATGTCAATCAGTTTGGATCTTTGATTGTTACATTTAGTAAGGACAGTGGATCTCTTAAGTGTGTTGGATTTAAAATCTATAATTTACAATTCTAAAACATAATAATTTATTAGAAATCTGTAAAATTCATCTAAATTGATCTATATAAAATTCATCTACAAAAAAGGTGTGCATATCTTCAGTGTTATTCAGTCCATTAGGTGTCTTGCTGTCGAGTTCTAAAATGAATTGTGTTTCTAGCTGCTTTAACAGTCGTTCCATGTTCCCCCCCTCTTCGGAGGACTGGAATTGCATCAATTACATAATATGCTAGGCACTTGACGTCTTTATTATGTACATCCTTAAAGTGTCAAGCTACCGGATAGGATGAGTCACTGTTCATGATTGCCCTTAGGTGCTGCAGTTATTCTGACATGCACTTGCAGCTTAGTACTTCCCACATATCTAAGCCCGCAGGTGCACGTCAGAACATACACTGCATGATCTGTCCTGCAGTTGTAATGACCTCTTATGGCAATCTCATTTTGACCAAATGGAGTTGTATAGCTTGTGGTGTTACTCAGAACTTACAAGCTCGACACAATGAACATTTAAAAAAACCTTGCCTGTGTTTTAACCAAGTGCCAATAGTGCCTAGCTTTGGACTGTTCTTGGCTAATCTTGGCCCCATGGATTGTGTTTTTCTGAATGTCATATTGGGGTTGCTGGGAAGTCTAGCGCCAAGGACATTGTCCGTAAGGACAATTGGCCAATTTCTCTTTATTATAGCTCTTTTTTCCTTTCTTGTAGACTATATGTTGTTATCAGTCTTGGTGTCTTTCATCCTTCTCTTTTATTTGTAACAGCAGCGATGTTCTAGTTCGTTTCTCAGCTTTATCTACTGCCTCAGTCAGTATCCTTGCACTGTAGCCTCTCTTTCTTATAAGGGCCTCTTTTTTGCAGCTCTCGAAATCCTTTGTTGAGCTACACATACGATTTAACCTTAAAATTTCGCCATATGGGATACTCCTGATAAGGTGCTTTGGATGCGCACTGCTCACATGTAATGTTGCATTTCCTGCTGTCGGTTTTCTATATAAAGTAGTTGCCAATTTTCCTTGACTAACATAGACACTTACATCTAAAAATTCAATATTAGAGCTGCTTATCTGAGATGTAAAATTCAAATTCATAGAATTAACATTGATTGTTTCAACAAAATGCCTAGCACTCCCCATGTCACCTTTCCATACAATAAAAACAACATCGATATAGCGTAACCAATGAACCACATTTTGGGCAAAAATATCATGGTGATGTTTCATGAGGACCTGTTCCTCCCAATAGCCTACATGCAAGCACGCACAGCTGAGAGAGAAAGAGGCCCCCATTGCTACTCCTCGTATTTGTCTGTAAGCATCTTTGCCAAACAGAAAATAATTGTTATGTAAACACCAGGAAATAAGGGAAGGTAACATCTTGTTGTGTTGATGATATTCTCAAGGCCTAATGTCCAGGAAATGTCGGACACCATTAATACCTATATATATATCACACAAAACAACCTCCCCAAAATCATAAGAGAGGCAGCCGGCACTCAAAGTAAAAGGATTGCATCCTGTTTATTCACTCATTCGATATGGGCACAGGACCTCCAGAGAAGCGCGTTTTGGCAGTACCTCTACCTTTGCCAGCTACCTCTCATGATTTTGGAGTGGTTTATTTATTTATTTATAAAGTTTTATATAGCGCGAACTTGATCCCGAAGGATATCAGAGCGCTTTACACAAAACAATAGTGTTCGCACTACTGTGTGTTACAGTTGATTTCACTCCTTCCTCCTTCCTCCCTCCAAAGCAGTACAATAAACTATGATAAGCAGAACACAGATCATTGAACTATATAGTAGACCGTATTTTTCTTTACTTTCAAGCTGAACACATAAAAATATACTCAGGTTGCACAATTGTTTATACCAGAACTTGTTTTGTGTGACATTTTCAGCGCCAGTGGATGTGCTCGCCGTGTATGTTGTAGGCAATAACATTAAAGACATCAACTTTACAGAAAGTAAATTTACCATCAGCAGTAATTGAGTGAGCAGATTCCACTGGCAGACGATTGCTCCTCCTATAAAGTAATTTTACAGTTGGTAGCAAGTACAATTACCACAGTGGTGTCCCTCTCGCTGGGATCAGTGTAAGCAATACCAGAAACAGAAAACTTGACATGAACGTAGGTTAGCAAGGATTTGGTCTGACTTGCCCAATTACCTGTCCTATTAACAGTTTTCACATGTCAAGTATTTACATTTGAATACAAATGGTGATTGTATTACGCCCATTAACTCATATCACCTTGGTTGGTCTTCTGGGCCTGCTGCCACCATAAGACAAAGTACAAAATCTCAAATGATCAACTAGTTTTTGCTAAATCCTTCATACCACACTTCTGCCTTGTCTACTCCCTGTCAAGAAGAGGCATTATTATTACCCTAACTAACGGATACTCATTGTACAGAACTTTGGAAGGCTGGAAGGCTGAGTTGGCCCTGCCGGTGTGTGTTAGCAGCAAACATAAATCTCACTGAGCCACCCTATCCTCTCTCTTATGCACACACGAAGTAGGCCTACAAGGCTTTAGGGGCTACAGAATAACCGTGTGAATTAAGCAGTCAGTCAAAAAGCTTTATTATCGGTCAAAAACCATAAAAGCACATATATACACAATTTAGAATAAAAACAAGCCATTAGACAACAATAATATGTGTGAATTAAGCAATAAAACTGTTGTGTTTAACTGGTAAAAATAGCCACATCTCAGCAATAAATAAAAAAAAATACATAGTCCTTTTCCTGTTACTATCTACAGTGATGAATTTCTTACTTTTGAACAGCGCGGAAACGTGCTGATGTGGGTGTTCCTGCTTAAGCGGCACAGATGCTTGTATGTGCGTCAAGACCAATATCACTAGGAAGGACCCGGAAATACCGAGGTTGATCAACAGGATGCCTCCCGAAAAGGGATGCTTCTGTATCATATCACTATGAAGAGCTCCTAAGCTTCCCTGGTCTGCCATTAGTAGTTCATCCGGTCCAGGTTTTCTTATTTGCATTCCCGGACTTGTACTCCTGGTTTCATAATGCAAGAATATTTATTTATTTATAAAGTTTTATATAGCGCAAACTTGATCCCGAAAGATATCAGAGCGCTTCACACAATACAATAGTGTTCGCACTACCATGTGTTACAGTTGATTTCACTCCTTCCTTCCTCCCTCCAAAACAGTACAATAAACTATGATAAGCAGAACACAGATCATTGAGCTAATAGTAGACCATACTTTTCTTTACTTTCAAGCTGAACATATAAAAACATACTCAGGTTGCACAATTGTTTATACCAGAACTTCATGTCAAATATATATTTAGAAACCTTCATGGCATGCTTGGACAGCCAGTAGAAGTCTGTTTTGTAGTTTGTACAATTCGAAAAATCAATTTGAATCACATAAATTTCACTTACAATGAAATACAAGGGAACTCTCAAAGCACCATTCCTGTTGTATTCACCTGTTTCCGAACCCGACCACTAACCCTTCCATGCCCCTACGAATCCATCTGTCCATGAGCAACAGCGAGATAGGACTAGAATGTCCGGACCACCAGCAGGTCGGTAAACTCTGCAGCATACCCCTTACCAGGGGCGGATTGGCAAGGCGGGCATTCGGGCATGGGCCGAAGGGCCGGTGCCTCACTGCCCTCTGTGGGCCGTTTTTTTTCTCCCCTGTCCCAGTCCACAGAGAGTGGACTAGGAAAGGGGAGAAAAAAAAACGGCCCACAGAGTGCACGGAGACAGACAGAGAAAATGAAAGCAGCCTCGCTGTGCGGCCGGACAGCGATTGTCAGCTGTGGCCTCTCCTTCACCCCTGCCCTGCCAAGCAATCAAGCTGAGGCTGGGCTGGGGAGGGGTGATTGTTTGCAAGAATCAGCCTCCCTGGGGGCCAGGTGTTTCCAGGCCTTTGAGCCATTTTCACCTCGGCCCCCCTGGGGCCCATGCAGCCCAGAAACGGTGTTAGTCTTAACACCTCGCCCACAGCCCTTCACATTCAGGGCATAGTGGGCGAGGAAGAATGGGTCTTGCTGTGGGGGCCAGGTGATGTTTGGATTTTTTTTATTTTATTTATTTATCTATGCGATTTTATATAGCGCGGACTTTACCCGAAGGTGTCAGAGCGCTTCACACTAGGAACAGCTATAATACATGAGGAGAAAAATTACAAGTGGACAAATTACAAAAGCAAACGTTAAGTTACATGAATCAAAAGTGACAATAGTGAGCAACCAAAATACATGAGGTAGCAATCGGTACATTACAGGAGGAAAAAGTGATATGTGTGCAGGTTACAAAAGCGTACAAAGTACAAGTAGAGGTATAATACTGCAATAAATGGCAGACACTCCAGCACAAGAACAAACGTTACGTAGGCAATGGTGGCACTTGTGCAAGTATCTAAAGCAAACAAAAGTGAGAGGTAGCATCCAGTGTGATACCAGAGAAAAGTGACATGTGCAAGTTACAAAAGGGTACCATACACAGGTACAAGGGTAATACTACAGTAAATGGTAAACACTCAAACTGCCAGAACACACTGGGAAGGCACTTCCCATGCACCAGCTTCACCTCAGCCTCCCCCCTGGCTACCTGGCTACCTTGGATGACCCAGAAAGCTGTGTTTTGTGCTCCCCTGCCAGGACATTTTCCCGAGGCCTGGAGGGCTGATTAATTTACTAATTGCAGGGGCCTTACCTCTGTTCATGTGCTCCTGAGCTGAAGGTCTGGGGAGGGCTAAGTAGGTTAGTAATAGCAGGGGCTTTGCTGCTTTTCAGGTGCTCCTGTGCTGGAGGGCTGGAAAAATTTTGTGACAGAAAGGGGCCTTGCTATTTTTTTTTAGTTGCTTAGCATGTAGGCCATTGTCACCTTGGTCCTGTGTCCTGTGCAAGAACAGTATCCTCCCACTTTCGTTCCTTGTCTGTGCAAATGGTGTTTCATGAAAGGGCACGCCCATTGAATGTGGGCCACGCCCCTTAAATATGGGCCACGCCTCTTGAATATGGGCCACTTTTTTCGTCAGTGCCCGGGCCGAATTGTGATCCCAATCCGACCCTGCCCCTTACCCACCTCAACCTCTCTTAGACAGAGCAGACATCAAGAAACACAAGATGCCAGTGCGCCATAATGTTAGCTTTTTCTATTTATTTCGTCAATTTACCCCTAGATTGTTCAAAAATAGGAGCATAAGTGGATTGTTTTTTTTTTTGCCTCTCCGTATGATCTTATCTCAAGGTGGTGAGAACAAGAAGAGGGTGATGCCTGGGCATTTTAGGTTTATAAGCCCAGTGCCCATCCCTTCCTCCATCATAGCAGAGATTTCCACCCCTTCCTGGAGCCTTCTGCTTATCTGTCAAAAGCAGTGAAGTGGGCAAAGTAGCAGAGGAGATTATTTTGATTTGTGTGCCCAATTAGATGCTGATGTATTTTTTGCTACTTTTGTTTAAGTTATAAATTGTTTAAGTAACATTGTCACTACTTTTAAGTTTGAGTTCTTGGTTAGATGGTGATTTATTCTTGTCCCTGCCACAAATAATAATAACAATAATAATAATACCAGCTTGCATGGCACAACTGAAAAGCTTGTTATGTAAAAAACGTGTTTTACATGTAAAAATGTTAATGTACGCATATGATGGTCACTTTTACGTAGCCACGTTTTTTTTTCTTTTTCTTTTAATGGCACAATAAAAAGTATTCAGTGAGCACCTCACCAAGGCGAGCCCTATTGGCTTTGCCAATGCTTGTTCATGGATGAAGCAATCATTTACTGAAAATCTAGCGCTTCCGAGTACCCACTGCATCTCACAAAACATATATTTAGGTCTATTTAATTGTACATTTACTAAATGCTCATAATGTTTAGAGTAAATTTTGGATTTGAGATTTTAACCTGCATTCTCCTGCATCTGAGTGATTTGAGTGGGCAAACTGGTCATCAAACACTAAACACAAAATCACCTTCAAGGAATAGGAGGTGGTCACACTATTGGCGGCGCAATGTTGTAGTAAGTTCTTAACTGAAAGAGAGGCGGCAAAAGATTTTTTTGTAGTAGTCATTTGGTATAATTGTCCATCTTTGGACTTCTCAGGTGGTGAAAACGCTGGTGAGAAACTGCACCGGCGCCAGTGCAATCATCAATTTACAACTGACTTCAAAGACACATGGAAGAAAAAGTGAAGAAAACAACCGAATCACTCTTTTAATATACTATTCGGCTTTTATTAACATTCTAGTAGTCAGTATAGAGGTGAAAGCAGAGGAAACCATTTCACTTATGCCAAAGAGGCCAATGTATAAGGCCATCCCGGTCAACACAGCATCAAACCAAGATTTCAAGCTGTTTTTCACTCTGTAGCTGCATTTAGAAATCATGTCCTCGTGAGAACTCTGAAACTGCTGATTGTGACAGTGAGTGCTTGCAGCTGACCACTCCTTACAAGTGCTTCCGGTTTCTTCCGCGTTCCCGTTGCGGGCAGGCAGCAGCACTCTCCCAGCTGTGACCACAAATCCCTCCTCTCCGAGTCTGCACTAGAGAAGCGCGAAACTAGCGCTTGAAGTCCCTTACCTCTCCATAATGGGATGCAGGTGTTTCAATTGCCCAGCACATCTTCATTTTAACGAAATTAGAATAAAACGCATTGTTTCGTTTCAGTTTTTTAAGTTGTACGTTTTGATTTGATGGCCAGAAATATTTCTAGAACCTTTAAGTTGCTACATACACTTTTTGTTATCTTGTTTTGGCCAGTTGTTGCTGTCTGTTGCCGGACATTTTATCCCGTACTTTAAGATATACTTAGAGTGCCCTTTGTGTTACCTCATGCTCAAGATTGGACGATTTTCTTGACTGTCTCAATTCTCTGCTCCTTGTTCAATTGCTTGCCTCCCTTTTCTTTTCCTGAAGTATTCTTAATTCTGAGCTATATGCTACCTCTGCTGACATGAGGGAAATATTTTCATTTATTTTGCTTTTAGCATTCTATGAGAGTGCCTCGCTGTTCTTGCTTTTTCCTCCCCCAACTTCCTGGCTCCCACTATATGCTGTCCACCCATCCCACTTTTTTCCCTGCTCTCCTCTTACCTCTTCCCAGCTTGTCAGATTGCCACCACCCCTTCCCTTCCCGTCCTCAATGCCTATTTTATTTTATTATTGTTTCATTCTGTTTGTGAGGGTGATTTAAATGTTGCACACAACCACCGCGCATACTTTTTTTCAGTCAAGTCTAGCAGTGCACATGCGCTGCTCTGTGAGGCATGCTGTATCCTGTGTATGGGCATTCAGGACCTCCATGCTTTAGATTGGCTCCTTCATATGCCTTTCAAAAATACTTTGTTTTCATTGGTTTATAGGTTATATTTGTCCCTCTTTTTGCTGGTTTGGTCACGCCCTGCAGACTGCCTCTGTTACTTGCATTATTTCACGATGGGCCATATAGGTTAGTGTCGCGCACTACTTGTTGTGTTAATTTCCTGCTCGGTGAAGCGCATACCCTGCAGCCTTGATGTGAAGCACTTCCGTGCCTCAGGCAAGCTGTTTATTACCAAAAAGCTGTGCTAATGCGTTGAAGGTGGAGGGGAGTTTTATATTGCAGCTTTGTGCTAATGTTCCTTTCTGTTTGGAGAGCTCCCCTTTCCTTACTCTTGTCAAGGGCGCAGCTGCTGGGACAGGGGAAGCCTCTATCGTCAGCAGCCAGTGGCTTGTGTCCGCCTCTACTGCCTCTTACAAGTGTGTTCTTGGTTTGGATCCTGGGCCTTTATAATGTTAGCCTCTGTTGCTGCCCGTCCCGGGGTGTAGCTTTTCCAGTTCCTCTACGTCTTCTTGCTGGACCTGGATAGCATCGCCTGCCATAGCTGGCTTGTCCCAGTCCTGGCTCAAACAGCTGCTCCCTTCGTTTTTGTACCTTTTTGTGCAGTGCTGCTAGCTTCTTCTCTGTCCTAGTGGTAATTACACATTCTTAGTCCTCTAGACAGTGCTGCAGCTGTGTTTCTGGTCACAGTGGTAATTCCCCATTCTTAGTTTTCTAGGCAGTGCGGCTAGCTGCTTCTCTGGTCATGTTGGTAGCTCTTCATTGTAAGTCCTCTAGGCGGTGCTGCTAGCTGCTTCTCTAGTCACAGTGGTAATTCCTCTTTCTAAGTTGTCTAGACAGTGTTGCTAGCTGCTAGTCTGGTCCCATTGGTAATTCCTCATTCTAAGTCCTATAGACAGAGCTGCTAGCTGCTACTCTGTTCCTGTTGGTCATTCTGCATTCTAAGTCCTCTAGGCCACAGCTTTCCAAACTTTTAATGTTGTTGACACACTTTTTAGACATTCCTGATTTAGTGACACAGTAATGCGAGCGAGCGACCCAGAACCACCTAAGAGGGGTTCGGTTGGGGGGTTCTCCCCCGTGAAAATATTGAAAAAATAGTGGGCAAATGGTGCATTTTCAGGCAAATTTGAGAAAGTAGGAAGGTTAAAAAAGCAATTGTGAATCTGTTCTAACAAAGACAGTGACTGGTAAAACTGGGTGTAAGGTTAGGTTTGTGCCTGAAACAAGAATATAATCATGCACACATTGACACATGCCCCAGTTATTTACGGCACAAAATGGGTGGTTGCACGCACTGTCAACTCTTTCAACCATGCACAAAGTCTGCCTGCTGCCAAGTATATGAAGGGCCATGTATAATGTTACATTTCAGTGTTGAAGGTTAAAATGACACATTTTCACCTTCCAGTATAGTTTGTGAAAATAGTTCATTTTCAAATATGAATATGAAGAATTATTCTTCTAGGTTTGAGTAGAAATAAAATATGTACACAAAGGTATATACATTGCATAAACCTTATGAGGGAGCGAAGGTATGTTACTGCTTCTTATCTTCTGGCTGTCGGGCTAGTGCTAGTTCTTATTGCTGTTATGGTCTATTTGGGATGTAACAAATGCATTTGTACTAAAATGTAAAGAAATTAATGGTTTCAGGTTGGGTATAGGAAGAGAAGAAGTTCGATTTTCCGTGTGGAATAAGTGGCTTTATTAGTGTTAAACGTTGACAGTTAACATTATTACCTCAAATATTTTGTCTGTAATGCAACTGGTGCTCCTCTAAAGCTATATGATACCTTTGGGTTGAGTTCGCCCTATATAAAACTACAACAACAAAAAAGTTATTTTATGTTTAGATTGAAGTGAGATGGTCAGGGGTGATGTTCCGGTTTTGTGTGGATTAGTGTATTTCTGGGATCACAGCTTCCTTTGTTTAGACCCAGATTCTTCACCATCCGCCCGAGGTTAGGGCCATGTTCCTACTGTTGCTCACTGGAAGTAGGAGTGTTGGGCTTCCGGTCACACTGAGTGAGTTCTGTGGGACCTGGGAAAACTCGTGCCAGTGTTGAGTCTTCCTTGCGATCTCCGTTTCCAGCTCAGCAGCCCCTCCCATTTTAATTGGAGACAGCCTTGTTAAGCGTATCTGTTCCCTTCAGCCCCATTCTCCCTGGGATGCCGGACGACCCGCTCTAGTTAGAAGACAAACCGCATCCTCTTCATTGAAAGAAGCTTCGTTCTTCGGAAGTAAAGTCTTCACACCCGTGCCTGTCTCTGTAAAGAACTCCATGACTCGAGTAAATACACAACAGTCTCTTGCTTACGTTTCCTCTCCGGACATCTTTTCTGTTTTCCCATTTCTTTACCGCCCCCCCTCATGCCTGCCTCTGACCCACTTGTTTTCCCCTCTTCTCCTGTCCCGGTCTAAAGGAAAACAATTCAAACTCCCTTCGGTCTCTGAGACTCTCCTGTCAAAACTGCGCCATACCGAGCGCATGGAATCGGAAGGGCAGAGATGGCTCTGTGGACTGACTGCGCATTAGACCTGCCCAGCAAAGAGAGCGAGGCTGCGTGCACACGCTCGTGTACCGCTCTCCCTCTCCTTCCTCCACATGCTGTCGGGCGTCACTAGCATGGGCAGTCCTGCTCAAGAAGTGAAATTTTACCCATCTCGTTGACGTTGCGCGACTCACCCACACATTGCAGGCGACACAGTACAGTGTCGCGACACAGAGTTTGGAAAGCTCTGCTCTAGGCAGTGCTGCAGCTGTGTCTCTGGTGACAGTGATAATTCCTCATTCTTAGTCCTCTAGAGAGTGCTGCTTGCTGCTTCTCTGGTTCCAGTCGTAATTCCTCATTCTAAGTTCTCTAGACAGTGCTGCTAGCTGCCAATCTGGTCCTGTCGATATTTCTTCCTTCTAAAAATTCCAGAGAGTTCTGCTAGCTTCTTCTCTGGTCTCATCTGTAATTGCTCATTCTAAGTCCTCTACATAGTGCTGCAGCTGCTTCTCTGGTCTCATCAGTAATTCTCACATTTTAAGAACTCTAGGCAGTGCCTAGTGTCTCTGGTCATAGTGGCAATTATTGGTCCCAAATACTCAGAAGATATCAGCCTGCTTTGCCATTGAAATAAAAAGAAGTGAATTACAGTGGGCAAGGAAGGTAAAGAAAAGATTGGAAGACATTGCAGGAACCTTAAAACTAGAATTAAAAATAGCTGAAGCCCCAATCTCTAAAGCAGAATTAAAAACAGCCTGTAAAAAAGAATCTAGATTGGTGGACTTGAAATATGTAAGGAACAAACGCTCTGCAAAATACATTTTAGATTCATGGGAAAATATGAAAGTATTCCCGTATTTATCGGCATTACCAAATGCCCGGTTACGATTACTACTATTAAAGTTCCGGGCTGGATTTGCGTTATGTAAGAGCTGAGAAATGTGAAACCCTTTTAGATCAAGAAAATATTGCACATGCGGCCTGCCATTTCATAACCTAAACGTTGATGTTTTAATTGAGTGTCGTAATTTTTATAGGCCACGTTGCTTGATTTTAAAACCTCTTTTAAAAAAATATAGTATCAATTGGCGAAATAATGCACTAGAACTTCTCTTAAGGATGGAATTTTTTGATGTGACTTGTGCATTGGCTAAGTTTCTTATGAAATGTTTGGATTATTGTTTTATAGTGTAAGTAGCAGGGGTTTGGAGCTTTTAGTGTATTAAGATGAATTGGTATTTATATGTTACAGTTATATAAAAAATTGTATTGCTTTTAAGGACTGTATGTTTTAAAGCCGGTGTCTAAACATTAATGAAGCATGGACTATATAGTGGCAATTCCTCATTCTTAGTCCTCTAAGCAGTTCTGCTAGCTGCTTCTCTGGACCAGTTGGTAATTCCTCATTCTTAGTCCTCTAGGCAGTGCTGATAGCTGCTATTCTGGACCCGTCAGTAATTACTCATTCTAAGTCTTCCAGACAGTGCTGGAAGCTGCTACTCTGAACCCGGAGATAATTCCTCATTCTAAGTCTCCCAGACAGTGCTGCTAGCTGCTATTCTGGTACCGTCGGTGTTTCCTCATTCTAGTCCCCTTGACAGTGCTGCAGATACATCCTGGTGCCATCATAAATTATCACATTTTAAGTCCTCAAGGCAGTGCTGCAGGTGTGTCTCTGTTCCCAGTGGTAATTCCTAATTTTTAGTATCTAGGCATTGCTGCTAGCTGCTTCCCAGGCCCCTCTGGTAATTCCTCATTCTTAGTCCTCTGGACAGTGCTTCTAGCTGCTTCTCTGGGCTCAACAGTAACTCACCTATTCAAAATACTCTAGGCAGTGCTGCAGCTGTGTTTCTGCTCAAAGTGGTAATTACTTAATCTTAGTCCTCTAGGCAGTACTGCTAGCTGCCTATCTTTTCTTGTCAGTAATTCCTCACTCTAAGTCCTTTAGAGAGTGTTTTAGCTGCTTCTCTGGTCTCATCAGCAATTCCTCATTCTATGTCCTCTAGGCAGTGCTGCAGCTGTGTCTCTGTACCTAGTGTAAATTACTCATTCTAAGTCCTCCAGACAGTGCTGCTTGCTGCATCTCTGGTCCCGTTAGTAACTCCTCCATTCTTAGTACTCTAGGCAGTGCTGTAGCTGTGAATCTGTTCCCACTGGTAATTCCTCATTCCCAGTCCTCTATACAGTGCTTCTACCTGCTACTCTGGTTGTGTCTGTAATTCCTCATTCATAGTCCTCTACAGTGCTGCAGTTACGTCTCTGTTCATACATCCACTACACTCCAAACCAAAACATATAGGTAAAAGACATTGTCATTTAAAACGCCAATAGCTCTAACGCTTAAAAATGTGAGAACTATTGTATTGCAAATGCTTGTTTTAGGTTACTGTTTAAAAATTAGTCTGCCATTTTTGGAAACTATAACAAAACGAAATCCAAGATGGATGCTGGTGCATCATCATGCATCACGGGCAGCCATCTTTAAATGTGTTTTCTTTACAAAAAAGCATTCCAAGATGGCCATTCGTGTGTGTGTATGCAAACTGACGCACCGATGGCCATCTAGGAAAGACTTTTGTCATTAAAGTATATAAAAAGCATTCAGAAATGGCCAAACATGCACGAACATTCATTGGCCTTCATTCTGATACACCAGAGGGCATATGGACATTTTTTTAGCATTTGTACAATAGCAAAGCAGACAAGCAATGGCAAAGCCAATAGCTCTGAGCCTGCTTATTACAGGTGCAACCCACTAGATTTGTCAATTCTTTTTGATGTAGTCATGTTTCATTCTCTTCTCCATTAAACATGGTTCATTTGTTGCAGCCAGTGTGGTTCCTTGTCATACCCAACCGCAAAATGACTCTGCGGACTACTTTTCATTGCACTCTGTGCGCGGGATAGCCCGGGTGCAAGTATGTGTGTGTAGCCTAAAAATCGCGGGTTAAAATTCCTTTTTTTGGGGGGGCTCAGGCTTCCATCATTTTGATAGTTGTAAAAATGAGTTCAACTGAGTTGATTGATAGTAACATGTGAGTTAAGAGCAACTAACCATCCATCTGCTAGTGTGCACCGTAGAAGTGATTAGCATTATAAAAATGTTTTATTACACCTTGTATAAATGGGAGATCCTATTTAACGCATGAAAGTGGCATACACTATAATTCAACAAGCATTTGCAATGCAATAGGTCTCGCATTTGCGAGAGTTTAATCTATTGGCTTTGTAAATGACAATGCCTTTCATTTATGTTTTAAAAACCAAAACATAAATATAAGGCATTGCCATTTACAATGCCAATAGCTCAAACTCTCACAACTGTGAGACCTATTGCATTGCAAATGCTTGTTCACTTTGCAAGCGGACGTTGCCTCATTTGAAATTTCCGGACGTGCTCACTGGACTCGTCTGCTATAATCGCCATAAAAACAAGCACCACCAGGATTCCACACAAGGCACGAGCCACTAAGTGACGCAAATGTGCGCACCTGCCTTTGCGTGAAATCCCGGCGCCAAATGAAAACAGGCGCAACCAAGGAACAGAGGGTAAATAGTACCCTTGTTTCATGGCCAATGCGTGAAACTTCCTTGAAAGGGACGCATATTGCTGATTTAGCCTCGGGTGGGTGCGCGTGTGTGTAAAGAGTGGTCCTGGAGGGTGTGCATGGAGCACACACTTATTTGCCATTACACAATAATAAATCCTCTTAAGCATTACACAAAAGTGACATTTTTCGCGAAACCATCACCAGTGACGTCAGCAAGTAACACGGGGAAAATTCAGAGCTGCGCAGTATTTGCAGTTCGCACCAGCGCAGCGCTACTGGTTTCCGTGCCGTGTTGCACACATCTCAGAAAATGTAGGCATGTGAACGGTTTCCGATGAAGATCGCATCAAGATACACGGGCCTGCTTCACCCCCACCCTTCGATTCATCAGCAGCAATCAGTGCCCATTGTTAGATGTCATTCCTGAGAAAGGTTTAAAACTTCTGACTTCTGCAGACAAAGCTTCATAACGCAGAAAAGGACATATTACTCTGAGCAGAGCTGCATGTAGGGTTCAGGAGCTGCTGTGTGTGTTCCCTGAATACAAGTTATTTAAAGTGACCCAACGCACAGGAGGTCCGGGGTGTGCAGTGATGTAAAACAGATTATATAAATGCAGGTCATGCAATGACCCGTCAGACCACGGGTGGGGTTGAAGGCGGCGGGGGCGAGGGGGCGCTTATGAAGCCCCTCATTCAGGATGCTTTTTAAATCCCACCCTTTGCTGTCAGCAGCGCCTCTTTCTCTGCCAAGCGACGCGCTTCACGAGGCGCGCCCTTAGGGCACGTCCCCTCCGGCACCCGCCCACAGTGGTAGCCGGGGGGCGGCCGGGCGGCCAATGGCAGACGGCCGCCTCCCCCTCTCTCCAGGGTTGATCACTTCCGGGTCCCGGGTGACGCACATCCGGTTTGGGCGAGGGGCGGAGACCTCGGCCCTATGTAAGGTCAAGATCCCCTGACCGGGGTCTCTTCTCCCGTCGCCCCTGCTGGACTGTGTGGACCCCGCTGCTGACCCTTGGACTCCAGGCCGAGGCTTCAATTTAACTCTTCCCGCGTCTCCCGTTGGATTGTCGAGGGAGAGCGGCACCGAGAGAGGGGTTTGGTTGGAGGACTCCGGCTATCGAGGGAGTGCAGCGGTCGTCTGGATCCGGTGTCGGGCGCAGAACGAGGAGAGAAGGGTGCCGTGCACGTGGCCAGGTAAGGAGTCGGGTGCCTCAGGGGACCTCGCGGGCAGCCTTGTTTCACGGGCGGAGGGTGTGTGGTGGGTCGCTAACTTGGTTTCCAGCTCCGCTCTCGGGGTTGCGGCTGTACGTGGGGTTCCACTCGGGGTGCGGGCTCCTGCCGGGCGGTGTGGACGGTGGCTCTGGGGCACGGGGTGCGCAGGCGTTGAGGCTCCAGGCGTGTAGGTCGCTCAGCGGCATAGCTGGTAGGGGTGAGGAGAGTCAGGGAACGCCTGCAGCGCAGACGACGCGGCCAGATTAGATAAGCGAGATGGCCCCCAAGAAAGGAGGGCATAAGAGGAAGGGCAATGACCCGGAGCTGGCCCAGATAATGAAATTACTGTTGCGCAAACTGAGCAAGGACACCCCAGACAGCGATACGGGGAGCGAGGACGAGCAGCCTGAGCCTGTAGTGGAGAGGCCACGTAGGGAAGGGGTAGCGCCTAGAGCGGCATTCCCCCCGCTGCGGAAGAAGGGAGGAATACCTAAGAGTAACAGGGCAGAGAAGGGCAAGAAGCGTGGTCAGACACACGTAGTGGAGGAGCAGGACGTGGGATCAGTAGGTCCCGTCCTCTGCCCCACCCCTATGGTTCCCGAGGTAGTTGTGGCCCCCACCTCAATAACAGGGGTACCACAGTCCATTGTCCCTCCAGACCCGGTGGGGGCGCTGTTGACCGAAATCAGGGAGACACTACAGACACTAGCCCCGGGTGGGGGCACGCCGGTTCCGCCTCCGCCGCAGCCGGTGGCCGCAGGGGCAGGAGTGCAAGACCCCGTAGAACGTCTGCTAGCATCAGTGGCTACCCTGGTAGGGCAATTGTCGTCTTCAAGTAAAGGGGGAGATCCAGCAAGTGCAGGGGCGACAGCGCCATGGGCCCCTCAGCAGGCAGTAGATCAGGGGGCGCTGCAGACCATTCAGAAGCAGCTCGCGCAGGTAGCAGAATTGCGCAAAGCGACTCCAAGTGGAGCGAGTGGATCCTTATCCCAGGCAGCCACGCAGACGGCTGGACCCTTAGGAGGTAAGCTAGGTAACGGGGTTGGGGGGGCCAGCGAAGTTGGGGGATCCCTGGGAGGAATACAAGGGAACGTGCTGTCCCAATCAGGAATGCTGGCCACTCATGTGTCCCCAGAAATGCGGGAAAAAATTTGGAAGGGCGCTTACATTGACATCTTCTCCCTGATCAGGCCCAATAGGAGGGATATAGACCTCAGGGAGAGAGAAGGCAAGGAGGGGTCCTTTAAAGAGAGGAGGCCCCGGGTAGAAGAGACTCTGACCAACTGGCTTTTTGGGTTCCATGTTTTTGTTTCAGTACTGTTGGAAAAGAGACAGGATTTAGCTATCCCACTGGTGTTTTATATGAATAAAATTGTGAAGGCGCATGCTACTCAAGGTAACTTGGTATGGTTGAACTATGACAGGGATTTCCGCTGGGCCAAGGAGCAAAACCCAGGTATTGGATGGGACCAGGTAGAGGTGAATGCCTGGTTGGAAAGTACCAGCTGCAGGGAGCAGCCTGCCAGGCAGCCCTTTCGGACATCCCAGGGGGGCCCAGGGGAGAAGAGAGGAGTTTGTTGGACCTTTAATAGCAAAGCGTGCACCTACCCTCCCGGACAATGCAAGTTTAAACATGCCTGTTCCTTCTGCGGCCATCCCTCCCATCCTGAGTTCAAGTGCAACAAAAAAGCGAGAGAGCGGGGAGGCGGGGCAGCGGCAAGAGATGTTAAACCCCCGCAGGCCTGACCTGCCTACCCCCGTAGACATTGTACGTTTGACTTATTGGCTCGACCGGTACCCTGATAGGGGGGCGGCCTTGGTTTTGTTTCAGGGTTTTTCAGTTGGGTTCCGGATCCCTGCGGTGAATGTCCCTCCCGTTAGTCGGTGCAGCAATCTGTTGTCCGCCAGGACTCTCCCGTCAGTAGTAATTACTAAGGTAGAAAAAGAGTGTTCGCTGGGCCGGGTAGCTGGACCTTTCCCCTCCCCCCCCTTGAAAACTATGTGTGTTCACCTCTGGGAGTAGTGCCAAAAAAGGAGCCCGGGCAGTTCAGGATGATCCACAACTTGTCTGCGCCCAGGGGCTCTTCAGTGAATGACTCTATTGACCCGGCACTGTGTACAGTGACATACTCCTCATTTGATTCCGCTGTTCAGAAGGTCAGGGAGTTAGGGCGAGGGGCCTTGTTGGCTAAAACGGACATAGAATCGGCCTTCCGCCTGCTGCCGGTGCACCCGGACGATTACCATTTGCTAGGCTTTCAGGTCCAGCACCAGTTTTATTATGACAAATGCATGCCTATGGGATGCGCGGTATCTTGTAAATATTTCGAGACCTTCAGCTCCATGCTGCAGTGGGTTTTTTCGTACAGGTCTGGGTGCACTGATGTGGTGCACTACTTGGATGATTTCATGGTGATGGGCCCGGCGGGGTCTGGTAAGTGCGCGCAGGCGCTGGACGAATTGGTGAACATGTTCCAGGAATTCGGGGTCCCCTTGGCGCCCAGCAAGACGGTGGGCCCTGAGATGTGTATGTCCTTCTTGGGGATTGAAATTGATACTGTAGCTGAGGGAGTGCAGATTACCCCGGGACAAGGTGGTGGCATTTTCCCGGGCAATTGAGGCGGCCTTAGCAGGCCCGAAGGTGTCCCTACATCAGCTCCAAGTCCTGGTAGGGCAGTTGAATTTTGCACTTCGTATCATCCCAATGGGACGTCCCTTCTCCAGGTCTATCGCCCGCGCCATGGTGGGTCTTACCCAAAAACACCACAGGGTGCGGTTACGGGCTAGTGTGAAGGAGGACCTGAGGGTTTGGCGTGGTTTCCTGGCGGATTTCAATGGGCGGGTGGTGTGGCCCGCCCCTCCGGTGACCAGTGCGGAGCTGGGCCTTTTTACAGACTCGGCAGGTAGCATCGGCTTTGGCGCCATCTTGGGCGCCGCTTGGTGCGGGGCGGTCTGGCCTCCGGCCTGGCACAAAAGTGGCCTGACAAGGAACATTGCCTTCCTGGAGCTCTTCCCCATCTGGGTGGCGGTGACTATCTGGGCTGAACACTTCAGGGATAGGGCGGTGACCTTCTGGTCAGACAACATGGCGGTGGTAGAAGTCATCAATAGGCAGGGAGCTACCTGCCCCCATGTGCTGCGCTTGTTAAAATTGTTGGTCCTGGCGTGCTTAAAACTAAACTTAACCTTCAAGGCGGCACATATACCAGGTATTGATAACCATGCAGCTGATGCTTTGTCTCGTTCCAAGTTGCAGGATTTCCGGAGGTTCCACCCACAGGCAGAGGAGCGAATGACGATATTCCCTACGTCACTGTGGACAATTGGAGCCCCGCTTTAGCGGGGCTGGTAGGTGCCTCCCTGAGTGAACGCACAAAACAGTCGTATCAACAGCAATTTAATGTGTACTTGTGTTTCGCCAAACAGTCAGGCTTTCCAAACGTTTTTTCTACAGAGGCGGTACATGGTTTCCTTCAAAGGCTAAGGGATCAGGGGAAGGGGGTGGCCTACGCAAGGGCAAATTTGTCGGCCATCGCCTTCTTTGCCAAGGTAGCAGGGGTGCGGGACCCTGGGTCTTCCTTTCTCATCAGAAAGGCGCTGACAGGGTGGGCCAGACTGGAGGGACCAAGGCGGGACTGTCGTAGGCCACTGGATCTCCCTACCTTGTCGGAAATATTGAGGGTCTTACCGTCTGTGTGCGATTCTCCGTTCGAGGAGGTCTTGCTAGGAGCAGCCTTCTGCTTAGCCTTCTATGGGGCCTTCCGCCTGAGCGAATTGGTAGGGTCCTCTAGATTGGACCATGGGGGGGGCTTGCAGTTCCGGGATCTGGCTCTTTCCCCGGGGGGGTTAGTAGTACTGCTCAGGCGTTCCAAAACGGACCAAGGGGGGAAGGGTGCCCCCGTGCATCTCCGGCCCGCCCCTGGGGTGGCAGCATGCCCGGTAGCCCGGATGCTGGCTTACCTGCCTCTTCGTCCCGAGGGTGGGGGCACGGCCCTGTTCATACACGAGAATGGCCACTGTTTGTCACAGTTCCAATTTAAAGCGGTTTTCAGGCTTGCCCTGGGGGTACTGGGTCTGGGGTCTGCCGGGTTTTCTTCTCATTCCTTCAGGATAGGCGCCGCTACCTTAGCGGCAGGGGCGGGCCTTTCTCCCAGCGCTGTCAAGGGTGTTGGGCGCTGGGCATCGGGATGCTACAAAAGATATGTGAGGCCGGACTTGTTATGACCAGCCTTGGTCATCCCTTGCTTGTTGATGTCTAACGGTGTCCTCTTTCTCCTTCTGATTAGTATGCCCGAGTCGGTGGTCTGGGTCTTGGGGCACTCGTTCGTGCGCCGGGCGGCAGTACGTGTGCAGCAACGACGGGTGGTGAAGCAAGCAAGCTTGGGCGAGGTCGAATTCGTGTGGCATGGCATCGGGGGGATGCGGATCCGACACTTAAGGCGGACGGTGGAGGAACTCAGAGCACAGAGGGGGAACAAGTCCCCAACTTGGATTGTGATACATGTAGGGGGCAACGACATGGTGGACAGGGGACGCTTGGCTGTCAAGGAGGCCCTCCTGGCTGAATTCGCCTGGCTGGGACACGTGTTCCCGGCAGCCACAATGGTTTGGTCGGGCATGCTCTCACGCAGGACATGGGGACCGGGAGTCCGGGTCAGGTCTTTGAACGTTTCAGTGAGAAAGCTGAATGGTGATCTGGCGAGGTTGTGCTCAGCTACGGGCCGCTTGCGCTACATTCAGCACCGGTTGATCTCAGGAGAAGCAATGTACCACCAGGATGGGGTACACCTGTCGGACTTAGGAACGGACACATTCATAAGTGAACTTTGGGCATTTATTGCGAACGCAGGTGGGGAGGGTGTCAGACCTGAGGGCCTTGGCCACCCTTGTGGCGGAGTACAGACCTGCGAGCAATAAACAGTGATTCAGGGGAGGCCGCCTGGCGGACTCCATAGGCCAGCTCTGAGGGGGGATATGGGGAGCTCTCCGCGGGGAGGAAGTCACCACCGGCTGGGGAGGCTAGGGCGACAGATTTCGAGCCTCCCGGGCGTCCCAGGGCAGCCGGGTGGTTGAGAGGTGGGCCCTGGTAAGGACGGACAAGGAACGGCGGGCCTACCACTCCAAGGGGCAGGTGCACGGCACCTGGCGTAGGATACCCCGGCGCGAGATGCGAACCAGATGGTGCTCCTCCCTTAAGGCTGGGGGGAACAGGAAAAGTACAGGTGTTGTTGGAAATGAATTTATGAATATCAATATGCATTGTGTATGCTTGTTATGTTTATTCAAATGTGGAGAATTAAACATGGCCTTTTTTACCCCACCAAAATCTCTTGGTTATTAAAATAAAAGATGTGGGGTACTGCATGTTGGTATCAGGTTGAGGGTGGCTGGGGCAGAGCTGGAGGGTACGGGTCCTATGCCAAGCGACGCGCTTCACGAGGCGCGCCCTCATGTCACGTCCCCTCCGGCCCCGCCCACAATGGTAGCCGGGGGGCGGCCGGGCGGCCAATGGCAGACGGCCGCCTCCCCCTCTCTCCAGGGTTGATCACTTCCGGGTCCCGGGTGACGCACATCCAGTTTGGGCGAGGGGCGGAGACCTCGGCCCTATGTAAGGTCAAGATCCCCTGACCGGGGTCTCTTCTCCCGTCGCCCCTGCTGGACTGTGTGGACCCCGCTGCTGACCCTTGGACTCCAGGCCGAGGCTTCAATTTAACTCCCACCCACCCGTCCCTGATTTTTAGTGGTTTAAGGGAATGTTGTTGCGGAGTACAGACCTGCGAGCAATAAACAGTGATTCAGGGGAGGCCGCCTGGCGGACTCCATAGGCCAGCTCTGAGGGGGGATATGGGGAGCTCTCCGCGGGGAGGAAGTCACCACCGGCTGGGGAGGCTAGGGCGACAGATTTCGAGCCTCCCGGGCGTCCCAGGGCAGCCGGGTGGTAGAGAGGTGGGCCCTGGTAAGGACGGACAAGGAACGGCGGGCCTACCACTCCAAGGGGCAGGTGCACGGCACCTGGCGTAGGATACCCCGGCGCGAGATGCGAACCAGATGGTGCTCCTCCCTTAAGGCTGGGGGGAACAGGAAAAGTACAGGTGTTGTTGGAAATGAATTTATGAATATCAATATGCATTGTGTATGCTTGTCATGTTTATTCAAATGTGGAGAATTAAACATGGCCTTTTTTACCCCACCAAAATCTCTTGGTTATTAAAATAAAAGATGTGGGGTACTGCATGTTGGTATCAGGTTGAGGGTGGCGGGGGCAGAGCTGGAGGGTACGGGTCCTATGCCCCTTGCAGGGCTGTCAGCTAGAAATGGAAAGCCGAGGAGCAAGGAGCTTGACAGCGCAGCCCCCAGCAGGGATGGAAGCCCCGTGGAGATAGGAGGGGGAGATGGGCGGGGTCAAAGGAGGAGCCGGTAGTGTAGCATGGATATCAGTGGGCCTGGTGCAAGGAAAATAGCACCAATTATCAGGGTTAAATGGCCCCAGGGTTCTGGGACCGGTGCCACTGCACCTGCTGTACAAATAGAAGTTAGGCCTCTGGGCGCCACGTTTCTGCTCTCCGTTTGAGTGCATTGAAGAGGTGACATGGGAAACAGCCGTTTGTGCGCTCTGCCTCCTGAGATATGTGAATTAGTAGGTGCAACTCAGCTCTTCATCATAGTGAGGTCGGTAAAAATGCATCCATGAGCAAGACAGCGTACATTATTTTTTAAGATGAATTTTGCATATAAGAACTTAGAAGTAGTCTGGTTTGCGCAGGCGCTATAGAGGGTCAAAATTAATAAAAATGAAAGAACGGGCCATTACAACGTCAGTCCTGGCACGAGCAGCGCCCACGGGAGCACAATTCATGCACTACTTTTGTTTGTCGTGAGAAACGAAATCGGACCTACTTGTGAGGCTTGCAGCAGAGGAAGCTCCTTTTAGCGGCATATTTATATAATCTTTATTAAAGCGGTTCTCCTTTCAAAGAGGCGATGGTACCTTTTGTGTCTGGTAACACTACCCTCCTGTGTTTACCGTGCCCACAGCAGGGTGCCAGGAGAGGAAATCTCCGCTGTAAACAAACATCCCCTTCTATTGTCGAGGGTATTGTGCGTGAAAGTGTCACAAGAACTATCTGTGCTTTGATCCGCAGCCGCTGAAGCTCAGCGGGCTGCTGCACCTGCGGCTGCTGCTTGCTGCGTGCGATCTACATGTCGCTGCGTCTACGCTCCGGCGCAGCCTTTCATCTTCCAGTGGTTGATGAAAGTATGGCTAGTGGGCTGCGAAATGCTAATGCTGCTTACTGGAAGTGCTTTGATGCTACAGCCACTAATTGAAACATGATAAATTAGCCAAGGTTCGTCCCATCAACAGCCAGCCCTTAAGCAACGAAAACCTGTTCTCTTCTCAAAACAGTACCCGACAGTGGCAAGAAGATACAAGCTTGGTTTGCAAACTAACAACATTGTGATTTTGTAAATATGTGCTGACAGTTCAGCTGCTCCGCAGCACAGCGCACGTTTGAAAGAGGTGCGTGACACATTAACATGCCTTCTGCATTTGAGTGTGTGTATCTTCAATAATGCGCCAGCGCACCCCGTTTCAACTACTTCGGAGCGCTTTGCGCACGTTGACACAGCCGAGTTTATTATTCAACGTAGATATC
The DNA here is from genome assembly GCF_964261635.1 of Lissotriton helveticus. Lineage (NCBI taxonomy): Eukaryota > Metazoa > Chordata > Amphibia > Caudata > Salamandridae > Lissotriton > Lissotriton helveticus. The sequence goes on along the minus strand of NC_136069.1, from coordinate 905,031,344 downwards.
TGGAGCACTAAGCTCTCCGAATTCTACAAGGTTAAAGAAAGCGATCATAGTTTGTACAGGATCACACGGTTTGTTCAAGTGGACAAATTAGGATCTGAGGCAATGCAGTCTTGCACAGAAGTCGACCACTTTTCAGCTGAAATACAACGGTCTCTCAACTGGGACGCGGCCGCTAAAGTTAAAGCATGCCGTGTTTGAAAGTGAAAGCGGCAAGAAACCCATTAAAGAAAAGAGGGCTTATGAACTAAAACAAGCTGTCGCCATCACGCTTTCACATTAATGACAAGTGATTGCAGCTCAGTGCCTGCCTGTTTATCAGGCCGCGCGCTGGTATGCAGACTCCCCCTGCATTCCAGAGAGGCGCGCGACGCGATCTGGTCTGCATTGGCATGCTGTGGAGAGAAGACCTGGCCGCGCGCACAATGTTATCCTATGGGGAAACGCTGCGCGCGGCCAGGTCTTGTCTCCCTTCGTCTGTCTCAGACTGCTGAGACGACGACTATAGTTCTCGCTTGCGAGAACACACTTTCAGCGCGTTCGTCGTAGGCGAGACCTAAAAAACGTGCTGAAGTGTAAGTGACGGCTGCTTGGCTACAGCTTGGGGATTTTGCTTCGTAACATATGAATAGGCATTTTACTCCACTATACAGGGATCCATATTGTCAATGTGCACAGATATATTGATGCCCTAAGTTGCCCATCTCTATCTTCAGCCATGAGTGTCCAATGTTCCTATCCTCAACGTTCAAAACCCTCACCGATTGTTGTTTGGCCCACTGCATCTGCACCTGCTCCCTGCTCCCTGTCCTTTAGGTTTGGCTTCTGGCCCACTACATCCCAGAACCATAGTCTGTACTTCTCCCAGTTCTTGGTCCCCAACACCCATGTCCCCCAAGATCAAACACCAAAATCCCCCTACCCAGTTTGCACCTCTCTAGCACAAGGATACTGAATTCCAACCACTTCCATTCTAGAGACCCTGACTCCGATTCACTGATGCACTTGCAGATCAAGGTCAAACAATGTAGCACAACTGGTTTTGCATGGAATATAGCGCCAAATGAAAGTAGTTGCAAACAAGTTTGCAAAAGGAAATTGTGTGATATGTCCTCATATCCTTTCTGTAGTTTTTGCTGAAAATGAAACTTTTTACATGATTGATCCTTGGACATTAGCCTACGAGAATACATTGGTGGTGGAGGATGTGCCTCAAGTACAAATTTCATGTGAAACATCCCTCGCTTGCCTTTTATTCCGTGGCTTAACACTAAGTCTTGTTTAATATCATATAGACACTGCATTATTAGTGATTGCTTGACTGATGATATCATTAGCATGCAATTTGAGTGCCGTTTGAACAAAGTTGAAGATTTTCGCACAGCGTTAACTTGCGGAATTCTTGCCAAATCTGCACAACTGCATTTTGTTCTCTACATTTTCCACGTCCCTTTATTCTATGGAAAGAGTCGTTTTAGGATAACGTATGTTGGGTAACATGGAGCACAGGGCAGAAATCCACAGTGTCTACCTGCATTGAACATTTTTTATTTCAAAGTAGCTATGCCTAATGAAGTGCCACAAAAGGACAAAATACCATTGGGCAGGCATGTGAGGCACAACAAAACATAACATTTAAAGAGGAAAGAAGCAGGCCAACTAAAAAAAGAGTTCTCTCTAAGTATAAATAACTTGAACAGTAAGAACACATGTAAGAGAACCAGTCCTCATGGGATGATACAAAATTCCAAAAGGAGGGACTGCTAAGTGTATACACCAATGAAAAGCAAGCATTTCTAAGGGACAGCAACAGAAACCAATGAAAGAGATGGGCATTTTTTCAAGGCCATATCCTGGATACAGTATGTCTTGAAGAGACAACGCAAGCGCTGGTACGCAAGACCTAAAAAAGACTTGCTCATATGTTTAATATTAAGTGAAATCACTTTGCTAAGTATCATTATGTTGCTCTATCAAAACCCCGAAGAGGAAATGTCAAATGTTGCTAAATGACCTTAATTAAAGTCTGGAGTCCAATGCTCATAACCACACAGGATTTTTTTTTAAATCACTTAATTTGATATATCAATAATAAAATCAGCAATGGTGTCGCTAATTTGTTGGGTTAAAGCATCACATAAGATGTCATAAGAACTAACACTCCCTATCAAGCACATACCCACTCCTATTGCCAATTGCTCTCTTTAAAAAAATCATAATAACTTTGAAACAGGCTTTCTTACTGAGAGCTCCCAAAATCTGGAACTCGATCCCTTTAGCTATCTGGACAAATCTCTTATATGCCATCCTCAGATGATCAATTGATATCACTAATTTTTTAGGTCATCTCCTAGTGCAGCGCGCATACGCTGCACTAGGAGATGACCTTTTGAAATCGGGCTGCACTTTTCCTCACACTCGTGCATGTGGCGGCATCCACCTGGCAGGAGCGAGCAGCGGTGCGCTGGGGCCATCTGTTAGTAATTAGCGTGGCTGGGCGCACTAGTATACATTTGCCTGCTTGCGTTCGCTATAGCTTTCCCTTTCTTACCGGCTCCGGGGGTTCTCTTTCTACTAAACATTTGCATAAACTGTTGTTTAAGGCGTTCCATACACTGCCGTGTGCGCCCACATATCACTACCTCGAGTTCACCTTCCAAGCACATTTACAAAAACCCTATTTCGGGGGGGGGGGGGGGAGGGGGGTATTCTTACATGCCAAGCGGCCAACATACATACTGTGAGGTAAAAACAAAATGCACTCTGGATAAATAGGAGCATGTGGCGCCATCAGGGTCAGCAGCAAACAACATTATTTCAATAAAAGACGCACGTATTTTACAGTAACTACAAATCATGTGGCATTTATGGAAGATTTCACCATGCCATCCCTGTATTCTCAGGTTGCTTTGCGTCACCTAATGATCAAAAGATAGCGCAATAGTACTTTCGAAACTTCAGGAATTGTGGCACAAAAGTGGGAAAAGGAACACCCACATTCTTATATGGTTTAATCTTGAGCTGGAGTTCACACAATGTGCGCAGAAAGCTTACGACAGCATGGTCACGAACTGACACATATGCCAATAAGCTAATTCTCACCACTGTGCACAGCATTAGCGACTGAGAACACCACCGGAAATTGCGAAATCTGACCCAATATGACGCCCTTGCTGCAAGAGAGCTGTGTTCAGAGAAAGAGCCAGATGTGCCAGCAATATCGTCATGCCTTGCACCGCCCTTCTACAACCGAATGCTACGGCGTGCCTGCAAGCACAATGCAGAGCGGGCAGCTAGTACAGGCAGAGAAGGAAAAATGAAATGCGGTTCAAAACAAAGGTTGGGATCCCTCCACACACCTAGAATAAGGGTAGTATTTTTAATACAAGTCAAGGTTTTATGCAGTACATGTTCCACTTTGTAGTATGTAGTAACATGGAATCACGGAAGGGTTCCTATCCGTTACCCTTCAGCCAATCTCATCAAGAGCGCTCCTTATTTTCTCAAAGTTCATTCTACATGGTTGTGCATATTCGAACGTAATCATAGGTATTGAATTATATCAAAGAAAGTAAAATCAACATTTCCATCAAGGAAGTACAGAGGAAGTATAAGCCAAGCTTACTACAAAGGAAACAAGCATTGGCATAGCCAATAGGTCTCGCCTTTGGGACCTGAAAAAGGGTTTAGCCATGCAACAGTTGATGTTGTTACACCAAGGATAATTCTGCTGGATACCTAAACACTTATAAGGTCCCAAAGGCGAGACCTAGTGGCTATGCAATGCTTGTTTGTACATTTTCATGTTACAATTTTCAAATGCGTACTGTCGATGAGACGATTGTTCATAACTCATTTGGTACATTTCTTGTATTTAAGGCATACTAATTTCGCCTCTAACAGCTTTCTTATCCATTATTCTTGTAGACCAGTCCATTTTCTAAAGTGCTCTGCTGCTCTTCAGGTTTTGTTTAGTCCTGTGGACAATCATTCCCGAGACCATGCCACATTTGCAAACAGGGGGTTTGGTGCATTCTCCTAATGGGGCAAGGATTTGTGCCACCCATGGCATACATGCCTAGCCAGAGGATAGTGATACTCTTTGGGCCAAGATCCATCTATCCATTAAATCTCAGTTACTAGCAGGAAAGAAATATAAATCATTTGGCAGAAAACTACTGGGGGAAAAAGAGACCGAAATGTCTTTTTTAGAGAAGACACCTTTAAATGAACACATTTCATAACTATTACAATATTCATAATTGACCATAGTATTTTATTACACAATATAGTTTGATGAAAGCTGCAATGACTAAAACATGATACAAGCACATAAGCCTAAATATATGAGGACTAGAATAATAAAGTCACTTCTCTAGTTATACCACATTAAAACCACCCCCACAGTGTAAGCAAATGTAACCTAACAATTACATATAGTGATATGGTGAAGAGCACCACACCTATGACCTGTGGAAAAAGCCTTTCCCAAATATTCTAGGTCTGGAGTTACGATAGTAGTTTATCTAGACATAGAATATTGTTGGAGAAAGATTACCTACATGTCCAATAGTTAGAATACCTAAATAATGCAATTTCCAAACATCTGCAAACTGTAATCAGTCCTTTGCATTCTACAACAGGAGTGGTGGTGGATGAAAGGCATCCTGAAGGGAGAGCCATCTATGGCTTTACTACCGGGTGTATCAGCCATCATAGTACAAGGGATGATGATGGACCAGAAACCCAATATAGAATAACTGGCCTGCTCCCATTTCTGGCAGCATCAACACTTAGAAAGAGTATCATGCAAACCATGGAGGTTTTTTCACAAAACTGCAAGTCAAGTTTCCCTAAAACACTGCGTAAAACCCCTCAGCTTGTAAGGACTGCTTAAAAGCTGGGCACTGAAAACGTACATCACTTTGGGGGTATACAGCCACTTGTACATATGAATAGTTTACAGAAATGTTACCATAAAATATGTGGGTGCCAGATGGGCATGGTGAATATGGTGACATTTTAATTGTCAAGATTTTCCTCAAAACGGTCTCTTCTTAATACAAAGTCAGCCACTTTGTGAGGGAAACTCTTCCCAATGGGGCCATGTTTAAAGGCATAGGACCTTCCATCATCAGTCATACCTTGGGGGCTCACCAATTAACTATCCACCATAAACAGACTAAATAGACTCCAAAATATTTTCAAATTAAACCATTCAACCAAACATACTAGGTAATGTAAGGATTCTGTTTTGTATCTAAAACGCTACATCAAAAGATATTTAAAAAATGTTTTAATGACAAACACTCCATTTGCCACAATTTGCGCAAGGACGTTTTCACTCTGTGTAAGAAATTGGAGTATTATTTTGCATTGGTGACTATACACATCATGGATTAATCACAACCTTTGTCAGGGTGAACCCTCTAAGTAACTAAATTTATCTTGAGCTCAACCCCTAGTATGGATGGCCCAGAGCAAACAGGTATTAATTAGGGCAATTTGTAAAGTATTTCTGCAGTACCAAAACTGTAATAAAGTCAAAATGCAGCACAACAATAAAAAACCTATAATGATTTAGAAAAATAGGGTAAGATTCAATAAACAAAGTTACACTAATGTGACAAAAATCCGGTACAGGGAACCAGAGATATGCATTTTAAAAAGTTTTTAGTAGAAATCATGTCAAGAAGCACCAAGTGTCAATGATAGTCAATGGGAGGGGTAGAAAAGGACCTTCTTCTCATTTTGGGCATTTTCAAGTTAGCGAACGTCTTTGGCTGCACTAAATTGGGCTTAAGGTGTGGGAGTGGTAGGGATTGTACTATGTTTATGTTAGTGTCCTCCCACATCTAACAACAAAATCCAGTTTGAAGCTGAGCCTGCCACAGTACCCCAAATAAACCCAGAGACAGAAGTCTAGTAGAACAAAGTCTTGTTTCAATATCCTCTTTCCCTCCATTCAAGTGCACCCCAAATGTTATATGTAAACCCAGTAGACTTGTCAAGCAGGCTTCGACCTCAAGAAAGATTTGATACTGTAATGTCAAAAAGGATGCTTGCAGTGATTGGAAACTGTCTGACCGGTGGTACAAAGGAAAATACTTGACCCGGTGTCAGCTAATAGTTGCTTGTGGCAGGGGAGGTCTCTTTGAGTTACTCAGCCCACTGGCCATCATTTCAGGAGAACAACAACATCGCCCCACACCCACAGCCTTTACCTTGCTCTGGGAGCCATTTTCACACCTCATCAAATGCCAATTACTTTCTGGCCGAAGTGGGAGAGCAATATCAAATGGGCCTCCAGCGGCTTAGGCAGGGAAAAGATAACTTTCTAAAAGTACCTCTTCCTTAATATTTATGAAAATATCTGACCACCATCAAATTGAATGTTACTAACTATTAAAAATAGTTGTTTAGCTATTTGTCTAGGTATTTCCTAACCAAAATAAGCATTACTAAAGGTAATAATGTAACACAGTGTTTTCCTACGGACCAGCAAGTCTTGCTTTAGTGAAAATAACTTGTGGGGCTTTTTAACTGTATGGGCATGTTTAACTTTACATTCTCACATGTCCTACTGGTAAAAATCATGGACCCTGCCTTATGGACAATAACGAATACATAGGACTGACTTATAAATATTTAAAAGGAAGATTTTGATCTATCAAAAGGGGTTATTTTGACAGGTCGAAATAGCAGGTTGAAACTGCAACAGCCAGGCTACAAATGGTAGGCCTGCAGTCATGTTTGTACTTTCACTAAAGGGAAGGTCACAAAGGTAGGCCTGGGTGGTGAACTCTGCTCTGTTTGCAGAGTTTTCTACACTCCGCACTCTGTGGAGCAGCGGTGTTCCCAAAAACTCATTGAGCAGAGTTTTCTCCTCTTTCGCCGACGTTATTGGCGAGCGAGAAAAATCCAATGCTAGACAACCTCCCAGCGAGATTTCTCAATGCGGGCAGTCGCTTATGGCCATGACTGCTCGCATTGAGAAACCATCCATTTATGTGGAAGACGCTGCTCCAAGAGTAGAAAATCTACTTTATCTTCAGAAAGAAGCAGCATCCTATTGCACTATGCCTGTTGCCATTAGGGCTGATTTTCCAGTGCGGGACAAAAACCCTGCACTTAAAATCAACATGATGTCGTGACCTAACACACTCTGCTGCTTGAGGAACTCTGCATAGCGCGGCAGAATTTTTTGGTTACTTTGGAGAGTTCCGTGTAGTGGAACTCCACAAACTCCACCTAGGCATACACAAAGGGTCCTGCAGTCCTCTAGTGGCATTTAACTTACAGGCCTTGCGTACATCTTATACTGTATACTGGGGACTTATATGTAAATTAAAAATGCCAATTAGAAGAATATCAATTTAATCATGTTGAAAGGAGGAGCACTTACACTTTACCCCTGATTAACAGGGGTAAAGTGCACAGAATTCTTGAGCCAGCAAAAATATAGAGCCCAGTAAAGGGTGAAAAATACAGGGCGACCATCAATAAAGAGGGATTTTCCTACACCCTGGAGACTGTACTTGATCACAGGGTGCTTGACATTCTTGTGCGAGTCAGGATTCCTCTACTCTTCTATACAACATTACCTGCTCAAATCTATTCTTATATAATTACTTCCTGAATGAGGTGCCCCGCCTCCCATCCACGCACAATGTGAGCAAGCACAAAAACAAACGTTAATAACTTTTTGGCCCCTTCCTCATTTAAAGAGGACTAGTACATTAAAAACATATATTTTCATGCTTCACTGATATAACACTTGACTTTATGGGGTTTGGTAAACCATTGCAGGAAGGCATTCTCATGCCATAGGTGACCATGGGCTATGGTGGCACCAGCAGGCACGGATCCTTACTACTGTGCTCAATATTGGCCTACTTGACGCGCTACATGCACGAAATGATTCCACCACCAGTGTCGCAACAGGCCATGGCACGTATCCACACTGAAATCTCTCCGCTGCTAGCAAGAATGATCCTGGTACCTGAGTTGCCCGCAGGCCAAAGGTGCCCTGGCAGCATACTTTCCATCCAGGCACCTACATAGCCATATCAAAATTGTTTGTGTGTAGTTGCAGACTACAGCATATACCATTTGACCCTCACTCTATATTTTACGGCCAGGTGCTTGCTCCCCCACAAAAAATGTTTTTGGGGTTAAGGATACCCACCCTTCCCCCATCAGAAGCGTGGCCAATGGATCCCAGAGTGCAAAGTGCTGGTAGTTAAGATTAAGCCATGACCAGGAGTAAGAGTTACACACAACCTGGACTGGACCATTTGCCAATTATGACTCGACGCTCAATCTGTTGAACTATTTAACAAGTTTATCGTCTGTATAGAAACTCATATACTTTATGGTCTGATTGGCTGACAAAAGCTTAGTGACTCATTCTAAAGATATCCCTGGAATTCTAGTGGCACCCGCTTTCTTTCTCAGGAGTGTATATCTTGATGATAATAGCGTGAAATATCTCAGCTGGATTCCCGCAGCTGGTTCACGCCCTGATATTTAGGGGGCTTCTTATTAATGTTGCTTTAAAACCTTTGGTACTTGAAATCGGACACTGGATATCCTCTCTCCGGCCCACGTGCTCAACATCTGTGGCAAACCACGCCTCTGCTCATTCACTGCCAAATTAGTGGGTTTACAATGTACTTGATTTTTTTCTCAGTTTGAAAAAAACACATTTCTGTCTTTGTACTGCGGTGTCAAATTTTAGATTATTCCATAGAGTCTATAGAACATATTCTGCTGTTCTTTCCTGTTTCCTGGCAGGTCCTTCCAATACCCGATGGGTGACATGTTAATTTTGTCTTCCCACGTGCCCTACTTAATAATGCTCAACGTACTTAAGGGGGCTAAAGTGAGAGTCAGTTAAGAGTTGGAACCTTAACAATGCCGTGCGAGTAGGGAACTGCCCTTAACCGGCCATGGCTTTTTATTCACATCATTTGACCAGTCTCGAGAACTACATAATCTCTAGTGCTCGTTAATTAAAGACTTTAAACCTCTAAGCGCGTGCTTCTTTCTCTAAACGCTTCCTCGAGTAGTGCTAATACCCTGTCTTTTTCTGTGTCACCCTGTAATCATTCTTTCGGGAATGTGTCACTAACAGCTCACGAGCCCGAGGTATTGTAAGCTTCCGTCCTTTTAAGCGCTGGTTTCACGGATGAGGACAAAACTACGTGCCATAAAAAATCAGCACCCTATAAGAGCCGACCCTACCCCCCTGAGGGCACAGGGGACCGCGGCGTCTATTAGCAGGACTCTTTCAGCGCTCTGACAATGCCCTCTTCCGGTCGTCCCCTCCCCGCCGGTAACAACTGGAGAATACCCAGGAGTGCTCCAAGGAACTCACACCAGACGCATTAAAGCACCGCATATCCGTTCCCTATTGTGCTAACTGCGTGTTCAGTTCGCTACCTGTGGGGGAGCAAGGGCGCCCCCAAAAGTACATCTCACCACAAACAGACAGTGAGAGGAACCGACGTTTAACAAAGTAAGCAAAAAGAAGACATTTTCCAGCCAGCAAACTTTTCCATCACAAAGGCACCACAGTCAACCAGGGCACATTGTCTGGGCAAAAACAATGCTTCGCTCTGCGGAAACTGCTTTTGTTTTTTAGACCACACGGTGCCCGCTGCCCACCCACCAAGGCTGCCCACCCGCCACTGGCAGTGACTGACCTTTTATCCTTCTACATCGAGCGGATGCAGGGATGAAACAAGCCGCCTGGATCAGGGAGTTTTACACGCAGGGCATGCTTCGCTCTCCAAGGCATGCTTAGCCCTCCATGAAGCACAGAGTCCAGGCTCGGCAGAGTGGTTCTGTTATTTTTTTCTCGCGTGTGTTTTCTCGCTCTGAACTTTTCTCCTCCCGCAGCATTTCCCTTCACCGCCTCTCGCTCCCCCTCCCGCCCCTTTAGTTTAGTGCAGACCAAACATCCTCTCCTTGTCCCAGACGCGGTAACGTAGAGTCCGCATCTCAGGTTTCATTATAAAGACGGGGCTTATTAATGACTTTTTCAGATATGATGCAGGCTGGCCGGCCACTCAGGGACAGCCTTTTCAGACGCCGTGGATTTATGAAACGTCACATGGTTTATGTTGCGTGGGTAACATATGGCTCCCTCCCTCCAGCGCGCGAACGGTTTTACTCGCAGCCTATCCCGCCCTCTGAAATTACCCATTCTTAAAAGTGTGTTTGGATTGAGTCGGGGGCCCCACAGTCTGCTAAAGTAATTGGTTAACCAGCATTAACTGGAGGGATAACAAAGGGGAGCATTGTTGCGCTAGTGATTTTCTTGCACAGTTACAGTGTGAGTTATTTTTCGAGTCACAGCACATGGCGTTCAGCACCCGAGGAAAATGTGTCACGATAGTGAGCGCTTTCCCAGTCCCCGGCCTCAAAGTAGACTTGAGGCAGAAAAAAAGGGTTTCCCATCTCCCAGGACCTGTGGGGCTTTAATTGAATCTGGCAGCTTCTGCTGGGCCGCCGGGCCTCTCATCGGAGGTTAAAGTGCGGTGTAACGAGATGCCTTGTGTGAGTTCAGACACTATTATTGATTTTCGTAGAGGGGCCTCCATACGCTTTAGGGTCGGGTCTGTGTATTGGGTTCCACCCAGGGCAGCCTGCATTGCTTTTAAGAACCGCGCAAATTCATTAACGCATCTCTCTGTCTACCAATAATAACAACAGTGTCTGGAAGATATTGGGCACCTCATGTCATTGATAAGCCCATACATTGATTTTAGTCACAAATCATCATCAATTTCTTGATTCGATTTTAAAAATAAAATACAGAAATCAACAATGCGCCAGGGAGCATATTTTCTAAAAATGCGCACAGCGCAGGGCAGCAACCACAGTTGCTGCGCTGTGCTGCGTTGCGTGAAAAGGATGCAGATGAACAGCGCCATATCTACTAAGATTTGATGCTCTTGAGCTCTCTACCTGTTCTGGCGAACGTGAGGCTGCCTAGTGAAAATCCAGGCACCGTTGCAACATGCTCTTAGCTGTGCCTGCGTTACAGGCAGGATTGCTTTTGTGCCGTAAGTAACACCTTTCTGCACAAAAACAGTCCTAAGAGGCAATTTCCTCTTCCTGCAGAATGCATCATGCATAGAACGCGGAAGTGATGAGGAGAAATAAACATATTGCTTCTCGTTACATTTCTCTGTGGTAGGCGCACCATTGTGGTGGAATTCCAGGTTTACTACCTTAAGTAAATCTGGGATTGCGTCAGATTCTATGGATAGATGCACAGGAATGCCCATGTCCCCACATGGCATGCCTACCACAACAAAATGTAAAGCAAGCCAGCTCAAGCAGTTGTATTGCATTACACGTCTTTTCAAAGTCATGCAAAGCCACGCAAATAGCCCCTTGCATGATTGTGTCACTTTCAAAATCCCATTTAAGGACTTGCGTTGGCTTGCGACAAACTGCGTCACACAAGTATCACACGAGCACTTAATACATCTGGGTCCTGGTGTCATGGCTGAAAGGAGAGCAGATTTCTCACATACCTGTCAGTGGGTTATAAAGGCGTTCAGACTACATGCACCTCCAATCCTTGACATCTGCACATAGCGATGGACACTCACATATGTGCCATTGTTTACAGGTGAGGACAGAATATGTGTTTGTGTGTGTATGTGTGTGTGTGTGAGAGAGAGCATGGTGAAGGGGAGGTGTTGCATAGAAGTACATGCTCCTCCAATCCTTGACATCTGCACATAGCGATGGACACTCACATATGTGCCATTGTAAGTGAGTACAGAATATGTGTTTGTGTGTGTGTGTATGAGAGAGAGCATGGTGAAGGGGAGGTGTTGCATAGAAGTACATGTTCCTCCAATCCCTGACATCTGCACATAGCGATGGACAGTCACATATGTGCCAATGTTTACAGGTGAGGACAGAATATGTATTTGTGTGTGTGTGTGTGTATGTGTGTGTGAGAGAGAGCATGGTGAAGGGGAGGTGTTGCATAGAAGTACATGTTCCTCCAATCCCTGACATCTGCACATAGCGATGGACAGTCACATATGTGCCAATGTTTACAGGTGAGGACAGAATATGTGTTTGTGTGTGTGTGTGTGTGTATGTGTGTGTGAGAGAGAGCATGGTGAAGGGGAGGTGTTGCATAGAAGTACATGCTCCTCCAATCCCTGGCATCTGCACATAGCGATGGAAAGTCACATATGTGCCATTGTTTACAGGTGAGGACAGAATATGTGTTTGTGTGTGAGAGAGAGAGAGTGTGAATGGTGAATGGGAGGTGTTGCAAAGCAGTACGTGCAGATGGCCAGAATGAAAACATAGCAATGAAGGTGAAAGAGATAATGTATGAGATATGCGAATGGAGAATTTCAGAAAGATGGTCGCACAAAACTGGCATACACGCCTAACAGAGTGAGAGACCGTAGAGGAAAGTGGAGTGAAAGGGATAACGGAAGTCACTGCAACACTCTGAAGACCATTACCTGTTCCACAGACCTAAGTCATTTTTAATTCACAGGCTCACATTTTCAGATTTGAAGCATTTTCAATACATATTATTCCATAAAACTATAGAGTACTTAATTACCTGATAACACTAACAAGCTCCGAAAAAGCCAATAGCACTGGTTTGTTTTTGGAATATGTTTGTTGTTTTGTGATTTGTGTGGATGCGATAACAGAGAAATCAAAGAAAGGCATCCAAATACTGGTCAGGTGGCAGCTCTAGGAGAGAGAAAACAAACTTCCCAGGCAGTAGCCCGAGGAGGGAATAAGAGGCAGTAGGGTACTGGGAGACGGTCACCTTCCAATCAAATATAGTGAACACAATAGAGACCGCTCCCAGCTATAGACCAAATTAAATTGGCAGCGAGGTGCCTAGTGATAATAAGGCATCTCACAAAAAGTGATGGACTGGCATCACACTCCACCAGGTGTCATGCTTCATCATCTGCCAGTCCTTGCCCTCCAGAAACCGCGTTTGGTGGAGGGCGGCATGCACCTGGAGACAGGGATGCACTTCTAAGTGAGTGGGGGCCCGAAAAGTGAAAATTAAAAGGCCATCACAGTACACCCATAAATCCTTTATTCAAAAGGGAGCCTGTGTGGGGTTAAAAATAGAAGGTGTGGTGAGTAAGGATCCTATCATCCTGTAGTGTCCTACTACAATGATACACGGACACTTACTTGGTTATCTTCAACCCTTTATTGGCACGTCTATTCAGTTCCCCGTCCCTACTCTGTCTAACCCTTTCCTGTCCTGTCCCCACCTCTTCCCCTCTGCCCACCTAGCTCCGCCCACCCCAGCTACTGGACTGCTAACTCCTTTACATCTCCCCCTTTCTTAATAAAGCAACAAGTGAAAATAGAGATTAGTCCATCTCTGTGATCAGTCTCTTGGGAGGCTGCACGTGACGGCGGGGTCTCGCTGATGTGGACACGGCTCCTTCAGTTGAGGGTTCCTTTACTGATGAATGTCCGGTGTCAGGTGCGACAGATTCAGGATTGTCTCGGTCTTCAGGTGTGGGGATCATGGTTATATTTTCATGGTCTTCAGGAGAGCACTTCTTGAAATGAGAAGCGTTGCGGGTGACTCGCCGGTTCTCTGATTCCGCGGTCACCATAGTGCCTTTTTGTTGGGTAATTGTTAGAGGCTCATCCTTGAAACGACAATCAGTCTTTTGGCGTTGTTCCTGTCTGACAAGGACTCTGTCACCTTCCCTCAGGGAGGGGGACCGGGCTCTGCGTTTGTGATCCGCATACTCTTTCATTTTGTCTTTGCGATGCTGGTCTGTTGCGGCCATGTCTCGGTGTTGTTGATCCGAGAGGGGCTTCCTCAGTGCTCTGTCCCATGTGGGGATCCGATTTCTCATTGTCCTCCCGAGCATGAGGGTTGCAGGGCATTGGCCCGTTGTGGAGTGGGGAGTGGTTCTGTAAGCACTGAGGACCTCGTTCAGCGCTGACTGTAGATCTTTCTTCTCGGCCGTGGCTTGCTGGAATGTTCTCTTAATGGTGGACATGAATCTTTCTACAGTGCCGTTGGCTTGGGGCCAGAGTGGTGTGACTTTGCGGTGTTGAAAGTCCATGTGTTTCGCGAAGTCGCTGAATTCATGACTATTGAATGGGGGCCCGTTGTCCGTCTTGATGACCTTGGGGACGCCCCATGTCGCGAATGTTTCTTCAAGTACCTTGAGGGTGCAGGCGGCACTGGTGGATGATATAAACTGGGCCACTGGGAATCTGGAGTATTCGTCCATGATGACGACTACGTACTTCCCGGATTGCAGGGGGCCATAAAAGTCCATGGCAACTTCTTGCCATACCCCATCAGGCAATGGGGTCATCTGTAGAGGTGCGGGTGGATTACTGCGGCTGGTCAGTTGACAGAGGTGGCAGTCTTTCAATGTGTCTTCAACCATCTGGTCGAGGGCTGGGAACCAGACACGTTCTCTCAGAGCTCTTTTGGTGGACACGACCCCTCGATGGCCTTCGTGGGCAAGGTCGATTACTCCTTGCCTCAGTGCCGCTGGGATGACTAGTCTGTGATCTCTGAGAAGGAGGTCGTCACCGGTTACAGAGAGATCGTCAGAGACATGTCGGAAGGCTTGGAGTTCTTTCTTGACAGCGGGGTCTTCCTCTTCCTCCTGCGGGTGGTATCTCCATCTGTTGGTTTGTGTACGCTTCATTACTGCTTGTAGGATGGTGTCTTGATTGGTCGCTTCCCGAATAGCGTGCATGGGGATGGCCGGTGGACAGCATGACTAGTCACAAAGTGAATGTATTCTTCCGCGATGGAGGGCGCGGTCTCTGAGGAGTCTCGGGGGTGGCGGGACATATAGTCAGCTGGATTCTCAGCCTTCCCCGGTTTGTGGATGATTGAGAACGTGTACTCTTGCAGCCGTAAGCCCCATCTTTCGATCCTGGGGGGCATCTTGCACTTGGGATTCCCATAGATCGTGACAAGAGCCTGGTGATCGGTTATGAGTGTGAAGTGTTTCTCGTATACGAAGATGTGGAAGTGTTCGCACGCCCACACAACAGCCAGGCTTTCTTTCTCTGGTTGGGAGTACCTTTTCTCAGGGTCGGTTAGGCTCCGACTGGCATAGGCGAGGATCCTCCTCTGATCCGACTCATGATCGTACTGTGCCAAGATGGCTCCTAAGCCCACAGGGCTTGCGTCCACAGTGATTTCTGTTTTCCTCTTGGGGTTGAAATAGGAGAGGCAATCAGCCGATTCCACAGCGCGTTTGATATTCTTGAAAGCACGTTCACACTCCGGGGTCCATATGAATTGCGTGCCAGCTTTCGTGAGGAGCCGCAGTGGATGACTTACAGTGGCGTAATCACGAATGTAGCGGGCGCAGTAACTCGCCATTCCGAGGAAGGAGCGCAGGTCGTTGACGTCAGCCGGACTCTTGGTGTTATTGAGCGTGGCGATCTTGTCCGGGTCCGGTTTCATGCCACTAGCCGAGAAGATGTGTCCAAAGAATTTCAGGGTCGACTGATGAAATTCGCATTTCTCCTTGTTGAGGGTCAGACCGGCTTCCATCAGGGCGTGACAGACACGATCAAGAGCGATGTCATGCTCTCGCGCGTCCGATCCGTAGACCAAGATATCATCACTGTAATTAATGGCGTTTGGTACGTGGTGGATGACGAGTCGTATGGCCTCCTGGAAGATTTCAGCGGCTGATGAAACGCCAAAGCTGAGCCGTTTGTACCGGAATAGACCAAGGTGTGTGGCAAATGTCGTGATGGAACGAGAACTGTCATCTAGTTCGAGCTGATGGTAGCCCTTGTTCAGGTCTAGTTTAGAAAATACTGTTGCCCCGTTGAGCGCTGTGATCATGTCGCTCAGGAGTGGGCCGGGGTGTCTCTCCCGTTCAATGGCCGTGTTCGGTAGGCGCATGTCCACACAGAGACGGACCTTGTTGTGGGTTCCTTTCTTGGGGACGATAACCACCGGGGACACCCAGGGAGTGGGGCCCTCAGTGCGTTCAATGATGTCAGCGTCCAAAAGTTCCTGCAGTTCATTCTCAACCGCAGATTGCAAGTGAAATGGCACCCGTCGCGGGTGTTGAGCCACCGGTTTCATTTGCTCGTTGATGTGCAGATGTATTTGCCGGCCTTTTAATTTTCCCAATCCTTGGAACAGTGACGGGAATTTCTCAGCGCAGTTCGAGCTTTCATTAACGTTGAAGAGGATGTGCACCAACCGAAGGCGTTCAGCGGTGGGAAGGCTCAACAGACAGTCAGCTTCGGGCCCTTTAATGACGTGGATGACTGCTGGGATGGAGACGTCACCATACGTAAGGGTGGTGTCAAACTTGCCCAAACATTGGAGTGGTTTCTTCGCCATCCAGGTGTAGACACGGACAGGCGCGAAACGCAGACGAGGTTTTGGATTCATGCGGTCATGTTCAGCAACTGATATGTAGTTGAGCGACGCTCCACTGTCCATCACGAACTTAGCAGCGTGGTTGCCCACTTTGATGTCGAGACGTGGATAGCGTTTAAACTGATCGTGGTCAGCAAAGTTGACGTATTCAACGGTGTATGACGACCGCCTGGATGAGGACGATCTGGAGTCCCTTGACGGAGAACGACGGTCCCATCTGGAGCGTCGAGATTCGTGACTGGAGTGTGAAGATGCGGGAGATCTAGGTGGCTCTTTTTGAACTGCTCTGATGTGATGACGTTTGGCCTCCGATCGTGAGGGCCACTGCGAGCCATCGCGTCTGTCATTATCACTGCGTCTTTCTTTGTGGTAGTCCCCACACATGGCCTCAAAGTGGTTGGACCGTCCACATTTTCTGCACCGTTGGCCCATGGCAGGGCAGGAGTCGATGTGAGGGTAGTCATATCCGCACCTGAAACATCGCCTCGTGCGTTCAGGACGTCGATCCCTCCTCTCAGATTCTTTCTTCCTGTAGTCCGGGCGTCGCCTGGGCGAGAATCTGGAGCGCCGTGACCTGTCTCGTGGGCGACGTCTTCCACTGTCACGCCGATCCTGTCGTCCATGTCGTCGTTCAGTGACACGGTTGGCGTGTTCACGGCTGGTACTGGGTCCGGTTTCGATTTCCGCCGCGTTTTCTTCAGCTTGGTCGTACAACCGTGAGTTCTCTTCGATGTCTGCTAGTTCCTGTGGTTTTCTTAGTAATCGCCGTCTCAGCGATTCCGAGTGACACCCAGTGATTATTTGAGATTTAATGGCTGCATCCGGCGAGAAGTTTGCAAACTCACAATATTGGGACTGCCATCGTAGTCGATGTATGAAGGAGCTCAGTGGTTCCTCCTTTCCTTGGCGCTGCTGGTGAAATTTGTGTCGCTCGTAGTCGACGTTTCTCTTGTGCAGAAAGCGGTTGTTTAGGACATCTCTCACTTTGGCATAGGTGTCACCGTCCGCGGTTGGGATTTCTCGTACAATCTTGCTTATTTCACGCCCCCCTAGATTGCGAAGGGCTATGATCTTGTCTTTGTCTGGTTCAATTTTGGACCCTTCAATATAGTCCTCGAAGTCCTCTAGCCATTCTTGCCATTTTAGACCCATGCTGCTCCCTGTTGTGACTGTCAGCGGCTCAGGTGCTCGCAAGTGTGTGCCTCCCTGAACTTCCTTTTGCGCGGGAGGATTAGACATCTTGGCGGTGGGTTTTCTGGTGCTTGACTTCGATTTTGTTCCACTGACTGGTGTGCGTTTCCCAGGATTGTTCTATTGTGACTGACAATGCTTGTTTGTTTCTTTTAGATCCGCTAGGTTCACTGCCACAGCCGGAAAATTTTCACTATTAGTGCTCGTCTTTGGTTCTTGCCTGACTCAAAGATGGCCGCCACACAATGACTATGGAGTCTGTCCTCAAGCCTGCCTGACTCCAAGATGGCCGCCACCAGTCATCCACGAGGTCTGAGCTCCTCTTCACTCTCAGTCACACTCGGTCTCTTTCGGTACTCACCGAGGGTCCTTCCTTCCAGCAACCAGGATTTGGCAGTTCCCTTTCACCTTCTGGCCACTTTCCACCATTCAGGTAGGCCAATGCAGGTTCCCGCGTCTTGCTTACCGCGGCGTGCCGTTTCTCACGCATCGGGGGTGAGACCCGGTGTCGGCGGCATCGGCGCTTTTGTCCTGGTGCCTCCGCGAGTTTCGCTCGCTTCTCGCTGCACTCCTCACTTGTGCAGGACACTTCAGGAAGGCTGGGGTAGGCTCCCAGTCCCTTCCTTCTTGATTCTCTGCTTCGGGGCACACTCGGCACACTCCCGGATTTGGCGCGAACAGAGCGCCGGACACCAGAGGGGCAGCGCCTTGCTTTTCGCTGCTCTGACGTGGCCACACACGATCTCCTGGTCGTGAGCAACTTCTCCACCGCTGGCCTCAGGCTGGAGGCGGCGGCAATCACGGGGCACAGATGTCGCAGCTAGCGGTCGCGTCTGGCTGGTGTCCTGGACGGGTCAGCTTCCTTTCTTGCTCTCCAGTGTTGCTAGTGGGTCACCTTATCCCATCCTCGTCGCCAGTTGTAGTGTCCTACTACAATGATACACGGACACTTACTTGGTTATCTTCAACCCTTTATTGGCACGTCTATTCAGTTCCCCGTCCCTACTCTGTCTAACCCTTTCCTGTCCTGTCCCCACCTCTTCCCCTCTGCCCACCTAGCTCCGCCCACCCCAGCTACTGGACTGCTAACTCCTTTACACATCCCGTCACCACTGTGAAATTATTTTAAGAAATAGGTCAACATGTTTCTGCCGGTTGTCCCTGTGGGTACATGGCTTTCGTCAGGACCATAAAGAAGGGGCTCCAATCTTACCAAACGTTGTTGGCAGTACCACTGTATGGGTGTGATCACTAATCACTCTCCACTGACTGGGTCCATTAACCCTTCAAGAAGGACGACTTGCCCCATGAGAGGGGGGGGTTTGGAGTTTTCAGAAAGTCCCCGTGGTCACACTATGTGAACGAAGGAGCATTTTCTGTCCGATCACCTACAGCGTGCATGTCTCCACCTCCCCAGGTGGCAGCTCTGTCATGCACAGGATTTTAGGCCTCTTGTTTCTAAGCTTTATTCTTAATTACATAGCCACGCCCCTTGGGAAGGATTTCTAGTTGTGCTTCCTAGGCCAAACTTCTTTTAGAGTCCCACACACCTTTTTCATTCCACTTTAAGTACTGAAAACACCACTATACATAGGATGAAAAGGGACAAATGGCATGCAACAGATAGTGGCATTGTGAATTTACAATCAGTATTTGTTAAAGCACCTGACATAAAATTAATTTGGCTCAACCACACATAACCTCATGAAGTTATAGGAGGGCAGACAGAATGACCTCTCAGTTTACTACAAAAAATAAAGAAATGAGCTGACGGGTATAATGAATACCTTTATTAGATCTCTTGGCCACATAATATAGATTTCATATTGGATTGACCCATTGTCCATAATTTGCTGAAAGGATGTACCAGAGCAATCTGCATAACCCATCCCATGCCACTTGTCTTGAGAGTTGATCAAGCTTATTGGATGCGAGCTGGAATTAAAACTAAATTAGATGTACATGAAGAATTGTCCTGTCAGCCAAAGCAAACACTTTGCAAGTATTAGCATCATCCAGCCTTCAGTCCTAGGAGAGTCACCCAGGCCCTTGCAGCCCCAAACCGACCGTAGGGGAGTTCCCTGCCCTTCAAGCGGGCCCCAACCCTTAAGGAGGCACAATTCAGCCTAAAGCTAATGGATATCTGTGAGTTATTGGAGACTCAGGCCCCATTAGTTACATTCCGGGGGGGCATAATTTTGCTTCATGCCACTCTTCAGTCTGAATATGTTATTCCTTATTCCACGTCCATGCATAACACATTTCCTCTTTCATCCTTCCCATATGTCTATTGCTCAGTCCCTGCATCTTAAACTATGTTTGAAATATTTTTATCCCCACCCTTTAACAGTCTCTATACAGTGGCTATGGGACCTGCCTGAAACAGTCTAGTTTCCACTTTGTCTGGGTCACAGGAAATACCTGCCCGGCTGCAGGAGACTATCATATGTCATGTCTGGGTCTGGAAAATGTGTTTGAGTGGGAAACACCACATATAGAGAATAATGTGGCGACTTGGCCAGAATAAAACGCAGAGCCCTTAACTTATACTCTGTGACAGTGTTTACTGTCTGCTGCATCCTAGTCCTTGCGTTTTACTCTATTATCATGATTAGTATCTCTATATTCTCTCTGTATCTCTATCTTCTCTTTTTATCTCCAACTTCTCTCCCTGCTGACGTATCACCTTCATTCCCTGTTGATGTCTCACTTTCTCTCTGTATCTCCACCTTCTCTCTGTATCTCCACCTTCTCTCTGCATCTTCTGCTTCTCCCTGAATCTCCACCTTCTCTCTGCATCTCCTCCTTCTCTTTGAATCTCCACCTTCTCTCTGCATCTTTTCCTTCTCTCTGCATCGCCCCTTCTCTCTACATCTCCACCTTTTCTCTGTATCTCCACCTTCTCTCTGCATCTCCACCTTCTCTCTGCATCTCCATCTTCTCTTTGCATCTCCGCCTTCTCTCTGCATCTCCTCCTTCTCTCTGTATATCCTCCTTCTCTCTGCATCTCCACCTTCTCTTTGCATCTCCACCTTCTCTCTGCATCTCCTCCTTCTCTCTGTATATCCTCCTTCTCTCTGCATCTCCTCCGTCTCTCTGCATCTCCCCCTTCTTTCTGTATCTCCACCTTCTCTCTGCATCTCCTCCTTCTCTCTGCATCTCCTCCTTCTCTCTGCATCTCCTCCTTCTCTCTGTATCTCACCTTTTCTCTGTATCTCACCTTCTCTCTGTATCTCCTCCTTCGCTCTGTATCTCCACCTACTCTCTGATTCTCCACCTTCTCTCTGTATCTCCACCTTCTGTCTCAATCTCCACCTTTTCTGTATATCTCCACCTTCTCTCTGCATCTCCTCCTTCTCTCTGCATCTCCTCCTTCTCTCTTTATCTCCATCTCCTCTCTTTATCTCCACCTCCTCTCTGTATCTCCACCTTCTCTCTGCATCTCCTCCTTCGCTCTGCATCTCCACCTTCTCTCTGAATCACCTCCTTTTCTCTGTATCTCCACCTTCTCTCTGCATCTCCTTCTTCTCTCTGCATCTCCACCTTCTCTGTGCATCTCCACCTTCTCTCTGCATCTCCTCCTTCGCTCTGCATCCCCATCTTCTCTCTGAATCTCCACCTTCTCTCTGTATCTCCACCTTCTCTCTGCATCACCTCCTTCTCTCTGCATCTCCTCCTTCTCTCTGTATCTCCCCCTTCGCTCTGCATCTCCACCTTCTCTCTGAATCTCCACCTTCTCTCTATATCTCCACCTTCTCTCTGCATCTCCTCCTTCTCTCTGCATCTCCACCTTCTCTCTGTATCTCCTCCTTCGCTCTGCATCTCCACCTTCTCTCTGTATCTCCTCCTTCGCTCTGCATCTCCACCTTCTCTCTGAATCTCCACCTTCTCTCTGAATCTCCACCTTCTCTCTGAATCTCCACCTTCTCTCTGTATCTCCACCTTCTCTCTGCATCTCCTCCTTCTCTGTGTATCTCCACCTTCTCTCTGTATCTCCACCTTCTCTCTGCATCTCATCCTCTCTGTATCTCCCCCTTCTCTCTGCATCTCTACCTTCTCTTTGCATCTCCTCATTCTCTCTGCATCTCCACCTTCTCTCTGTATCTCCTCCTTCTCTCCGTATCTCCACCTTCAGGGTCGGATTGGGATCACAATTTGGCCCGGGCACTGACGAAAAAAGTGGCCCACGTTCAAGGGGCGTGGCATACATTTAAGGGGCGTGGCCTATAGTTAAGGGGCGTGGCCCACATTCAAGGGGCGTGCCCTTTCAAGAAACACTATTTGGTTACTCTTTGAGGTCTAATTCGTAGAGAAATATTTAGTAAATTAAGCCTTTTAAAGATTACAGAGCAAGTAACATTGGTAAAGACTAGGAGCACTGCAGGTCTGATAACTGAATACTTACATGCAGTCTTAACGCCCTGCACAAGGTCGTTAGATACTCTTTCCCAACCAGCTAATCATCACATAAATCAGAAATCTAGTACAAAGTCAAGAAGAAAGGGTAAGACTGGAATCTCTGGGAACAGAACATGTAATAACAAAAGTAAGAAATCACAAATGAGGAAAAGGCAGCCTGGGGTGTAAAGAATGCTGAAAAAATGTATCTGTACAATCTAGTCATAAATTTATTTCACAGCCAGCAAGTGATGTCTATATACAAAAAACACAGTTTTATTCACATCTGTTGCTGCCTTCAAGTCTGGGCCATGAGGAGACTGATGATTATTCAATTAACCATGAAAATGATATAAAATCTGCAAAAAGGAATTCTAACCTGAACATGCTAGAAAAGTAAATTCTTCTGCACAGAGAAAGAAGTGCCAAGTTTGCAAATTTTGCTTAGGCCTCGAACAAGGCCTAGCATAG
Organism: Lissotriton helveticus; assembly: GCF_964261635.1. Lineage (NCBI taxonomy): Eukaryota > Metazoa > Chordata > Amphibia > Caudata > Salamandridae > Lissotriton > Lissotriton helveticus. The sequence continues at coordinate 905,008,864 of NC_136069.1, read as the reverse complement.
AATGAGGCTAAACAGCTCTCTTTTGAGAAATCACATTACACAAAGTCTTAGACATGTCCTGAAATCAACACTCAAACATGTTGCCACATTCTGGCCTAGGACCTAAAATAGAGTGCAGTCAGACCTACACACTACAAACAAAAACTAACCAAAACTTACTAATTAATATTTTTGGCATATAGAGAAATATGCCCCTTGTCTGCATTTTGGATGAGGCCTTTAAAATAAAGTTGCATTATTAACTGGCACACAAATGAATCAGTAAATTGTGCAAAGAAATGGTAAACAAAATGGTTCCTACCGGTTCCTTCTTGCTTCAGAGGAAGGGATCGGCTAGCAACACATTTCATTTCTGGGTGCTGGATGTGGCAAGTCAAGTAAACCTTTGAGGAAGACCTACTGAACTGAGTCTAGTGCAGTATTTTCTGGATTCGGTGGGATGACAATTGAGGCACACTCGATGTAGCTTTGAGTACTTAGCTACTAGCTTTACTCAGCCTACTTTGGTCAGCCCTGTGGAGAGTGGGATGCCAAGGGGATTAGATGGCCCCTCTTGAGTTAGAGCTTGGCAGTGTGGTGCATCTGGTTACAAGAGTAACCAAATAGAAAAGGCAGGGTGAACACTCTGTAGTTCTGTGTGGGAGTGTCAGGACTAGGGTGACCAACTGGCATGGGTGCAAATTCAGGATGGGGAGTGTAAAAATTCAGGACAAAGGGTTAAAATTCAGAACAAACCTTCTGGACAAAAGGTACGTTTTACAGACCCATCAGAGGAGGTTGCGCATTATTATGTAAGTAAGTAAATAGACAACCATTTAAGCACTAGTCAAAATAAGTTTATATCAGGTTGAACCAATCGTGTACTTCACGGTTTTTCGGTATGCACGCAGCTTTGATCAACTGTGCAGGTCTTTTTGTGATATTTCATATGATAATAATCTATATATATGGTTACAGCACTGGGTTGTCCAGTCTGATATTTTGTTTACAATTCATGGTTCTGAGCAGGCATGTTTGGTGAGAGAAATGGTCGGGAAGATCTGCTTGGATAGTCATTGTGAGATGTAAAGTGGCAAACATAAGATGCCGCTAATCCAGATCCAAACATATTCAACCATTTGCAAACCTATCCATCATGTATTCTTCCATCCATCATTTCACTCATCCATCCCTCCATCCACCCTTTTACTCATCCACCCATTATCCACCCATTCATCCACTCTTCCACCCATCCATCCATTCACTCATCCATAATAATAATAATAATAATAACCCACATTTGTAAAGCGCACAATCACCCGTAAGGGTCTCTAGGCGCTGGGGGCCGTCGGGAAGATTAAGCAAGCTATTGCCCAGAGTCACATGGTGCTGGGCTAACCTGCCACCGGTGCCGAGGATCGAACCATGATTCCCAGATTCCGGAGTCAGTCGCCCTAGCCGTGGCGCCACATCCATTTACCCTTTCAGCCATCCAGCCACCCTTTCACTTACTCATCCATCCACCCAGTCACTCACCCTTAGACACATTCACCCTTTCAGTCATCCACACATCCATCCTCACTTTTTCTCTCCATCCACCCTTTCACCTAATTCATCTCTTCACTCATCCATCTAGCCATTTGCCCTCTCACCCATCCAGCCATCCTTTAACTTTCTTATCCATCCACCTAGTCACTCATCCTTCCACCTATTCACCCTTTCAGCCATCCATTCTCCCTTTCTCTCTCCATCGACCCTTTCACTTAGCCATCCATCCTTCCTTCCATCCACCCAACTATCCATCTACTCATTCACTCATGCATCCATCCATTGACCCTATCACTCATCCATCCTTTCAATCATCCATCCATCCATCTTTTCTCTCATCCATCCTTTCACTCCTTCACTCATCTATCCAATCTTTTGCCCATGTACCCTCCCTTTCACTCACTCATCCATCCTTACGGCCACCCTTTCACACAACTGTTCATCCATTCACACTTTCACTTATCAATTAATCAATCCATCCATCATTTCACTCATCCATCCACCCATTCTCTCTCATCATCCATCCATTCACCCTTTCATTCATCCATTCACCCTTTCACTGATCCATCCAGCCATCCCTTCACTTACTCTCTCACCCACCTTTTCACAATAATTGTGAGCTGAGCCTTTGTACGCAGAGTTGCAGACAGAAGAGACTCATCAGGAACTCACCCCTCGCTGTAGTTCCTAAAGCAAAGGGAGGCGTTCAAGATGCCCCTGCACATAGTCAATCTGAAACCTTGGAAGTCATGAGTCATGCATGATGCACAGTGCCAGGCCCTGAGGTGTCTGTGACATGGTGTTGTTTCCAGGGCTTTAAGTGGGATGACAAAACTGAGGGGTCTCTCCAAAGGGGGTGTTCAATGTAATTAAGGGCGTAGCTTAAAACACCTAAGCTACAAATCTGTGCTTAGCATAGTGTGCCGCCCGACTGGTATTTTGCTGCTTCTGTCATTGCGTTCAGATATATAATACAGCAAGTAATGTTACACCTACAACAAGCCAGAACTATAGGTTTTGTCAATGGTTATTAGTTGCATAAAATAGAAAAGCTGCAACCATGACTTCCTTGAATGTAATATTGAAAATGCATCAGTTCTAAAATGATGACACCGAGAAAGAACTATAACCCTTTTTTTAAAACTTCTTGCAGGGGGGAAGGGAGGCGGGGGGGGGGGGCTAAGGTGAAGATTGTGCGCTTTCAAAACATCACCTGGCCCCCACAGCCAGACCCATTCTTCCTGCCCACTGTGCCCTGAATGTGAGGGGCTGTGGGCGAGGTGTTAAGACTATCATTGTTTCCCCGGCGGCGTGGGCCCCAGGGGGGCCATGGTGAAAATGGCTCAAAAGGCCTGAGAAACACCTGGCCCCCAGGGAGGCCGATTCTTGTAAACAATCACCCCCTCCCCAGCCACCCTCAGCGTGATTGCTTTGCAGGGCAGGGGGTGCAGTAGAGGCCACAGCTGATAATCGCTGTATGGCCTGCACAGTGAAGCGCTTTCATTTCTGTCTCTGTCTCCGTGCTGTGGGCCGTTTTTTTTCTCCCATTTCCCAGTCGACAGAGAGCAGACAGCAGAGAGCAATCTGTGGACTGGGAAAGGGGAGAAAAAAAACGGCCCACAGAGGGCACTGAAACAGCGGCCCTTCGGCCGATTCCCGAATGCCCGCAGTGCCAATCCGCCCCTGTCCACCTTCTCTCTGTATCTCCTCATTCTCTCTGAATCTCCACCTTCTCTCTGTATTTCTACATTCTCTCTGCATCTCCTTGATACGGCGGGATTTCTGAACTATTGCTATAGATCTAGATCTCAACTCAGGTCGACTGAACCGTTAATACCTGTCATAGAGTAAAAGGCAATCCACTACTAGGTCAATCAACAAAGACTTACACCACTCTAAAGAACCACTTACTACGAATAAGTTTAAAAGTTTATCACAAAGCCAAAGTTAACTGGAGATACAAACATCTCAAAATAAGGTTCAAAAGATATACTGGTATCAATACAAACATAAATTTTCTAAATGCTCTTAGTCGGCAGAAGAATATCACCAAAACCAATTCAAAAATCATCAGAGTTGCAAGAATAGACACAAGCTGTAGCTTGTGAGTCATTTACAGAAAGGAAGAAAACACAGATTAGACTGTCCCTACACTAGACTAAGTGACATCCCTACTTAGTAAAATCTTAACCTAAAAAGGTGTCAGCCGTGGTGACTTCCAAAGAAGATCACTCACTTCCCTTAGTCTTCGTTGTTATTGTTATTGTTATTGTTATTGTTATTGCTAGTGTGGGTTTGTATAGCGCCAACTCACCGGCAGGTCTCAGGGCGCTTTTGACCACTAAACATAACAGCCTAATCAGCGACGGGGAAGAGAGTGGAAATTATACTGGGCTCAGCACTGCTCTGAACAAGATGGTCTTTAGGATCTTCCTAAAGTGGAGCCTGTTTCCATCCTTGCGAAGAGCCTCAGGCAGTTTATTCCAGATCCTAGGCAGCAGAGTCGAGAAAGATCTTCCACCTTTTGTAGCCAATTTGAACCGAGGACACACAAGCAGTTGAGCCTCGGAGGACCTTAGGCTTCTTTCAGGTCGGTAAATCTCCAGCCTTCCTTTAATATAAGCAGGGGCTTGCCCATAGATGGACTTGTGGGCTATGCAGAGACTTTTAAAAACAGACCTTTGCGTCACTGGCAACCAGTGAAGGCTCTGTAGCAGCGGGGAGGCATGTGATTTCCTTGAAAGTTTGAAGATAAGTCTTGCCGCATCATTTTGGACCACCTGCAGTCTGTTAATTAATACCTTTGGTAGGCCCAAGTAGAGAGCATTTCCGTAGTCCAGCCTTGAAAGTATGGTGGCCGAGACTACGGTACGAAGCATAGACTGGGAGAGAAGCGGAGCTAGTTTGCGCAATTGTCTTATAAGACCGTTACAGGTTCCTACAACGGAAGAGACCTGGCTCACCATTGAGAGAGCGCTATCTAACTTAATACCGAGGCTTTTGACCGAATCAGCTGGCTTGGGAGTGGGACCCAATTCCTGGGGCCAATACAGGTCACTCCAGGGGGAGCAAGTAGATGAAACTATCAACACCTCAGTTTTTTCGGGGTTGATCTTCAGGAGGTTCCCAGACATCCAGTTGACTGTATATCTGAGTACCTCCTGTGCCTGTGACTGGGCCCGTTCAGTGTCATCCACACTCAACAACAGCTGAGTGTCATCCGCGTAATTAAATACGCGGCAGCCCATCTCAGCCAAGGTTTTTATTAGTGGTTGTAGATACAAATTAAACAGGAGGGGGGACAAGGCAGAACCCTTGGGAACCCCACATGTAAGTTCTCCCACTCCTGATACCATATCTCCCAACTGAATCCTTTGGGTTCTCCCAGATAAAAAAGATTCCAACCATTGATATGCTGAATCCCGAAATCCAAAACCAGCCAACCTGTCCAAGAGTAGAGAGTGGCTGACAGTAAATCGATGTCTCACAGTTATCCTATCTGCCTACCCATCCGCTCTCTTAGGTTCCTCAGACCATCTGCTCCTAACTCCACCCAGGGGTGCTGTCCCTAATACAAAATCACATTTACAATAGAAACGCCCTTTAGAGACGCCCCTCACGTGGTGTTGGTTCTGGCATTTTCCATGCTGATACTCCTCTGGGCCCATCGTTAGCGTTGACCTTGCTTCTCAGGCTCTTCTCCGGCAGGACGGTACCCCCCAGGAAATTCCTGAAGCCTCCTCCAGGCCTGTGCCTGGCTCCCTGAACAAAACCCTATTCATCACTCTCTTGATTGGAACCTCCTCGCACCTGCAAACAGACACTTGTACAGTGGGCCCCAAATTCCGGCCTCCACCGTATCTTCTAAGTCGTAAACCATCGAACAGTCTCTGCAATTTATGCTTAACATGACCTTCTTCTAACTAACACATGCAGATCAAAAGAAACAACCTCATCTATTCAGGCTTTTTAGAATTACATGAAACGGGCCTGTGCACTCTGTCTAAACAGTATTCTAACTTATTACACACAATGGTTATATGAAGCACTTCTATAAAATATATATTTCAGTTCTATGATCAATAATACTTTGAATTATAACAACATTAAAATCCATCTCATGTGAGAGCGTAACAACACCTTTCATTCTCTGTGGACTACCATGTGGCCTACACATTTCTACGTTTATCAGCATTACATTCTCCTCTACAACCGCCACATAACATGGAATTTCAACATCATTCTAACATCTCTACACACTTCTACATTAGCTTTTCACACTGATATATGCATTCTATTTTAATTAAACACTCATATATTTTCACTCTATAAATTCGACACTCTTATGAAATCTTTACTAAGCTGATGCAACGTGCTTGTAAATATGGTGCACTTCTACTTTTTCTTGATTTGCGCTCTCTCAGTTCCCCCTTTGATGACTTTTAGTAGTCATCACCATCCCAACACCATCCCTGAGGTATGAACTGAATCATACAGAACTCGTTGCAGTACTCCCTCGTTTCATCATCTCTAGAGCCCTCAGACTCCTGTACTGATTGTCCTGCATCGCAGCTAATCTCCTCTCCTGCTCTCTCATGGATCTCTGCAACCTATTTGATCTATACCATTGGTACAGCCGCACCAATCCCCACAAGGTGATTATACAAATCACTATTATGATAATAGGTTTCAGTATGTACCAAATGAAACTCTTTCCTAGGTTGGCAAACCAACCTCCAACTTTACCCATTCCCTGACCTACTTTTTCCCACACAGTTACCTGTGTCAAGTCCTCAATCTCATGATGAATTTCAGTGATGTTCCGTATGTACTTTTCTAGAGGTTTTGAATTGTCTGGAATGTAAGTGCAACATTCCTGAACCTTCAAAGCCTTACAGACTCCTCCCTCTTTGGCTAACAGAACGTCTAGAGCAAGTCGGTTCTGAAGAACCATTGCCCTTATCGATTGCATCTCTCCTTCCACCAGCATTAATGATCTAGCAGTACTGGCGGACAACCTATCTACAACTGTTGCCAATCTCCTAATCTTGACATCATTCAGTGCTATCCCTAAAAGAGGAAACATAGCACCAAATACGTCTCCAACTACCTCCTCATAGCTTACATCCCTTCTTCCTCTAGCTTGAGTTCCTCTCTCTATAATTTCCAAATCCTCAGCATGGTATATTTTGGGGAAGACAATTGCTAAATAACATGATCCATACCAATTATCCGGTAGTTTCACGTATGCATTTCTTCCACAAACAAAATATACATTCGGGATCACCTGCATTTCCTTTAAGAAATCTTTTGTATAATTCTAATTGGAAAGCATGTTCACAATTTACTTCTCCCACAAACACATTCTCATAATAGGTTTTACCCCTATATATACACAGTTTCCCCTTTTTCTCTCGATCTAAAGCTATTGGACCATTACTACCCTTTCTTTGGTGTGACCTTTCTTCCTCGGTCCAATCTGTTTTCCATTGGCCTGAAGCCTTTAAGATCTTCTGTCTCCTATACCGATCATCCACCTGTCCTATAAACCTTTTCTCAATTTCTGACACTTTACAAGTCAAATTATTTCTTCGGGCATGTGAAGTATCTAACGTTTTCCAAGGAATTAAACATTTCTTTAATCTATCTTCACTTTTATAATAATCCCACTTGTTCATGTGCTTGTAGTTTGGAACTTCTGGTAAAACAGCATCAAAATTTGAAAAATAATACTCAAAACCATCACGTTCATAAAATATACTAAGCAACAAACTACATGTGATTCCATAAGTCAATGGAAGATGATGATATCTAATACCTTCGTCTACAGAGGCTGGCAATTGCATGCACACATAGCAATTCTTTACCTCCATAGCATCAATATATTCATAAAGCAATTTAGCATATGCATTTGATTTGAAATTTCCCTGTGATTCATCCACATGCAACCTACGAGTCTCTGCTGCTAGTAAAGTTTTATCTTTCTCTGTATTGTCCCCCCTTTAACCAGCAGTAGTAGGTTTCTGTATTGATACAATTTTTGCTTCCTTTGTTGCCTTTTCTTCATTTTCATGTCCCACTACATATGGTATAGTAACTACTAAAACTATAAGAGAAATTACTCCCACTAAAAGTGTGCCTACTATGCATTTTGTCCTGCGGTTTGGGTTGCCAGCCTCCATGATCTCAAGACAGTGTAGTTCTGGTTTTCTTTCACAACACAACGTCTCTTTTCTTTGCTTATTCAGTCTTTCCGAACCACACCTGGAAGCTGATAATCCCTTCCGCAAGATCAGTCTTTGAGTTTATAGCAACAGACAACCCTAGCCCTTCTCCGTCCACTAAATGGGAAATCCCTAAATTTCTTCTTCTTCCACTTGGCGCTAGGTTATCTTTCAATCTATTTATTTACAAAGTCTTTAACAATCTGGAATCAGACGTGTTCCAGCGGCTCTAATCACGTATTCTAATATTTCCAAACGAAGAATGATCTCCTCATGTGTTGGCCTCGTTGAACAAAAAGTCGGAAATTCTAATCTGTTTAAAACCATGTCTCTTATCCCGCTCAGATAAGGAGGATTGGGGATAGTGAGCGTCAGCAACCCTTCGACCTCCACTCCGGGTATCACCAACACTATTTCCACTGTTATGATTGGGTCAGTACTGGTCAATGTCACTTCCCTCACCCTCCCGGATCTCCGTGCACTGGACATCTGCAGCTAGGTAGGTCCACTCAGGGGTAGCGTATCTTCTGCAGGGCACTCGCACCCTCCTCGTTCTTCTCGGACCTTCCTGTTCCTGTCTTTGTGCACCTTCGTCCAGATCCGAGTCTTCAGATATAGGAGCAAGAGTTCTCTCTGGGGTTGGCTTCAAGCTCGGCCTCTTCCTTCTTTCAGGCCAACTAGCTTCTCCACGCCTTGTTCTCCTATTTCTTGTCCTCACACTCAGTTCTTGATCACTCTTGTCTTGATCTGTGTCTGAGCCGTATTCACAGCAACTTTCTCCTTCGGTGGCAACTTCAGTTTCACTGTCGTCCTGTCTTTCTTCTTCTGGATCTGTAGTACTCCCAACTTCTTCTGACACCCCCACAGCTTGGCTGATCCCCTCTAGTGGTTCGCTGTCCACAGCTGGATTTTCATCTGTGAGAGGAGCTGTTTCTTCTAAGGGTGCTGGAACTCTTCGAGTATGGGAAGCGTGGATCCAGTTTGGCAGCCCTCCACACCTTACAGCAGTATTCGTTGTCAGGATTATTTGGTAGGGCCCCTTCCAACGCACATCTAGGCAGTTCTTCCGGACGTGCTTTTTAACCAGTACCCAATCACCCGGGCACAAGTTGTGACATAGGTCTCTTGAAGATGGAACTTCAGCAGCCTGCACCTGAAGAGACACAAAATGAATGACGTCAGACAGTCCCTTGCAATAATCCAGGATCAGGTCATCTGTAATATTCAACAAAGCTGTAGTTGGAACAGACGGAAGTCTCATTGCCCTCTCCATTAAAACCTCATGTGGAGAGAGACCTGTCCTCCTGTCTGGTGTGCTACGCATACTCATGAGTACCAAGGGCAGAGCATCAGGCCAGCTTAAGGATGTCGATGAACATACTTTGGCTATTCTGGACTTCAGAGTTCCATTTATCTGCTCCACGATACCTGAAGCCTCTGGTCGATAGCTACAGTGCAACTTCTGATCAATGTTTAACGCAGAGCAAAGCATCTTCACAACTTCACTGTTGAAATGAGTTCCTCTATCTGATTCCAAGGAGGTCGGCACCCCAAAGCGCGGAATCAACTCTCTAAGCAACAACTTTGCTACTGTGAGTGTGTCGCACCTGCGTGTAGGGTATGCTTCGACCCATCTGGAAAATATGCATACAACCACCAGAACATACCTGAGGCGGTTGATTTTTGGCATCTCAATAAAATCTAATTGCATTCGGTTGAAAGGCCCCCCAGACCTCCCAATGTGACTCATTGTAACTGGTGTTCTTTTCCCTACGTTCAATTGTTGACATGTGACACATCTTTGACACACTGCTTCTGCTACAATCCTGAATTTAGGATTGTACCAAGCCTGCCTAAATAACCTCAGCATGGCATCTCTTCCTAGGTGTACTGGACCATGTATCTGTCGTGCCATTGGACTCACTAATTCATCAGGTAATACTGCCCTTCCATCTGCTGAAACCCACAAATCCATTTCACTTTTCACACAACCTGCTGTTTCCCATGCCTTTTTCTCAGAATCAGGTGCGTTCTCTTGCATGTCTTTTAAATCCTCCCAAGTATCAACTGTTTCTAGCATCATGTTCAACTCTGTCTTTTCCTGAGTCCCACCTACTTCCACTTCTGTGAAAGAATATCCTTGCTCCGCGCAGTAGCGGGCAACTTCATCTGCATATCGATTACCTTGCGATACAAAATCTGTATTTTTGGTGTGGGCTACACATTTAACAATCGCAATTGCTGCTGGACCTTGTAATGCTTCTAACAACAGTCGCACAATTCCCCATTTCGAATAGGCGAACCAGAGGAGGTCATGTAACCTCTCTGAGACCACAATTGCCCATAATCATGAACTACACCGAAACCATATTGGCTATCGGTATAAATGGTGACTCTAATTTTGCTACCTGCTAAACAGGCACATGTCAATGCAATGATTTCAGCTACCTGAGCGGAGTGTACTCCTTCCAGGCAAGCGGCTTCCACAACTCCAGTAATGGTGCAAACAGCATAAGCTGCTCTCAACCGACCAGTATCGTCTCTTAAACATGAGCCATCAACAAAGAAAATTTCATCAGGGTCAGTCAACGGCTCATCCACAATATCTGGTCTTGGCTTGGTGCATAGTTCAGTCACATCAAGGCAATCATGATCTTCACATTCTTCGCCTTCTATATCATTAGGAAGTGGCATCAATGTAGCAGGATTCAAAACAGAGCACCTCTTAAGGGTCACGTTCTCCGCAGCAAGAATAACTTGCTCGTAGCGCGTGAGCCTATTATTGGTTAAGTGCTGTGTCTTGGTCCTGGTCATTAACAGTTCTACAGAATGAGGTACATGCACCACTAATTGGTGTCCCATGACTATATTTTCACACCTTTCAATGCTGACACCTGTTGCAGCAACGGATTTGAGACATCCGGACAACGCTGCGGCTACTGGATCTAAAGTAGCCGAAAAGTATGCAACGGTCTACGGGCATTTCCATGAGTTTGTACTAAAACTGACAAAGCACAACCCTCTCTTTCGCAGCAGTAAAGTGAAAATGGTTTTTTGTAATCAGGCATCCCCAAAGCTGGAGCACGGCACAAGTCCTCTCTCAGCTGTAGGAACGACATCAAACAATCCTTGTCCCATGGTACCGGATCACTCACCTCCTTGTGCGTCAGTTTTTGTAAGGGTTTTGCTTTCAGTGAAAAGTTAGCTATCCACTGTCGGCAATAACCAACCATTCCTAGGAACATCCTGACTTCTCTCTGTGTCGTAGGCGCGTTCATCTTCATTATCGCCTCTATCCTATCTGGTGACACCTTGCGCTTTCCTTTTTCTATCCGGTGACCCAAGTACTGTACTTCTGTCAGACAGTACTGCAATTTGCTCGGAGATACCTTATGCTCATTTTCAGCTAAATGGTTCAGCAAGGCGATGGTATCTATCTTACAAGCTTCTTCCGTTCCTGACGCAACAAGTAGGTCGTCTATGTACTGGACCAGAACCGAGTTCTGTGGCAGTACTAGACTTTCAAGATTTTTCTTCAATAGCTGGTTGAAAATTGATGGGCTTTCCGTATACCCCTGTGGGATACGACACCATGTTAAGACACGATTTTCCAACTTAAAAGCGAAAAGATACTGGCTCTCCTCATCTAATGGAATTGAAAAGAAAGCCTGACAAAGATCTATCACTGTGAACCACTCAGCTTGGAATGGTATCTGAAACAATATCACTGATGGATTCGGTACCACTGGACAACATGAAAAAACTATGTTATTAATCTTTCGAAGATCTTGTACTATTCTAAATTTCCCACTAGGTTTCTGCAAACCCATAATCGGGGAGTTGCATGGACTACCCACGATTTCCTTCAGTATTCCCTGTTGAATCATAGAGTCAATTACGGGTTTTATTCCTGCAATCGTCTCCGGGGTCAATTTGTATTGAGGCGTTCTTGGATATTCAACATTTGGTTTTACCATGATCTTCACTGGTTCTACTCCTTTGATCAATCCTATCTCTTCTCCAGTAAAATCCCATACCTCTGATGACACTGTATCTCGTAAGTCCCAAGGAAGCTCCTCCACAGTCAGGGTAGGGTACAGTTCTACGCATACTCTCGAGTTTGCAACTTTAAAGGTAGCATCATCGTCTGTAGTCTGTACCTCCACTCCCTGAGGTGTGCAGTATATTGTGCAGTTCAGTTTGCACAATAAGTCTCTTCCTAACAGACACACAGGACTAGAATCACATACTACAAACTGGTGTTCATCGATGTAGTTTCCTATTTTCACTAGCACTGGTTCCGTCAAAGGGTTAGACATTCTCCTATTTGCGACTCCTACCACTTGAATTGTTTCCCCCGACATTGGTAGATCTGGAACCACTGCCGATCTCAAAGTTGATCGAGTAGCTCCGGTATCTACTAAGAATGTTGTAGGACACCCTGCCACTTCAGCCTCAACAAACGGTCCTCTTTGATCCACCTCTAGAACTGCCCCGAGGGTACAGTCCTCCTCTCTACTTACACGTCGTCCCGTCAATGGATCAACGTAGTAACACTCTTCTTCGTCTATAAAAAGAGGCATTTGTCTATGAATCTTTCCCCCTGTCGTAATCTTTGGTGGCTGCGGGAACTGAGCTCGTGGAGCCGAAATCCCCCTTTTGGCCACCTTACTCTTTGGCACTGTCACCCCTTGAACTGGAACTTCTTGAACTTCCTCCTCCTCTACTTCTAGTTCTCCGTTTTCAGGGTTATAGGGACACTCGCGTTTCCAATGTCCCACCCGGTGACACTGGTGACACTTTGTCGTTTTTTTCAATGTAGCAATGTCTATTCTAAGTCTCGGGTTTTCCTCGTTGTCCTTATTCTGACTATTTGATTTCCGTCCCATTGTCCCTGTTCCCTGTTGCTGCTGTCCACCCCTTCCAGCCGACTGCATCTGCACCATCATCAGTTTCTCCTTTAGTTTCTTTGCTTTGGAATCTATTTCATCACTACAATACCTTGCATATCTCAAAATGTCATCCAATGGTTTGTTTTGCCAACAAATTAAATGTTGCTGAATCATCAAACAAATATCAGGTCTCAACCCCAAAACAAACTTCGATACAAACTGTCCTATATCTTTGGGATCCATTACATCTAATCCAGTGTATTGTTTGAACGTTTTCAGCAACCGCTCATAAAACTCATGAACTGGCTCCTTGGGTTCCTGTCTTGTTCGGTCTATTTTTACCCAATCTATGTCTTGTGGTGGCACCTTATCCTTCAGCCATGTCATCACCCTTTCATATTTTAACATTACACTTTCCGACGGTCCATTAGTACGAGCATCTCTTTCTGGTTCTGCAGTTGGCCATTCGACACTAACCTTGCATGCTATCCACAAGTCTCCTGGGACCACAATGTCAAATAAGGTGTTCAAATCAATCCACAATACTTTTGAAATCTTGACAAACCTCTCTACCTGCTTGTACCACTCTACGGGATTTTCCCTTAACTTCGGAAATGAGTTGGTAAATGCAGCCAAATCTCCCCTACTCCAGGGCACGTGTACATAACTCCCATTCGCTATTTCTCGCAAAGGGAATGCCTCCATCTGCATTAGCCTTCCCTCCGGAGACATCACATTCGCGCTCCGCCTAACAGTTCCCTTTTTGGACCACCTCTCTTCCCATTTGTCCAGATCTCTCCATGCTCTTATTCCTGTGATCAGTTCCCTTATGTGTGTTTTTAATCCAGTTGTCCTCCTCTCATCTAAGTCCTGATCTGAATAATGCAACCTATGGTTACCCTGCAATGCCTTTGTTCTGGACAAATCTACCATATACTTGTCTGCCAGTTCAGACAGTTTCTCATGAGTTGCTCTTGCCTTCCGAGTAATATCCTTTGCTATAAACAGCAGCTCATCTTGTTCGTACATGTCAATCCTTTCTAAAGGCAACACACCCTCTATTATATCGTCCAGGTCAGATTTTAAGCTGGTCACATCGAGTCTTTTGGCTTTTATCACAGCTTTCAGTATGCTATCTCTAGAGAGTCCATTTACATCTCTCCCATCACAGCTCTGAGTCCTACGTCTGGGCTCAGGCGTGTTATGGGGAGTCCTCCCATGCTCCCATCTCTCCAGGTCCCATGCAGTTCCATCCTCTCTGGGTGTATAGTGAAACACTTCTCTATTTCCCATAGTCCCACATTTCCCATTCTGCCTGGTTTCTCTAGGTGCATGGTAAGACATTCCATTATTCCCCATGCCTTCGCAATTCGCCTGTGACCTCTAATCACTTGACGCATGGCAAGATCCTTCGCGGTTCCCTATGTTCCCACGATTCCACTGCTGTATGTTATCATCAGGTGCATGGAGAGTGCACTTAAACCTGTCCCTGTACTCCTGTGTCCTTTGGTCTCCCTCACTTTGAATGAGACGAGACGTCTCTCCACACTCCGTACTTCTGCCTTTTTGCTCCTGCCCATTTCCACCGTCAATATGACATGTGACTCCTCTATTCTCCTGACTTTTACCGTCCCACTCCTGACTGCTTTCGCTAGCCCCGCAGTGAGATAATATCCCGTTGCCTCGACTTCCCCATTCAACTTCTGCTCTTGACCTGTTGCTCGGTATTTCTGTGGACCTATCCCATTCCTTCAAGTCAGCCCTCAACTCTTTATAGGATTTCGGCCGTGGTCCCCTCAGGTCCATCGGTCCTCTCTGACCCCCCTGTTCTGTTACGGGACTCACTGCTGAATCCAATGGGGTGCTCCACGTTATCGGTCCTGGCAATTGCCTCCAGGCATTTGTCGTGTTATTCCTTCTTTCCATCTCAACTCTTTCTCTGTCTAGCCGTACCTGTTCTTCCTCTCTCCCTTTCTCTGGGTGATAAACCGACACTATAGGACCTATGGTAACGGGTACTTGAAGAGCATCTGGCAATCCATAAGACTCAACCCTCTCTGTTGCTGGCATCTTCTGCACCACAACCCTTCCGACTACTCTCTGTACAGGACTATGTTGAGGTGTCTCCTCACCTTTAGTAGGTACCCAATCCGTTATAGGGAGTGGCCTATTCCCTTCTATGTCAACTCTATCTTCCCTTGGGAGCTCAGTACCTTCTATCTCCCTATTGTCCGGAGGCGGTCTATCTATCAACAACCTATTTATTAGGCCATCCTCCGACTCGCTCTCGTCATCCTCTTCTATGGGTCTCTTTCCTCCTGTAACCTCTCTCACTGGGTACAACTTATCCACCTCAATCGTCTGTACGCTCCATTTCTTGGCTTCCGCATCCCATTTGGCATCTTGCACTGCCCTTACTGATCGCCTTACCCTTTCCTGGCGTCTGTTCTGATTCCTGTCGTGCGCCGCCCTAATCCACGCATTAAGGGCCTCAAACTGTGTTGGTCTAGGCAAAGGTCTCAATGAGGACATAACTGCTTTCAGCTGATGCAACACTTCTAGTCTAAACGTTCCGTATTTCGGAAAAGTCAGTTCCTCATTCCCTTCTGTAATCTTACTCCAAGTATCAAGCCACAGTATAGTATGCAACCCAACATTCGTTGCCATATAGTGAGCTGGTGTACCCTCTGGCGGTGCCTCTTCCCCGTAATAAGATTCTCTTCTTTTTCTCTTAAAGATCGCTCTCAAACATTTAAAACACTTCATGTTCAAAATCTACAAAATTTCTATTTTCTCCGCGTTCGTTTACTTCCTGGTGACAATCCACCAATCCCAGCGCGGTTCTCGCCAACCGGCCTATCACAGTGCGGCTTCACACCAACCGGCCTATCACAGCGCGGCTCTCGCTGACGTCACTCGTCCCCCTTCGCAGCAGTTCCCCTCCTTTCTCAGCTCGTCTCCCGGTCATGCATGCGTCCCATTCATACTCTGAAAAATGATTACTTCCGACCAAGCGATCACTTTCCTTGACTGTACACCCACAGTCTAACTATAATTGTCACCTTAACTGACGAAATGTCTTTCCGTGTACGTCCAGACAATCGCCTTAGCTGATAGGTTTCTTACACACGGTAACTTTCGACCTGCGTCCGTTACCCACACACTCACTCTTGCGTTCCCCCTATCTCGGTCCTGTGGGCGATCAATGGTACCTCATGACCCCCTTTACTCTGGTCGACAACTACTCTGGATGTTCGATACACCCGAACCACTTAAGCTCTTCCCCGAACTTAAGAATTTCCCAGTTTGCCAGGTTGCGCGCGCTCACAACCCTCTCTCAATCACACTACAGGCATTCAACTCTGCATGACATTACAATACAGATACAACACAAAACACCGCAATCTGTCAATGCATGACCCTTGTTATACTCACTCTCGTCCGACCCTGCTGCTTTTCTCTCGCACCGTCAGCACCTTCTTCGGCAGGCGATTCTTCCGCTGCTCATCTCTCGATCTCTAGGGACCTTGGGGTAATCTAACCTAGTCTAGATCACCTTCCTCTAGAAGGTAACCATCCTCTCTGCTACCAACTGATACGGCGGGATTTCTGATCTATTGCTATAGATCTAGATCCCAACTCAGGTCGACTGAACCGTTAATACCTGTCATAGAGTAAAAGGCAATCCACTACTAGGTCAATCAACAAAGACTTACACCACTCTAAAGAACCACTTACTACGAATAAGTTTAAAAGTTTATTACAAAGCCAAAGTTAACTGGAGATACAAACATCTCAAAATAAGGTTCAAAAGATATACTGGTATCAATACAAACATACATTTTCTAAATGCTCTTAGTCGGCAGAAGAATATCACCAAAACCAATTAAAAAATCATCAGAGTTGCAAGAATAGACACAAGCTGTAGCTTGTGAGTCATTTACAGAAAGGAAGAAAACACAGATTAGACTGTCCCTACACTAGACTAAGTGACATCCCTACTTAGTAAAATCTTAACCTAAAAAGGTGTCAGCCGTGGTGACTTCTAAAGAAGATCACTCACTTCCCTTCGTCTTCGTTGTAAATCGATGTCTCACAGTTATCCTATCTGCCTACCCATCCGCTCTCTTAGGTTCCTCAGACCATCTGCTCCTAACTCCACCCAGGGGTGCTGTCCCTAATACAAAATCACATTTACAATAGAAACGCCCTTTAGAGACGCCCCTCATGTGGTGTTGGTTCTGGCATTTTCCATGCTGATACTCCTCTGGGCCCATCGTTAGCGTTGACCTGGCTTCTCAGGCTCTTCTCCGGCAGGACGGTACCCCCCAGGAAATTCCTGAAGCCTCCTCCAGGCCTGTGCCTGGCTCCCTGAACAAAACCCTATTCATCACTCTCTTGATTGGAACCTCCTCGCACCTGCAAACAGACACTTGTACAGTGGGCCCCAAATTCCGGCCTCCACCGTATCTTCTAAGTCGTAAACCATCGAACAGTCTCTGCAATTTATGCTTAACATGACCTTCTTCTAACTAACACATGCAGATCAAAAGAAACAACCTCATCTATTCAGGCTTTTTAGAATTACATGAAACGGGCCTGTGCACTCTGTCTACACAGTATTCTAACTTATTACACACAATGGTTATATGAAGCACTTCTATAAAATATATATTTCAGTTCTATGATCAATAATACTTTGAATTATAACAACATTAAAATCCATCTCATGTGAGAGCGTAACAACACCTTTCATTCTCTGTGGACTACCATGTGGCCTACACATTTCTACGTTTATCAGCATTACATTCTCCTCTACAACCGCCACATAACATGGAATTTCAACATCATTCTAACATCTCTACACACTTCTAAATTAGCTTTTCACACTGATATATGCATTCTATTTAAATTAAACACTCTTATATATTTTCACTCTATAAATTCGACACTCTTATGAAATCTTTACTAAGCTGATGCAACGTGCTTGTAAATATGGTGCACTTCTACTTTTTCTTGATTTGCGCTCTCTCATCCTCCTTCTCTATGTATCTCCATCTTCTCTCTGCATCTCCTCCTTTTCTCTGTATTTCATCTTCTGTCTGTATCTCCACCTTCTCTCTGAATCTCCACCTTCTCTGTGTATCTCTACATTCTCTCTGCATCCCCCCCTTCTCTATGTATCTCCACCTTCTCTCTGTATTTCCACCTTCTCTCTGCATCTCCTCCTTCTCTCTGCATCTCCTCCTTCTCTCTGTATCTCACCTTCTCTCTGTATCTCTGAATCTCCACCTTCTCTCGATATCTCCACCTTCTCTCTGCATCTCTTCCTTCTCCTCTCTGCATCTCCTCCTTCTCTCTGTATCTCCACCTTCTCTCTGTATCTCCTCCTTCTCTCTGAATCTCCACCTTCTCTCTGTATTTCCACCTTCTCTCTGCATCTCCTCCGTCTCTCTGTATCTCACCTTCTCTCTGTATCTCTGAATCTCCACCTTCTCTCGGTATCTCCACCTTCTCTCTGCATCTCTTCCTTCTCCTCTCTGCATCTCCTCCTTCTCTCTGTATCTCCACCTTCTCTCTGTATCTCCTCCTTCTCTCTGAATCTCCACCTTCTCTCTGTATTTCCACCTTCTCTCTGCATCTCCTCCTTCTCTATGTATCTCCACCTTCTCTCTGTATCTCCTCCTTCTCTCTGAATCTCCTCCTTCTCTCTGTATCTCCACCTTCTCTCTGCATCTCCTCCTTCTCTCTGTATCTCACATTCTCTCTGTATCTCTGAATCTTCACCTTCTCTCTGTATCTCTGCATCTCCTCCTTCTCTATGTATCTCCACCTTCTCTCTGTATCTCCTCCTTCTCTCTGAATCTCCACCATCTCTCTGTATTTCCACCTTCTCTCTGCATCTCCTCCTTCTCTCTGTATCTCACCTTCGCTCTGACCCTTGTGGCCGACAAGATCCGGCGGAAAGTGGACTCTGGCCAAACTACTGTCTTGGTCCTACTTGATCTCTCGGCCGCATTCGATACCCTGTCTCCCGACATTTTAACATCTCGGCTTAGGGAGGCAGGGGTTGAGGGATCGGCCCTGAGTCTTTTGAACTCTTTTCTTTTAGAAAGAGAGCAGAGAGTGATGCTTGGGAACTACCTCTCCCCTGCCAAGTCTTTGCAAGGTGGGGTGCCACAAGGGTCGGCCTTGAGTCCGACCCTGTTTAACATCTATGTGGCCCCCCTTGCTAGACTAATAAGATCGCAGGGGATGGAGGTAGTATCCTACGCCGATGACACTCAAATCATGGTGTCTCTGGCTCATTCCTCTGTGGCAATATCCGCCTTGAGCTTCAGGGTATGCATGCAGTTGGTGGCAGACTGGATGACTGTTAATTCCCTGAGGCTCAATGGCGAAAAAACAGAGGTACTGGTCTTTGGAAAGAACCAGGACGTTTGGTCGAGCGAGTGGTGGCCTTCTTCTCTTGGCATCTGCCCCACTCCCTCCCAATCAGCCAGAAATCTAGGTGTGATATTTGACACCTCACTCTCTATGTCCCTTCAAGTTAATAGGACCGTGGCCACTTGCTGGGGTGTGATTAGGACTCTTAATAGAATCCGCGAATATCTTTCTCCCCAAGCTCGTAAACAAATTGCAGTCGCTCTTGTTGGCTCCAGGTTGGATTATTGTAATTCCCTGTATATGGAGTCCAACAAGAGCCACGTGCACCGACTGCAAATTGTGCAGAATGCGGCTGCACGTTTTGTATTGGCCCTTCCTAAGGTGTCATCTGCGACTAAAGCCAGGAAAGACCTTCATTGGCTTCCAGTGCAGCATAGAATTTCTTTCAAAATTCTTTGTATGACCTACAGAGCATTGGCGGAGGGACCAACGAGTGGGATTAGTTCCTTACTCGCCCGCTATGTTCCAGTTAGAGGCCTTCGATCCGCTGAACTACTCCAACTTGTCGTGCCACGTGTTAGGCTGGCCAGATGGGGAGCTAGGGCCTTCTCAGTTGTGGCCCCTCAGCTTTGGAATTCTATTCCAATTGAGCTTAAGAGGTTGCCATCAATTGATCTGTTCAAAAAGGAACTAAAAACTTGGTTCTTTAGGAAGTCCTACCTTTGATTGAATGTTCCTTGGAGTGATAAGCTGTGATTCTGATGTTAGGCGCCTTGACGCCCATTGGGCAAAGTATGCGCATAATAAAAAACATTTTCATTCATTCTTTCATTCTCTGTATCTCTAAATCTCCACCTTCTCTCAGTATCTCCACCTTCTCTCTGCATCTCTTCCTTCTCCTCTCTGCATCTCCTCCTTCTCTCTGTATCTCCACCTTCTCTCTGTATCTCCAGCTTCTCTCTGCATCTCCTCCTTCTCTCTGTATCTCCCATTCTCTCTGTATCTCTGAATCTTCACCTTCTCTCTGTATCTCTACATTCTCTCTGCATCTCCTCCTTCTCTATGTATCTCCACCTTCTCTCTGTATCTCCTCCTTCTCTCTGAATCTCCACCTTCTCTCTGTATTTCCACCTTCTCTCTGCATCTCCTCCTTCTCTCTGTATCTCACCTTCTCTCTGTATCTCTGAATCTCCACCTTCTCTCGGTATCTCCACCTTCTCTCTGCATCTCTTCCTTCTCCTCTCTGCATCTCCTCCTTCTCTCTGTATCTCCACCTTCTCTCTGTATCTCCAGCTTCTCTCTGCATCTCTTCCTTCGCTCTGCATCCCCATCTTCTCTCTGAATCTCCACCTTCTCTCTGTATCTCTACATTCGCTCTGCATCTCCTCCTTCTCCATGTATCCCCACCTTCTCTCTGTATCTCCTCCTTCTCTCTGAATCTAAACCTTCTCTCTGTATTTCCACCTTCTCTCTGCATCTCCTCCTTCTCTCTGTATCTCACCTTCTCTCTGTATCTCTGAATCTCCACCGTCTCTCTGTATCTCCACCTTCTCTCTGCATCTCTTCCTTCTCCTCTCTGCATCTCCTCCTTCTCTCTGTATCTCCACATTCTCTCTCTATCTCCAGCGTCTTTCTGCATCTCCTCCTTCTCTGTATCTCATCTTGTCTCTGAATCTCCACCTTCTCTCTACATCTCCTTCTTCTCTCTGTATGTCACCCTCTCTCCCTGTTGATGACTCGCACTCCCCTGCATTTTCTTTTCTCTCCAGCATTTCATCTTTCTCTTCTTATCCTCGGTCCTATTGCGAGCGCTTTCATCTTTGAGGTCAGCAGTCATCGTTCATTAAACTACTCATCTTACTTAAACCTAAACTGTTTTCTCAAGGTTGTTCAATATAACCAAATACATGATAAAACAATTCCTAAAAAAATGAAACAGAATTATAATAATATGGAATGAGCAAACAAAGGAAAGAAAGACAAGATAAATAACAATAATGAGTCAATTTAGTTCTGCTCGTATATGAAGTATGATGAAGCAAGGTGCAGAACAATATTTTGTTCAAACTTGCGAAGTTAATCCCCCATAATTATAATTGAACTAATATGCTTGTGGTGAAAATTACTAATCAACATAGTTTAAGAATTCTTGCATCAGTACACGCGGGATAAACTAATGTGCTTTATGTCGCGAACGCAAAGAAGAAATAATAAACTAACCTTGTCTATTGTCTTTGTCAGTATTAAATGCGGCTGTTTAACTAATGGCATGTGCTTATTTTGTGTGCTTATGTTATGTCTTTTTGTGACAAAAGCATAAAAGAGTTCCTGCAGTTCCTGAAGGAAAGGTAAATATAATGCTGCTTATTCGTGCTACAGCTAGGTAACATAATTAACAGGATTAATTAGTAAAGGGGGTGGGTAACAGAATGGGTTTCAATTCTTTAATTAACTGATGTCTTGTGTTTGTTTAATAATAGTTTCCGAAGTGAGACCTAAAGGTGATTCAAAAAGTATGGCTGACAGAGTTGCAGATGAAAACTTGTCCAGAGTAATGCCTTGCACATGCGCAGCTGTGAAGACTTTTACTGCACAATCATCATATAATTTGAAAAAGCAGATCTTCAGGTGAGTTGAACGTGCACTCGGAGAAAGGCTTAAGGACAGGAACTTGTTGTGTCTGCCAAGGCTAGGAAGTTAATGTTTGAAACTCGTGGAAAAAGTATATTTTCTGAGGAAGTTGGAAGACGTGGAAATGAGAGACAATAGGGCTTTTGTAAAAGCCAGGGCCTGGTCAAGTAACGGAGATGACCTAACTAATTTTATCGTGGATTGACACAGGACAGCCAATGAAAAGCTCGGAATCGCTTTAGAAAATGTAAAATGTAGAAAGTTTAGCTAGAAAGAAAGGTATGAAACCTGACACTTGGAGCGGAGAAAAAACTCTCTTCTTTCCGATTCCTGATTGACGTGAGATGCTGTCGGACTTTTGGCGCACGTAAGGACAGCAGACTTTAAATTATTTTTTCCTTTCTAGGTGGAGTGAGAATCAGACAGGGAAATAGATTTAGGGAATGGAAACTGTTATTTTGCTAATATTTCATGTTTCTGAGCTTGCTTTAAAAATGTCAGTTTATTAATTCATTTCCTCAATAAAATGCTGCTTTCTTGATTGCTTATAAAATAAAGATATTTAAAACATAAATGCTTTTTCTTTATGATAATAAAGTTCATAAAAATTAGATTTGAAATGACAAGCTGGTCTTGTTTATTCATGATCTAGTTACCATCAGTTGATTCAATCGCCTTAGTGTACAAAAAACAGTAGAGGGACCCTGAACCTAAACCTAAAGAAAAGGATATGGGAGGGGAACAACCCACCAGGGAGGTAAATGTATGTAACAACATGAAAGGGAGGTTCCCAATAATTGAACGGACCAATAGGTTCCGATGTTAATAATTGCCCACAGAACAGCTGATTGTATTTAAATCATTTTATTATCATTAATATTTATTAAAAAAAATTCATTATTTCAGTGAATCAAGTAACATGTCTAATTCATATAGCGTTGGCCCAGAACTCAAAGGAACAATAAAAACATTTCTGCAAACACATTCATCCACGCAATAAATCACAATCATGCAGCAAACTAAGCCTCTAAGTACGAACAACTAAGCAAAAACCATCACACATTCTCATCAGTCAGACAGAAAGAAGCGCAGTTTTTATTGTTCCTTTGAGTTCTGGGCCAACGCTATATGAATTAGACATGTTACTTGATTCACTGAAATAATGACATTTTTTTAAATAAATATTAATGATAATAAAATGATTTAAATACAATCAGCTGTTCTGTGGGCAATTATTAACATCGGAACCTATTGGTCCGTTAAATTATTGGGAACCTCCCTTTCATGTTGTTACATTCAATCGCCTTAGTGGCCTGATTAATGATAAGTGTTTAAAAAACATGGTGAAAATAGATAAACAGCTGTTGTATATAATTTAGTAAATATTTTATGAGTGGTTTAATTAATCAGACCACCTGATTCAGTTGCTCAAAATTTGTCTCATGTGGTAGAATGGGCCTTTATTTGTGTTTCATGATTAATGGTGAGTATTGAGGTAGTAGGTAGTGTTATTGAGACAGTTTTTCAATAGGATCGCTGGATCAAGTACATTAGAAAATTTAAGTGAGCACTGCACAGTGGTGCCAAATCTGGGAAACAACACACTCTGAGAAACTGCACACGTGAGGAAACATGAGATCCTAAAAGTGTTTGAAGACAACTCTCTCAAAGGTGCTAGTGCAAAAGTACCAGTGAACCAGTGAGTTGGCGGATATGGCAAGAAGTGATAAAGAGTTAAGAAGTCGAACAGCATCAATACAGTCAAACATTTTTGGATATCATGCATTTAGTATCAAGATGGGAAGCTAATGTTAATAAAATGTGGTATTTAAAATGTACATCCAGGAAGGGAAAGGCTAAGGATTTCAAATACTGTCTTCAAAGCGAGTGCTAAGGACTATCATTTATATGTGGGCCTAAAATGGCATTCCTGGATGGGCTAATGGCAAAGTAATTCGACGTAAAGTTTGTGGCATGGGACCAATCTCCGAAATAAACATTTCGGCCGCCTGTTTCTTTTAATGATGAAGAAGCTGTGAACATACTCTTTTCGTTTAAGACTGCTGCCATACAGTATGTGTTATTCTGAATTAATGCTTACTGCTGCGTTACATTTATTTATTTGTTGGTTTCCTCTTTTATAATTTAGAGATTGTTTTAATCAACTTCAAACACACAGTCATCTCAAAAGGTTTATGTTTCACCTTTACTTCTACCCACTCATAACTCCTAAAATCACCCTTACCTCCCTTTGCCTCTAGTCTCCCCAATCCCTAAAATCACCCGTACCTTCCTTTATCTCTTCCTACCACTGAGCCCTCAAGTCACCCTCACCTCCTGTTACCTGCACCCATCCCTGAACTCTCAAGTCAACCCTACCACCCTTGACCTCTACCCACTCTAAGCCCTCAATTTACCTTCATCTCCCTTTACCTTCACCCACCGAACCCTCAAGTCACCCTCACCTCCCTTTACATCTACCCACCCCTGAACCCTCAAGTCACCCTCACCTCCCTTTACATCTACCCACCCCTGAACCCTCAAGTCACCCTCACCTCCCTTTACATCTACCCACCCCTGAACCCTCAAGTCTCCCTCAAGTCTCCCTCATATACCTTTACCTCTGTCCACCCCTGAACTCTCAAGTCCATCTAACCTCTCTTTAACTCAACCCTCTACTGAGCCCCAAAGTCACCCTCACCTCACATTAACTCTACCCACGCCAAGTACTCATTTCACCAACATCTCCTTTTACCTTTACATACGGAGCACTCGTCACAATAACCTCTACCCACCCCTGAACCCCCAAGGGACCCTCACCTCCCTTTACCTCTATCCTCTACTGAGCCATAAAGTAACCCTCACCTCCCTTTACCTGTACTTGCCCCGAACCCTCAAGTCACCCTCACCTCCCTTTACCTCTATCCACCACATAACCCTCATATCACCCTTACCACCCTTTACTTCTACCCATCCCTGAACCCACAAATCACTCTCACCTACCTTTACCTCCATCCACCAGTTAACCCTAAAGTCACCTTAACCTCTTTTTACCTCTACTCACCCCTTTTATTTATTTTTCATTTTATTTTGGCGGTTTTGTATAGCGCGAACAAGACCCTTGCGGGTATCAGAGCGCTTTACATATCAAATATAGGTAAGGTCATATACTTACACATACATATACATATAAATACAGTGGATTATGAGAACAAGGCACTTGCGGGTATCAGAGTGCTTTACAGATCAAATATAGGTAATGACATATACATACATATACATATATATATGAATACAGTGGATTATGTGAATACAGTACTGGGAACAATAAGAGGTTAGCGCATACCTACAGGAGTGTATAGGACTAGTTCAAGTGAATTTGGACATGAGAATCGATTTCACTTCTTTTTTTAAAAAGGCCGCTGATGGATTAAGACTCGTTTCTGGGGGTAAAGCGTTCCATATCCTGGGGGCCATACCTGAGAAGGTACGATTGTATGTTTTTTCTTGGAGAAACGTTGTGGTTTCAGTAGAAGAATGTTAGAGCTCCTGGTAGACCTATTACCGCCTGATAGTACTAATTTCTCCGCTAGGTACCTCGGGGTTTTGTGATGTAATGTCTTATGTGCCATACAGGCAATTTTTAACTGGATTCTGGCCTCAAAATGTAGCCAGTTAAAGGCCTGAAGGTCAGGGGAAATGTGGCAGTTGCGTTTGGTGCCTGTGACGAGTCTGGCGGCTGTACTGATTGAGGCTCTGAGAGGAGCGGTTGTTGATTTGGGTAGACCAAAGAGTGCGACACTCCCATAGTCAACTCTGGGAATTACTAGAGTTTGAACTGCTTGTTTGAAGTCATTTGCGGGTATGAAGGGTTTCAGTTTTCTTAGTGTGTTTATCTGAAAATGTGCACCTTTTGTTGCCGCGCTGATGTGTTTCAGCATGTTTAATTTATTATCTAGGGTGATTCACAGAGATTTAGCGGAATCAATGATGAGAGGTTGACCGTCGAGTGCCGTAAGGTGCTCCATCCACTTGCGGATGATGATTGTTTGGTTGGGGGGGCGATTAAGAGGTATTCTGTTTTTGGTGTGTTTAGTTTTAAATGGTTCTTAGCTAGCCAGATCTGTGTATCTTGGAGCGTTGAGTTAAGGGACTTGATGTCTTCAAGAAATTGGACCTTAATGTAGAGTTGTGTATCGTCTGCGTACATGTGGTATTGGATATTTGTGGAGTTGAGAAGCTCAGTGAGTGGTTCCATGAACAGATTGAAGAGTGTTGGGGACAGGGAAGATCCTTGAGGTACTCCCAAGGTGACAGGGGTGGAATTAGATAATGATTGGTTGATCTTGAATCTTTGTGTTCTATTTTGGAGGAAAGAGGTGAACCAGTTTAATACTGTTCTAGATAGCCCCATTCTATGCTTCAGGAGGTCCAGCAGCTTGTCATGTTTGACTGTATCAAAGGCTGAGGAAAGGTCAAGGAGGATAAGCAGGCAGGCTTTGTTTTGATCCAGTATTTGTAGTGCATCATCAATTATGTGGGTCATGGCTGATTCGGTACTGTGTCCTGATCGAAAGCCTGATTGGAATTGGGCGAGTAGGTTGAAGTGGTCAATGGGATACTAAGCTGCGTGTGGACACATTTTTCAAATAGTTTGGCAAGGGTCGAGATGTTGGCTATTGGGCGATAGTTATTCAAGTCAGATGGGTCCGCTGATACTTTCTTAAGGTTGGAGGATACCTGACCAGCTTTGAGGATGTCAGGGATGGTTCCTTGCATGAGTGAGGAATTTATGTTCCTAGTTCATAGGGGCATTAGAAGTGGCATGAAGGTCTTTAGGTGGGATGCTGGGAGGGGGTCTGTGAAATGGTTAGAAGGATTCAGAGTACTGAGCGTGTTAAGGATAGTTTCTTCGCTGTAGAGGTTGAAGGTGGTCCAGGAGGCATTGTTCTTGAGGTCGAGTGTTGTGGAGCAGTTGGACGTGGACCCCACTGTGGTCCGTGAGGAGATTGTGTGTGTATCGGGAAGTGATAATAGATCGTTAAGTAGGTCTGTCTTTAGTTTTTCAGTCTTTGTTGTGAAAAAGGAGACAAGATCCTCACACTTGGGGAGTGTATCCGGGTTGGCTTGGGGAGAGTGGTGGGCACCCTCAGACTGAGCTTTCATTATTTCGAAAAAAAAATTGGGGCAAATCTTTGCTTGGTCTAGTTGAGTGCGTATGTAATCTGCTTTTGATCGTCTAATCCTTCAGTAGTAGGCATTTCTGGTGCTTCTTAGTAGTTTGAGGTGGGCAGTGGATGGGGCTGTTCTCCGTTGTCTTTCAATAGCTCTCAATGATCTTCTGTCTTCATTTAGTCTACCATCATACCAGGGGTTTGAGTTCTTTCTGGTGACTCTTTTTAATTGTAGGGGGGCTACGGTGTCAAGTACCCTGTTCATCGAGTGGAAGTAGTGATTTGTCAAGTCCTGAACATCATTGGATCCATCAGGTGGGGGCGCGAGGGTGTGACTTGCGGATGTGAGATCGACCGGATTGATGTTTTCTAGGTTCCTCTTTCAGATTTTTGTTCTCGTAGGTTGGACAGAGAGTAGTTTAACTACTTCCTTGATATGGAAAGTGATAATGTGATGGTCGGACCAGTCACACAGGAGAATCGATTCCAGCTGGGTCGAGTCTGATTTAGAAATTATTAGATCAAGGATTGATCCTTTGTCGTGATTGGGGCTATCACAAATTTGGGTCAGATTTAGGTCAGATAGGAAGCTTTGAGGCTATTGACCTCTGGGTCGTCAAGATCGTTCCAGTGGAGGTTAAAGTCTCCTAGGAAGATCTGTGTATTCTGTTGTCCTACATTTGTTGCTAAAATATCCATCATGTGTTCGATGAATGTGAGATTGTTACCAGGAGGATGGTAGAAGGAGTGTAGTGAGCATATTGGCTTGCTATCGCTAGTAATGTGTAGGCAAAGGTATTCACAGGAAGAGAACATCGGGGTGTTAGAGCGTCTCACAGAGATGTTGTTCCTATGTATGCAGGCAATGCCACCGCCAATCCTATCTGGTCTGTCTAGTCTTGTGACGTAGTAGTTTGGGGGAACTTATATGTCTAGAATGGGCGTGGATGACTCAGTTAGCCAGGTTTCCGTTAAAATTATACGGTTGGGTTCATTGGTTATAATAAGGTCAGCTATGTCAGTGGCATAACGTGCTGCCGATCTACAATTTAATAGGATGCATTTTAACTGGGCCTTGGTCGAGATGGTGTACTGTTCATGGGAGATGGGTACTCTTGTGAGGTTGCTTTCTACAATACCTCTGGGAGCGTGTCTTGTCCATCTAGAGGCATTGGGATGGATGGGTTAGATTAAGGACTGTTTCTGTGTATTCTCTAAGTTTACTGGTCCATCAGGTAGGGATGGAGGTTCATAGGAGTGAAGTAGGGAAGTAAGATCCTTTGGTGATAGTGTTCTCCTTGCCCTGGTCGGCCTGGATGAAGCATTGGGGTAAGGTACTGTTCTCCATTTGGGGAGCTCCTGAAGCGAGGGGCTAGAGAAAGGCTGCTGAATGGGTTTCTCTTTGGGCCTGGGTTGTTGCTGGATCAGATCGTGAAGAGTTTGTATTTCTACTTTTATTTGTCGTAAGGACAGTATTATCTCGTCTAGTCTGGGGTCAGACGTAGGGGTTGTCATATTGATGGTCTGGACTGTGGTTAAGTGGGAAGGTGTTGAGGCTTGTGTGGTGTCCCGGGGTGAGACTTGTGTTGGATCGATGGGTGGTGGGGTTACCGTGACGAGTCCCATGGGGACGGGAGGGGTGAAGAGTGCTTTGGGAGTATCTGAATTTTTGAGTTGCATTGTTGTGGAATGGAAGTCCCTGGGCAGGGGGAGTGAAGCGGGGATGTGCAGGTGTAATGATGTGTGCTGTGAGAGGAGTGATGTTGTGATTTGGATTGCAGGGAGCGAGGGGGACTACTGCCATGACGGGATTGGTTTTGTATGGGGAGATTGGGGTAGAGTCTGGAATAGAGTTAATGGGAGGGGTGTGGGGGGAGGTGATCTATCCAAAGAGGTGGAGAAGCAGAGAGTTTCAGGATGGGGAGTGGTAGTGTGGGGCGAAGGAGTGTGCGGGAAGGCCACGTATGAAGTGACACGTGTGTGAGGATCGGTGGGTGGAGTAGGAATAGTGGTATTACTGGGAGGAGCATGTATACTGTAGATGAGTATTATTCAATGGGGTGACATTTGGACTTGTGGGTGTATTTGTGCTATGTGATAACGAGGGAGAGTGTCTAGAGGGGGTATCAGGTGGAGAGATCCTCAGAGGGTTAGGAGAGGTGGGATAGTGACTTGTAACCTTCGCTTTGATGATTGGGAAGATATTATCCAGTAGATTAAGGTTATGGTCTGATGCCTGCATGAGGATGATCCCATTATGATAAAGGTAATTGTGGCAGTTGCGTTGTAGAACTGAGAGGGAATGATGGATAGTGTAATACCGTGTGCAGTTTTCTTAGTAGATGCAGTTGAGAATAGGGTGAGAAAGGCTTTCCGCCATTGTGCTCTCCTTTTGGTGTAGAATATAATGTCATTCATTATGTGTCCTGTGTTATTTGAGAAATAGGTGTCAGAGATTGGGGGTTCTGGGTGTGCTTTTATGAGGTTATGTTTGAAGCCTTTTACCGCCTTTTTTGAGAGGGTAGGAGGGTATTTGATGGAGTAGGTGTGTTGGCCCTTGGGCTCCATAATATATGATCGGATTGTTAGGGGGGGTGAGAAGGTCAGATAGTTAGAGGGTTAGAGTATGTGAAATAATAGGCCTCACTATTTGTTACAACACCGCATTAGGGGTCTAGTGGTTCTGGGGATAGACTAATCAGTGAATATGTTCCTGGGTGATTGCCTAGTGTATTGGCCATTCCAAGATGGCCGCTTGTTTGTCTGATGAAGGAATAGATCTGGTGTTTAGTCCTATTACTCTTTCCATGCGTCTAAACTATCTAGGCCATGTCCTCTGTCTATTCATAAAAAATAAAAAAAACGATTGAGTCCTCTTTCTGTTTCATTGATGGTAGATCGGGCTTGGTCCTTTGATGATGTTTCTGCTAGTCCTCTGTCTATGTCAGTGTGTTGAAGTGAGTGGACCTTCATCTGATTAGATCATAAGGATTGCCATTTTGAATGTGAAGTATTCAGGCGCAAAATGGTATTGGAGCCTGCTTGCTTAGCCAATCAGCGGTACAGTCATAATGATTAGCCTGCTTGCCTAACCGATCAATAGCAAAATCACAATGTTTTTTAATATTGCAGCAAATCATAATATACCCTCACCTCTCTTTATCTCTACCACCCTGAGCCCGAAGTCACCCTTGCCTCCTTTTGCAAATATCCATCCCTAACCCAAAAATAACTTTTTTTAAATAACATAAAAATTAAGTTATTGAAAAAAATAATTATCTGCATGGCAAAGGTACAAATACTTATCTGCAAGGTACTTACCTGTGTGGTAAAGACTGCATGCTAAACGCTGTTTCCCCTCAGGCCGGACACATCCTGCCCCTCCCTTAAACCGTCTCCTGCTTTCACCCTACAGCCTCTAAATGTTTTTGGAGGCACTATCAGTTTCTTAATGCCCTTCAGTATGTTTGGCTGACACCTTCACCTCTTTGACAGTTTGCCTCTTCCCCACACATCATATACTTTAGGTCTCACCTGAGATGGTGCATGCGCTGTCGCTTAAAAAACATTTAGCTTACAGGTGGCGTAGAGCCCACACATTGCTTACCATTGGTTGGCTTCATCGTCACTCTCCTTTCCTTGCTTCACTTCGGTTAGCGAGTGCAGACTTTACTTTCATTTTGAGTGTTCATCCCTACCCTGGAGCATGACCCAAGTACTGATTCCCTGTCCCAGTGTCCTTTCACTGTGCTCCACTTTCAGAGGTACCTTTTTTCTTTGACTTACACCTCCTTCCTCACACATTGTTGCTTGTCCTGCCCCCACACTGCTCCTGAATTGTTGCTTGTTTGGTCCGCTCCCTTCTCTCTCCGATTGTTGTTAGGCCTGTCTTCTCCCCACCTCCTCCGTCTTTGTTGCTTAGCCCATCTCAATCTGCAAGAAAAAAACACGCAAAAAATGCCCTAATGGATTTCAAGATGCTACAAAGATCCACATGGCTCTGTGCTCCCTGTTCTTTATGGCCTGTGTGCTGCTGTCTTAATGCAGGGCCAACGCAGTGAATTTCAGCTTAGACGTAAGATAAACAATTTTTCTGTGCTACAAGAACAACTCAGGTTGGGAAGCTAAATATTAATAACCTAGAGTTTGAGCAATAACGGACAGTGGCGCCCACATTGAATTATAACCGGTTGACAGCCTTGGCTTGGGGTAACTTCAAATACTCAGGTTGGTAAGCTAAATATGAATAACCTAGAGTTTGAGCAATCACAGACAGTGGCGCCCACATTGAATTATAATGATAGCCCTAGACTTGGCTCTGCTTTAATGGTAGCGGTGAGTGATCAGATTTCTAATTGTGCTGGGGATAGCAATGGCAGCCCAGGAGAGGTTGGATTATGCTGTATCAGTAGTACCGCGCTTGAGGGAAACATTACTGGAAACATTCCAATGGAAGGAACAAGTATTATAACTATTCCTCTAGATAGTACACCTATGCAAGATATATTGTTGGATGCAGCCCCACTCAGTATCAAGGAAAATCTACCCGTAAGATTAATATCATGGAAAATAGCAGGCTTAGCTAGAAATTTACGGGACTTAGTTTGGTGCACCTACATTGAGGATTATGATGTCATCCTCCTCCAGGAGACTTGGGCCTTAGAAATTCTGCATAGGCTCGGGTATAAAACCTTTCATTGTGACGCAATTCCCTCAGTAAGAGGGAGAGCGTCGGGGGGCTGGTGATCTGGGTAAGAGTTAATTTAGAAATAGAAGTTACTCCATTGTCCATTCCTTCCCCTGATTTATTGGGACTAAAGATGGTGACAAGGAAAAAAGAATCTGTATATCTAATAAACATATATAATAGACCACATCCATCCAATAAGGAATCTAAGGTAGTCGAGCTACTGGACTCCTTTTTAGATACACTAGGACCAAATGCGCTAGTGGTAGTAGGAGGGGACTTCAACTGTAAATACGAACCAGTGTTGGGCCTCGATAACCTACTCGATGAACAGGACATGGCAAATGATATCCCGATTTTGGATTCCACTGGGTCAGTTAATAGTACCGTAGCAGCAATTCGAATTCTACAGCTGACCGTGGGTCACGACTTAAGGGCATGTAATGGCCGCTTACAGTCTGATAGACCAGCAGCCCCAACTTTTTGTAAAGGTAACTGTAAGTCACATATAGACTTTATACTAGTCTCTCTGAGTCTATGGTATTTAATTATTGACTTTAAAATAGATATTAGGACAGAGAGTGACCATCTTCCACTTCAACTATGGCTAAATCCTCAGCCTTTTATATCTAAATCAGCTGAAGAGGTCGCATTAAATAGCTCTTTTTGGGAACTTCAGGTATCAAATAATAGGCGTGCTCTGAGATGGCCCTACATCCTGGCTAAAGATGCAACAATGCTAAATATTTATAATACTTTTTCCGACACCATTGCATCTTGCCAGGAGCCCTTATTGGGCACCCAGGGTGTTTAAGACCTACACTATCAACTGGTAGATGCTCTAACTCCCTTTTTGAGTAAAATTTGCAAAAGGGATAAGAACTCAAATGAAAGTCACTTAGAGTTAGCTAATCCTTGGTACAATAAAGAATGTCATCTAGCTAAGTCCCACTTAAATCAGGCTGTTAAAACCAAGAATTTCCAGTGCATAAGAGATAGCAGGCATGCATATAATAAATTCCTGACTCAGGCGAAAAAAGCGTGGGATGACGCATTATGGGATGATCTACTAACTGCAGCTAAATTGAGAGATCAGGGTACCTTTTGGAGTTTAATATCGAAGGGGAATAGAAAGGGTAGATCATCTAAGGACCTCTACCTAGACGAAAAAACATGGTGTGACCATTTTACTTAACTTTATTCACACGATGAAGAGGGGTTGCCCATACAAGACCAAGGGCGATATGTATCAACATTCCAATGTGCGATTCCTAAATAGCGATTTTTAAGGAATCGCTATTTAGGAATCGCACAATGGTATGTATGTAGAAATCAGCTTCTTTTTAGCGATTTCTTAATATTCCTTAATTGCGATTAGCAAATTGCTAATCGCAAATAAGGAATAATTTCCCATTCATTTCTGTGGGCCAGGAGGCCCATAGGAATGAAGGGGAAATGTGTGATTAGCAATTAGCTAATCGCAAATTGGGAATATTTGCAAGGGTGCAGGGGTGTCCAAAGGACACCCTGCTGCACCCCTGAAAATGACATGTGTGCGCATATGGCGCACATACATGCCCTAAGGGCATGTATGAGCGTCACATGGCACCTTTTGTTTTTAAATAAAATGCTTTTTAAAAGGAATTCGCAACTTACCACCAACTTGAAGTTGGTGGTAATTTGCGATTCCTTAGGAACAATTAGCAATATTTTATTGCATCATACATTGCATTTAAGGAATCGCATATTTTGCGATTCCTTAAATGCAATCGCAAAATAAGGAATAGCAAATTGTGCGATTCCCTATTTTGTACCACATTTGTGTCATACATACCATATTGAGAATTCGCATTTGCAAAGGCCGAAATTCTGAGAATTTTGGCCTTTGCGAATGCGAAAATGCTTGATACATATCGCCCTAAGAGAGCAACTTAGCATTGAGTATTGTTCCCTTACGATTTAGCATAGAGGAGACCATGCAGGCACTACAGGCATCAAAGCAGGCAAAGCCCCAGGACCTGATAAGATCCCCGGCGACTTATTGAAGCACGACGTGGAAGTATGGGGGCCTTATATTAACTTTTTATGGAACTCTATAGTGGCTGGAACGCCAATTCCCGATAGTTGGAAAGGGGCAGAAATCGTAACAATTTTTAAAAAAGGGGATCGTTATGATCCGGGCAATTACCGCCCAATTAGTTTAATTGATCTTTTACAGAAGGTTTTTGCCAGACACATTTTAAATAGACTTTTAGAATGGATAGAGGGGACTCAGATACTGACTAAATACCAGGCAGGGTTTAGATTAAAAACCAGAATGGTGGATCAAGTATTTAAGTTCACGTGCATCTGCTGGAAGTACATTAATATAAGAAAGGGCAGTTTGTACGTGGCGTTTATAGACTTGAGGGCCGCCTTCGACCTCGTCCCACGTAATCTCCTGTGGACCACACTAAGAAATATGGGGGCCCCCGGTGAGTTACTCAAAGAACTCATTAGACTACACACAGGGAACTACGCCAAAGTCAGATGGGGGAAGGGAGGTGAAGTTTCAAAGCCCATACCTGTGAGTCGAGGCGTGCGCCAAGGCTGTGTGCTGGCGCCTACGCTCTTCTCATTATATGTTAATGATATACCTACATATCTAAGGGACTGCGACCATGACTCCCCGAAGTTAGGAGATGAGGCGATCACTGCACTACTTTTTGCCGATGATACAATCCTCATCTCACAGAGTCCGAAGGGTCTCCAAAATCTGGTGAATTCATTCTATGGTTACTGTGTAGAGAAGGGGTTAGAAATAAATTAATCTAAAACAAAATACATGTCCATAAACCCGCAAAAGTCCTTTAGGAAGAATTTGGCCTTAAATAATCAAAATCTGGAGTATGTGGGGAGTTTCAACTATCTAGGTATTATGTTGGATAGTACCCTTTCATGGAAGGGGCATCTGGTAAAAAGTAGATTGTCATTCAAACAAAATTCGATGCCCATCCTAAAAGTGCATGGCGCAAGTCATTCCAAAGCTATCACACCGGCACTTGAAGTATTTAAGGCAAAGGCCCAATCAGCGGCACTTTATGGCGCTGAGGTTTGGGGGCATTGCTGTAAAAGCAACTTTGAACAGGAAGAAAATCACTTTATACGTAGGTTGCTCAAATTACCAACTAGAACTCCCCTAGTCCCAGTGTTCCTGGATATTGATCTCAAACGGACAGATTACCAAGCGATCTTAAGGCCATTGTTGTATTGGGTAAGGCTTTGGACAACGCCGGAGCTGTGTAACTATAAAAGTGGATTGATAGAAATTATTCAGATTGATGAGTATAAGAAAATCGCATGGTTAAAACATATTTCCTTTTGGTGTATCAGGTTAGGGTTGTCCCATTATTGGGAAGAACCTCAGAATATGACACCCCCGTGTAAAAAGCTCCTAAAGTCCACTTTCTGGTCTTATGTCAATGGTGAGCTACTCCATAGTTCATCCATTGGCATATTGACCCAGAAATTCCTGATTGTAAAGGATAATGCTGCATTTGAACCATTCATGGACGAGATAGCAAAAACGTTATACTTGCAATTTAGATATGGGGTGTTCTAGACTAATGCAAATACCTGTGGGTGGGGGGGTAAAAATGATAGTGGCCTTTGTATCCTCTGCTCTCTAAAGGCAAAAGAAGACGACATCCACTTAATGTTTTTTTGTCCGGTCTATAAGTCACCTAGGGACCGTTGGATTAGACCCCTCTGTAAAAATATGGGCGTTAGGTCCTATAAAGAGGCAGAGCGTATAATTAAGTCTAATACCTCACAACTGGTAGTGGTTTGCATAAGTAGGTTTTTATTTAACGTGTACCTAATTAGAAAACAGCTTGGCCACAAGCTGTAACGTAATAATGGGGTCCGTAGTCTTCTTCACCCTGCATAAGTTACCATTGAATGTAGTGATCTTATCTTCTAAATGTGGTTTTTAAAGGTTTTAAATTCTGGCTTTTAAATCATGAAAAATAACTTTTGTATTTAAATTATAAAGTGAGATCTTGATTTTAATGTGGTACTTGTAAACATTTTGATGTGGATCAATTGTTTGTTTGCCCCACTCTATTTATTGTAACCTGTTCATGTAACTATTTGTTGGTATAGGGTACTGTATATACTTGTCTGTAAATGTTTTTTTTTGTACTTCCTGCTTTTATGGCTATATTAGCCGAAATAAAGTTGAAACAACAAGAACAGATTACTGCCCTTGGTGATCAGCGTTGGCCACTTCTTAGCACCTTTTTCTAACTTTTAGCCATGCTGCACAGCAGCAACACTGCTGTACAACACGACATAGAGAAATTGACAAAGCTAAAAGCTCTCCTATAAGCGAGACCCACTGGCTTTGCCAATGCTTGTTAAAACACCTGTAAGCAAAAGTCAATGAAAGAAATTAGGACATGCATATTTTATTTCTTTAAACTGAACCAAATGAACACATGTTGACTGCGGAAAGTGAGTACACTGTTGAGAACAGCATTTATTTACTATTTTTCTGAAGAACAGATGGTTGGTCTTGAAGCAGCAGTTCATAGAAGTGTGTTCCATAGTCTGGGTCTTTGGTGATGAAGCTTCTGCCGCTTTTAATTCCTTAGTGCTTTGAGTGAGTGTGGGGTACACTTTGGTTCGAAAATTGCAGATTTGAAGCTGGGGATGTAGTGGAATATTGTTTTTTTCCCGCCCTGTTGGGGTAATTCATGGATGTATTTTTGTATATTGTATCAGTGCTTCATACTGGTTACAAACTTGGCTGAGTTAGAGTTGATGGTTTTTTACAACTGACACGGAGTGATTTAGCAGACGTAGGATGGGAGTCAATGTTTCCACTGCAATTCAGCAACGCTCTACAGAAATGAAAGGCAAGAAACCTTGGAGGAGGCAGAAGTATTGGTGGGATGTGCAGCCACAACACTGATCTGGACTTCAATCTAATTTGGTTTGTCTACAGGCTGCTTTAGCTATCTGCAAAAACAACAGTTGATGGAAAGAATGCAGAACAATGTCATACATTCACCCCAGTACAGAGATCTGGGCCTAAATCCATCATTTGTTTGCTCACCAAGCCACCCCAGTTCAGACATGGCCATATGCAAATCAGCCTTGACTCTGTGCCTCATGGGAACAGTCCAGCCCGAACTGCCAAGCCATGTTCACCCTATGTGGGAAGGGGTATGCCCAGATGTGGGTCCCGTGCTCACAACGCCACTGGAGTCAAGCTATCCTGGCTGAAGACGGCTGATAGCCAGAAACCGGTCCTAGGATGCTTGATTCCGGTCCAGGGAAGACATGGCTTGGCAGTTCGGTCTGGACTGTTTCCATGAGGCACAGAGTCAAGACTGATTTGCATATGGTCATGTCTGAACTGGGGTGGCTTGGTGAGCAAAATAACGATGGATTAAACCCAGATCTGTGACTGGGGGTAAATGTTTTGCCATTGTGCAACATTCCGTCCATCATCTTGTGTGTTTTGCTGTTCACCCTTTGTGGGAAGGGTATGCCCAGACGTGGGTCCCGTGCTCACTAAGCCACTGGAGTCAATCTATCCTGGCTGAAGACGGCTGATAGCCAGAAACTGGTCGTAG
The DNA here is from genome assembly GCF_964261635.1 of Lissotriton helveticus. NCBI lineage: Eukaryota > Metazoa > Chordata > Amphibia > Caudata > Salamandridae > Lissotriton > Lissotriton helveticus. The sequence continues at coordinate 904,971,721 of NC_136069.1, read as the reverse complement.
GATGCTTGATTCCGGTCCAGGGAAGACATGATTTGGCAGTTCGGGCTGGACTGTTCCCATGAGGCACAGGGTCAAGACTGATTTGCATATGGCCATGTCTGAACTGGGGTGGCTTGGTGAGCAAAATAACGATAGATTAAACCCAGATCTGTGACTGGGGGTGAATGTTTTGCCATTGTGCAACATTCCGTCCATTATCTTGTGTGTTTAGCTATCTGCCAGAGCTTAAGTCTCCATTGCCAACCACATATACAGAAAGAGTGTGTGGGTCAGCTTCATTCAGCCATCGGTTGATTTGGGATCCATTCAGCCATTAGTTGAACAAATTGTCATTCACAATTTAGATAAGGCTTGAGGGGATGTTAGTCTGCCTTTCCCAATGAGTGTGTTTGATTGCAGTGCATGAATGTGAAGCGAAACATCCATGCATTGCAGTGGAGGAACATTTGTACCCATCAAAGTGTTTCCACAGTGATTTTGCCCAAAAGTGGTTTGCACCTAAATGTGATTTTACATCCAAAAATTATTTACACTTCTAGAATACAGATGTTGCAACAAGTGCGCGTTTTCACCACAATGACAAAAAATGTGCTGGCACCCTGATGCACTCCTTTTCAATCTAATGTGACATGGAACATGTTACTTCCACTTATTCTCTCTGTGCTCAGATATTTTGCACCCAAATGTGATAACACATTCCTGCTTATTTAGCATCAACATTGATTTTGCATCTAATGTTTTAGAGACTTTAAGTTTGAAAAGAAAGTTTATTAAAAGTAAATATATGCAAAAGCATTGGAATAAATACTAAAGATAGTCACTGTGCATATGACCATAAACAAGAAATGCATAAACTGTAAAGAGTGAGGAGGAGAAAAAGAAAATTAGCGGGGGGAAAGAATGAGAAAGAGCGAAATAGGTATAACCATGCACTATCAGGAAAAAAAGAACAACTGTATAACAATATCAGAAAATCATATACCAAATTAAAGGTACAAACAGAGTATACTTAGTAATAAGAATACAGAACAATTCATGGGTGTTTAGGCACTTCTTGAAATCGGGGATTATGCACATGCGCATTACGAGCAGAATCAGTGAGAAAATTTGTTATAGGTAGCCATAGGAGATCCTTTTTAATAGCAAGTGAAACTGGATGAACATATGCTCTATCAAGTCTGTAGTTGTAACAGATTTCATACCACCATGCTTGAAAAGACACCTTAGAAGCATCTTTCCAAGATTTTGTAATCTGCTGAAAAGCAACTGCAAGAAGTAGATCTATTACCCAAAAGTCCTTGGATGGAGATGACCAATCCTCAGAAACACTTCACAGAAAAGATGAATGAAAGAAAACGAAACGTGTACAAAAAAATAGCGGCTATCTGTTGCGAAAGGTGCGACCACAAATCATAAATTAAAAGGGCATTCAAATAACATATATTTGAAATCTGCAGAGGCAGTCGAGCAGGACCAGCTTGTAAAAGGGATGATAGAATCTATTTTACGTAATGTAACAGGAGTGAACAACAGTCGATTATAAATGAAATATATAAGGTGTGAGTGGCGTTAGCTGCTCTAGAAAAATTCCTCATTTGGTTCCAGATTTTATTCCAAACTGAAATTGAAAACAGAGTGATGGAGTGAAGGCACGAGAGGAGAAGTCTGCGTGAATCTGCATAAACGGGCACAGGCCAAGTCGCAGCTGCTTGTTGCTCTTGCCCATTTTCCTGCTGCCTCTGATTGCTTTACTGTAGTGCCCCATCGGCCCCCTTGGCCCGTCCGTCCCCGTCAGCCCGACCTGTATCAAGCGGATTGTTTGTTTGATTCTGCTCTCCCGCACCTCCACCGCGCAGTCCTATATTGCAGCGACTCTGCAGTTAGCGGTTTCACCACTAAAAGCAGTGGAACTGGTGCATGGAAGTGCGAGAGTGGTTGTGGGTGTGGGAGGGAGCAGGAGGGAGTACAAGTGTGACCACCGGTTGTAGGTGTTCCTGAAGAGTGAGTGACGGGCAGACCCACGGAGGCGTCCAGACTAGGTTCAGGTGTGGCTTGTGGAGGCATCCCACACCCACATGCCCATAGCAGCAATACCAGAGTAATCTGTAACTTGCAGCTCCTATTCCTTCTACTCCCAACTAGCCAATCAGGCTTCTTCTGCATGATTCAACAGGATCCAATTTAAGTTTGAATGATCCACCTGACTTTATATGTGCCTGTGAGGTGCACGCCGTTTGCAGTTGCTGCTCAGCGGGCCTGGACCTTCCTTGATGCTTTGACTGGTTTCTGCGCAGCCCGCAACAGATTGGGGATTAACTCCGGAGGGCAGAGGGGAGTTGAAGAGTCGGTAGGCTACAGGAGGCGTGAGCCGGAAGAGTCACGGAGTCAAGGAACACAGTTTTGAGGGTTTGGAGGCCCAACCTCCAATGCCTACTAAAGTCTGCCCAGGCCTGGTTTGGAAACAGGAGGGTAGTAGAGAAAATATCCCCCATAGCTTGAGCACTTTGCCTAGTTTGGTAATTCAACACAGGGGGCAAGTGTATCCCTGAGGTCTAGGTCAGTGACTTTTGGGTGCCCAGACCTAGGACTTGGGGCCTAGGGTCAGGACAAGGACTACTTGTCCACTGAGGCCGGAGAAAGGAGGAAGGAGAATCTCCAAAATGGAATTATGACTGCAAAGAAATTGCGCGCAGAAAAAATGATCTACATAAGAGCTTGCAAGAAAAAATAAAAACAAAGCTAATCCTTTAAGGATTAATTTAACTCTGATAAATACCTTGAAAGGATTCAACGCCATCCCTACCTTCTTCCCAAAAAAAGAGAAAAACCAAAATAAAATGAGGATGATGGAGTCTAAACCCGATGCTCTGCCTGGAGAGGATAGGGCAGAGCCTGGAAAATCACCTCTAGCAAAGCAAACTAACCTGCTTCCCGAAATAAGAGTCAGTCGGCCCGGGGATGAATTATGTTCCGAATTTAGAGTGGAAGATTCTTTGCTGGAAAATCTCACTGTCCACTCCCTTGGTAACAGAGTTTCTCAGTCTGAAGGTAGAATTTGCGCGGTTTATAAAATGGGAGACCCTTTGATGGAAGATTTTACTTTTCCTGACATCAGCATCAATTTGACTCCACCTTCACCCAATCCTCATCCTGAGTTCTCACCTTCCTCAAATTTATAGGATTTTCTGGGCAGTTGTTTAGTAGCACACCCAGTGAAACAAGTATGTTAATTTCAAGGGCATCTGTTACCGTCGATTTTACCTAATTTTTCCATGAAACAATAATCCAGAGGAAAAAATGTTGGTGTATGAATCTTTACTCCATTTGGAAAGAGTTTTGTCATCCATTTTTAGCCTTAATGGAGAAATCCGTAAGTAATTCTGATTATATCTTGGATTCACAGCGCCTACTGGGAGAGCTATTATTGATTGCTTAATCGTTTTCAGCTGAATGTTTGTTGTAAGCCCTCTAGTATGGATGTTTTGGAAAATGCACTTAGTGATCATATATTGATCTGCTCTTAATTTGAGATGATATGTGCTAAGTCAGGTTCCTGGAATTTTAAGTATACTTCAGTGGGTTTTAACATAACTAATTGCAGAATCCACTGGGGTACCCTAGCTACCTCCCGTAAACTTTAAGAGAACCAAACAGCTCTGATAGGTGATCTGCAGGACTTAGTAAAGGTTGATCACCATTCTTCTCAAACCGATTTATTCAAAGCCTTTTGTCACAATACAAGTACCCTGGCTCCCTTGTGGAACTCTACACACCTACCAGCTAAACGGAGACAGCATTTCAAGCCATTGCTTCCTATAAATAGGGAAATAAATAAATTAGTTAGGGCCCAGTTCCTGGACTTTTCCCTCAAAATAAGTACATTAATAAATCTTTTAAAGAGGAAAAGACAGAGAAAAGGAACCTTCCCTAAAGCAAATAAAGGAAGATTATGAATGGGTACAGTTAAAAGAAGCAGATTCAAAAAATAACTCTAAAATGTATTGGGTAATAATCGCTGATTGCTGTTTTACAAATCTCATCTCATCCTAATTCTTCTTGTTCCAGCTCCACTCTACTCCATTCTACTACAATCCCTAAATCCTACTATGCCCCTTTACAGGGTGAAGTGACAGGATTTATTAAAAAAATGAGAGCTTCAGGAGCAATGGTTCTGGATGAAATCCCTATGACAGTAATTAAAAAGGAACCTCTGCTGTGGGCCTCCTACTTTACTCCATTGTTTGATTATTGCTATTCACAGGGGAAGACACCCCCATCTTGGTCCGATAGTATACTAATTCCTCTATATAAAATTTATTCTTGACCATCTTACTGAATGGGTGATGGAGGAGAGGGTACTTCCTATAGAACAAGCTGGTTTTGGGAAAAATCACTCCACTTTGGAAAACATCACTATGTTGAAATTAATTGAGGAGAAGTATACTATTTTTTCGTAGGTCAAATGTATATGTGGCCTTTTTAGATTTTACAACAGCCTTTAATAAGGTAGATCGGCCCTTATTTTGGAAAAAATTACATACAATGGGAGTGCCTACCTCTCAACAGTGCCTACCTCTCAACAACAATACCCACAGAAAATAGCCTGAAGCAAGGCTGTTTATTAGCCATGCTACTCTTTTCTCTCTTTATAGCGGATTTACCTGAATGCTTTTCCCCTTCATAAGGAGATGCACCGAAGATAGGAGGTTGTCCCTTTGCATGTTTTAGTATGCAGGTGATAATTATGGATTTAATTCCCAATGGGCTGAATAAAAAGCTGACATCATTACAGAATTACACATTGGCACAGTTTTTAAAGACCAAAGATTCTAAAAGTAAAGTTTTAATCATGAAATGCAAAGCAAGCAGGAAATCATGTAATTTTAACTGGAAAATTGGTACTGAAAAGCTGGAGCTGGTAGATTATTTCTTCTACTACAGCAAAGTAATGACGGGCAGAACAAGCCACATATCGTACACAGTTCTTGTAAAGTGGTAATGCAAGTAAATGGCTTGCGTACTTTTTATAGCGCAATGGAAGAACTTATTTTTTTACACCTCCTTATTGTTTTTAAAGCAAAAATTCCTTCTACTTTGTTATATGCCATTGAATCTATTCCAGTAAAGGGCTGGAGTTTCTTAGATAGGATTGAAGGACAGATTTTACGCAAATTATGTAATTTTAACACACTGGTCCCAATATCTGCCATTAGATTGAAATTTGGCTTGACAAGGTCTTATACTCAAGGTCTGTCCAGGATTTTACGCTGGGGATATCAGTTAAAGAATAGCGAGTAATATAAATTAAGAGTTTTATGTGTCAAGAAATTTTTCGAGGAACCATAGATAAATATTCCTTTTCTCGTGACTTCTCCCTGGCACCGAATGCTTTCATTGAACAGGAGAAGTCAGTGATATCCCTCCCGCTTCTAGAACTTAAATCCTTTTTAAAAATCACAAGTCATATGGTTAGTTACCAGAGAGATGTCAAATATTGTAGATCAAAAGAAACGAAAAATAATTGCCATGTCAAATACACCAAGAATTCCTCAGAAATACTTATCTTGGAATTTAGAACATGGTTTAGACGCTGGTTTACTTTGTGTCGTATGAATCTCTTGCCTTTAAATGACTTAACAGTAAATTGTTAATACCATACGAAAAATGAAAAAAAATTTAATCTATGTAATTTGGGCACTCAGAACCTTGATCATATTCTGTTTGTATGCCCAGCATTGGTTTTGTTTTATCATCATAGGCTTCGTCCAATGTTTACACAAAACTATGTTAAAAATGTAACAATAGCCCGTGAATTTCTTTTCCTCCCAAAGAATGACATGGTATGTGTAAAATTATTAAATTTTTTAAGGAGCTTATGAATATATTTTAGCTTTTATTATATCTTACTTAAACAGGCCTTCTTTCTTTTTAGATACATGGCTATTTGTACAATCGTGTTTTAAGTTTTGGACCTCTGTATTTTTAAGGTTAAAGGAGTTGCAGCACTATTTTTGGATTGTATTTTTGCACACATGATGGCTGCTATTGAACTGCTTTTTGTATATAATTAGTATTTATCGTGTTTTTAACCCTTTGCTGTTAAGGATAAAGAATTGTTAGATATAAACATACTAGTTTTTCCTAGTGTTTTTCTGGGTATAACCTCTGCTGCTATGAGAAGCACTTTATCTAAAATAGATCTTCTTAAAGCTGCTATTGCACATTATTGATTAAAACTCCGAAATTTGCACATCTAATTGCTGCTATTTAAATGTGTTTTTGCACAAAAATAGGATTTGTTGATAATGGAAAATGTATTGCCTGTTACAAATTCATGTAGTCGCTAAGTGACACACTTTATCTAAAATTGGATGCATTATGCAGCTGCTATCGTACTGTATAGATAAAAAAAGTAAACTTTTGTTTGGTATTTGACTTTCAATGATATTGTAAACGTGCTTGTCCGTCTCAATGTTTTATTTACAGCTCGCTCATTTGGGACACTTGATTATATTCTTCTCCCTGTGGACATTTTTATTTTGCCTTGCGAGGGAGAACATGGAGTGTTAGAGTTATGGGAGTGCTTTACTCCAGTGTTTCTCTTCACAGTGCTTTGCTCTGCTTTGCAGTTCATGGATGGATACTTATTTTGCATCTTCAGTTTATGTTACACAAGTCTTTTCATGTGGTGGTATCTCACATTGTTCGTGTGAGCTTATAGTTTTTGAATCATTTTGATTTGTTTTCATTAATAAAGGAGGAGTATGTGTGATATTTCATGTGTATCTTTGCTTTTCATTCTTCCTTCCTCATTTGTTCAGTCCTTGTTCTCTCTCATGATGTGGTGTTTTACCTTGCATCCCTGGGTTCTAGACTATTTCCTTCATTTGTACATTATTGTACATAGTTGTTTCCATTTTTGTATGTTTCAATTAATTAAAAATGTTAAGGGAAGAAGCTATATGTAGTATCTTCCTGTTGTGTTTATAATGTTCCCTTGTTACCTGGTTCCTACCTGCTCAGCCAGTGTGAGTGTTCTGTGTGGAATGTTGGTGTGTTGGACATGAGTGGAATGCTTGGGTGCCTGGTGTGAGTGTTGACAGTTGAAGATGGGCTGCTCCTGGTGGGGCTGCTACCATTGATGTTATGGCGGTACAAAAGGGGGTGGACTGTTCCCATGAGGCACAGGGTCAGACTGATTTGCATATAGCCATGTCTGAACTGGGGTGGCAGAGTGGGCTAAAGAACGGTGATGGATTAAACCCAGATCTTTTGACTGGGTGTGAGTGTTTGATTGGTTCAGATGCTCCGTCCATCACCACCCCCTTTTGTACCACCATTGATGTTATGGACATACGAAATAACTTCCAAAGACACTACTCGGCTACATCTACTGCTTTATCTCTACACATAGAACTTCATTACTACACACTGCAATTTTTATATTTATAACAAATGCATTTGAATGTGATTATTGTTCCCATTGGCTTGAATGGTGATATCATGGTGAATCATAATGCGTGGCTATTTTAGTCATATTTGACACCCTGACAAAGTCAGTAGGCCTGCCTTATATATAATGACACCCACCTATATTATTATGTTGCATCTGGTAAAGGTGAGTATTGCAATTAATGTGTTCAGGACCCATTAGGGGTTTTGTATTCCTGCACAAAAGAATACACAAGGAAACATGGCTGTCACAAAACCATTCAACAGAGATCCAGATCAACCATGTCTGCATTGTCATGAAGCTCAGAAGGTCCTTACAGGATGTGAGAGTAATGAGAGGAGTGGGCATGGCTTCTGTAACGGGGTGGTGGGGACCGATGCTGACAAAGACTGGTGGTCCGCTGCCGATAATAACCCTTCTCTTTCATCGCTTCAGGACACCTGGGAAACGGAGTCCGAAGCGGCGTGGTGGAATCAGATACAAGCACCTAAGGAGGTCTGTTCCTTTAAGAAAGCCGAGCTGGACGTCGAAAGCACTCCCCCTTTTGACGCATGCCAGAAGGGAGTCCGTAAGGAAAGAGGTACAGGACATGTTGCGCCTGGGCGTGATCAGGCCGTCACGGAGCAGCTGGTCCTCCCCGATCGTAATGGTGCCTAAGCCAGACGGAACCACAAGGTTCTGCATGGATTTTAGAGCCCTCAACGCGATTTCCACCTTTGATGCCTACCCCATACCAAGGGTAGATGAGTTGATTGAGCGCATTGGGGAATCCCGTTTCATAACAACATTGGACTTAACCAAGGGCTATTGGCAGGTGCCTCTTTGGGAAGAGGACAGACACAAAACTGCTTTTTCTACTGATGATGGACTCTTTGAATTCAACGTGTTACCGTTTGGGTTACACGGAGCACCAGCTACGTTCCAGAGGTTGATCCACAGGGTCCTTCTTCCATTTCGAGGGTTCTGTTCGGTGTATCTGGACGACATCGTGGTTTTCAGCGACACCTGGCAGAACCATTTGAAACATCTAAGAACCATACTGTTGGCCCTGAGAGAGGCCGGTCTGCACATTAACGCCAAAAAGTCCCGGGCAGCCTATACGAAGGTTAGATACCTGGGGTATATGTTGGGTGAGGGGGCTATAGCACCGCAAGAGGAGAAAGTGAAAGCCATACGAGAAACACCGTTTCCCAGCACCAAGAAAGAGCTCAGAGCATTTCCAGGCCTTATCGGGTATTATCGTAGGTTCCTTGCTAATTTTGCTGAATTGGCTGCCCCTTTCACTAATCTCCTTCAGAATGGGGTGAGCCCAAAGCACATACAGTCTCCCCCTGAGGAGGCCAAAGCAGCATTCCAAAAACTGAAAGAAGCCCTCACTACCAGTCCCATCCTGATTGCCCCAAATTTTGACAAACCGTTTTTTGTCGCTACAGATGCCTCCGACAAGGGGATCGGGGCGGTCCTATCTCAAATTGGGGAAGACGGCCTTGAGCACCCACTGTTGTATGTCAGCAGGAAACTTCATCCCAGAGAAATGAAATACCCAACCATAGCGATTCGCTGGGCTGTTGAGAAACTCAAGTATTATCTCGAGGGAAAACATTTCACCCTTTTTACAGACCATGCCCGCTTCAGTGGATGTATTGGCAGACATCCCACAATCAGAGAGTCCTAAGGTGGTTCCTCTTCTTGCAACCCTACTCCTTCACCATACAGCATAAGAAGGGGCGAGACCATGGCAATGCTGACTTTCTTTCCAGACTCTGTTCTCTCCCCGACCGGGAGAATCTAAGGGGGGAGGAGTGTAACGGGGTGGTGGGGACCGATGCTGACAAAGACTGGTGGTCCGCTGCCGATAATAACCCATCTCTTTCATCGCTTCAGGACACCTGGGAAACGGAGTCCGAAGCGGCGTGGTGGAATCAGATACAAGCACCTAAGGAGGTCTGTTCCTTTAAGAAAGCCGAGCTGGACGTCGAAAGCACTCCCCCTTTTGACGCATGGTTCTGCCAAGCAAGCCCATTGGAAGAGGTATGCACAACCCCGACAAACGTAACGTCAGTAGGAGTGAACAAAAAGCCAGAAGAACATAGGAAGGTGTGTCCCAACACCTGGAGAGAGCGAGGAGTTCGGAGGGAGGCTGCCGAGGAAAACGAAGGACCGAGCGAGGACACCGCGGAGGAGCGGAGACCGGGAGTAGCTGCGCCAGGAGGCCAACGTTCCCAAGCACCGCCCAGCCACACCCACGGAGGAGTGTGGCTCACACAGGTGTGTGACCGGGTATCGGGTTGGCTGGGACGGCGTGGCAACGCCGTGTAAATACTGTAGAGAACGACCACTCTTTCCATCCCTCCTCCTTCCAACACCTCTCCTGTCCTCCGACCCCCCCACCTCTTTCCTACACCTACCGTGCACAGTTTATAGAACGGAGCACCTAAGTCACCGGTGTCCACACTTCCCGAGGGCCCCAAGGGGAATAGCAACTCACAAAGCAGAGCGCTAAAAGCCTTTCTTTATCTCCCGCATGTGGCGCTGGGACCCGGCCCGAGACAGAAGCCTGGAAGACCCAGAGGAAGAAAGAAGGCGGACCAGCCCTCGTAGATTCCGCGCCCTAGCTGATACCTTGGACCCGGCTACATTGGCCCGAGAAAGACAGACCCAAAGAAAGAAAAAAACCTTTATAAAAATAAAACCACACTTACCTAGCTCTGTTGTCCGAGTCCCTCCTTCTGAACCGCCACAGCTTCATACCATCATTTTATTGACGCCAGGCTATAGCTGACAGAAGCATGGATGAAACCGACAAACCAAAACCACCGATATAACACCACCCTTCTCAAAGATACACAGAAACTAATTGAATACTCAGTCACCCTCAGTAACAAGATTCAAGTACTTCAAGAACTATAGGACAACATAGACCCAGTAAAAAAAGCAGTGGGAGAAGATAAAAAAAACACATGGACCTCAATCTTCCAGGAGGTACTGGTTCCCAAGAAACACCAGCATAAAGAATGTATCTCCACCTGGACTCTGCAAAATCCAAGCGAAAAAGGAAAATAAAGCTGCTCTGAACACCAGCTAAACAAGAGCAGAAAAAGCGAAAGCTCAAGGCGAATACACCAAAACCAACAAGGAAGCAAAGAAAAGCTTAGAAGCAGACAAGCGAAGAATCATTGATGGTCTTGCCACAGAAGCCCAGGAAGCACAAGCCCTGGAAAAGTGAAAGAACTCTACAACATAAGAAGGAAACTCTCCGGCAGAAATAGCAAGCCAGATAGACCTGGACAAAAGAAAGCTTGGAAGACAATCATGGGTTACGAAACTCAAGAATGAATATGGGTGGAGCACTTTGAAGAACTCCTGAACCAACCTGCATCACAGTCTCCACCAGACATACAGCCAGCTGACAAGGATTGCCAGTCGACTGCAGCAGACTATCCAAGGAAGAAATAAGGCAAGCCATCAAACCAACATAGTAAAGCTACTCCAAACTGTATCAATTTACTGATGTGTAAGTTACCCCTGAGAATAGGCCCCTACATCTCTATCTCCCATATGTATTCTCCTGCCAAGGACTGGACTCCTAACACACCTCCTGTCACATCTCACTTGACCCATTTACTTCTGCAGAGGCCAATATGCACACCAACCCAAATGCTTTAGATTATTCCTACATATACATTACCTCTTACACACCCGATAAGAACATTTGTCAATGAATATTACCCCTTACTCACCCCACACATGAATATTCTGTGATCACTGGATTCTACATTACATCCTACTACCACATTTTCCAAAGCCTGAGTCCTAAACACAATCATAAATCTGCCTTCAGTGCTATTATACTCATGGAAGCCAGATTCTGCCCGCCCTCCATGCCACAGTCTAACCACTAGGATATAAAACCCTTCACTTCAACGGAGGAGATAGCCCTGATGGTGGGGTGCCTTTTTGCCACAAGAAGTCCTTTGAATGCAGAATGCACTTCAATAAAATCTGTTGACCTCAAGCACATTGATAACAAGCATTGCCGATGCCAATAGGTCTGACTTAAATGTGGTAACTCATGCAAAAATATGTACACAAATTTACACCAACTGTTTTATGTGGTGGGAATATGCAACCTGTTCCTATATGTACCTCCTATGTCTGTGTCCTGTTTTTTATTTCATAGGTGCGCAGGAGAAATATAACTTGTGGTATGATTGTATTATCACTATACATCCTTTCCCTTAGTTCCCTGTTGCTCAGCCAGTATGAATGTGGTGTAGTGGAATGCCAGAGTGCTTAGCGGTGTAATGGAATGCTGGAGTGCCTGCTGTGGTGTAGAGAGAGTCAGTTGTGGTGTGTGGGATGAGCAGCAAGGATGCAGCATGTTGTGGGGCTTACTTAATGCTATTGTCTATATCTGGACTTGCTTAACAGTTTACCTGTAATCTTAGTAAACCATCTTCTTCTTCACTATGGCTACTGGACTTAATTTCATTACAACAACTTTCAAAGCACCTATCAAGGATCTTAGCCAATAAAGGAAAAATTGTCATAGGTCAATTATTTTCAATTTGCCCTGGAATATCATCAGTTCTTTAAGATCTTGCCTATCTATAGACGACATGTACTTAGCCAAACCATAAGCCAGAGAGGTATAAAGCTCTGCAGTGATTTTTATTGATTTGTGGGATATAGCATCAGCAGAGATTGTGATGGTTTCATCTCTTTTATTGCCTTTGTAAGGGAGTTAAGCTTGATATGAGTTAAACTGTTCCAAAATGTTGATGTAATTTTTATGTGTATGCTCATCTTCATCTCAATAGGTGTTGTCCAGGGAAAGTCAACTTCATTTCTAATGATGCAAATGTTGTTGGCAAACTATGTAGCAACAGTATTTCATATTATTTCTTTAAGAGAAATTTGAGAGATTGGATTCAAAGAATTAACTATCTAAAATGTTGAAGAACTCTATGAAGTGTGAGTTTTTGGTGAGAAAATCTAGCTTCAAAAAGGCTGATTTAGATGTTATTTTTTTTCTTTGACTTTGACTTGGGTGACGTGTATTAGTGTGGTTACATTTATCCATTGACCAGAGAGTGTGTAGACTCTCTGGTCAATGGTTTGTAGGCTGTTGGTTATATTACGCATAGGACAGGGAAGGGAGCACGCTCTTAAACATACCCAATGGGTGCCTCCCTGAGAGTCAGGGGTGCAAATTAGATAAGGGAAAGTGTCCGGCAGCACTGCAGTTGCTATGTGATTTGTGAGCCAACAGTCAGGAATAGTGCATGCTCGGGCATCGACATCTCTGGAGGATGTCCAACAGTCTACAAACAATTGACCAGAGAGTCTACAGATCTCGTTTCGGTGTCTCCACATAATATGATGTCCTACATATGATAAAGTTTTGAATTTTCCCCTCGGGCTCTTGTTACAATAGAGTTCTGATGATGATCCTGGAATTCTAAAGGGTCGAAACACTGCCATCTACTAAAACAGACCCACTTTATTATAACTTATTATTGTTTCTGGGGTCTGTGACTTTATGATTAGTGATACACGTATATTTATGTTTATTGCTGATGTGTATCACACTCTTCCTGAGAACCAAGCACACTTGTTCCCCTCACTGCACTTTGTTCTTTAATGATGGGTAATATTTATTCTTTTTTTGTGATGTATTATTATTAAATGCTAATAAATCTTATTTTTTAGTTTATGTTCCATTACTTTGTATTAGGGACTGCTGCTCTAGCTATATATTGAAGGAATCCAAGGGAAGGCTCTTATGATAAAAATAAGGAACTCCTGTCCAAGTTGGTGGTTGAATTGGAAATCAAGTTAACAGCACTTGGCAGCACCCTTCACTGTAATCCTGTTCGAGAGTGGCTGCTATTAGTTGTAAGTTCCTTAAACTACATGTGGAGTGGGAAGGGCGGGTGAGCACATGTTGGCAAGGTGCAGCGAAACTGTAAGCTATGAAGAGTGGCGTGGACCAGTCAACGGGCAAAGAACAAAATAGTTGTGCTTCATTAGAGGGGTGGCCCACCACGCTCGGAGATTCATGACAAGGGCCGGGAAAAGGGATTGGCTGACTGTTGGAGACTCAAAGATGAGTGCTGAGAAGTTCCAGTGGTAGTAATCTGCTTGACAGTTTGCTAAGACTTCAGAGACATGATGACATCAAAGGTGCCCACCTCTCTAGATGATTGTCATGTACAGAGTTCCTGTCCCCACCCATCTGATGGGCTGAGTCCCAAGCTGCACTGCAGAAAGTGTGACGTGCTGCTAGGTGGTGGGGGGAGACCACGGTGGACAAAAGCACTTTGGCGGAGTAGACACTATAATATAAGTATACTTGCCACCAAGGCAGTTTGCTCTATTTACATATCAATATTTCTGAAGAAAACAAAGAATAGTTATCATAACCAGTGCTTGGAGGACAAAAAAAGTCACCCTGAACATAACTCAGAGATTTACAATGAAATAACGAGAAACATCAGGACTATTGATGAAAGGTGAACTCAAAGTGCTTTCCACTGATCTTAACCCCTTGGCTGCCGCGGCCATGCTCGTGACGGAACCACTGAGGTTCTGTGAATTCTGACCCCGTGGGTTCCATTTTGTGTATGGCAGCCATTTTGTGGTTGCCCTCACATAGGCCATGATTGTGGCTGAAACCAGTCTTTTAAGGACATGTAGACCTTAGCTCGAGTTCATGCTGACTCCTGTTTGACCTGAGTGAACTGACCCTGTTGCCTGAAGCTGACCTTGTTAAACCAGTTCCTGCCCTTTAGCTGATCAAGATTGAGGATCAAAGCACAGGACATTGTAAAGTTTGGTATGCACACACACACCCCTTATCTGTTTTCTGTTCCTTCTTTTATGGTCTGTTTATGATATGGGTTGTGGTCCTTTTATTATGGGTTTGTCCGGCTTGTGTAAGAGGGAATGTTAGGCATTTTGCATGCTTGCAAAAGCAAGGACTGCCCCTTACTTTTATGCTGAGTTTTGTAACCCTGAACATATATATAAGGCCTCTGTTCTCTGTATTCCTCAGACTACCTCATTCAGTTAATACGGATTGTGTGTGACGTGGCCTCACTTATTAAATTTAATAAAGATGTCTTTTCATATTTTCAGCTTCTGTGCCAAGTTCTTTTTTCTATTAGTAAGTATTCCCTGAGAATGAAGATTACAGTTCTTCACCACTCCGTCACGAGCCTCGGGCGCGCTGTGCTTGTGACGGAGTGGTTCCGTCACGGCCCCGCCCGCTCAATAGAACGCTCAGCACAGGCGCAAAATCGCTGCCGCGCAGGCGTGGCGGCGGGGCCGTGACGGAACCACTCCGTCATTAGCACAGCCCGTCCGTGGCTGGTGATGGAGTGGTTCCGTCACCAGCACCCAAAGGGTTAAAGTGTATCTGATAAGTCACTAGCTAACGATCTTATTCAGCTAAGACAGATATTGGCAATTACATCACTGGACTGAATGCCAAAAGGTAAAATAGAATTTCTGAAAGGAGCAATATACACATACATAATCTGATGGGGGGCCCAAAGCAAGATTTACCCACAAGTTATTTCTGGGTATTCTTTTTTTTTAAAATGTTTTATTGGTTTTCAAAGGTATACAGAGAGTGTATAGCCAGGCGTGCCGTGGCAACCAAGGTTACTCTAAAGGAGAACGCATACTTTCCCATTGATATAGTAAGAGCCAAAGAGTGGGGATGAGAGTGCCTAGAAGACTGACAGACCTGGAGAAGTCTGTGTGAGCTATTGTCCTGTCCTGTAAAAAATAAGTCTTAAAGATGCCAAGGGATGATAATCCATTGCAACAGCCAGGTATGGTAAAGCTACACCAGGAGTTAGCGTCTTCCACCCTTTTGGAAATGGAAGCAATATGTAGTGGTGGTGCTAGAATTCAACAAGTGTCATATCCGATATGCGTTGCTGTTTCCGCGGAATATGCAATCTAATTCAGAAGTAAACAATATGTGATCTCATCCTCAGAAGAGCGCTAGAAGATCCTGAGCTTTATGGAGGATTGCAAATCTGATAATGTCTCAGAATGCAAGAACCAAATGTCGAATGAGATGGGATGGAATGGCGGACCATAAGCATAATGCATCAAGGAGACAAAAGTTCTTCAAGCGGGAGGGGGGGGGCTATACACTACTGCTGCCATCTAAGGACCTGCGAGTTAGACTTTTAAAAGATGTTGCATTGCCCTTGCCTCATGCATTGTAACAGAAGGGGAATGCAACAGTAAAGTTTGATTTACCAAGCCACGCACTGCAGCGTCGCGTGGCCCTGCGGTGCTTGGTAAATCTGGAGTAATGCAAGACAGCGTCATTACACTGTCCCAATTTTTGGTGCCCTAAGATGAAAACATATATTTATTCCTCCTCGTTTATTCCTCTTTTCTATGTGTGCTGTATTCTGCAGCACACATAGAAAGAGACAAATTCTCAGAGCAGGGGAGTTGCTTGGCCAGTAAGACTGAGGCAGGTGTGAGCTGCAGATTTTCCAACAGTCACTCTGGCATGTAATGTTAAAATACATTCTACGACAAGCAGGGGGCATGAGAGGGACCTAAGGGACCAGTGAAAAGGGAGAGGAATGCAGATTAATAGAAGTACCAACTGAGAGAAACACAATATTTTGTTAAATAGTCAACATTTGTTTAGGTCTTTAAAAACAGTGATGCGAGTGAGTGTATGTGTGTTTTTGTCAGTGTATGCATGCAGAAAAACTCTGGTGAAATCCAACAGAAACCTCACCATATCTGACTGAAAGCCCCAGCAACCAACTATTAATGGGAAAATACATTTATTAGGGGGGTGTAAAACCCCAAACAACGCCCTTGAAGCTACACCCCTGCCTCAGAGGATTGTTTTTGTGCCGAAAGGTGTCCCTTCCTGCACAAAAACAATCCTGCATGCAATAAAGGCCCCCTTGCATGAGGAGAAATATATTTATTTCACCTAATTTATTCCCCTTTCTATGTTTGCTGCATTCTGGAGCACAAATGGAAAGAGAAAAAAGCATCACAGGGTTATTTTTGAGCAGGAGGGTGTCCCTTCCTTCACACAACAATCTTGACTGCAACACAGGCAGCCACTCACCATGATGCACGGGAGCCTGCTTTAGTGCTAGGCAGCCAAAAGTGTGCCAGCTCAAGGAGAGTCCAGGAATATGCCATGCAATGGTAAATTTAGCGCATTCCTGCCCTCTTGCTTTCATGCAGCGCAGCAAGGTGTTTTGCCGCACTGCGTGAAATATTGATCAATCTATCCCTCATATAGTTACTATTGAGGTTGGATAAACTACGTTACTGGCTCCCTCTCACATGAGTTGGATTACTCCTGAATTCCATGCGAGATGGGTTGGGGGCAGCGTATATAACTTGTTGGTGTAGACGCCAAATTCACAAACATCACGCAGCTATGATTCTCAGGTCCAGGGCTCGATTTGTATAAACAAAAAGTGCTAGACCCAAATCTTTTCGAAATAATTTGTTGCTGGCACTGCTAAATGTGAGGATTGCTGAACACCAAGACTGCCTAGCTCTGAATCCACCTGATGCTTCCTTCTTCCAACACAATATACTTACTGTCACTTTACCTCACTCTTGGAGGCTCTTTTTCACGCCTCTCTCCCCCTTTCAATGTTTTCTTATCTTTCTCTTTTTCCTTCTTTGTTCCTTTTCAATCTTTTCGCTCTCTTACTTGGGGTCACATTCTGATAAGTCTCAATCTCCAAAAATGTGTTGTGCTCTCCACCAGCTGCAACCACTGCACAAATTAAACACTGCCTCTGCCCCTCCGTTTCTAGAGTCACACCTTCTTCTAAGTTCGGAAACTTCAATGAGGTGCAGTCACATGATCAGAACAATCTCTACCACCATTCAAATGCCTCCCAACTCTCAAGCTGCGTATGTGCAACTCGTCACTATAATGCATAGGCCTGCGCCTTTGGAATACCTTACCACCTGCACTGAGATGTCAAGAAGACCACCTAAAGACCTGAAAACAGCCTGGTCATAGAAGTCTACAACACACCATCTGGCTGTAAGGACACTGTAAAAACATTCACATTTTCCTTTTTTTTCAAATGTTTCTTCATAGGATAATTGAACTGTACAAACCCCTTCCTTTCATCTTTTATTATCATTCAAACTTTCTTCTCTAACATTTTCTTTCTCTGCTCGGACAAAATGCTGACTCTTACATTACTCTGAAGTGGGCAGTTTTGCAACTTATAAGTGCTTTATAAAACTCCTTAAATTAATAAATAAATCCTCTTGAGATGGGAAGGACAACAACATATGTTACCTTCTTCGAGAATTTGTAGTTGACTGTTATTGTTGAATTACAGTGTTTTTAGGAGGTGTGATGTGTCCACCTGTCCAGCATAATAAAATTGGGTGGATCCTCGTGCATGGAAGCAATTCCAGTCAGAAGTCTGTGTTTCATTATACATTTACCAAGCGGCCGTCCGGTGCTCGGCTCAGGAAATAACCAGTCCTTCTTTGGTTTAAAACCTGCTATGACTTTAAGGCGTCATGGTTGGCCGATCCCTGGAATGTAGATCAACTATACTACCTCACAGAAATTCTCCTTGGGAATCTCAGTCCCGGATTTACTTACCTTTCACGTAACACAGGAAGGTAACTTGCTGTGCTGCCTTGCATGAAAGAGAGACAGCAGAAATGCAACATATCTACATATATATTGCAAATTTCTGCTCTCTCTCAGAGCGCTGGTGCACTTCAGGCAGCCTAGCACTAGCACAGGCACCCTTCTGCCTTGCTGCATGGGTGCCTGCATTGTAGGCAGGGATACCTTCCTGCACAAAACAATCCTTAGAGGCATAGTTCTCTTAACAATTAACAAGGAGGAATGAAGACATTTTATCCTCGTTATGTGTCTTGTGAGTAGACAGATTATTTTGGAGCAAACCTAGATATGCTGCCTTTAATAAATCTGGGTTTGCATCAAAATACATCAGTGAATGCATGGGAATTCCCACGGGACATCCATGTAACTCCCACCTGACACATTATAACTCAACGCCGTGCAAGGTGTTGTGGTGCGTTGCTTTTTTACATAGACAAGCAAGGCGACGCAAATTGGCCCTTGCGTTACTTTGTAAATCTCAACTAGCATATTGCATCGTAGCTGTGCCAAATAAATGGCGCAATAAGATGCAAAGTTAGTAAATATAGGCCTCAGTCTATTATTCTGTTTTTAGTTTGATACAACTTCATGTTTAGAAACACTTTTCTAGTTTGTCATTGTTATTACTGCTAAATGACAGACATCCAGTTTCTGACCCAGGACTACCTGTTTCCAGTCTTCTTAAGTTTGCTCTTCCTTTCTAGTCCAATGCCTGAAGAGTTCCGCTTTCTTTTTTTAGTACTTTCAATAAATTGGAAAAAAAAGTTAATGCCTATTCCGCACTTTTCTTTTTTCTTATGTTTGTACTACTTTCTAGCAGCTGTTTTCTGGCATTAAAGCTTCTTTTCATTTTGGTGAACAGAGTGAAAGAGAACACAAAGGTGCTCATTGATAAATAGCATGTAGGGGGTTACAGCACTTAGTGAAATAAACAGAGATCAACCTCAGATGTAGTAAGAAAGTATGAGGCAGTTATCCAAATTATCTGAGAATGCACTCAATGATCTTCCCTCTAATGTAAGGCTAGTAGTTTGGAGAAACCATCATGGGAACCATCATGTTAAGCAGATACTCCATGAGTAGTGCATAGGGGAATTCAGGGGGTTCGGCCCTGGCGAAATAGTCGTCCTGTGTTTTCCATATGGGTCTGAATTGCGCTCTCCGAGGAGAGTGGTGAACAGCAAGGATATCTCAAGTGAGAGATCCAGTTCAGCCAAAGCTTGAAGGAGGTGGCGTCAGTGTTTTTCCAGTTTTTAGATACAGACTTACAGTCTGCCGTCAGTAAGATCTCTTTCAGACTGATGACCAGACCAGGGTTTTAGAAAACCATGGCTAAGTGGTGTAAAGTTGCGTTTCAGATAGATCTTAAATAGGGACCAGATAAGGTAGAATACTCGGTTCCAGAAATGAGACCCACTAGAACAGTAGAAGAGTAGATGTTTCAGTTCCCCAGTGTCTTTGTTGCAGTTCCAGCACAATAGATCATCTCTGAGTGACATGTTATGGAACTGAGGGAGTCCAAAATGTCCTATGCAGGAGCCAGTATTTAGTTTGGGACAGGGAGGTGCCGATTTTACATGAAGTGACTGATTTCCATATCAGATCCCAATCATCGAAGATGATTGAATCAGGTGAGTCCTATTTCTTTAGTAAATTGGAAGTTAAACGAGTAGTCGTTGGTTTTAGGAGGTGGTAACATTTTGGAGGTTTGGTGACCAGTTTACGTGATACGTGTGGGTAATAAGGGGTCAGCGTCCAACCACTTTGACATAGTTTTCAATTTTCAATTTAAGTAAGCCATAGAAGTCCAAGCACAGAAACTTATACTGTTGTTGGGTTCCTTTGAGGGAGAGAGGGTTTTGTTGTAAACCTAGTTGTTTTAAGAAGTGGGTCCCCTGTGATGACCAGGAGGGCCAATACATGGGTGTGCCTTGTATGCTATGTTTGGGATTGTGCCATAGCGAAGCTAATTGGGGTTTCCAAGACTTTTTTATTTCTCATAAGGGCCCTTTTTGTATTGTTGAAGATATATTTGGCTGGATGTGAGGGTTTGATCTTGGTGGATAAAAGCATGATAGGGTGGAGATCTCAGAGGATCGCCTTCTTAACCAGGAGCCATGAGGGGGATTTGGACTGAGCGCTGAAAGAACCATAGGGATCTCTGTCTGGCTAGGAATGTAGTTTGATACTTACTGAAATCAGCCAGATTAACTCTGCCCAGATTTGTGGGAAGTCTTAGCTTTTTATGGATATTCTAGGGCGTTTATTTTGCCAAATTAATTTCCCTAGTATGTTATCTAATCGTTGGTGGAAGTCTTCGAACAGAGAGAGTGGTAACGTACTTATGAGATAATTGACTGTTGGGGTCACCATCATTTTTATTGTTTCTATGAGATCCCACCAAGTAAGGAATTTGGGATTCCACCCATTAAGTGATTTTTCTTCTTTCTTTAGTGTCAATTACTTGTTGTGTTGTAAGGTTTCAGTTAGATCTGCTCCAAATTCTATGCCTAGATATTTCAAAAACCTAGGTTGCCACGACAGACCTGATTTATGGAGTGGAGTGCATTCCCGATCATAATTAAGATATTGTTTGCATGGATTGCTGCTTTGACTGTAGCTTTGTTAAAGATAATACTGGAAATCAAATCATTTGCCTGGATATTATGGAGCAAGGGTTCAAGGGCCAAGAATAATAGAGAGGGTGAAAGAGTGCACCTTGCCTTGTTCCTCTCTCTAATGTAAAGGCGGGGACAGGAGACCTTTGGCTTGCACTTTGGGGCAAGGTCCACTATAAAGAGCCATTAACCTCTTTGTGAAAGTCTCTCCTAGGTTGAATTTTAAAAGGGTTTCATGGAGAAATTTCCACAAGACTTTATTAAAAGCCTTTATGGCACGGGTACTCACAAACTTTCTCTCGAGGGCCAAATTTACAGTGGGGTTTGTGGCCGAGGGCCGCACCGGTGGGGGCGGGGTCACTGGGGGAGGGGGCGGGGATCGAGCAACAAAAAAAACTGGTACCATGAGGTTGATCATTGGTCCCTGCTGCGGACGCCTTCGTCCACTGAGCCACCAGACCCGACATACACACATCTCTCTCTCTTTCGTTCTCTCTCTCTCTCTCTCTCTCTCTCTCTCTCTCTCCCTCTCTCTCTCTCTCTCTCTCTCTCTCTCTCTCTCTCTCCCTCCCTCTCTCTCTCCCTCTTCCTCCCTCTCTCTACCTCCCTCTCCCTCTGTCTCTGTCTGTCTCACTCACTCTGACTGTCTCACTCCCTCTCACTCCCGCTCTTCCTCTGTCTCACTCACTCTGACTGTCTCACTCCCTCTGTCTCACTCACTCTGACTGCCTCACTCTCTCTCTGTCTCCGTCTGTTTCCCTCTCCCTGTTACCCTCTCCCTCTCTCTGTTACCCTCTCCCTCTCTCTGTTTCCCTCTCCTCACTCTATTTCCCTCTCCCTCTCTCTCCTTCCCTCTCCCTCCTTCCCTCTGTCTCCCTCTCCCTCTTTCCCCCTCCCTCACTCTGAGGTCTCCCTCCCTCACTCTGTTTCCCTCCCTCGCTCTGTCTCCCTCCCTCGCTCTGTCTCCTCCCTCGCTCTGCCTCCGTCCCTTGCTCTCCCTCTGTCTGCCTCTGCCTCCCTCCCTCGCTCTCCCTCTGTCTGCCTCTGTCTCCCTCCCTTACTCTCCCTTGCTCTCTCTCGCTCTCCCTCTGTCTCCCTCCCTCTCTCTATGTCTCCCTTTGTCTGCCTCTCCCTCGCTCTCCCTCCCTCTGTCTGGCTCTCCCTTGCTCTCCCTTTGTACTGTAAAAACAAGCACGCGATTGGTGCGCCCACAGTACAGCAAGATATCTGGTTTCGATTATTGCACCTGTGTTTGTGCACGATTATTGAAACCACATGGTGGCCGTGTGGATAACCGACACCAATAGGCCATGGGCGGAGCAATGCGCCTGCCTTTGGCCAATTCTGTACTGTCTTTGTTAAAAAGACGCATGCAAAGGCCAATAGCCTGGGGCAAAAGTAAAAGAACACATGCAGCGTGTGCGAGCATCTGAAGCAATTTCTGAAAGCCCCTACATGAAGACTTCGCCAGAACAGCGCATGTGCGCAGTTACAGGCTCAACCTAAATAGGGCCATAGACATCACCCGGGTAACTACCGATAAAGTGCTCTACTAGACCCAGTGTGGAAAATATTTGCTCGCAGTATTCTTGACAATCTTACTGAATGGGTGATGGAGGAGAGAGTACTTCCTATAGAACAAGCTGGTTTGGGGAAAAATCACTCCACTTTGGAAAACATCACTTTGTTGAAATTACTTGAGGAGAAGTATACAATTTTTTTGTAGGTCAAATGTATATGTGGCCTTTATAGATTTTACAACAGCCAGTGATAAGGTAGATCGCCCCTTACTTTGGAAAAAATTACATAAAATGAGAGTGCTTACCTCTCAATAGTGCCTACCTCTCAACAACAATGCCCACAGAAAATGGCCTGAAGCAAGGCTGTTTATTAGCCCTGCTACTCTTTTCTCTGTGTATAGTGGATTTACCTGAATATTTTTCCCCTTCAGAAGGAGATGCACCAAAGATAGGAGGTCATCCCTTTGCATGTCTGTATGCAGATGATTTAGTCATTATGGATTTAATTCCCAATGAGCTAAATAAAAAGCTGACATCATTACAGAATTACACAATGGCAGTTTTCAAAGATCAATGTATCGAAAAGTAAAGTTTTAATCATGAAATGCAAAGCAAGCAAGAAATCATGTATTTTAACTGGAAAATTGGTACTGAAAAGCTGGAGCTGGTAGATTCTTTCCTCTACTTTGGTAAAGTAATGACGGGCAATACAAAGAACAAGCCACTTATCGAACACAGTTCTTGTAAAGTGGTAATGCAAGTAAATGGCTTGCGTATTTGTTATTAAAGCAAAAATATTCCTTCTACATTGTTACATGCCATTGAATCTATTCCAGGAAAAGACTGGAGTTTCTTAGATAGGATTGAAGGCCAGATTGTACGCAAATTATGTAATTTTAACACACTGGTCCCAATATCTGCCGATAGATTGGAATTTGGCTTGACTAGTTCTTATACTCAAGGTCTAGCCAGGATTTTACGCTGGGGATATCAGTTAAAGAATAGCGAGTTATGTACAATAAGAGGTTTTATGTGTCAAGACATTTTTTGAGGAACCATAGATAAATATTCCTTTTCGCATGACTTCTCCCTGGCACTGAATGCTTTCAGTGCACAGGAGAATTCAGTGATATACCTACCGCTTCTAGAACTTAAATGCTTTTTAAAAATCACAAGTCGTATGGTTAGTTACCAGAGAGATGTCAAATATTGTAGATCAAAAGGAAGTCTAAAAATAATTTTCATGTCAAATACACCAAGAATTCCTCAGAAATACTTATCTTGGAACTTAGAACATGGTATTAGATGCTGCCTTACTTTGTGTCGTATGAATCTCTTGCCTTTAAATGACTTAACAGCAAATTGTTCATACCATACGAAAAATGGAAAAAATTGTAATCTATGTAATTTGGGCACTCTGACCCTTGATCATATTCTGTTTGTATGCCCAGCATTGGTTTTGTTTCATTATCATTGGCTTGGTCCAATGTTTACACAAAACTATATTAAAATGTAACAATAGCCCATGAATTTCTTTTCCTCCCAAAGAATGACATGGTATGTGTAAAATTATTCCATTTTTAAGGAGTTTATGAATATATTTTAGCTTTTATTATATCTTACTTAAACAGGCCTTCTTTTTTTTGGATACATGGCTATCTGTACAATCATGTTTTAAGTTTTGGACCTCTGTATTTTTAAGGTTAAAGGAGTTGTAGCACTATTTTTGGATTGTATTTTTGCCCACATGATGGCTGCTATTGAATTTCTTATTGTATATAATTAGTATTTATCATGTTTTTAACCCTTTGCTGTTAAAGAAAAATAATTGTTCGATATAAACGCACTCATTTTTCCTAGTGTTTTTCTGGTATAACCTCTGCTGCTATGAGAAGCACTTTAACTAAAATTGATCTTCTTAAATCTGCTTTTGCACATCATTGATTAAACCTCTGAAATTTGCACATGTAATTGCTGCTATTTAAATATGTTTTTGCACAAAAATAGAATATATTATGCTTTATGTTTGTTGATAATGGAAAATGTATTGCCTGTTACAAATTCATGTAGTCGCTAAGTGACACACTTTATCTAAAATTGGATCCATTATGCAGCTGCTATCGTATTGTATAGATTACAAAAATAATGAAACTTTTGTTTGGTATATGACTTTTAATGATATTGCAAATTTGCTTGTCCGCCTCGATGTTTTATTTACAGCTCGCTCATTTGGGAAAATTGATTATATTCTTCTCCCTGTGGACATTTTTATTTTGCAATGTGAGGGATAACCTGGATATGGCTATGAAGGGTTCTAATATCACCATGATGGACTTAGAAATGAACTGAGCTTATATTTCGCTATATTTAATGTGTATTCATTTGTGTGTAAATTTTATGTGGACCTTATTGGAGATCCAAATCTTTAATAAATATTAAATTTGTTTGTAAATCGATTTCCCAAAGACGTTTGACCTCTGTTTTGTCCCTAGTATCGGTAAAAAGTATCAAAAGACTTATACAGGTGAGATGCCGATGGAGATGTATGTAGCATCTGATTCATAATACGTAGTGGGGAAGTTGTGGGATTATCAAAAAATGTATTGTATGAGGACTGAGCTACAGAAATGAAGGACAAATATTTGGCTTCATATGAAAATAGAAGGGAGTACCGGGAAACCAAAAATGGAATGTAAACACCATCATGAAAGAGCTAATAAATCTACTTGAGACCTTTAGCATGCCAATCTTTCCAGAAAAAGGTTTTTATTATTTATTTTAATAGAAGTATTGTGCCAAATTGATGACTGTAAAAATTGACCTGTTAGAGTTCTATAAGAAATAAAAATAGGATGAAGTACCTTACATATTTTTTAAAAACTCGGAAGAAATAGCAATAAAGGTCTAGAGGTAGAATAGAAAAAGGATGAAAAAATAACTTTTCAAGGTCAGTCCATAAGGGAGAGTCTTAAGGATCCTCTACCTTTAGCAAACAAGCATTTGCAATGCAACAGGTCTCGCATTTACGCAAATTTGAGCTATTGACATTGCGAATAACAATGCCTTTTATTTTTGTTTTCGTTTTTTAATCATAAATAAAAAGGCAATGTCATTTACAATGCCAATAGCTTAAACTCGCGTAAATGCGAGACCTATTGCATTGCAAATGCTTGTTTCCTTCTTCGAGCGGATCTATCTCATTGTCTGTCTATTCTCGCTTCAGGTGTTCAGTTTCCAACCGTCATGGTGCCTGATGTAGGTGTATTAGGCCATTACAATGCCAGTGCGAGTCAGAGATCTCTAGAACTCTGCCATCTTGCTAAGGCACCTAGGGCTGCCCCTTGTAAGACAGCATTAATGTACTACATATTCATAGTACTTTCTGTCACAGGCTAGTACCGTGTTGCACTAAAATGCATAAGTCAACTATTCCCTACTGTACCAACCAGGATTCAATTCTGTGGCTCTCTGGTTACTCACAGACAAGTGCAGTGATCAAAGTACTCAACAGAGGTTTCATAACATAAAACAGTGCATTTTCCACACACCTGTGTAACTTGGCTTTATTTTTCATTTAATGTGTACGTTAGTTTATATGCAGTTACCTGAAGGTGAAAAACCAACAAAATGGTTACAGAATATTTTATTCTTTTAGCCACGCCTTTGCCCACGCCTCTACCCTCACTGGTTGTGCCTCCATTTCATACAGGATCCCCCTTCCCATACTTTTTTAATGCACTGTACCCGCTGATTCAGAATTACTGAACCTATACACCACCCACCAGTAATTTCTTATTTATTTGGTGAACCTTGGAGTTCCACCTGTAGCTCCCATTAACTCCACCACCCTCTCTCACTTCCCCTCATAAATGATTGGTTCCCCCGAGGTGTGATTCCGTGCAGGAGGAGTTAGAGTGATTGACATAAATCCAGGGAGCTCGTAACGAGGCTGGAAAGCACTCCTCTCCAACCAGGCTCTGCTGTCTCCCTCCCGTCTTTTAGAGCTTGTTCTTGGATAGAATATATACCTGAATGATCAGTCCTGAAACAACAGTAATTATAATCTTCATTTATGTTTATGGCATGGCTCAATAGTTTAAACCCTGTTTGGGGAAAAATTAGGGGTGAGCTGCAGGTCATGAGTTTGAATTATGTCAGGCAACTCTGCCTTCCAAGGTCAGTAAACTGAGTTACATTAAATTGGGTGAGTTTACCACCTGTTATTCACAGCGCTTAGAAATAGCATAAGTACTGTATGAAGCGTTTTACATACATGTTTTCGGGTGTATATTACTATTAAGCTGTGCCGTTGACATGGCTTAAAGTGTGAGACCTACATTATGCCTTTGTACTGTCACCTGACCTTGGCTTAAGGACCCCCTACCAAAGAAGTGGTGCTGATGATTAATTTCACATCCTCATCCTGCGATGTGGCACGCTGTGTGTTCTTGGTAGCGAACATGTACAGGCTGTTGTAAATCACAGTTAAAGCCACGTTGCATTAATTCGTCACTGCTGTTCGTCTGTTACAAATGGCTGCCTTTTCATCGGACACAAGCTGGCGCTATCGCCCACTCTAAAAGACAGACTGCTAGGTGATTGCAGGCCAGGTTTGGAGTGGGACAGGAATGTTGGAGCTGCAGCTGGGCAGAGACAGACATTTGCTGTCCATATAGTTTTTCAGTAAGGTGCAGGCAGTGGGTGTTGTACCTCTTACCACCGGGCTCTTTTTGGTACCATCTTTAGTCTGCACATTATGGCATTTATTTTCACCACTCTTATGTATCTGAAAGTATGTGAAACAGAAATAAACAAGCTGTCTCCGTGGAGCCGACGGGGGGGAGGTTAAGTGAAAGCTCGCGATGCGCATGCTGTGTAACCCTAGCCCTACACAGGGAAAGGAGATGTGCATGCGTATGGATTGTCCTGACGCCGTGCGCGTGCACATCTCCTGCCCAGGCGTGCACATGGTTTGTCTCCCTTCACAAACCAAATCGATGACAATGGTTTCGCCAAGGCAAAGCAGGGCATGCGCTGTGTTCGCTTCTCGAGACCTAAAAAGAAGTCTGTATAAGGAAAAAGGCTAAAGGATTTGTATGGAAATCCAGAAAATGGCCCGCCCCATAAGTTTAGGTTGTTTGAGTTTATGAAGAGACATCCCAGGCTTTGTGTTAATCCGTAGAAATTGAGATAAAATGGAATATAATTATATTGGGAGTGAGGGATATTTAGAGGCATATTCGAAATATAAAACTATAAACTATTATCATGTTTATAGTATCTAGGTGGCCCCACCACGATAAAAACAAAGGATTTAACGAGATGTAAATGAAAGTAATACCGATTGCCGTTCTTTCAAATTTAAAGATATCATACGCTTGATGAAATCAGTGACACAATATACAGTAGAGAAAACCCCCTCGATACTAATAACATTGAACGAGTCCCATTGTATTTTATTTTCAGAAAATATATATATAATTATTTCTTTTACTAAATAGTCAATAATTTTTCAATAAATATTTTATACATAAAATTCATACATTTAAATATGACTCGCATCCAGATCCAATTTGTTCGAGTCCCAACATAGACGAAGCATTAGAAAATTGAGGTACATGTCTCAACAACAACACATACAAACAAATAATATATACTTACAAAACCACAAAAAATCAGAAAGAAGTTAAGTAATCAAAGAGAAAAATAACATTTTACAAAAACAAAACATACATCATAAACATACACAGCCACAACAAATTGCGCCGACGCGTGTTTCGAAATTTCATGTACCATCCTTCCTCAGGGCGCTGATGGTGTATTTACAAATTTAGTTAGGCCTTATACATTCAATGTATTTCACAAGGCAATAAATACTTGAAGTAGAAGCTTCGTCACTTGAGTCTGTGGGAACAGTATAACATCAAGGAATAAATACAGGACCAAATCAAGAACATATTAAAAATACCATAAGAGCAAAAATATATAGCTGAAAGCTGAGAGACCAGGAATAGTGTAATGAGTCAAGAAAGTGTATACATACAAAAGTAAGATAAATAAACCTATACCACAGAACTGGAAGAAGATAGATCAGCACAGTAAGGAAAAGCACCGGGTGTCAGCATAGGTCATGAAAGTGAAAAACACCTTATACCCCAACTTTTATCATATGTCTATACTATACATACTGGCTGGACATGAGCAGCATTCCGATAAAGAAAATCCACATCACACGACCTAATGCTGGGTAAAAACACAGAATGACGCTAACTGCTAAGACTTGCGGTGAGAAATGTCCTATATCAAGAACAAAGATGGATATCAGCAACATGTACAGGGTTTGTAAGAAAAACGCAAAGCGTATAAATGATAAATATGGCCATAAGTCTCCTAAGTACCTCTTAAAAGAGCCAAAAACTCTGCAGGAATAAGATCGTCAACACTAATCCAATGGCAGGTTGAGACTGCAAGCTAGAGCCAATTCAAAGCACAGAGTAAACATTCTGTCTGAGCCTATAATCCGAGTATTCTATAGACCCTAAGATAACATGTATTTATACTCACTTAAATTTGTATGAATATTGGGATCACAGAGAGGGGCATCCAGTGGAGAAAGACTGAGGATAAATAACACCATCTACATCATAGACTGAAATGTAGAACATTCAACAAAGATAAGAGGATGCCGCGTGTCATTTATTCAAGATTCCATAGGAGAAGTGTGGCTCAATGGTTAGAGCGGCAGACCCTGATGCAGAGGTCTAGCCCGGGACCAGGGTTCAATTCCCCGCCTCGGCGGGTCTTGAGCTCAAGCTTCCACGGACCTGATCATTCTCGCCTCGGTGCCTATTCCAATCATGGAGTCCCACTCTGCAACTCTGGGCAATAGCTTGCTTAATCTCCACAACGGCCCCCACAACGCTAAGGATGCCTGGTCTCCACCTTGGGGGTGCCCAGGAGTGGACACCTCACAGGGAAAGCCAGGATGGGTTCCACAGCGGTATTCGTAGAAGCGCCTTGAGACCCTTGTGGGTGAGTAGTGCGCTATACAAGTATCAATTTACAATTTACATTTACATACTCCCATCGTGCCACATGACCATGGGACTTACTTCCAGGTTTTGAATTTCCGATATTCCAATATAGTGTAGTAATGCCTCATGCTCAGTCAAAAAACTCTCTCAGTAATCGTTCCTCAACCTCATAAAGGTAAGAAAAATCTGCAGGATAGAATATGCAGAAGAAAATATATTGAAGAAGATGTAAACAACCAAAACAATCCAAAGATGATACTAAGCACTACAACGGATAAATAACCCCCAAAGATAAGAGGATACTCCATTCCATTTATACAAGATTCCATCTTCCCATCATGCCACATAACCACGGTATTCCAATATAGTGTCTCGCCCAGTCAAAAAGCTCACTCAATAATCAATCCTCAAGAGAAAACGTCTCCTTATATCTAATCCATGAGGCCTCTCTCAAATGCTAAAAGCCGTCCAATTCATCCTACCTGCAATAGAAGATGGAAACTAGACTGTTCGATGTCAAAAAAGTCAGTCACTACATACATTTTGGGGATGCTCACAAGTCCAACACGAGCGCAGAAAAGCGGATGTAGCTATTATAGTAAATGACAACGATAGAGAGATAACAGATGTTATAAAAATGTGGCATGCTCGAAAGCATACCAACAAATGTATATTTAGCGGAGACTTCTATAAATATCAAAGGAGAAGTGATATGCAATATAATCTCAAACCTGGGTTAGCCAGAGAGGCAAGCCCTACACTCATATAAAAGAGGATAGACGACATTGATGTACGCTGTATATAACTAAAGATCGACTAGGAAATCTAAACAGCAGCCATGTAGGAATGGGGGGCTTACACGGACTAGTTCAGTCTCCAAAACACGATAAGTTGGAGAAAAGATCAAGGACACCTCCGTAACGATAGTGACTGCATGGCCTTGTACTCTTCATAACTTAGATTATAAGAAGGTTCCGGTACCCGAATGTGGCACATATCTATATGGGTGTGTTCGAAAATAAGTTTATTTTTAATGAGATCGCTCCTTTTTTTAAAAATATTACACACTATCGTCGACTTATCGATGACATTTTCTTTATTTGGAGTGGTCCTGAGGAGCAACTTTCAGAATTTTTTCTATGGATCAATTTGTGTGATATACATCTCAAATTCAGTCCCAAGGTCAGCAAGGACAAAATTGAATTCTTAGATATATGGATTGAGGCAGTGGATAGACACATTGAGGTTTCACTGTATACAAAACCCACTGCGCGCAATACCCTTTTGCAATTCCAGAGTTACCACCCACGGAGCCAAAAGGATAGTATTCCTTTTAGTCAGTTCCAGCGACTCTGCAGGAACTGTACTTGTATTAAAAACTTTGAGTTCCATGCTGAAAATTTTAAAATTAAACTTCGAAATAGAGTATATCCTTTTAGACTAATTAAGGAATCCTACAAGAGGGCCAAGTACTATAACCGTGATACTTTGTTACAACCTAAACACAAAGACACTCAAAAGCGCTTGGTATGTGTTACTAGACACTCTAACTTCAATAACAAACTGCGACAGGCTATTAATTCCTCCTGGCACATCCAAAATTCAGGCAACCAGATGGAGAAGATACCCTAACCTATTTTTGCTTTTCGTAGGAATAGAAATCTTAGAAATGTTTTAGTGAACTCAGCTCTACCTGACAAGAATGAAATGGTTCAAAGTTCAATCACTGGAACGAATCCCATTTTAGGTTCCCACAGATGTGGCGTCTGCCATGCCTCTGGTCACTTGAAAACTATATCGAGCTTGCAATGGGGGAACAGGACCTTCTTTTTTAAGGAAATGACAAATTGCAGAACTTCTAACTTGATTTAATTGATCCTTTGCCCTTGTGGCAAAGGTTATGTAGGAGAAACAGGCAGAGAACTGCGGGTTAGATTCAGTGAACACAAATCTGCGATTAACAACAAACGCATAGGAGGCCCCTTGGTGAAAGCATTGTTTAGATAACCAACACTGTGTCAACAATCTGAAGTGGTTGATATTAGAACGGGTCCACGTACCCAAGGATAGAAATACTGATGCCCTTAGATTGAAAAGGGAAGTCTTCTGGATATACACCCTACAGACAACTAAGACAGGTCTAAATGAATATCTCCCATGGGAGAATGCTATCATATGAAGGTTATTTCTTGTATTTCTTAGAGGTACATTCCACCCAGTGGGTTACATGTTTAAACTTTGTTGTATATTTACAGTAGGACCTTTGCGTATACTTTTGAGGATCTTGGAGACCTTTACCCCTGTGATATTATGCCCCCTTCTATTCTTGGGCCATAATGTCTGAATTCTATATGTGTCCTTCGGGGCGTTTGTTTGTTTTCTTTATTCATCGTTTGTTTTTTATTCATTGTCGATATTTTGTAATTTTCGTTACGGAGATGTCCTTGATCTTTTCTCCAACTTATCGTGTTTTGGAGACTGAACTAGTCCGTGTAGGCCCCCCCATTCCTACATGGCTGCCGTTTAGATTTCCTAGTCGATCTTTAGTTATATACAGCATACATCATTGCCGTCTATCCTCTTTTATATGAGTGTAGGGCCCGCCTCTCTGGCTAACCTAGGTTTGAGATTATATTGCATATCACTTCTCCTTCGATATTTATAGAATCATCCACTCAATATACATTTGTTGGTATGCTATCGAGCATGACACATTTTTATAACATCTGTTATCGCTCTACCGTTGTCATTTACTATAATAGCTACATCCGCTTTTCTGCGCTTGTGTTGGACTTGTGAGCATCCCTAAAATGTATGTAGTGACTGACTTTTTTGTCACTTTGATGTATTTCACTTTTTTGTAACTTATGGGTTTACTCCCGGCCAATGAGACTATGTCCGTAGGAAATATCGGTCACCCGACATTTCCAAGATGGCGGCGGATATTTGGCATTTGGTTTAGTACATTGACAGTCTAGTTTCCATCTTCTATTGAAGGTGGGATGCATAGGACGGCTTTTAGCATTTGAGAGAGGCCTCATGGATTAGATATAAGGAGACGTTTTCTCTTTTCCTCCCCCTGCACGTAGCTTCCGGTATCGACAGTTCGCGAAGGATATGGCGTGATCTGGTCTGTCTAGGGAATCATCTTCCCACACGTAAGTGTTGTATTTCTTCAAACCCGGCACTCTGAGTGACTTGTAAGCCGTGTTTGAGTCCTTGTTGGACCCCTCTTAAGTTTTTCCTCTTTATGTCGATTTAACTATACCCTCTGTTATACAGGGATTGTAATTGCTTTAAGTATATTATTACTATCTTCTGAGGGTAATTTTCGAAGCAAGGGCTTGTCTATATTGTAAATACTCACTCGTGGAGTCGTATTCATTTTTGACATTATCACCGCCTCACGATACTGTCCGGTAAAGGGGAGCTTCCTTTTCATTGGGTATAGTTACCTGGGGGTTATTTATCCGTTTTAGTGCTCAGTATCATCTTCGGATTGTTTTGGTTGTTTGCATCTTCCTTAATATATTTTCTTTTGCACATTCTATACTGCAGATTTTTCTTACCTTTATGAGGTTGAGGATCGATTATTGAGTGAGCTTTTTGACTGGGCGAGACACTATATTGGAATATCGGAAATTCAAAACCCGGAAGTAAGTCCCGTGGTCATGTGACATGATGGGAGGATGGAATCTTGTATAAATGGAATGGGATATCCTCTTATCTTTGGGGGGTTATTTATCCGTTGTAGTGCTTAGTATCATCTTTGGATTGTTTTGGTTGTTTACATCTTCTTCAATATATTTTCTTCTGCACATTCTATCCTGCAGATTTTTCTTACCTTTATGAGGTTGAGGATTGATTATTGAGTGAGCTTTTTGACTGGGCGAGACACTATATTGGAATATCGGAAATTCAAAACCCGGAAGTAAGTCCCGTGGTCATGTGACATGATGGGAGGATGGAATCTTGTATAAATGGAATGGGATATCCTCTTATCTTTGGGGGGTTATTTATCCGTTGTAGTGCTTAGTATCATCTTTGGATTGTTTTGGTTGTTTACATCTTCTTCAATACATTTTATTCTGCATATTCTATCCTGCAGATTTTTCTTACCTTTATGAGGTTGAGGAACGATTATTGAGTGAGCTTTTTGACTTGGCGTGAGGAATTACCACACTATATTGGAATATCGGAAATTCAAAACCCGGAAGTAAGTCCCGTGGTCATGTGGCATGATGGGAATATGGAATCTTGAATAAATGGAATGGGGTATCCTCTTATCTTTGTTGTATGTTCTACATTTCAGTCTGTGCTGTAGACGGTATTATTTATCCTCAGTCTTTCTCCACTGGATGCCCCTCTCTGTGATCCCGATATTCATATGAATTTAAGTGAGTATAAATACATGTTATCTTAGGGTCTATAGAATACTCGGATTATAAGCTCAGACAGAATTTTTACTCTGTGCTTTGAATTGGCTCTAGCTTGCAGTATCAACCTGCCTTTGGATTAGTGTTGACGAGCTTATACCTGCAGAGTGTTTGGCTCTTTTAAGAGGTACTTAGTAGACTTATGGCCATATTTATCATTTATACGCTTTGCATTTTTCTTACAAACCCTGTACATATTGATGATATCCATCTTTGTTCTTGATATAGGACATTTCGCACCGCAAGTTTTAGCGGTTATCGTCATTCTGTGTTTTTACCCAGGATTAGGTCGTGTGATTTGAATTATCTTTATCGGAATGCTGCTCATGTCCAGCCAGTATATATAGTATAGACGTATGATAAAAGTTGGGGTATAAGGTGTTTTTCACTTTCATGACCTCTGCTGACACGTGGTGCTTTTCCTTAGTGTGCTGATCTTTCTTCTACCAGTTCTGTGGTATAGGTTTATTTATATTACTTTTGTATGTATACACTTTCTTGACTCATTACACTATCTCTCAGCTTTCAGCTATATATTTTTGCTCTTATGGTATGTTTGATATGTTCTTGATTTGGTCCTGTATTTATTCCTTGATGTTATACTGTTCCCACAAACTCGAGTGACGAAGCTCCTACTTCAAGTATTTATTGCCTTGTGAAATAAATTGGATGTATAAGGCCTAACTAAGGGCCCTATTATGATGGCGGACGGACTTGCGTCCGTCCGCCACCCCTGAGTAAGAGGGACCGTCCGCATGGGCAGCGGCAGTCCCTCCATGGCAATTAGGATGTGACCGCCACCCTGGCGGTCACATCCTGTATTTTTTACATTGCGGCGGGTGCTGCTTGAAGCAGCACCCGCCACAATGTAAAAAATGAAAGCAGTGCATTTGCATGCACAAAGCTGCAGGCACCGTGTGGTGCCTGCCGCTTCGTGCACGCAAAGGTGCAGGGGGGTACCTATGGTACCCCCCATGTGAAACCACCATCCCCCCTTCACCACTGGGGGCCAGCAACGGGCCTCCAAACAAAAGTCCGTATGCCTTTCCACGGTGGAAATGCCGCCGTGGAAAGGCATGGAACTGCAGACATCCTAATATTCCTGGTATGTGTAAAGAAGGGGTCCCCGCAAGGGAAACGTGTTAGATACAACACACACTCGCAAATTCATGAAATTCAATGGAAACAATAAAGATGAGTATTGTCATTTATTTTACAATACCGCTATATCAATATATCAACAAAATTTTGAAAGCCCCAAAGGGGAGGAGGGAACAAGGGAAGTGAAAGGGGGGTGTGCTCAAAGCCGTGTAAAGTCAAAGAAAGATAGACATAATCACAAAAAATGAAGACAATCATATACAATATTGGCCTATGACTCAGACCAATTCTAACACAAAGAAGCCTATGTATTCAAAAAGTCCTTTGCAATGATTATACAGAACCCATTCAACGGTCACATTAACAACCATTCAATTTGACTAAAGGGCATGTGCCGGAGGTATACAAAAGGAAAGCCGTCGACGTTTCGACCCCTTGGCGTAGGCTAAATTAGGTCCTTTTAGGGGGTCTTCATCAGGACAGGTGCCAGGTAGGGGAAGGGGCAAATATCTGTAAAATTAAAAAGAATGCGTAAAAACACTATTTATTATTATGCTAAGCGTCACTGAATGAACATGATTTGTTAACATAGGTGAATAAAGACTATTTCCCATGGGCTTAGGGCCACCTGGGCCTCCAAGGGGAGGAATTAGCGTGAGACCACACACAAATTCTTGGTCAAACACCGTGATAAAAATCACTTCTATACAGAGGAAAAGTAGTAGGGCAAATAGGCCCTCAGATGACTAAGTCTTGAAAGGGAACCACTCACATATAGTATCAACTCGTGGGTTGATCAGTGAAGCCTGTCTGGCGTACTCGTAAACTGGAGTTGGAGAATGTAGGGACTGTATCAACTGGAATTAAACCATATAAACAGAAGGTTGGGTCAAAAAATGCTTGTAATGGTGACCTTAGTCCAAATTGATCGAACCTACCAATTACTTACATAAAAAAGGCGTATACAGTCTGATGCCGCCTTGGATATAAATCTTCAGGGCTCTATTCTTCCTCCGAGTTCTACAGTGAAAGGTAGCTAATGGTGAAGAAGGGAGGAAGGAGATCGAATTGACTCGAAGTTATCCATTAGCAGGGTCAATTGCTTGAAATACGGGGCTTGATAGACACGTACATACCTCCGTTTTGGAGTCAGTCTGAGTGCCGACCTTCCTTAACTTCAATGTCGGTAACCGTCACCAATTTAACAGCAATCATTCAACAAAAACCTGACTATTATAAGCAGGACACCCAGGGGCGTTTTTCCAACCGTGGACGGGGTGGATATAGGGGAAGGCGCAATTTTACAACCTTCTCCGACTCCTCCTATAGTTCTGGAAGTGACGGGGATACTGGTCCGAGCACCTCCTACAATTACCCTTCACTAGACCCCAATTATCAACAATACCCTCCACAATTCCAGCCTCATTTTTTAGATCAGGGCCAAGGACAATGGCGGCCCCCTCGAGGACGTGGCAACAATTGGACGAGGGGACAGGCGAGAGGCCAGCAACAGAACTCCGGTTGGGACGGCAACAGGGGCAAATCCCAGAAACGGGTCACGTTCCGCCCCGAGGTGCATGGAGAGATCTCGACCAGACGCAACACCTACAGATGGTGAACGATGTTCCCACTACTGGATTAAACACTCCCAGTTCCAGCATGTCTAACACCAATCCTGTGATTAATATTTCCAATTACCAACTACAAGATGAGGAGATTAAAGCTTTGAGTAAAGGTCTCTCTTATGTTCCTACCGCACCCACCAACAAATTCTTACTCAAAACAGAACTGTACAGATTCTTTAGGAAGATCAGGTTACGATACTACTTTCGAAATCAAACCACGAGACAACAAAGCTCCATTACTGGCCTTAGAGAACCCTCTACCTTTTTTCCGCCCACATACGCGATGAGCCACAAGATCCTGGCTTTTGAAGAAATCGTGACATCGGCAGTAGACCAATTACTTGATCGCAAAAAAGTTGTGAAATTTAATCTGAGCAAAAAGCAGAATCAGGCTCTGAAAGATCTTCGTGCCAACAAAGCCGTGATTATTAAACCCGCCGATAAAGGCGGGGCAATTGTCGTACAGGATCGGACCAAATATCAAGAAGAGATCCAGAGACAATTGTCAGACGGGATCAGCTACCGCAAGCTACAAACTGATCCATCGAGGGATTTGGCTCTTACCATCCTAGCAACCACGCAGAAAGGTCTGGACGATGGCTTTCTAAGTGAGCAGGAATTTAAATTTCTAAATCAAAAATTCCCGAGACTGGCTACTATTTATACCTTGCCGAAGGTTCACAAGAACCTTGACAATCCCCCTGGACGCCCTATTGTGTCGGGGTGTGGTTCGATGTTAGAGCCATTATGTAAATAGATCGACTTCTTTTTAAAGCCCATTACACTGAACACCAGGGCCTACCTCAGCGACACCACTCAAACTATCAATTTGATAGACGAAAGACCATTCAACCAGCAAAAGGAGCTTCTAGTTACGTGCGACATCATATCCCTCTACACTAGCATCCCCCAACAGGAGGCCTTGGATGTTATTCGGAGGGCATTAAACACAAGACCTGCCCCGGTTCAAGTCCCTACGGACTTCATAGTCGAGCTACTGAGCATTGCAATGCAAAAAAACTTTTTTATTTTTCAGGAAGAGTTCTTTGTACAGACCAAAGGTGTAGCGATGGGGGCTACCTTTGCCCCGAACTTAGCGATCATTTATATGGATGACTTTGAAAATCAGCACATTTTTTCCATTTCCAATCCTTTTCAGACTAACCTGTCCCTCTGGGTCCGTTACATCGACGATGTTCTGTGTATCTGGGTGGGCAATAAACAACAATTAGCTATATTCCACGATTGGCTCAACCTTAGAAACCCCAATATCCAATTTACCATGGAATCTAGCAATGAGTCCATATCGTTCCTTGACATCTCCATCTATGTGGACACGGACCATCTACAGACGCCACTCTTCAGAAAAGCCACTGAGCGCAATTCCTTATTGCAATATGGGAGTCACCATCCCAGAGGACTGAAGGATAATTTGCCCGTGGGGCAATTCCTGAGAATCAGGAGAAATTGCTCCACCCGAGCAAATTACATTAAGGAATCTGAGACATTGAATGACCGCTTGATCTCACGAGGTTATCCAACACGAATGGTGAGACGGGCTAGAAAAAGGGCGTGGTACAACCCACGCGAAAGCCTGCTTAACCCTGCACCCTCGAATGCCAAGGAACTTGAACGCTCTATCTGTGTCACAACCTTCTCGACCCGGAGCAACGAGGTCAAGCAGATTATCAATAAGAACTGGCATTTGGTGGCAAGCGAGATCAACCAACCTCAACTCCCACTTCATTCGTTCAGAAGGGCAAAAAACATACGGGACATGGTGGTGCACTCCTACCTGGAGCCTGAGAGCCAACCCACAATAACCTCGTTATGGAACTTACCTCCACTGGTGGGGCATTTCAGATGCGGTAACTGCACTGCTTGCGAAACCACTATTCCAACCAAGTCATTTATTCATGGGGGACGCACTTACACTCTCAAATTTCACACAAACTGCAGTTCCAGTAGCGTGATATACATCATAAAATGCCCATGTAATCTGCTATACGTTGGACAGACCCAACAGAAGATCAAATCGCGTATCTCCTCCCACTGTAGTAGACTGCGATGTAAGGTATTGGGTGCTCCGTTAGTTGACCACTGGCAGAAGGCAGGCCACGTGGTGGCTGATTTAAGATGGTGGGCTGTCGAAAAAGTCTCTCTCGGGACGAGAGGTGGGAATTTGCGAATAGCCCTTAATACACGTAAATCCAAATGGATGTCCCTTCTGGACTCAATTAAAAACGGGCTGAACGAACAAGACAGTAGCCTGGCACAGTTGGCAGCTCTAGGTTGACCAATCAAGTGCAGTAACAGTAACAGAAAATGGAGAATCTGTAAATGATGTAATTAGATACCCCCTTGCATGTGAATCGCCCTAACTTAGTGCAAACTTTGTCTGTTGCCTATGTCTCCACCCTCACGGGTGATCATCGGATGTACGCTTGTAGTCTAGTTCTGAATATTGTTAAACAAGTTGTCATTTCATTCAAAATGGTGACAGTGTTCCTTCACGCAATTTCATATACCCAAGCTTAGGGTGGTTTGAATATGTAATTATGGTTTCTAATATACAAAAATCCGCTTTGCCAAACACTGTTTTAATATTGTTCATGTTCAACATCTGTTAATGAATGTGATACATATGGATTGGAATTTGGACTAGTGCCCCCATGACACTCATCTACACTCTCATGCTCGAGAAGTGCATGAGTTGTTGTGTACATATTTATATTCTTTCCTGAACAGATATTATTATTTTTTCCTGAACAGAAGCTTTTCATTTATAAATAATGTGGTATGAAGGTGCTTGTCTACACCCTCATGCTTGAGAGGTGCACGAGCTCTAAATAGTGCTAATATGTGCCAGGAGTAATCCTTATGTGCTGATGAGCTTCACTATTAAATACAAAACCCCCCCGCAAATAATCCGTCACCTTTCTACATTGTCAAGCAAACGCAAACTAGTATTAAATACTATCTTCCCGCGAATATGGGATTCCGAAGTAACTCTTCTATTTCCACAATGTCAAGCTAAGGCTGACTCCGCCCCCAACTCCGCTTAGCAGTGTTACGAAGTTTTCCGTGCGCAAGCCCTTACTGATATGATGTCCTGAAGCGATTGTAAGTACCACGCTTGTCTCAACGAGTGAAATTCCCTGTAATAGTATTACGGGTGTGTGACTAGCTCTTTTCATATATTTCTAGCAAAACCTCCCCGAGGTTACCGATCATGCTTTCCGCCTGCAACCCGTAAAAGTAATCAGGTGGACTTGGCGGCCGATTCAAGGTTTCACATTACGAGTAAGTCCGTATTATTTGTAATTTTCACCACCTTTATGTAAAGAGCTTAAAGAGCTTAACTCGAAATGGTAATTTTTGCATCATAGTCCAATTCTTTCACATAGGGCTCCCGTTTTTGTTGAATGATTGCTGTTAAATTGGTGACGGTTACCGACATTGAAGTTAAGGAAGGTCGGCACTCAGACTGACTCCACAACGGAGGTATGTACATGTCTATCAAGCCCCGTATTTCAAGCAATTGACCCTGCTAATGGATAACTTCGAGTCAATTCGATCTCCTTCCTCCCTTCTTCACCATTAGCT
This sequence comes from Lissotriton helveticus, assembly GCF_964261635.1. Classification (NCBI taxonomy): domain Eukaryota; kingdom Metazoa; phylum Chordata; class Amphibia; order Caudata; family Salamandridae; genus Lissotriton; species Lissotriton helveticus. The sequence goes on along the minus strand of NC_136069.1, from coordinate 904,931,650 downwards.
ACCTTTCACTGTAGAACTCGGAGGAAGAATAGAGCCCTGAAGATTTATATCCAAGGCGGCATCAGACTGTATACGCCTTTTTTATGTAAGTAATTGGTAGGTTCGATCAATTTGGACTAAGGTCACCATTGCAAGCATTTTTTGACCCAACCTTCTGTTTATATGGTTTAATTCCAGTTGATACAGTCCCTACATTCTCCAACTCCAGTTTACGAGTACGCCAGACAGGCTTCACTGATCAACCCACGAGTTGATACTATATGTGAGTGGTTCCCTTTCAAGACTTAGTCATCTGAGGGCCTATTTGCCCTACTACTTTTCCTCTGTATAGAAGTGATTTTTATCACGGTGTTTGACCAAGAATTTGTGTGTGGTCTCACGCTAATTCCTCCCCTTGGAGGCCCAGGTGGCCCTAAGCCCATGGGAAATAGTCTTTATTCACCTATGTTAACAAATCATGTTCATTCAGTGACGCTTAGCATAATAATAAATAGTGTTTTTACGCATTCTTTTTAATTTTACAGATATTTGCCCCCTCCCCTACCTGGCACCTGTCCTGATGAAGACCCCGTAAAAGGACCTAATTTAGCCTACGCCAAGGGGTCGAAACGTCGACGGCTTTCCTTTTGTATACCTCCGGCACATGCCCTTTAGTCAAATTGAATGGTTGTTAATGTGACCGTTGAATGGGTTCTGTATAACCATTGCAAAGGACTTTTTGAATACATAGGCTTCTTTGTGTTAGAATTGGTCTGAGTAATATGCCAATATTGTATATGATTGTCTTCATTTTTTGTGATTATGTCTATCTTTCTTTGACTTTACACGGCTTTGAGCACACCCCCCTTTCACTTCCCTTGTTCCCTCCTCCCCTTTGGGGCTTTCAAAATTTTGTTGATATATTGATATAGCGGTATTGTAAAATAAATGACAATACTCATCTTTATTGTTTCCATTGAATTTCATGAATTTGCGAGTGTGTGTTGTATCTAACACGTTTCCCTTGCGGGGACCCCTTCTTTACACATACCATATAGCGCCCAGGTCCCCGCGACTGCATGGGTTCAACCCCCCTTTGTGTAATATCCTAATATTCCTGGCGGTGTCTGATAGACACCGTCAGACATGTTAGAGTTTTTCTGCCGCGCTCGGAAGGCGACCACGGCGGAAAAGCAGCAGACGGTCTTCCTGACCCCCCAGCCATCCTAATCTGGCGGGGGTCTTTGAAGTCTCTGCAGCGGTTTTTCCGCATCCTCCGGGCCGGCGGATACTTCCGCCGGCCCGGAGGATGCGGAAAAACCGCAATCATAATCGGCCCCAAAATTTGTAAATACACCATCAGCGCCCTGAGGAAGGATGGTACATGAAATACCGAAACGGGCGTCGGCGCAATTTGTTGTGGCTGTGTATGTTTATGATGTATGTTTTGGTTTTGTAAAATTGTATTTTTCTCTTTGATTACCTAACTTCTTTCTGATTTTTTGTGGTTTTGTATGTATATATTATTTGTTTGTATTTGTTGTTGTTGAGACATGTACCTCAATTTTCTAATGCTTCATCTAGCTTAGGACTCGCACAAATTGGATCTGGATGTGAGTCATATTTAAATGTATGAATCTTATGTATAAAATATTTATTGAAAAATTATTGACTATTTAGTAAAAGAAATAAGGATATATATATTTTCTGAAAATAAAATACAAATAAAAGTTATATTATTGCGACGCCGTCTGTGTGGGACTAGTTCAATGTTATTAGTATCGAGGGGGGTTTTCTCTACTGTATATTGTGTTGCTGTTTCCCTGGTTTTGCCCCCTGAGAATTGTCTTTCAGGGTCCCTCTCCTGTTTTGTTGGAATCAGTGTACCACAATCCAAGATATTTAATTATATCTGGACTCCAATGAAAAGAGGAAAAGCTAAATCTGCAAGAAAACATAATCTATTTAGAGGAAGAATTTCACATTTATCCGCATTTAATTTATAACCAGAAATCAATGCAAATGTGTCTACCTCCAATAAACAAGCTGATAAAGATCTCTGGGTGAGAAAGAAAAAGTAAAATGTCATCAGCGTAAAGAGGGAGTTTTAACTGTTTATCACCACAAACAAAACCTTTAATTTGTGGATTTTAATGGGTTTTTATTAAAAAGGGTTCTAAGGCAAGGATAAACAATAGAGAAGAATGCGAACAGCCTTGTCTAACACCCCAGAAAAGGGGAAACATGGGGACAGAAGCTATTTACTAAAATAGAGGATTTGGGAGAAGAATACAACAAAGAAACATAATTAATACATTTATAATCAAAACCAAAACAGGAAAGTATGTAAAAAATAAAAGACCAGTTAACTCTGTCAAATGCCTTTTCCGCATGTTTTACCCTTACATGAGGGAGGTTTTGATAAGTCATTTGACCCTTTCTAGACAGATGACTTAATGGTTGTCAGTCCCATCTACACAGTTTGCTTTATGGGTCACGTCCCATCCCCGCATGCTTTGTCGCTTAGATGAGGAGTGGCAAGTTGGGTTTCAGTCCCCTCTCCATATTTCCCATGGTTTTGTTCTTTACATGAGGAGTTGATACGTGGGTGCAGCCCACCCACAGCGTTAGAGTTATGGAGGTGCTGTACTACAGTGTTTCTCTTCACAGTGCTTTGGTCTGCTTTGCAGTGCATGGATGGATACTTCTTTTGCATCTTTCTTTAGTTTATGTTTCATGTGTCTTTTCATGTGGTGGTATCTCACTTTGTTTGTGTGAGCTTATAGTTTTTGAATCATTTTGATTTGTTTTCATTATTAAAGGAGGAGGATGTGTAATATTTTGTGTGTATCTTTGCATTTCATTCTTCCTTCCTCCTTTGTTTAGTCTTTGTTCTCTCTCATGATGTGGTGCTTTACCTTGCATCCCTGGGTTCTAGACTAGTCCCTTCATTTGTACATTATTGTACATAGTTGTTTCCATTTTTGTATGGTTCAAATTTATTTTCATTTTTAAGGGGAGAAGATATATGTAGTATCTTCCTGTTGTGTTTATAATGTTACTCACACCAAGAGGGGTAGAGAGGAAACCGAAGTGATATACATGCCGTGGCACAAATTGTGTTAATGAAAACTGCCCTCACTCACACACAAATGTGTGTGACATGCTTCATCATCGGGTCTGCTTACAAAACACCCTGACGTAGCCACACACAGGATGGAGCATAGGGAGGGGAGAGACAAACAACATAAAAATGAATCAAAATGGTGTGTACAAAGTGCTACCACCAGCGACTGGGGACAGTGATAGAAACAAGTGCAGTGAAAAAAGAGGTTAAAACTGGCTCGTGGGTAACCTATCGATCACTTTTATTCCAGGGTCCCACAGTCAGGATTAAAATAGTAAAGGATGGGTGTGTTAGAGAGATTACTAGATACTCACAACACCCCTCCTTAGACTGTCAATGTCATCATGTTTTGACCGTGTTAATATGCCCACAATAGAGGGTCACGTCGGTCTTCCTCAGGACTTCTATCAGTCCCAGTCAAGCTCCCCCATTACCTTAGTCTGGTCAATTACCGGGGTTCAGAGCCTAGAGTGATTCCAATGTTTGGAGGCAGTTCCCCTAGCACGGGATGCAAATACTAAAAGATAAAACATGTATGTCACGAGGTGTCCGATAGATTCTGGTGATTTCCATCATATCCATTGAGTCCTGTGTCAACAGACGCCCCCCCATGCAGGCTATATATGTATCTCCGTCCTCCCCATAGGAGTATAGCCAAGTTCATATAACTAATTACATCAACCCTTTTCTCCATACCCTGCTTCAGTATGTCCCATAACATTCCAGGTATTCATATTAGCTGCTGCCGCACACAGCAAACACCAAACATCTCCATCGCGACGTAACCCTCTCTTGTGGGCATATTAACACGGTCAAAACATGTTGACATTGGCAGTCTAAGGAGGGGTGTTGTGAGTACCTAGTAATCTCTCTAACACGCCCATCCTTTACTATTTTAATCCTGACCGTGAGACCCTGGAATAAAGGTGATCAATAGGTTACCCACGAGCCAGTTTTAACATCTTTTTTCACTGCACTTGTTTCCATCACTGTCCCCAGTCGCTGGTGGTAGGACTTTGTACACACCATTTTGATTCATTTTTATGTTGTTTGTCTCCCCCCCTCCCTGTGCTCCATCCTGTGCGTGGCTACGTCAGGGTGTTTTGTAAGCAGACCCGATGATGAAGCATGTCACACACATTTGTGTGTGAGTGAGGGCAGTTTTCATTAACACAATTTGTGCCACTGCATGTATATCATTACGATTTCCTCTCTACCCCTCTTGGTGTGAGTATGTTGAATAAGGAGTTTCGGGGTAGATGAGTAGCTGACCCATTCCCTTTGTTTTTGTGTGAAGTGTTTATAATGTTCCCTTGCTACCTGGTTCCTAGCTGCTCAGCCAGTGTGAGTGTTCTGTGTGGAATGTTGGTGTGTTGGACATGAGTGGAATGCTTGGGTGCCTGATGTGAGTGTTGACAGTTGAAGATGGGCTGCTCCTGGTGGGGCTGCTACCATTGATGTTATGGACATAATAAATAACTTACAAAGACACTACTCGGCTATGTCTACTGCTTTACCTCTACACATGGAACTTCATTACTACACACTACACATTTTATATTTATAACTAATGCATTTAAATATGATTATTGTTCCCATTGGTTTGAATAGTGATATCATGGTGAATCATAATGTGTGGCTATTTTAGTCATGTTTGACACCCTGACAAAGTCAGTAGGCCTGCCTTATATATAATGACACCCCCTTATATTATTATGTTGCATCTGGCAAAGGTGGTGAGTATTGCGATTAATGTGTTCAGGACCCATTAGGGATTTTGTATTCCTGCACAAAAGAATACACAAGGAAACGTGGATGTCACCAGACCATTCAACAGAGATCCAGATCAACCATGTCTGCACTGACAAGAACTTCAGACAGTCCCTACAGGATGTGAGAGTGATGAGAGGAGTGGGCATGGCTTCATACCATCACCTTGTTGATGCCAGGCTAAAGCTATAGCTGAAGAAAGCATTGATGGAACCGACAAACCAACACCACTGATATAACACCACCCTCCTCAAAGCTGCCCAGAAACTAAACGAATACTCAGTCACCCTCAGTAACAAGATTCAAGTCCTTTAAGAACTAGAGGACAACATAGACCCAGTAAAAAAAGCAGTGGGAGAAGATCAAAAAACACATTGACCGCAACCTGCCAGGAGGTACTGGTTCCCAAGAAACACAGGCATAAAGAATGTATCTCCACCTAGACTCTGCAAAATCCAAGTGAAAAAGGAAAAGAAAGCTGCTCTGAACACCAGCTAAACAAGAACAGAAAAAGCGAAAGCTAAAGGCGAATACCCCAAAACCAACAAGGAAGCAAAGAAAAGCTCAAGAGCAGACAAGCGAAGATTCATTGAAGGACTTGCCACAGAAGCCCAGGAAGCAGCAAGCCCTGGAAAAGTGAAAGAACTCTACAACATAAGAAGGAAACTCTCCGGCAGAAATAGCAGGCCAGAAAGACCTGTAAAAAACAAAGCTTGGAAGACAATCATGGGTAACGAAAGTCGAGAACGAAGATGGGTGGAGCACTTTGGAGAACTCCTGAATCAACCTGAATCGCAGTCTCGACCACACATACAGCCAGCTGACAAGGACTTGCCAGTCGACTGCAGCAGACCATCCAAGGAAGAAATACGGCAAGCCATCAACGTAGTAAAGCTACTCCAAACTGTATAGATTTACTGATGTGCAAGTTACCTCTGAGAAAAGGCCCCTACAGCTCTATCTCCCATATGCATTCTCCTGCCAAGGACTGCACTCCTAACGCTCCTCCTGTCACATCTCACTTGACACATTTACTTCTGAAGAGGCCAATATGTACACCAACCCAAATGCTTTAGATTATTCCTACACATACATTACCTCTTAATCACCCTGCAAGAACATTTGTCAATGCAAATTACCCCTTACACACCCAGACATGAATATTCTGTGATCACGGGATTCTGCATTACATCCTATTACCACATTCTCCAAAGCTTGAGTCCTAAAACAATGATAAATCTGCCCTACCAACCTCAGAAGAATCACCTGCTCTCAGCCCAGTGATACATTTCCTACATATCACATCAAAGATGCTCTCATACTCTGCATGCCTGCAATCTCTAACACAACTTCCAATTCTGCCCTCATCTATCACCGTACCTTCAGTGCTATTATGCTCATGGAAACCAGATTCTGCCCGCCCTCCATGCCACTATCTAATCACAAGGATATAAAATCCTTCACTTCAACAGAGCAGATAGCACTGATGGTGGGGTGCCTTTATCCACAAGAAGTCCTTTGAATGCAGAATGCACTTTAATAAAAGCTGTTGACCTCAAGCACATTGATAACAAGCATTGCCAATGCCAATGGGTCTGACTTAAATGTGGTAACTCATGCAGAAATATGTACACAAATTTACACCAACTGTTTTATGTGGTGGGAATCTGCACCCTGTTTCTATATGTACCTCCTATGTCTGTGCCCTGGTTTTTATTTCATAGGTGTGCAGGACAAATATGACTTGTGGTAGGACTTGAATTATCACTATGCATCCTTTCCCTTAGTTCCCTGTTCCCTGCTGCTCAGCCAGTATGAATGTGGTGTAGTGGAATGCCAGAGTGCTTAGCGGTGTAATGGAATGCTGGAGTGCCCGCTGTGGTGTAGAAAGAGTCAGTTGTGGTGTGTGGGCTGAGCAGCAAGGATGCAGCATGTTGTGGGGCTTACTTAATACTATCGTCTATATCTGGACTTGCTTAACAGTTTACCTGTAATCTTAGTAAACCATCTTCTTCTTCACTATGGCTACTGGTCTTAATTTCATTACAACAACTTGCAAAGCACCTATCAAGGATCTTAGCCAATAAAGGAAACATTGTCATAGGTCAATTATTTTCAATTTGCCCTGGAATATCATCAGTTCTTTTAAGATCTTGCCTATCTATAGGCGACATGTACTTAGCCAAACCATAAGCCAGAGAGGTATAAAGCTCTGCAATGCTTTTTATTGATTTGTGGGATATAGCATCAGCAGAGATTGTGATGGTTTCATCTCTTTTATTGCCTTTGTAAGGGAGTTAAGTTTGATATGAGTTAAACTGTTCCAAAATGTTGATGTAATTTTTATGTGTATGCTCATCTTCATCTCAATAGGTGTTTTCCAGGGAAAGTCAACTTCATTTCTAATGATGCAAATGTTGTTGGCAAACTATGTAGCAACAGTATTTCATATTATTTCTTTAGGAGAAATTTGAGAGATTGGATTCAAAGAATTAACTATGTAGAATGTTGAAGAACTCTATCAAGTGTGAGTTTTTGGTGAGAAAATCTAGCTTCAAAAAGGCTGATTTAGATGTTATCTTTTTTTCTTTGACTTTGACTTGAGTGACGTGTTTTAGTGTGGGTACATTTATCCATTGACCAGAGAGTGTGTAGACTCTCTGGTCAATGGTTTGTAGGCTGTTGGTTATATTACGCATAGGACAGGGAAGGGAGCACACTCTTAAACATACCCGGTGGGTGCCTCCATGAGAGTCAGTGGTGCAAATTAGATAAGGGAAAGTGTCCTGCAGCACTGCAGTTGCTATGTGATTTGTGAGCCAACAGTCAGGAATAGTGCATGCTCGCGTATCGACATCTCTGGAGGATGTCCAACAGTCTACAAACAATTGACCAGAGAGTCTACAGATCTCGTTTCGGTGTCTCCACATAATATGATGTCCTACATATGATAACGTTTTGAATTTTCCCCTCGGGCTTTTGTTACAATGGAGTTCTGATGATGACCTTGGAATTTTAAAGGGTCGAAACACTACCAGCTACTAAAACAGACCCACTTTATTATAATTTATTATTGTTTCTGGGGGCTGTGACTTTATGATTAGTGCTACACGTATATTTATGTTTATTGCAGGTGTGTATCACACTCTGCCTGAGCACCAAGCACGCTTGTTCCCCTCACTGCACTTTGTTCTTTAATGATGGGTAATATTTATTCTTTTTTGTGATGTATTATTATTAAATGCTAATAAATCTTATTTTTGAGTTTATGTTCCATTACTTTGTATTAGGGATTGCTACTCTAACTATATATTGAAGGAATCCGATGGAAGGCTCTAATGATAAAAAATAAGGAACTCCTGTCCAAGTTGGTGGTTGAATTGGAGATCAAGTTAACAGCACTTGGCAGCACCCTTCACTATAATCCTGTTCTGAAAAGGGCGCTATTAGTTCTAAGTTCCTTAAACTACATGTGGAGTGGGAAGGGCGGTTGAGCACATGCTGCCAAGGTGCAGCGAAACTATAAGCTATGAAGAGTGGCGTGGACCTATCAACGGGCAAAGAGCAAAATAGTTGTGCTTCATTAGAGATGTAGCCCACCACGCCCGGAGATTCATGACAAGGGCCGGGAAAAGGGTTTGGCTGACTGTTGGAGACTCGAAGATGAGTGCTGAGAAGTTCCAGTGGTAGTAATCTGCTTGACAGTTTGCTAAGACTTCATAGACATGATGACATCAAAGATGCCCACCTCCCTGGATGATTGTCATGTACAGAGTTGCTGTCCCCACCCATCTGATGGGCTGGGTCCCAAACTGCACTGCAGAAAGTGTGACGCGCTATTAGGTGGTGGTGGGGAGACCACAGTGAACAAAAGCACTTTGGAGGAGTAGACACCATAATATAAGTATACTTGGCACCAAGGCAGCTTGCTCTATTTACATATCAATATTTCTGAAGAAAACTAGGAAGAGGTATCTTAACCAGTGCTTGCAGGACAAAATAATTCTCCCTGAACATAACTCAGAGATTTACAATGTAATAACAGTGAAAACATCAGGACTATTGATGAAAGGTGAACTCAAAGTGCTTTCTACTGATCTTAAAGTGTATCTGATAAGTCACTAGCTAACGATCTTATTCAGCTAAGACAGACATTGGCAATTACATATCTGAACTGAATTCCAAAAGGTAAAATAGAATTTCTGAAAGGAGCAATTTACACATACGTAATCTGATGGAGGGCCCAAAGCAAGATTTACCCACAAGTTATTTCTGGGTATTTTTATTTTTTTTTAAGTTTTAAAAAATATTTTATTGGTTTTCAAAGGTATACAGAGAGTGTATAGCCCGGCGTGCCGTGGCAACCAAGGTTACTCTGAAACAGAACGCATACTTTCCCATTGATATAGTAAGAGCCAAAGAGTGGGGATGAGAGTGCCTAGAAGACTGACAGACCTGGAGAAGTCCATGTGAGCGTATTGTCCTGTCCTGTAAAAAAGAAGTCTTAAAGATGCCAAGGGATGATAATCCATTGCAACAGCCAGGTATGGTAAAGCTACACCAAGAGTTAGCGTATTCCACCCTTTTGAAATGGAAGCAATATGTAGTGGTGGTGCTGGAATTCAACAAGTGTCATATCCAATATGCTTTGCTGTTCCCGCAGGATATGCAATCTAAATGAGAAGAAAACAAAATGTGATCTCGTCCTCAGAAGAGCACTTGAAGATCCTGAGTTTTATGGAGGATTGCCAATCTGATAATGGCTCAGAATGCAAGAACCAAATGTCCAATGAGATGGGACAGAATGGCACACCATAAGCATAATGCATCAAGGAGACAAAAGTTCACGGGGTGGGGAACACTACTGCTGCCAATGAAGGGTCTGCGAGTCAGACTCATAAAAGATGTTGCATTGCCCTTGCCTCATGCATTGTAAAAGAAGGGGATGCAACATTAAAGTCCGATTTACCAAGCCACGCAAGGCAACATTGCGTGGCCCTGCGGTGCTTGGTAAATCGGGAGTAATGCAAGACAGCGTAGGAGGAAGATGGCGGCCGACTAAGAAGTCCGGTCGCGAGCTCCTGAGACGCCAGCAGCGCGAACCGATGCTAGCACTTCCCCGGAATGGATGACCGTTTCTACAATCAGCAAGAATTCTAAGTAAGGTGAGGGCGGCATAACCCGCTACGTCCCGCTACCCGATAGCTTTAAACCCCCAACACAGCTAAACACAGCTAAACACAACTGGACAGTTTTCCAGGAAGAAGCAATCACTCGGAGTAATCGCCTCGGTAGCAGCTTAAAAAAAAAAGGAGTCTTACCGAGAGACGAGTAAGAGTGCACTGCTCGGCGGACGCCTGGGGGTTGCAGTCGAGGGATGACCGCATGCTGGGGCGAGGAAAGTATGGAGAGCACGGCGCTCGAGCAGCGGTGACAGAGCTCTGGGTGAGAGCGAGAAACGCCGCCCGGTGCTACAGAAGGGCACTTGGAGGAATCACTTTCCTCTTCCGGGGGAAAGGAACCAGAGTCAGCGAGGTCAGCAGCGCTGCTCCCGGAGGCTGCTTGAAAAAACTCTGCCACGAAGGTACAGAGAACAGCAATATTATACAAAGCCACGAAGGGGATATTATAAACCTCCACAGTTATAATAAAACTGGAAAATCAAAACTCCAGCGCTTCCCAAGTGTGAAAATAAGTGTGAATTCTAACAAAAATCAGGAACACCATAAAGACCCACAAATATTAAATGATTGTTACTGGATGAATAGAAAGGGAGACTTGGCTGTTCCTGAAGATAAAAATCTGACTGAATTTAAATCACCGTATTCTATCTCGCAAGGGGAGGAAAATAACAAAGGACAGTACCAGGACGCCATAGAACATAGCCCTGTGGGGGAAGGCGGTGCTGTTTCTATACAAGACTTGGAGACAAAAAATACAAAAGATACCAGAATAGAGCCTACCCCTGTATTTACTTACACTACTAGGTCGAAAAAGCCACTGGTAGAAAAAACAATATTCCCAGATTCACCGAAGAAAAAAGAAGAGGCAGCTGGAAAATCAGTTTACTCTTTAAGAAGTCGTAATTTACCTAAACAAAATATTCCTCTAGCCCAGAAGAAAAAGAATATTACTCCAAGAAGCACAAAGAAAAGAAATTTACCGCGACTGGATGTACTAGCAGAAAGCATTAAAGGTAGAGTCTCAAAAACGAAAGTCAGGGGGCAAATAGTTAAAATCACTCCATCTTTAAGATCATACTTTAAAGTGCAACAAGTACTACAGATAAGAGGTGGACAGCCCGCGGCAGAGACCATAGCGAAGAACAGTTCAACACTTTTACCTACGTCAGTCACATGTGAAGGTGGAAGCAGGGGTAAAAAACGAATTGGTGAAGACGAGGAAGTAGAGATACCTGCTTTAGAGTACTTGGAGGTAAGCACGGAAGGAGAAGAGGAAGAGGAAGGAGAAGAGGAGGAGGAGGAAGCCATACAGCAAAAAGTCTCCCAAACCTCAGTTGAGTCACTACAGATACCTCAGACCCTACATCAACTAATGCTAAAAACAATAATGAGTAACTCAGCGACACAACCCACAGGCAAAGAGGCTGAACCTGAACCTGAATCTGATATAACCTCACAAGAACAACAAGGGGGGGCAACTGGCCTACAAGTTGAAAAAGAGACGGATGTTGATCAACATGAATTACGGTTAGGGGAGCGAGACACAGAACAGGATACGGATTATACGGGTGTAAGCAAAATGAAAGAAATAATGGGAGCATGCTTGGATAAAATGATGGACAAAATCTTGGGGGAAATGAGAGAGAAATTCTTAATATCGGAAGGGAATCAATCTAAAATTCAAGAAGTAGTCGAAAACCTTGACCAGAAATTAAATGATTTAGGAGTACGAGTAACGGCTGTGGAAAACGAGATTGGCTCCTTAATCAAAAAAGTAGATGCAAACCAAAGAGAGATACGACAGATAAGAGACAGTGAGAGGGCTATCAAAGAAAAACTTGAATCCCTGGAAAATCAAGGGAGACGAAATAACCTCAGATTACTGAACATTCCTGAAAATGTGGAAGGATCAGATATAAAATCATATGTTATATCTTTGCTAGAGGAGTTCTTTCCCTGGGCAAAGGACTGTGAACTATCAACAGATATCCAGCGAGTACATAGGGACCCTTTCAGAAAAAGTAAAGAGCGAAAAGTCCCAAGGAAAATACTAATAAATTTCAGGACTTATTCTCTGAAAGAAAGATTACTTAATGAAGGACTAAAAAGCGGCTCTTTTAACAAAGACAATTGGTCATTTCGCGTCAGGTCTGATATATGTAAAGCCACGCAAGACAGACAATGGGAGCTGGGGCAATACATGCAAGAATTGAAAAGTCTGGGAGCAAATGTTCAACTAAAATTCCCAGCTGCCTTAAGAATAATGTGGAGAAATAAGATGCATAACTTAAGAGAGCCAAAAGAGGTAGAAAACCTCATCCAGGCGATAAAAGACCAAATTGAAATGGACAAGATGAATTAAGCCTAAAAAAAAATAGCAGGAGAGTCAGTAAAACTCTTTGGTAAGCAAAACACAAATCTGATCTAAAAGCAAAAAAAAATAAAACATTTTATTTTTTTATTTTTTTATTTATTAATAAAAGGGGTAAGTGAAGGCATAACAATCACTTATTATGCAACAAAGGCTGGCGTAATGGAGCCCGAAAGGGTGGAAAATACCACCTGAAAAAAGAAGAAGGGAGGCTTCCTCAGGGTGGGTCGAAATGATTTCACTGTACAGCAAACATGAAAGATATAACCATAAGTGGGTGGGGAGCAAAATAGGGGAAAAAAAACAAAAAAATAACCTCAAACTTGGTAAACAAAGGTTTTCGATGGGAACAAGATGGTCCTTTTTTCTCTTTAATTTTTTAACCAAATTTTCTTTTTTTCTAAAAACGGAATGGCTAAAGAAAAGACGATAAAAATACTCTCATGGAATGTTAACGGCTTGAGGACTCCCAAGAGAAGAAGAAGAATCTTGGAGTATTTGAAAGAGGTAGAAAGTGAGATAATTATCCTTCAAGAAACTCATTTAATAAAATCAGAGTGGTCTCAAATTGTGAAAAATTTACATTGGATTGGCTCAAGCATTCATACATCACAAGACTGTAATATAAAAGGAGTGGCAATTATCATAAAAAAATCACTGAATGCTAAGCTGGAATCAGAAGAGGTTGATAAAAAGGGAAGATGGGCAATGGCCAAAATTAGAATATTAGGCTCCATATTTATAATAGCAGGATATTATGGCTCAAATATTGATGACCCGGCGACACTAAAAAAATTATATTCAGAATTAATAACATCCACTGTCCCAGTAATCTTAGGAGGAGACTATAATATAATACTAGACCCGACCATAGATAGGCAACCTCCGTCTAAACAAAGGAATTCACCAAAGATGAGGGAATGGTTGGGGATTCTCAAAAGAGATCTAAACATGGACGATATGTGGAAACAAAAAGGGGAAAAAACATACCCGTTTACTTTTCACAATAAAAAATTAGGACATAAATCTAGGATAGATTTTTTTCTAATAAGTAACTCACTTCGAGAAAAGGTTAAATGCATTGAACATCACCCAGCTCACTTATCGGATCACTCGGCTGTCCAATTAAAACTCTCATTAACACAAAGTTTAACTCCGACTAGATGGACCCTGGATCGATCAATCCTAACATCGGATGAAAATGTGGATCAACTGCTAAGAATGACAACTAATTACTTCATAGATAATGGTAAAGAATCCTCCGAAAGAATAAAATGGGACACGTATAAAGCAGTGATGAGAGGTCACTTACTTAGTTTGGGTGCACATAAAAATAAGGGAAGGAAAACCGACATAAATAAATTGGAGTCAGAAATTAAGGAAACAGAATCACAACTGGGAGCCAGCTCAACATCGATCTCCAAAGAAAAACTAACGGAGAGGATATGTAAGTTAAAAGAGACCTTAACAGATTACTTGGAGAACATAGTACAAGAGAAATGGGAGAACAGTAAATTAGCTAAACACGAATATGGGGAAGGCTGTGGGAAAATGTTAGCGTGGAAGCTGAAAACAGACCAGACAAGGAATACTATATTATCTGTGTATACTAAAGATCAATTAGCCATATGTGAAGACGACTCCGAAATAAGACAAGAATTTGCAGATTTTTTTTCATCAATATATAAAGAGGATATAAATCCAACAACTGAGACAATTAAGGAATATCTAGAAGGAATAGCAATGCCAAAACTAACAGAAGAGGAAGTCGTTTCCTTAAATAGCGATATAACATCTGAAGAAGTTAGATCTGCAATCGGAAGCCTAAAGAAGGGTAAAGCGGCAGGTCCTGACGCCCTACCCAACGAATTTTACATAGCTTTAAAAGAGCCTTTAACCGAGCACCTAACAAAAGTCATGAATAAGATATATATGGAACATGAAAAAATCCCTGATTCATGGAACGACGCCACAATAAGTCTTATATTAAAACCGGGGAAAAATCCAAAAATGTGTGAGTCTTACAGACCAATATCCTTACTTAATTGTGACTATAAACTATTTATGAACATAATAGCGAAAAGACTATCAAAGCTAATGCCGAACCTGATCGATCGGGATCAGAAGGGTTTCATAAAGGGCAGACAAATTCAAGAAATAACACATGAATTAATAGCAACAATAGACATAGCTATATCAGAACAGCTACCCCTCACGATCATTACCTATGATGCTGCAAAAGCCTTTGATCGCGTAAACTGGCAATTCTTAAACAACATCATAGAAAAAAATAATTTGGGAAGTAATTTTAGTCACATGGTCAAGGAAATTTACACAAACCCCAGAGCAAATATAATAGTGAACGGGAGTTTGACAAGTAACATCACTATTCAGAGGGGTACGAGGCAAGGCTGTCCCTTGTCGCCATTACTTTTTAATTTATATATTGAACCTTTAGCCTGCTCAATTAGAAATCATAATCAGATAACACCTTTTAAATACAAAAATTGGGAGAAGAAAGTGGCCTTATATGCAGATGACCTCATGGTGTTCACAGATAATTACAACAATTCAGAATTGCTAATTAAGGAAATAATGAATGACTTTGGCAGGGTCTCAGGCTACTCGATAAATATTAATAAAACAGAGGCAATGAGTTGGAATTGTACGACAAAACCTGCTTTTTCAAAGGGAAAAATAAGATACTTAGGTATCATGCTAACTGAAGATCTGAATAAAATTCCACAATTAAATTTAAACTTAGTAGTAAAAGAAATAAGAAGTCTTCTTAAAACATGGTCTGGCTTATCACTACATTTTTTGGGTAAATCAAACGCAGTTAAAATGACTATCATCCCCAAATTCACATATCTTTTTAATACAATTCCGTTGGAGTTTAATAAAGCTGCCCTAAAGAAAATACAAGGAGAATTATCCAGTTTTATTTGGTCGAAAAAAAGCACAAGAATTGCTTGGAACAAACTCAGGAGAAGGAAAAACCAAGGGGGCATTGCAAGTCCAGACATTATCGAATATTGCAGGGCCTTTCAGTTTAAAAACTTCAGAACGCTGCTAATGAAGCACGGTAATTTCCCAAGTTTCTTTCAACATATCACAAATGGAGAAGACTATTTCCTTTTCAAATTTGGCCATCCAAAATTTTTTAAGAAAGTAAAATTGAAGTTATTAGTTAATGCGGTTAAACTATGGACGCAATTTAGAAGTATTTTGAGGATCCCATATTATAGCAATATGGCCCCAATTTGGGACTCACCTGGAACACCTGAATGTCTCAAAGATGCATTATCCAGTGTAATTAGACAATTAGGTTTCGAAAAATGGGGACAACTCCTATGTGAAAATGAATTAATATCATGGGAACATCTCCACACAATAACGGAAGGAAAAGTGTCGAAGTTTAAATACTACCAACTGAAGAGTTGGGCTAACACCATTCCGAGAGAAACAACAGATCCAGGAAACCTTGAAAAGGAAATGACAAAGGAAGCCATAATAACAAAAGAAATATCAAAATGGTATTGGGCGTTAATTGAAGCTGGAGAAGAAGATCAATCAATATCGGAAAAAATATGGAGAAGAGAGTTTATCAACGATGAAATTGATTTAAATATGGTGTGGAAAAAATCCTTGGAACTATGCTGGGAGTGTGTAAAACCCGCTGCCTTAAAAAGAAATCATCTGTTCTCAATGCATAGAGCGTATTGGACTCCAAAGAGATTATCAAGGTTCAAAGGCGCATCAATAAAAGCCTGCAGTAAATGTGGCGAAGAAAAGGCTGATGACATTCATATGTTCCAACATTGCCCGGGACTTGCGCATTTCTGGCAAGAGATTGGTAAGACACTCTCGGCTCTAATGAGAACCCCAATAACTGTAAGTACTTCTTTATTTATTTTTGGGATCGTTTCAAACAATATAAGATTAAGTAAACTTCAGGAAAAGCTAATGTTTACACTGATATTATTGGCACGTAGAGAGATCTGTATAAACTGGATAAAACCGACACCTCCACTATATGAGGACTGGTTAAACTATGTAATTAGGGTATGCAGGCTGGATAGGAAAGGGAATAGCACAAAAAGAATGCAATATTGGGAGATATGGGTAAATTTCTTTACTCCTGAGTGATAATTAAGACCGTTTTTCTTGTGCCTCGGTCAGTTCTACTTTTCTTTTCCTTTTTCCTTCTTTTTTTCTTTTTTTTTTTCTTTTTTCTTTTTTGTTTACCAATGATTAAAGCGGAAACAATAATTTCCTGGCAGGACCGGATTTCTGCCGAGTAGCTCGAGGGCTAGCTCATCAAAGATCGTTGGAATTATTGTGCTGGATAAAGGTAAAGAGGAGATTTTTGACAGGTCTTGAGAAAAAGCTGGGAAACTACCCTTGGGATACTTAGCAGAGTTCCGGGGCAGTGAAGGTATACAACCCGAACAGACCATCAATTTTCCCCCGATCACCTTATTATTCACAATCATGTCGCAATATGAGGTAAAAAAAAAAAAAAAAAAAAAAGACAGCGTAGGTCGCTGCCTAACATTACACTGTCCCACTTTTTGGTGCCTTAATATTTTATATTTATTTCTCCTAGTTTATTCCTCTTTTCTACATGTGCTGCATTCTGCAGTACACATAGAAAGAGAAAAATTCTCAGAGCGGGGCGTTGCTTGGCCAGTAAGATTGCGGCGAGTGTGACCTTCAAATTTTCCAACAATCACTCTGGCATATAGTGTTAAAATACATTATACGACAAGCAGGGGGCATGAGAGGGACCTAAGGAAAAGTGAAAAGGGAGCGAAATGCAGATTAATAGACGTACCAACTGTGAGAAACACAATATTTTGTTAAATAGTCAACATTTGTTTAGGACTTTCACAACAGAGAAGAGAGAGTGTTTTTGTTAGTGTATGCATGTAAACAATCTCTGGTGAAATCCAACAGAAACCTCACCATACCCGACTAAAAGCCCAGCAACCAACTATGAATGGAAAAAATATACATTTATTAGGGGGGTTGTAACTCTCCAAACACCCCCACTGAAGCTACGCCCCTGCCTCAGAGGATTTTTTTTGTGCCGAAAGGTGTCCCTTCCTGCACAAAAACAATCCTGCATGCAATAAAGGCCCCCTTGCATGAGGAGAAATATATTTATTTCTCCTCATTTATTCCCCTTTCTATGTTTGCTGCATTCTGGAGCACACATAGAAAGAGAAAAAAGCATCACAGGGTTATTTTTGTGCAGGAGGGTGTCCCTTCCTTCACACAACAATCTTGACTGCAACACAGGCAGCACTCACCATGATGCAAGGGTGCCTGCTTTAGTGCTAGGCAGCCAAAAGTGTGCCAGCTCAAGGAGAGTCCAGGAATATGCCATGCAATGGTAAATTTAGCGCATTCCTGCCCTCTTGCTTTCATGCAGCGCAGCAAGGTGTTTTGCCGCATTGCGTGAAATATTGATCAATCTATCTTTCATATAGTTACTATTGAGGTGGGATAAACTACATTACTGGCTCCCACCCACATGAGTTGGATTACGCCTGAAATCCATGCAAAATGGGTTGGGGGCAGCGTATATAACTTCAACAGTTGGTGTAGACGCCAAATTCACAAACATCACGCAGCTATGATTCTCAGGTCCAGGGCTCAATTTATATAAACAAAAAGTGCTAGACCCAAATCTTTTCTAATTAATTTGTTGCTGGCACTGCTAAATGTGAGGATTGCTGAACACCAAGACTGCCTAGCTCTGAATCCACCTGATGCCTCCTTCTTCCACCACAATATACTTACTGTCACTTTATCTCACTCTTGGAGGCTCTTTTTCACGCCTCTCTCCCCCTTTCAATGTTTTCTTATCTTTCTCTTTTTCCTTCTTTGTTCCTTTTCAAGCTTTTCACTCTCTTACTTGGGGTCACATTCTGATAAGTCTCAATCTCCAAAAATGTGTTGTGCTCTCCACCAGCTGCAACCACTGCACAAATTAAACACTGCCTCTGCCCCTCCGTTTCTAGAGTCACACCTTCTACTAAGTTCGGAAACTTCAATGAGGTGCAGTCACATGATCAGAACAAACTCTACCACCATTCAAATGCCTCCCAACTCTCAAGCTGCGTTTGTGCAACTCGTCACTATAATGCATAGGCCTGCGCCTTTGGAATACCTTACCACCTGCACTGAGATGTCAAGAAGACCACCTAAAGACCTGAAAACAGCCTGGTCATAGAAGTCTACAACACACCATCTGGCTGTAAGGACACTGTAAAAACATTCACATTTTCCTTTTTTTAAATGTTTCTTCATAGGATAATTGAACTGTACAAACCCCTTCCTTTCATCTTTTATTATCATTCAAACTTTCTTCTCTAACATTTTCTTTCTCTGCTCGGACAAAATGCTTACTCTTACATTACTCTGAAGTGGGCAGTTTTGCAACTTATAAGTGCTTTATAAAACTCCTTAAATTAATAAATAAATCCTCTTGAGATGGGAAGGACAACAACATATGTTACATTCTTCGAGAATTTGTAGTTGACTGTTATTGTTGAATTACAGTGTTTTTAGGAGGTGTGATGTGGCCACCCGTCCAGCATAATAAAATTGGGTGGATCCTCGTGCATGAAGCAATGCCAGTCAGAAGTCTGTGTTTCATTATACATTTACCAAGCGGCCGTCCGGTGCTCGGCTCAGGAAATAAAAGGTCGTTTTTTGGTTTAAAACCTGCTATGACTTCAAGGCGTCATGGTTGGCCGATCCCTGGAATGTAGATCAACTATACTACCTCACAGAAATTCTCCTTTGGAATCTCATTCCTGGATTGCTTACCTTTCATGCAACACAGGAAGGTAACTTACTGTGCTGCCTTGCATGAAAGGTAGACAGCAGAACTGCGACTTATCTACATATATATCCAACACTTCTGCTCTCTCTTATAGCGCTGGTGCACTTCAGGTAGCCTAGCACCAGCACATGCACCCATGTGTGGGCGTGCATGGGTGCCTGCGTTATGGTCAATGATACCTTCCTGCACAAAAACAATCCTTAAAGACATAGTTCTCTTTCTCTTTTTCACACGGAAAGAGGAAGTAACAAGGAGGAAAGAAGACATGTATCCTCGTTATGTCTCTCTTGAGTGGACAGACCATTTTGGAGCAAACCTAGGTATGCTGCCTTTAGTAAATCTGGGTTTGCGTCAAAATACATCCGTGAATGCATGGGAATGCCCACGGTCCACCCATGTAACATGTAACGCCCACCCAGCACAATGTAAAGCAGCGGTGCTCAAAGAGCTGTGGTGCGTTACTTTTCTTTACATAGCCACGCAAGGCAATGCAAATCAGCACTTGCGTTACTTTGTAAATCCTGACTAGCATTGTGCATCGTAATTGTGCCAAGAAGTAAGCAACCAAAATGAAAAATGTTAGTTAATGTGGGCCTCAGTCTATTTTTCTGTTTGATAATGTTGTAACATTCATTATATGTTTTAAGGTTGGCGTTCCAGCTTTTCCCTGTTCTCTCCCTCCACTCCCTTCTCATTGGTTATTGACCGCCTACGTCAGATTATTCATTAGGCTTCGTTGTTGATGGGCGTGATTCGAGCCCCAGCTGTTTGCCTTACCGGTCCTGCACTTGCGGGTCTTTATATCTTAATAAATTAATTATATAACTTAACTGACGTAGTGTATTATATTCAATGACACTTCAGATGGCGACGAGGACGGGATAGCTAAAGATTTGTTCAAGACCCGCCGGTGTGTGAGAGAGGATCGTCTTTTCTCTTCAAAGTATATTTTTTCAAGGCAAGTTATTCAGATTTTCTTTTTTCGGGGCGAATTATTCGAGGCTAATTAATTTATTTACTTTTCCATGTGAGGTCGTGTTATGAAGCAAAAGAGTGTTCCTTGGGCTCAAGACTCAGCGACCTTCTAATTTTAATTTCAGGCAAGTTATGATATTTCTAATTTTGCCAAAGGAGTTTTCTAGCGCTAATTCATTCTTTCGTCTATTTTCTTCCATGTGCTGATGCGCTGAATTTCACATGTTCGACAGCGTTTTTGAGGAAGCAAGTAGCATTCTCCTCAGCTGTAAACTGTCAACGGTCACGTCTATTTCAACGTCGGCCGTTGGAATTTTCAGTTCAGAGTCTCGCAGCCAGGCATTCCTGTCAGCTGAAACTGACATCGTTGATGTGGTTGCTGATGTCATCGCGTAGCTGACGATCCGGAGCGTGACTCCATTTTGTGTTCTGAAAATCGTGTTTTTCTCTCAGAACAGTGTTATTCATGAGAGGATTTTGATATTTCACGATAAAAAAAAAAAAGGGGTTTTTACCCGTTTTCCAAGTTATATTTTCTCACATCAATGAGCTATTTCTTGTATAAAACTAAACTTTATATTTAGATTATTTATTAGTAGTTTTGAGAAATTATAGAGTTGCAAAGTTTTTTCTTTTTCTTTTTCAATTTTAATTATAAGTTTTAAAAATAGCGTTTCTTGTTAAGAAAGAGGTACAAGGAAAAGTTGTACTGTGTGAAATGGTAAGGGCAGTTCCTTTATCAGTAAAATCTGAATTGCAAGAACTCTTAAACAAGCTAGTAGAGGAAGAAGTAATTGAGCCAACAAATTCTTCAGGATGGATTTCGGCTATTGTTTTAATTAAAAAAAGAAATGGCGAAATCCGTTTATGTGCGGATTTGAGGTCGTTAAATAAAAATATTGTTGTTGATTGTTTCCCTCTGCCAAATATACAGGAGATCTTGGCAGCCACCAGTGGATCAAAATATTTTTCAATTATTGACCTCAAGTCTGCATATCGTCAAGTGCAGTTATCAGAAGCGTCAAAGGAGTTGACCACATTCATCACTCCTTTAGGGGCATTCAGATTTAAAAGACTTCCGTTTGGGCTGGCTTCTTCAGCTAGCGTATTTCAGAAATTAATGGAAGCTATTTTGAGTGGGGTTGACGGAGTACAAAAATTCCAAGATGACATTCTTATACATGCAAAAACAGTAGAAGAACATAATGAAATATTGGATACTGTTCTTAGTAAATTGTTTAATAGAGGGATGACTGTATCAAAAAACAAGTGCAAATTTTTAAAAGATGAGGTTGAATATTTAGGCCACGTGTTAAGCTTTGAGGGTATTAGGCCCAAACTTGATTTAGTTAAAGCCATAACTGATGCCCCAAGGCCATGTGATAAGGATGCTCTTAGATCATTTCTCAGCCTTAGCGAATATTATTCGCGGTTCGTAGAAAATTACTCTGGTAAAGTCGAACCCCTACGAGTATTGTTGCGCAAAGGAGAGAAATTTTTGTGGACTGAGGAACAAGATAAGTCTTTTAAAATGATTAAAAATGCAATACTTAATGCTCCAACTTTGAAGCCATACAATCCTGAAGGGCATAATGTTGTAACTGTGGATGCGAGTTCTGTGGGTATCGGAGCAGTGTTCACACAAAGGGTTGGCAATGAAAGTCATACTATTGCATTTATTTCTAGGAGGTTACAGGAATCTGAAAGACACTACAGCACCATAGAAAGAGAAGCATTGGCTTGTGTCTGGGTGGTTGAGAAACTGATAATGTATTTATGGGGCAAAAGTTTTGACTTAGTTACAGATCATAAGCCACTCACTTTTCTTATGGATGGTTGTGGTAGAGGAAATGGAAAAATTTCGTCTAGGTTAATCAGGATTCTGTCAAAATTACAAGAGTATAACTTTACTATCAAACATATTTCTGGAAAATGCAATGTTAGAGCTGATTGTCTGTCACGCCTTCCACTTGAATGTGATGATGTTAAGGAATATGATGACACTGAATGTGTAGTTTCTTTTGTATACAGTAGCAATCAATTTACCAGTATTTGTGAGGAATCTGATTGGGTTTCACAGCTTAATGATGACCCTGTATTAAGTAAAGTCAAATTATTTATTTCCAGTAGCTGGCCCCCAGTAAGAAATTTGAGTACAGATCTGAGAACGTATGCTCAAGTGGCAGATGATTTAAGCAACGAGGACGGGTTCATAATGAGAGGTGAACTTTTGGTACCCCCGCCTAAGGTAAGACGAATTCTTTTACAAAAAGCTCACAGTACTCACCTTGGATCTACATTAACAAAGAAAGCCCTTAAACAATATTATTGGTGGCCAGGTTTGGACTCAGAAGTGAATTCATATGTAGAATCTTGTGCCACCTGTTTGAATTCTGACAAACGTTGGAAGTCTAGAGTTCAGGAGTTGCAATTAGTGGAAATACCCTCTTCCTCTTGGAATAAAATCGCCATAGATTTCTCTGGCCCTTTTCATGCTTTAGATGTTTCATGTAAGTTTTTAATGGTGGTTTGTGACTATTACAGCAAATGGGTCTATTTCAAGTTTGTTCCTAACATAGATTCTAAAAGTGTTATTCAATTTTTAGAACAACTTTTTACTATTGAAGGGTTACCTCAAATCTTAGTGTCAGATAATGGTAAACAGCTGACATCGGAAATGATGACGACCTTTTTAAAGAAAAATCGAATTTCACAAGAAAAGACTCCATTGTACTCCCCCAGATCCAATGGGCAAGTGGAGCGTGTCAACAGGTTTATTAAAGATGGAATTCAAATGGCCCTGGCAAACAATTTATCAGTTTTAGAATTTACTCAAGAGAGAGTGGACATGTATAACAGAACTGTCAATAACGTTACCAATTTTTCCCCTTTCTTCCTTATGAGAGGTAGACAAGCCGTCACAAGTATAACACCCAGGCTTTCTGTGCATCAAAAAGGGAAAAGTGACTTTACAGTTGTGGATGATGATAGCCTAAAAGTCAAGAGTTCTATCTGCAAGCAACAACTAAAATCCAAGAAATACTATGATGACACGCATAAAGCTGTTCACAAAGACATTGCTGTAGGGGACTGGGTGTTAGTTAAAAAACCATTTGTAAAACAGAAAGGTGATTCTAAATTCTTTGATCCAAGCGAAGTTGTAGAAGTATCAGGAGGTGCAATTCGTGTGTCAGAATTGGGTTGGAGGAACAAAAGTGATGTAATCAAAATCAAGGGCTTTCAAAAGAAATTGATGTCTGATTCTAAAGATCAGAATGCAGTGTCACTTGCAGATAGTTTTTGGTATGAGGTGACATATAATAATGAGAATATGGTTAATGATAAGGAGTCTGAAATGTGTTGCTCTTCAAATCCCAATGGTAACATTTGCCAGCCAAGAGACACTGTTGATGTTGCACTTAGATCAAATAGAGAATTGTGTTTAGAAGATGCTTCTGTTAACATTCAAGAGTTGAATTCCCAAAGTTCTGTCGCAAATGAGTACAATGAATCTGGTGGTTTGCAGAACGAACAGGAGTTGTTATTTTATCCTAATACTGTCGAATCTGCTAGTACAAGTTCAGGAAGAGTGGTACAAATTCCTTGTAAGTTTAGAGATTTTAGAATGTATTAACGTCATTATTGCTCTTTTGAAAGAAAGGGAGATGTTGTAACATTCATTATATGTTTTAAGGTTGGCGTTCCAGCTTTTCCCTGTTCTCTCCCTCCACTCCCTTCTCATTGGTTATTGACCGCCTACGTCAGATTATTCATTAGGCTTCGTTGTTGATGGGCGTGATTCGAGCCCCAGCTGTTTGCCTTACCGGTCCTGCACTTGCGGGTCTTTATATCTTAATAAATTAATTATATAACTTAACTGACGTAGTGTATTATATTCAATGACACTTCAGATAACTTCATGTTTAGAAACACTTTTCTATATTGTCATTGTTGTTAACTAAATTACATACTTCCAGTTTCTGACTCATGCCTACCTCTTTCCAATCTTCTTAAGTTTGGTCTTCCTTTCTAGCCCAACATCTGAAGAGTTCTAATTTCTTTTTTAGTACTTTCAATAAATTGAAAAACGGTTAATGCCTATTCAACACTTTACTTTTCTCTTTTGTATGTACCAGTTTCTTGCAGCTGTTTTCTGACATTAAAGCTTCTTTTTTAGATGCCAAATTAAAGAGCTCTCACGTTTTACTTTTTGCCTGGGACTGAACCTAGCAGCATTGTTCTGCACATTCTGTCACAAGGTATGGTACCATTTTAGCCTACTGGCATAGCATAGTTTTAACATAAGAAGAAGTAAACTGTTGGATTGCATCTTTTAAGAAATGGATCACTTGGCAGGAGAAAGCTGAATCTATCACATATTGATACAGTGCTTCTATTGGATGGCAAAGCGGCCATTCCTTGCAGTACAGTCTCATTGATCCTCTTTATGCAATGGATAAATCACATTTACCTTCTTTCAAACGTTATAATTGAATGGTATAAACCCCTTCCTTACATCTTGTATTATCATTTACATTTTCTTTTCTAACATTTTATTCCTCTGCTCTGACTAACTTCTTACTCTCACATTACTCTGAAATGGGCAGTTTTGCAACTTATACGTGCTTTATAGAACTCCTTAAATTAATAAATAAATCCTCTTGAGATGGGAAGGACAACGACATATGTTAAATTTTTCCAGAATTTGTTGTTGACTGTTATTGTTGAATTACAGTGTTTTTAGGAGGTGTGATGTGGCCGCCCGTCCAGCATAATAAAATTGGGTGGATCCTCGTGCATGGAAGCTATGCCAGCCAGAAGTCTGTGTTTCATTATACATTTACCAAGAGGCCGACCGGTGCCTTGGTTTAAGACCTGCTATGACTTCAAGGCGTCATGGTTGGCCGGTCTTTGGAATGTAGATCAACTATACTACCTCACTTGAATGCTCCTTTGGAATCTCAGTCCCGGATTGCTTACCTTTCACGCAACACAGGAAGGTAACTTGCTGTGCTGCCTTGCATGAAAGAGAGACAGCAGAAATGCGACATATCTACATATATATTGCACACTTCTGCTCTCTCTCTCATAGCTCTGGTGCACTTCAGGCAGCCTAGCACCAGCACAGGCACCCTTGTGTGGAGGTGCATGGGTGCCTGTGTTATGGGCAAGGATACCTTCCTGCACCAAAACAATCCTTAGAGGCATAGTTCTCTTTCTCTTTTTCACACGGAAAGAGGAAGTAACAAGGAGGAATGAAGACATTTATCCTCGTTATGTCTCTTGTGAGTAGACAGACCATTTTGGAGCAAACCTAGGTATGCTGCCTTTAGTAAATCTGGGTTTGCGTCAAAATACATCAGTGAATGCATGGGAATGCCCACGGTCCATCCATGTAACTCCCACCTGACACATTGTAACTCAACGCCGTGCAAGGTGTTGAGGTGCGTTGCTTTTTTACATAGACATGCAAGGCGACGCAAATTGGCCCTTGCGTTACTTTGTAAATCTCAACTTGCATTTTGCATCGTAGCTGTGCCAAAGAAATGGCGAAATAAGATGAAAAGTTAGTAAATCTAGGCCTCAGTCTATTATTCTCTTTTAGTTTGATACAACTTCATGTTTAGAAACACTTTCCTAGTTTTTCATTGCTGTTACCGCTAAATGACAGACATCCAGTTCCCGACCCAGGACTACCTGTTTCTTAAGTTTGCTCTTCCTTTCTAGTCCAATGCCTGAAGAGTTCCGCTTTCTTTAGGTCTCGCCTGTCGATGCGCATGCGCATCGAGCAAGCGAGACTATAGGGGCTCATCTACTCTTTATCTAACTTGCAAGGAATCGTGGCGATTCCTTGCAGTGCCCGTGACTTTTAAGCTCAATGCGCATGTGCATTGAGCTTAAAAGCGCGTGCACAGCCGCCCGCATTCCTCCGACACCTTTGAAGTGAAGCTTAGCTTCACTTCAAAGGCCCGGCTTCTTCACACCCACATGCCGCTCTGCCCCGCTCCGCCCCCTCCCCTGAGTCATCCTGCCTGCCCCTTCCCGCCGTGTCGCATTTCTCCTCCCCCCTCCCCTCTCCCCTCTCTTCCCTCCGTCTTGTTTTCTTTGATGCTGGTATTTCCATATCTGGCAGCTTCCTGCCCTCACCCCACGCACGCTGTTTATTTATTTATATTTAATATGCAGGAGATCTCAGTTTATTTAATTTATAATTAATGATGCCGCCCACGCTGAGGCTCGAACCCTGTTCTCCTCCTCCAAAGTCGGCATCGTTATATGTTGAGCCACCTCTTCGCACCGTTTGTTTGTGCTGACTTTCTTGCTCTGCCGCTGCTGGCAGCGGCATTGCGCTTGGAGGGAACATGTAATTGACCCGTCTCGCTTCATTTCATTTGAATTTTTTTTACATTGTCTCCTTCCTTCTGCCCCTCGCAGTTTGTTTTCCTTGCACCGTCCCTTCTTACAGTCCCTTTAACCATTTTGGTGTTGCTCAGCCCCAACTAGCATGTTATTGTCAAGCCTCCAAATATGCAGCACAAACACGACGTACAAAGAGATTAACGTGTTGCCTGGAGCACATTTCGGGAATAACATTAAATGAAAGCCCAAACCCGCTTTACCGCAACTTGCTTTCACTTGTTGTCTTTGTTTCCAGTGCTATTTTAGAGCTTTGTGCAAACTACACTCTCGTTATTTTGCTGGTAATAACTTTGAGGGAATAGCGTATTTTTGTTTTTTAAATAGCTGGCAGCTTCCTGCCCTCACCCCACGCACGCTGTTTATTTATTTATATTTAATATGCAGGAGATCTCAGTTTATTTAATTTATAATTAATGATGCCGCCCACGCTGAGGCTCGAACCCTGTTCTCCTTCTCCAAAGTCGGCATCGTTATATGTTGAGCCACCTCTTCGCACCGTTTGTTTGTGCTGACTTTCTTGCTCTGCCGCTGCTGGCAGCGGCATTGCGCTTGGAGGGAACATGTAATTGACCCGTCTCGCTTCTTTTCATTTGAATTTTTTTTACATTGTCTCCTTCCTTCCGCCCCTTGCAGTTTGTTTTCCTTGCACCGTCCCTTCTTACAGTCCCTTTAACCATTTTGGTGTTGCTCAGCCCCAACTAGCATGTTATTGTCAAGCCTCCAAATATGCAGCACAAACACGACGTACAAAGAGATTAACGTGTTGCCTGGAGCACATTTCGGGAATAACATTAAATGAAAGCCCAAACCCGCTTTACCGCAACTTGCTTTCACTTGTTGTCTTTGTTTCCAGTGCTATTTTAGAGCTTTGTGCAAACTACACTCTCGTTATTTTGCTGGTAATAACTTTGAGGGAATAGCGTATTTTTGTTTTTTAAATAGCATGCACGAAAACAGTATAATTTCAATTTGCACCACTTATTTCCCATGTTTGTGTCAATGTAAAAATCGACCCTGCACACCCAGCACCAGGGCCGTGTGCCTCAATGATGCAGTACACGCACCAGTAACTGAAATATGACGAAAGACTGAAAGGAGTAGCTACAAGCTGTGCTCTAGTTCTGCTCTCCAAAAAATCAGCAAAGAAACAAGCAATTAAGAACATTTCATTGAAGAAACCATTGAGCAGGAAACAGAAGGAAATCCTACAGAAAGAATCCTAGAGAAAGAAGCTTGAGGTATGTAAACACTTTTATTATGCAAAGGACGTCAATTTCAGGATGCTCAGATGCTCTCATTGGAGTGAAGCGATGGCTTACGTTGAATGAAGAAGCAGCTCTGAGCACTTCAAGAACAGCTGTAGTTTACCACAAGGCACAGAGGCTCTGGCAAGCTTGCATAATGTGGCGGTAGTCCACATCTCGTCATCTAGTGCCCCTCCCTCTGACCACATTATAACACGTTTGTGCCGAGTTGGCTCTATGGTTTATGCAGGAATGAAAAGAAACAAGTAAAATGCATCAGAGATGAGAAAATAAAAAACAGCGAATCTTTCGTACTAAAAAGATGTATGTGAAATAGTTACGAATCTGTTAAAATATGAGCGACAATCCTCAAGTCATCCACAACTTACACTGGTGCTGTTCACTGAAGGGTTCACACTCTGCTTATTCAATTGTTGGCCTCTTGCTGAGATGGTGAATAAAAAGCTATTTAGTGTTCATTTGTATTAGAGCATGAATTACAAGATCAGCGAGTAGTAGTGAGACCACCCAACAATTCTCCATCAGTTGGCAAGTAAGGGGCCATTCTAAAATGGCAACACCCAGATCCTGGACTGCCTAACTCTCGGCCCACCCATAGTATAGTCTGGTAAAGATGATGCTCACGAGTGCCTGTGCAGCAACAAAAAATATCAAAAATGCATAATCTCGCCGGCGCTGAACTATGGATCGATAATTATTTGTCAAAAACATTTTTAAAACATAAATGTTCCTCCAAGGCACATGGCAGATGCTATCTGTAGCCTTGAAAGTCCATAGGCCCTGAGAAGTGAAAGGTGATTGGTGAGGGCAAGTTGTGCTAAGACATACTCCTAAGCTTGTGTGCTCACCCTCACCCTCAAACCTTCACCCTCAACCCCTCACTCACCCTCACTCTCACTCACCCTCACTCAGCCTCAACTACTCTCACTCACCCTCAACCCCTCACCCTAACTCACCCTCACCCTCACTCACCCTCAACACCTCACTCACCCTCACCCTCACTCACCCTCACCCTCACTCACCCTCAACACCTCACCCTCAACCTCAACCCCTCACCCTCACTCACCCTCACTCTCACTCACCCTCAACCCCTCACCCTCACTCACCCTCACTCACCCTCACTCACCCTCACTCTCACTCACCCTCAACCCCTCACCCTCACTCACCCTCAACCCCTCACCCTCACTCACCCTCACCCACTCTCACCCTCACCCTCACTCATCCTCAACCCCTCACCCTCACACAGTGCAATAGGTCTCAGACCATTTCAGTTAGAGCTTTAAGAAATGTTTATGGCTTTTTTTATTTGTAATTCTTTAGCATTGGCTACAGGAAACAAAAATGCTAAACATTTACAAAAAAAAACCATAAACAATTCTAAAAGCACTAACTCTAATGGTGCGAGACCTATTGCATTTCCAATGCTTGTTTTTTAGTATTTTGAATAAATTGGAAAAAAAAAGTTTATGCCTATTCCGCACTTTTCTATTTTCTTTTGTTTGTACTAGTTTCTCGCAGCTGTTTTCTGGCATTAAAGCTTCTTTTTCAGATCCCAATATAAAGAAGTTATCATTTTTTACTGTTTTGGAGGGCCTGTACCTAGCAGTATTGTTGCGCAGGTTATCTGTCACAAGGTATGGTACCATTTTAGCGTACTGGCATAGTAGCGTTTTAACATAACAAGAAAAAAACTATTGAATTGCATCTTATGGGAAATGGACCACTTGGCAGGAGAAAGCTGAATCTATCACACATTGTTACGGTACCAAAGAAGTGCTTTTACTGGATGGGGAGGCGCCCACCCAGTGCAGTACAGTCGCATTGATCATGTTTATGCAATGGATGGATTAGAAGGGAAACCTAACAGGGATAACTTGGCTTCTTGTCGGTCTGTACATCATTGTCGGCAGACGCGCCTGATATGCGAGGGGCTGGTGCAGCGAGGAGAAAGTTTGTTCTTTGTTTTTAAACAACCTATTCTGGAAATCTGTTTTAATAAATTGTAATTTTGTGCAACTCACCCTGTTTCTTGCTCGGTCGCTGCCCCGTTCCACCACGGCTTGTGCCGCTTGCGTGGAGGGCGTCCCTGACCTTTGGCCCGGCCCCTGAGGGCATCTCACTTCCGCCAGAGGCGGGACCGGTGCCTTCTTAGGCAGCACATCATTCTCCCGCACAGCGGATGCGCACGGCGGATCGCCGGCGGGTCGCCGAATGCTCGCCTAAGGCGCGCCCGTCTGCGCTGGTCCGTGGCCAGGCGCCTGGACCCATGGCCGATAGGCCCCCGAATGGCTCCCTATGCACGTGAGGAGTTGATTGCCATCAGGAGTCATGCAAACTGTAGGGCACATATGTGGCACCCTGGTTCCCTGTGTGCTCAATGTGACCGCTGTGGCTTCATGGCCTCAGAGATTCACCCAATGCCAATAGCTGAAGACCCAGTGGCCAAGAACCTCACAAAATTAAGTATAGTGAGCCTAAATTGTAGGTTCCTAGCAAAACACCATGAATATGTCCACGAGTTACTCACAGACTATTCCCCTGACCTCTTATTTCTGACAGAGACGTGGTTAACTGATGACATCCCGGCTGTCTCAACCCTCGCTCTCCCTCCAGGCTACCCAGAATAGACCCATAGGAAGGGGGGGTGGCTTAGCGGTGATTTTTAAAAGCAATTATATCTGTACCCTTAACCCCACAAACATAACTAATTGTGAGAGCGCGACATTTAAGGTAAGGGTCTCTGACACTTTCACCCTTACGGGTTTGCTGATATATCGCCCACCCGGGTCAGCGAGCGCCTTCCAGGACTCACTGGTATCGACCATCTCGGCATTAGCTCTGCAGTCAGCAAACTTCACTTTGTTGGGGGACCTCAATCTCCATCTGGAGCGCCGTGACTCACCCACTATATTGAAGTTTCTGGGAGACTTGGAGGCTTGTCAGATGAACCAGCTAGTCAATGGGCCATCACACCAGGCAGGTCATCTTCTGGACCCAGTGTTCACAAACATCCAGGAAGCCACTATTATTACTCCTAGCCCCCTTAGTTAGACCGATCACTTCCCGATCTTTATCTCGATCAAGATCCCAGTCGGCCATAGGGCAAAGCTTCCCTCCCTGCTGTGGAGACGCCCGTGGAACAAACTGGATAATGCCCCGTTTGAAACCAGACTGAAAACATCCTGTCCAGTCTGGCCTAGCAATATTGATGAGGCCGACTTAGCCTACAGGGAATGGATAAATGGGTCACTTGACCATTTTATCCCTATGAAACGGTCGAGGCCCAAGCGTGTGCAATCCCATCCGTGGTACTCTGAGGCACTTGCAGCAAAAAAAAATAAAGCAAGCCACTGGAGCGCATCTGGAGGAGATCATATGATCACTCGGCCAAAACCAACTTTAGATCTGCCACTAAGGAATACCATAAACTTATTAAGTCGACCACAGCAAAGTATTACACTGACCTGATTAACTCTAGCACCAACCGCTCCAAAACTATCTTTGCCTTAGTAAAGGACCTGACCAAGGCCCCGGAGGGAACAGGCAATTCGATTGTATCGGATGCACAGTGCGAAGAGCTAGCCTGTTTCTTCCAGGACAAAGTAAAAGGTATTTATAACTCCCTACATCCGGAGGGACACACTATGACCCTCAGTCCTACCATAGGTCTAGTTGCCCTCCCATGTTCACTTCAAAGCCTGCCACCTATTGAGCTGACGGAGATGGAATCTCTGGCCTTAAAGGTAAAGTCTGGCTCCCCGGAAGACCCCGTAAAACCTGATCTGTTCAGAACTTTCCAGGATTCCATCTTGCGGGAGGGGCTGACGCTGATTAACAATTCTCTTCAGTTAGCAGCCATCCCTAAATCCTGGAAACATGCTAAGGTAGTCCCTCGCTTAAAAAAACCAACGCTAGACCCCGCCAGGCCAGATAGTTATAGACCTATCTCCCTACTACCATACCTTGCTAAGGTAGCGGAAGCCCATGTGAATTCCACTCTGACCACCTTCCTGGAATCCAATGGAATTCTGGACGAGTCACAAAATGGTTTCCGTGCCAAACACAGCACGGAATCTGCCCTACTGGCCATTACGGAACAACTAAGGGAGGTGCAGGACCAGGGCGAGACCTCGTTCCTGATTCTGCTGGACTTGAGTGCGGCCTTTGACACGGTATCCCACAGGATCTTACTTGAGCGACTGTGGGAGATCAGAGTCAGAGGGAGTGCCTTGGATTGGTTCGTGTCCTTCCTATCTGACCGTTACTTCCAGGTACATGCTCCGCCGTACTCCTCCAGCAGGCACTCTTTGGAGTGTGGGGTCCCGCAGGGCTCTGCGCTCAGTCCCACATTGTTTAATGTGTACATCCGCCCCCTGGCCATGTTGGCTCGAGATCGTGAGATCAAGTTAATATCGTACGCGGACGATACACAGCTTATTTTCACTTCCTCCAAAAACATCGAGTTGGACCAAACCAAATTCCAAGAAGATATCCTGGCCATATCTAACTGGCTGTCCCAGAACTGTCTCCAGTTAAATTCCTCCAAAACGGAGGTACTTGTAATAGGCAATGAAACTCAGAGGTGGGACAATCACTGGTGGCCTCCCACACTAGGACCTCCACCCATTCCTAAGGAGGTAGTTAAAAACCTAGGTGTGATGTTGGACAACTCACTCTCTCTAGAGACACATGCTAAAAAAGTGGCAGGCACCTGCTATGGTCGCCTACGCTCCCTTAAACCCATTCGTGGCTTCTTTGAGCCTCTCACTCGCCAGGTTATAGTCCAGGCCCTAGTCTTATCACACCTAGACTCTTGTAATGTTCTTATGCTTGGTTCCAATCTGACAGTGATAAATAGGCTACAAAGAGCTCAGAATGCTGCTCCCCGTATTCTGTTTGCACTGCCATAAACTTGTCATACCTCCCCGATTCTTCAACGCCTGCATTGGCTGCCAATCAAACAGCGCATCCAATTTAAAAACTCTATGCATAACCCATAGAATTCTGTATGGCTCCGGTCCACAAATTCTGCAGAGACTTTGTGCCCTCTATGCCCCCACGCGGGCCCCGCTCGGCGGATCTATCTCTGGCCGGCACAATCAAGATTCGGAGGAGTAGAGCCGGTGGTCGCTCCTTCAGGTGCCTGACCCCGAAGCTATGGAATTCGATCCCCCTGAAGGCTCGGGCTACCACCAACCACATGCTCTTCCGAAAACAGGTCAAAACCTGGCTGTTCTCTTCCATCTAACCCACTCCCACCGGCCGCGCTGCTGCATCTCTTGATATGTCCACTAGCGCTGGGACGCCCCGTTGCTGGGGTAGCCATGCGCTATATAAATAAAATGTACCTAAAATTGCGATATGGGACGCTCCCGGTGCATGACTTTACGGCGAGATGGTCGAATTCTGATGCCCTCTTGCGTGCATGCCCTGGCTGTGCGGCTCCAAAGGAATCGGTGGCTCACTTGTTTTTCGCCTGTCCAGCCTACAAAGGGGCGCGGAAATTCTGGTTGAAGCCCGTCTGTAGGGAATTAGGGTTGAGGTGCCATAGCCAGGCACTACGCGTCCTCTCTACAGATTCTTCATCTGCCATTATGATTTGTGGGGTGGCTAAATTTTTGGGAAGTGCGTGGTTGATACGCTCCCGCTTACTAAAATTGCTCCCGGGGGGTCCTACAGGCTGATGCTGAACTTACTGTGTAGTAATTTATTGATATGAGGTGCCCATGCTTTTTATTGTATTTTATAATCTTTTTACTGGTAATTTGGAAATGTATATGTATATGTGTTCTTTTATGGTGATAAATTGCCGAATAAAGATATTCAAACCATAAATAAAATAAATAAATAAATAAAATAAATCCCTTAGTCTCTTCCATTCTGTCATCTTGGCTCTCAGGACCTGTTCCTCAGTCCCTTCACCAACGCCTTCTCAGTGTGACTTTTCTTTTGGTCCTTGGTACCTGTACCTCTTCCCCTGCCTCTGTCTATTTTGCCATCGCCTATAACCACCTCAAGGCTCCTTTCTGGTCCAATGCCCCAAAGGCTCTTGCTGCCTGTCCCACTCCCTAGCATCGGCCCTTGACTGGTTCTTCAACATCCTCGTTTGAGCGTTGGGCACGGGTTCGCCCCCTCACAGGGAGTGTCATGGAGTTCCTTACCCCAGAATTATGTGTCGGTTCCAATGTGGCCATGGCTCTCCATCAGCTGGGAGCGTTAGATGCATGATCTGGACTATACCACCCCATTGTCACATTAAATCAGCCGGAAATAGCAGATATGCATACTCAGTGAAAATTATTTTCCCCATACTTTATCATCCCCACACACATCATAGGATCACACTGTAACACCACACCAACCCACACACATACAGACACACACAAGCTCACACCATTAAAGAAACACATCATCACCCAGAGAACGCGTGACCACTCATATCAACACACGTCGCAACACATAATTAAAAAAACTCGCCATGAGCCAGCAAACCCCTAAATACATAGGCGCACACACACACACACACACACACACACACACCCACACACACTCACACACACACACAGCACACTTACATTCTGAGTGAAGCTTGCACTCCTGCACTTTCTGAACCTTTGCTATGTGAGGAATTGTTCACTGTGTGAGATCTGCTGCCTCTAGTCTGTCTACCTGATACTTGTTTGAACTGCAGCTGCTCGTGTCATACATGTTCTCTCAGTGTGACGCAGCATGCACTGCAGCTGCCTCCGCCATTACTGACTTTCGTGTTAGAGAGAAGCTTGCACTTCAAATACACATAGTGTGCTTGTTCTGTGTGTGAGGAAATCTGCATTGTTGCTACCTTAGTTGTGTCGTTTCTCTAAGCGTGAAAGGGGACCGTGTACTCTCAGCTGCTCCTGCCTCGTACTTTTAGTTACAGGGAAGTCTGTACTAAACCTGCCAATATTCTTTGTTCCCCGTTCTTTTATTTCAGAAAATCTTTATTCGTTTTTGAGTAAAGAAAAGACAGTCATGATACAGCAGTACGCTTCACGTGTTGTTATGAGCAGGTACAGTATAGCATATTTCTGTAAATATTACATACCAAATTACAAAATAAGTCATAGGGTAAATCAAACAACAGAACATGGAACAGAAAGGTGAGAAAAATAAATTACATTACAGTAAGTGGCATGATCTTACTGTGCGTGGTCCTGTCTGTATACCCCCAGGGATAGCTGACATTTTGGTGAACAGGGTGAAAGAGAATACAAAGGTGCTCATTGATAAACAGCATGTAGGGGGCTACAGCACTTAATCAAATAAAAAGAGATCAATAGTAAGAAGGAATGAGGCAGTTATCCAAAGTATCTGAGAATGCACTCAATGATCTTCCCTCTAATGTAAGGCTAGTAGTTTGGAGAAACCATCATGGGGACCATCATGTTAAGCGTATACTCCATGAGTAGTGCATAGGGTAACTCAAGGGGTTTGACGCTGGTGACATAGTCCTCCTGTGCTTTCCATATGGGTCTAAATTGTGATCTCCGAGGAGAGTGGTGAACAGCAAGGATATCTCAAGTGAGAGATCCAGTTCAGCCAAAGCTTGAAGGAGGTGGCGTCAGTGTTTTTTCCAGTTGTTAAGTACAGACTTACAGTCTGCCGTCAGTAAGATATCTATCAGCAGACTGTTATTAGATGACAGAAAACCAGGGCTGAGTGGTGTAAAGTTGGGTTTCAGATGGATCCTAAAAAGGGGCCAGATAAAGTGGAACACTTGGTTCAGGAAATGAGACCTACTGGAACAGTAGAAGAGTAGGTGTGGCAGGTCCCCTGTGTCTTTGTTGCAGTTCCAGGACAATGGATCATCTCTGAGTAACATTGTATGGAACTGAGGGAGTTCAAAATGTCCTATGCAGGAACCAATATTTAGTTTGGTACAGGGAGGGGCGATTTTACATGAAGTGACTGATTTCCAGATCAGATCCCAATCATCTAAAGTGATTGAATCAGGCGAGTCTAATTTCTTTAGTAAATTGGAAGTTAACGAGTAGTCTTTGGTTTTAGGAGGTGGTAAAATGTTGAGGTTTGGTGGCCAGTTTTGCTGAAGGAGGAGATAAGTGTGGGTAATAAGGGGTCAGCGTACAACCACTTTGCTATAGAAATACTCTAGTTTTCAATTTAAGTAAGCCATAGAAGTCCAAGTACAGAAAGTTATGCTGTTGTAGGGTTTCTTTGCGGGAGAGAGGGTTTTGTTGCAAACCTACTTGTTTTAAGAAGTGGGTGCCCTTGGATGACCAGGAGGGCCAATACATGGGTGTGCTTTGTATCCTATGTTTGGGATTGTGCCATAGCGAAGCTAATTGGGTTTTCCAATAATTTTTCATTTCTAATAAGGGCCCTTTTGTATTGTTGAAGATATATTTGGCTGGATGTGAGGGTTTGATCTTGGTGGACAAAAGCATGACGAGGTGGAGATCTCAGAGGATCTCCTTCTTAACCAGGAGCCATGAGGGCGTATTTGGACTGAGCACTGAGAGAACCATAGGGACCTCTGTCTGGCTAGGAATGTAGTTTGATACTTACTGAAATCAGCCAGATTAACTCCGCCTAGGTTTGTGGGTAGTCTTAGTTTTTTATGGATATTCTAGGGCGTTTATTTTGCTAAATTAATTTCCCTAGTATGTTGTCTAATTGTTGGTGGAAGTCTTCGAACAGAGAGAGTGGTAACATACTTATCAGTTAATTGACTGTTGGGGTCACCATCATTTTTATTGTTTCTATGAGACCCCACCAGGTAATGAATTTGGGATTCCACCCATCAAGTGATTCTTCTACTTTCTTTAGTGTCAATTACTTGTTGTGTTGTAAGGTTCCAGTTAGATCTGCTCCAAATTCTATGCCTAGATATTTCAAAACCCTAGGTTGGATGGAGATATGACTGGTTTCTATGGTCTTGTTTTCTTTTACTAAACCTACCACTTTGGCTTTATGTGTTTTGTTCAGTTTAGTGACAGTGGCTTTAAGAGCACCCCAGAAAACGGTGGGGGAGACGTCCACAGCTGAATTATCTTTGATGTAGTTCAGTATTGTATTTTTGACGGTGTCCCTAAATGCTGTCTCTTTAATGGACTTGTCTTTAAAATGCCAAATTTTACAAGATGTGCTGTGTTAACCCCAAGTAAAGACAGGGAAATGCATGAATGATCGGAGACTAGTCTAAGCAGGATGTCTGTTGGGTGTATGAGATGTGCGTGGGTGTTGGTAATCAGAAGGCAATCGACTCCTGACGATGATTTGTGTGGAATGGAGAAAAAAAGTATAATCCCTGGTCCCAGGGTGTTGTTTTCTGCAGGAGGCACACAATTTGAATCTTGAGCATAATATAAGGAGCGTTTTATGGGACTTTGGCATCTGGAATGAGAACCTTGATTATCTAGCTAGAGTAGCATCTAGGGGGAGACTAAGGTCACCACCCATGATGATAAATCCATTGTCTGGAATCTGGTTTGGTGGTATAGATAGGGAGTCTCAAAAGTCAGCATCATCGGAATTTGGGTCATAAACATTGAGGACATGGAAGGAGTTGGTATTTGTATAAAGTTTTACAAGGATCCATCTACCTTTGTCCATCATATGTGAGTCCACAAACAGTCCAGATTGGAGGTTTGAGTTCTGAGTCTGGGTCTGTGAGATAATATCCTCTTCTGATATCCACTGTTGTTTTTGAATAGTCTTGCCATATGAATATTTTCTGACCATTCCTTATAATGTGATTAATTTTATGCATATAGTTCAGGATCAAATTGGGGCGTTAATAGCGCTGAGGATGACAGACTATCTGACGTGTGATGCTTTTGCGGTTGGGTTGGATTGAGGGAAGTCAGTGGGCTCGCTCCAGTTCAGATCTTTTTTAAAGGTTAGTTCCGTTACTTGTGGGATTCTCTCTAGGAAGGCAATGAATGAATCCAATGAGTTCTCCGCACCTTCTGGCATTCCGAAAATTCTTAGATTCCCTCAATGGTTTCTTAGATTCCCTCAATGGTTTCTATCTTCCAGTTAGTACTGCCATGTCTCTCTGAATAATTTTGGATGTAACTTGTAGTTTTTTAATGAATTTCTATGAGCTGGCAGATGTGTCTTCCACTGTGTTGCTCTGTGGCTCTGCTTCCGACAGTTTGCTGTTGATGGTGTTGATGTCTGAGCTCATTACGGAGAGCTCTAGTTGCATCTTGACTGTATTGGCCTTGGTGGACTTAGTGAGGTCCTGTTCTTAGGCAACTTTCTTTAGGATCATGTCCATAGTGTTGGTGATATTCCTTTTCCCTTTGATTGGGCAATCTGGAGCCGGAGTCTTCACTTTTGCGTGTTTCAGACTTGCCTTTTATTCTTTTTCAGCAATGGTCAAGCTGCAGAGGGAGTGTCTAAGGGAGCCCTGTGGTTTAATTATGAGCGTGGGTCAGTTACAGTTGGACAGATCTGGGTTAAGCCAGATCGTGGTGGTCACAATAGGTTGACCAAGCAGTATTGCTGGTGTTCCCACTAGGGTGCCGAAGAGATCAATCTGGGCTGGATTGCAGGTAGCCTCAATAAATCTCAATAAGCCGCCAGAACACGCCCAGTCATATCCACACCATACTGATCGTCTTATTAGCATGCAGGTTGCCCGATTATGCACATTCAGAAACACTTCAAACAGTTCTCCGGACTGGCGTGTTGATTGGCAAGTGGGCTTCAGTTTTTGAACGTAGCCTTACGGTTAGAGTGGTTAACCTCGTAGCTGGGGATCCGGGTTCGAGTCTCGGCAACAACGCTCAACATCCTGTGATTCTGGGCAAATCACTTGGGGCCCGATGTAGGTCGGCATTTACCGGTCGGTAACGGCCGATTTCGGCCGTTACCGACCGGTATTTGTGATCTGACATGTAGGTAGGCTTATTTAACAGAATCGGTATATTTACCGATTCAGTAAATTTACCGATTCTGTAAAATACCGATTCGGTAAATTTACCATATCGGTAAATACAGATGTAGGTGGCACTGAAAACAGTGCCACAGGCCATTACCGATTTGTTATTTACCATGTAATACTATTACATGGTAAATAACGAATTCCAGTGTACGTGCACATCTGTGCATGTACACCTGTGCCATGTGGCACACAGACATGCCCTAAGGGCATGTCTGTGTGTCACATGGCACACAAGCCAGAAACAGGGCTGCAACAGGGTGTCAAAGTGACACCCTGTCCCCCTTGTAAAATCGGTAATTTTACCGATTCTGTAATTACCGAATCGGTATTTGCTATTGATTCCTATGGGCTTCAAGGCCCATAGGGATCAATGGCAAATACCGATTCGGTAATTACAGAATGGGTAAATACCGATTCATACCTAATCGGTATTTTTTACAGAATTTTTACCTACATTTGATTACCGATTCATGAATACCGAATCGGTAAAATTCGGTATTTATGAATCGGTAAATCACATTTACCTACATCTAG
Source organism: Lissotriton helveticus (assembly GCF_964261635.1). Lineage (NCBI taxonomy): Eukaryota > Metazoa > Chordata > Amphibia > Caudata > Salamandridae > Lissotriton > Lissotriton helveticus. The sequence goes on along the minus strand of NC_136069.1, from coordinate 904,892,219 downwards.
GCCTTAATCTCCCGCGCTTAACAAAAATGAATGTGTCCAGCTGTAATGAAACTGGTGTTCATGTAGAGCGCTCTGATACCCGATGTCTTGGGTCTAGTTCGCACTATATAAAATTGAAAAAACAAAAAAAATGTTAGAGCTACAATGTTAGTAGTGTTTGAAGTGGGCTGAGGAAACGCTATCGGCTTTTTGCATACCGTGTAAATTACGGATGGAAAAGTAAAGAGACTCACGTTTGGAGCATTTTTAGAAACACAATTGGGTGTTCACTTCTCGACTGGTACGAGATTGGATAGCTGATAGAGGTTGTCAAGACGACATATGTCCAATGCAGTGGCCTGAAATACGTAATGCCCTGAAGAAATTGCCAAAAAGTTGAATGGCAATGAAACATGTCGGCAAGTGGAGTATGGTTGGATAAGTAGTAACCACACTCACTTTTTTAATAATCCACAACCAACACTACGGAGAAAGAATAAAATTGGTTATCCGTGTTGTTTGTGGTTTGTCTGTTGTTTTGACTTCATGTATGTCATTTGTTTTTCTACACTGCATGTTTTTCACAAACACTATTCTTGTTTGTTTACTTGGACACAATTTATTTTGAGCGTGATGGCACCAATGATGAGAACAGGGCAATCCTGGTGAGTACCTGCCAGGTTCCCGTTGGTGGTGCGCCCGTGAGGTGCCATCTCGCTTATACACACTTTTTCTTCAGTCTAACGTGACACCAGGGTGTGTGTTGTTTGTAGTCTTGCAACTGTGATTTTATAAATAGGGACTGAGCAAGTTTTAAACAAGGCACAATGTGGTTGTATCTCCTACCCCAGCAATTGAAATAGGGGAGATAAGTTGCTATGTTTTGCGACATATGATACACCAACAAATATAAAGTTATATAATGCCTAGGGTCTAGGTTCTTTTTTTTGTAAAATAATGAAGTGGGCTGTTATTAATGATGTGTTGTTGGTTCCTGCAGAGACCGGGAGCTCCGTTTGAATTTATGCAGTACTCATGGCTCAAGAAGAAATGTGTAGGACAAGTTAATGATTTGTAGATCCAGACATCTGACCCGACACTACAAGAATGGGAGTAGAGCACATGAGTTTTGCTTCTAGGAAAAGACGTGCTTCGCTGTACCTCGGGTCGTAGCTAGGCCTCCCTCTGCACACCCCTTTTCGCGTTTTTGGGGGTCTGAGGAGAGTCTTCCTGTGCAAGTGCTTATATTCATGGTCCCTGCAATCATGCTATTTTCGTGTCGTTTTACACATTTGCCACATTATTCATCAGCTGCTGCATAATCTGAAGACTTTAACAAAAATAATGTTTTGTTTCTAGCTCACACCGATCAACAGTGACTAAATGTGCGGTTACAAGTTGCAGTGCAATGGAAGGCCCCTCCCAAAGTTTGACTGGTCACCTTTCTATTGAATATTGCTATATCTGGGTGTTAAACTTTTATTAATGAGGTAAAACCGACGCGCAGACAGTTTTAAGGATTGTAAAAATGACAAAATAACGAAGCAATACTATCCCAAAATGCGATGCATTATGCTGCATAATTTTCCTTTTCTTGCCGTCAAATGAAGTCAACTCTGACGCATGGTCGTCCCCGCCACATAGTTCAATTATCCCAGGTTATAATTAACTGGTTCTGCCCTGGGCCTAATGAATTAGTACCCCTCAGGCAGCTGTGCGCATGTTTATATGTATGAACATTTATGTCCCACTTGCTCCCCGGACATTTTGATTTCCAGCAGCAATCGGGGCGAAGAAAACATTTTCAGGATCGAAATTCACTGTCCAGGTGTACACTATAGCACTGTGTGATCTTAATAATGCCCGGCTGTAGCAGCAGAGGTGTTACCGCTCTTTCCTGTCACTTTTCTGTGGGTGGGGGTTATACTGCAAACTACAGACTCTAACATGCCGTCACATCTGTTGCTCGCCCCCCTGCTGCAACCGAGCAGGAAGGACTAATCTTCTCAGACCACTGAGCAGTGATGGGAGATTAGCCCACAACACAATTACACTGAGAGGAAAGCCAGTGGCATAGTGCAAAATGATTCCCCCCCTACACAATGTGATATGGTACACCCGAGTCTCCCATATCTCAGAGATCGTCATTAGTCTTGGGGCTGGATGGGGCCACCCATTGAACAATTTAATGCCCATTGGTAGTGACAGTCGCTCATTCCCAAAACATTATTATATGGCACTGAGGGCCCTTGGAGAATCTGCTCAAACCCTTACAGGAGATTGTGGGAGAGAAAATAATGCCAACTTATTCTTATTTAGGTATCCATACCACAATTTTGTCATTTTAAAGTGCTGTTATCAATGAGTTCTTCTTTTCACAGATTTGATGGTACTCAGTTGAAAGTCCTCGGAAGGATGAAAGGCTCTGTTGGCCTTGGTAGGATTCAAACTTATGGCTTGTAGTCTGGAGCAGGCATTAGCAGTGATTGTTTAACTAATAGAGACAAATTTCCTACTAAATAAGGTAGAAAACAGTCGAAGAGGAAGCAAGATTTCAAAGAATACTGGCGTGGAAATTCTTTTTAAATAGAGAGGGTAAAAGAACATTTGGTATTGCCAATGTGTTTCAGATATTAATAGTATGTTATATGCCTATTTTGCAGGGATGCTGTAGTTGAACATTTGATAGGCACATGCAATGAGCTCTATTTTTTTTACTTCAAAAGATGGCGTTGCCATAATTGTAGGCCTACACCATATGGTGGTGCTTCACTGCTGTTTACGTCTATCAGTGTAATTTTGTTATCTAAAGGTGAGTACATACCCAGTTGAATGTCTGATACTGGACTCCTCAATCAACAATACACATTGCTGCTTCATCGTTGAATAGGGGTTCAAAAATAAGGCGTAGATCAAGGAGATGTTTGTAAGAACTATGTACAAGAGCCCATTGTGGTTTCAGTGGCGATTTTAATTGCATACCACCCATGCAAGACATAAAGATATGATATATGTTACCCTCCTTATCATACTGCACATTACTTATTTTCTGTGCAGGTTCAGTTGGAGGTTGGATAATGGCCGCAGCTTCAGACTTCAGAGCTGAGGAATCAGGTTTGAGTCTCGGCGTCGGCTTAAAATCCTGTCATTCTGGACAAATCGCGTAATCTCCACATGCATACCTTAACTGGTGTTCATTAACAGCGCCAGTGTTGATGATTAAGTGCCGGTGATGAGCACCGGAAACCACCGGCTCAAATTAAGCACTAGCAGGGCCTCCACCATGAGTGTGTAGGCCCTTTGAGAATCAGGTCCTACATTCTTTACTTCAAAATGAAGTCTTTATATTTAAACCCAGGATTCTCAGGGGCAGATTTCTAAACATTTTGTGCTGGGTTTGCATAACAAAAAATGCAAACCTTTTGTTAAGGAAAGTTGTCTCAAAGTAAGGTAAAGCCGTGCTATGCGCTGCTTTGTCTTACTCTTCATCAAGTGGTCGTACTATGGTGGGTACATGGTCGTTTCCCTGCCACCACCCATGGTTTTTGATGCAAAATCTTGTCTACTGAACCAAAAAATAATGTCACTTTAAAGCAGACGTTAAAAGGAGAAATGCTTTTATTTCTCCTAACCTTTCAGACTTTGCATTTGTGCTGCACTGTACAGCACACATCTAAAGTGGAAAAAGTATTCAAGTTTGTCTAGGCATAGTATTTTGTACTGGAATGGTACAATTCCAAGTCAGAATCTATCCTAGACATTATGCATATGCCCTTGCACTATGGTGAAAAGCTGTCCATGTGGCTCTGTGCAGCATAATCGTGTGCCAGCGCTTGGGACAGGACAGGATGGTGCCATATCTCTGTAGATATGGCGCTTTCCTGTTCTCTCTCTGTCACAGAGACAATGCAGAAACTTTGGGAACTGCACTGCGTCTGTGACATGTTTCTAAATCTGGCTTTAGTCTCATATGCTCTGTCTGCCTATATAAGAACCACATTGAAGGCCTGAAGGTGTTAAACATTGATAATGGCTATTGTCCCAGTATCGGTGCATAGAGGAAATCCATGCGACAAAGAGCAACATTGTATATGCTTTCTCTGGTGTGTGGGATGGGGGTGAATCCATCTTCCTAGGAACAGAGAGATTAAATGTAACGCTCTAAAGATTAAACAGGAAACTGACAAGAATGGGGGATTCCTTCAAAGCCCTTGATTTATGCATAGAAATATTCTATTGTACGGCCCAAACCTCGACAACCCTGAGCTAAATGATTATTTTAGCTCAGAGCTACTAGATTGGGAGGGAAATGTTATAATATTGGGAGATTTTAACTGTATAATTGACCATAGGCTCGATACTACACACCGAAAGGTGCTTGGAGACAATATTTCCAACTGTAACAGGGTTTACATATTACTCATCTCCCCACAAACAATACTCATGTATTGTCATGCCATTTATTAACGGCATGGCTCTGGAGAATGCACACATCGAGGTCTGTCCTAAGATCACATCGGATCGTAACCCGATCATGTTAACCATACAGGTAGGAATTGGAGACAGGGATGATCACAGCCCATTCTCATTTCCTCACCATCTACTCAGTAATCTGGAGTATCGATTACACCTCAGAGGGGTACTGGGGAATTAATAAATAATAATAAAGGACCTGCTATGGCAGCAGTAGTCTGGGACTACATGAAGGCATATGTTAGGGGAGTGTGACCCTCCAGTTTATCTTAAATCAAAATAGGCTTATGCATGCAGAAATGCGACAATGTCAGCAGGTGAGGACACAACCCCGCTCAGGTTTTATAAAATCTTTAAGGATATCCTAAAGCCAGAATGTTCTGACTTAATTACATACATCACGGGGTAGGAGATGCCCCTGTATCTTGGAGAATGACTAATAACCTAATATTTCTCATAAAAGGCAAACCACCGGTGGAAGAGAAGCTTGTACTGACCTAAAATCTTTTCTAAAATATTGGTAAATTGCTTGGCCCCTCTTATACATGGTTTAGCTTCAGACCAATAGCATGGGTTTGTCCCAGGCAGAGACACTACGGCTCACGTCAGCACTGCTATAACGGCCTTCGAAGTTTCAAGGAAGATGAAGGAACAGATTGGCATGATAATGCGTGATACCGAGAAGGCTTTTGACAGAGTAACCTGGGAAACATTATGGTCAACAATGAGGGCATTCGAACTTGGAAGTCGGTTCATGTCGCTTATCCAGACACTTTATAAGAAACCTGTAGTTAAGGTTATGTTGAGTGTCATTTTGTCATCTTTATTCTTGGTGCATAGGGGCACTTGCCAGGGTTGCCGACTCTCCCCATTATTATTCGCTCCATATATTGAGCCATTTATCAGTCATCTATTGCAGAATGAGGGTATCCATCCAGTAAACTTAAATGATATGACTCTTAAGCTAACTGACGATATTGCAATTCTTTCCAGCAATCCAGTAGAAGCCTTAGCTTATATCTCAGAAGAAGCGGAGCTTTATGGAGTATTTTCCGGATAAATAAATTTGATTTGTCCAAAACACAGATAATCCTTAATTCTCAACCAGGCATTTTGTTCCCAGTCTCAGGAGACACAGATACGGCTATATACTTAGGCATAAGGCTGAGCTGTTGTGTAGAAGGCATTGTGGGGCATATTACCAACAACTAGCGATAATTATCGCTATGTTGGTTTAGCGGGGATATTTTTATCGCCGAGCTGCGGCGATTTTTATCGCTTAGGAACCTTGCTATTATCAAGGTTTATCTCCTAAGCGATAAAAATCGGCCGAAATGCATGAATATCGCTGAAAAGTCAGCGATAACCATGCATTACCGAGCTAATGCTCTTAAGCCATGTTATCCACCTACCATTGGATAACATGGCTAAGAACTGCTCAGGGGCAGGTGTTAGCTTTTGGAGATATTCGCGCTTAGCGCGAATATCTCCAAAAGTTGGTAATAGGAGATAGCGATGTTAGCGACTGTTTCCAGTCGCTAACATCTTGGCACGCCCACTTTGCATGTCATTAGTGATAAATATCACTGACATGCAAAGCGGGGCCCAAGATGGTCGCTATCTCCTACTAGCTGTCGCTAACGGGTGTTAGCGACAGCTAGGTAATAGGGAGATAATTTTATCTCCGCTTTCTTGGCTTTAAAGCCAAAAAAGCGAAGATAAACCCCCTTGATAATATGCCCCTGTATCTCTTAATTATCAGCCACTCGTAAACCGTGTGATGGACAAATTACGGCATTGGCATTAGCTTCCTCTCAGTAATCTCGGTAGGTGTAATATCATAAAATTGAGTATACTACCCACATTTTTCTATTATCTACAAAAATGTAATGGTTTCCTATTTGAAGTAATGTTTGATAAAGGACACAGATTCTGTATACAATGGTAACAAGGTCTCATGCCGAGGCAGCCTGTCGTCATTACTTAGACATGCCTTCTTTTAGAAATCCCTCAAGCTCTTTTGTAAAGTGCGAGAAATGCCCCCGTATTGAAGAAACCCTCCTTAGATACTTTTTCAAAAGCCACGTGATGTTACTTCCTCAGCATTATATGGCACATGATTTCACTTCCTGTGATATCATTGTAGGAACAAATCGGGTTACTTCCGCTACCTCAGGCGTTCTGGTGAATCAACATCCTTTCTCTTCCTGTAGCGTACCTTACCTGATTCCGTTTTTTGTAATCTAAACGTATTTTTGCTCATGAGCTGGTACTACTTTGTACATCAGAGCACAGTGCAAAGTAAATACATAGCTCGTACAAATAAAAAGGGGATTCCATGTTTTTTTGGGTTGTTAAATACTAATGTTGTTCATGTGTGAAAACATTTTAAGTGTGTAGTGATCAGTTTGCATGCCACCACTTTCCAAAATTGAAGCACCACCTTTTCCCATAGGCGCTTATCTAATCAATGAGGCAGCTTCTTTAAAACACTGTGAAAACTGAAGTGGGTTATGATACACGGTTTAAATCATTATTCACAGATTGGAAATATTTTAAACATATAAGCCTAACCCAGGGAAACATAAATAATGGCATCTTTTAGTTTTAGAATATGTATCAAAGGAGATAAGAACCACTTTCATCTAAACATTTAGCCTGATGCACACGAGTCAAAATTGAAGCTTTTGAGTAAGCAAAACTCTGCAAAAATGGCAAATTTGGTCACCGTGAGGGTTTCAAAAGTGGTTATTCAACATGAAAGTGAAGACTGCTAAAGCTCTGTCACCCAGGACCATATCTACCAGTGCTAGCCCATTCCACGAGGAAAGGTAACGCTCTAGCTCTTTATTAGAACTCTGTGATCTTCAAAGGCAGTTTTCATGAACGTAAGGCTAAGTGATAGTTTGGGTCTTATTGTAATGAGGCTTATCTCAGCTCTGGCTATAAATCTCCTGAGTAAATAGACATTATCAGGGGCCAATAAAAACGCTGCACAGCTGTCTGGTTTGGACACTATATAGCTATTGAAGTGTATTTTGCCATGGACTAGTACGCAGAGGAAGAGTCCCGAGAACCTGATTGGGCAACAGTCTGAAACTGAGATTGACGGCATGTTGTAGCGGCAATGACACTTAAATTGAACCTGCCGCATATGTATTGTTGAGCAATGGTTGTCAGCCCAACCCATGGTTCTCAGGATGTGACTCAGAGGAGGAAGGCTTCTGCTCCCACAATGACACATGCCTCCTCCACAGTCCATCGGCAGAAACTGGGAGCTTAATACCAGACCTGATTCACTCTGAGGCTTATAAACACAGTACTTCCATTATCTACAGGAAATCTGAGCTTGTGACAAGTCTGTACATCACAAGGGACTAACATAGAAGCAGAAGAGTTAGGACAACATCAAACTACTTGATTACTTTTTTAAACAATTGTATTTGTTTTGTAGACATGGAGAGATAATTATTTTTAACCAGAACTTGGTGCAGATTCAATGTATATATAGTTAGCTGTGAATTATAGTGCATAGAGTTTATGTTACAAAAAGGTCATTGATGTCCACTCTACACTACTACTGAATACTCTTGTCGAGATTATATGCTGATGCACCCAAAGAGGTATGTTCCACATTTGCATTGCACCATTGAAGGCGCAGATGCAGAGCAGGTTATCTTCCGGCCCCTCTTGCCAAAGGGTTTGAACAGCACTATCAGAAGCTGGGGAGAAGGGGCAGACAAGGACATTTTCCTAGGGCTCTATTCCTTGAAGCGGACCGCGCCTTAGGGCTTAGGTTGTTGCCATGCACAGCTTGTTTCAGAGCAAAGGTCACTATAATATAATCCAACCCATGCCACAACACAGGCAGTGCCCACATTGATAAGACTCACTCTCAGCCCATTGGGTGTGGGCACCATGGTCAACACTCAAGGTTCTACCTCTTCAATATCAGCACCAGTAGGGCAATAGCAGCGTGCCCACTCCCATAATTCTCAACCATCCACCTGTGTTGCATCCTGTCAGGAAGTGCTGGGCTGCAAAGGACGAGGAGAACAGCACTTAACTCAGCCCGGGCCACTGACGCCTCTTGAGTCATTAATAAAATCTCAGGAACAGAAGGGGTGACGTTCACTAATTCTAATAAAGTCCACTGTGTGACAGTGATATAATCTAAAGTGTTATACACAAATTTTGCCTATGCATACACTCGTGATGGTCATTTACATTCGTAAAAGTATATAAAGAAAAGCAAAATTGTTGGAACAAAGACAGCACTGATAATCAGATTCCTTGACACTAGGTATCCATGAGTTTCAAGGTTTTAATCGTTCCACAACCAGCCGACACGTGTTTCGTCGCGTTCGGAACAGAGTGTTCGCGACTCCTCAGGGCTTGCCTATGCAGAGTAAACCAAATTGAGGTCGTTCCACCAGTGATACTTCCGACCCGGCGGGGCCCGTGACCGTTCCTTGCCAGTGAATATCGTGAAATAACGTTATGATAAAACCCGGTGTGTGTACACCATCCGGGCTTCCTGATTGGGTGGAGACTCCAGGGATAATCGTTTTTGTGTTGTTCAGAATGAGTAGCGTTCTCTTAAAACGTGAGAATGTCCCTAGAACCTGGGAAACTCCTCGCACAGTATTGGAGCGGATAACCCTCAATCGGTGCTGAAATATTCCAAAGACGCCGTGTACGCCACGCCCAGTGTCCCGGTTCACCTAGCTCCGTGTATCTAAAGTGTTAAATTGAAACAATCTAAAATATGGTTTCTTTGAGATGTCCAGGGTGAGCTAAGTGCTTTGTCATCATCCTCTTTAATAAAGTTAAAGTTCACCGACGGCAGTGACAATCTGACCATAAAACTTGTGCTCAATCTCTTCTACTGAAAATCAGTTGAGGAAAGGCACCCTTTTTGCTGTGAATTTTCTCCGAAGAGAAGTCTCAGATATTATGTTGAAAGGATGTCCAGAATAGAGAAGTTCCAATTAGATAAGAGACACTGGAACACAGTATGAACACCTTGGATCAAAAGTCAACTAATTCGGAATTTGAGGCTAGAAGTCGGCAAGGTGTAAATAGATATCTTCTTTACCAAACTAGGCAGTCCTGCCAAGTTTCCCATGCCAATGCATAAGTAGCTCATCCAGTCCAGGTTTTGTCTTTGCCTTCTGGAAGTTCCAGTCTTGTGTATTCCGTTATAAAACATGGGACTAAACGTTCCATAATTCAAAGAAAAAAAGACAGCAGCTCATGTGCATAGACTACAGAAACCCAGCAGCAATGACTGGGTGGATTGTCCAGGAGAGTTTACCGGTAAGGAATGGAGAACGTGTGAAAATAATCTTAACTTTGGGGATGCTAGAAGAAACCTCGTTAAATGCAAGAAAATAGAAAGCCATTGGAAAAGCCAATAGGTCTGGCTCTGGCATGCTGCTGCAATGCTTAAACTTTTTATATATTTTTTATTTTATTGGAAGCATATGCAATAAAAAGAAAAACAAAACAAAATAGGCTGCCACTTAATGTGACCACTATATGATTTAAATACAAATTATGAATTTAAAAACTTTACTGATTTGGCTATTGCTGTTTATTTATTTTTTAAACAAGCCTTTCAGTTGTGACATGCATTTTAGAATTAATTTTTATGACGGTAACAAGAATAAATTATCCCCACATGAAGTACACAAATTACAAGCAGCTACAAGGCCACTTAAAACCCCATATAACAGCAACTTTAAAAAGAGACTGGAAATAAATTGCTATGTAACTGGGGACCTAAAGGGCAGGCAAAAGGATGCTTTGTAAAGATAATATACAAAAATAAAATTAAAAATATCTTTGCCATTGAAGAGAAAGGATCTGTTTTTAAGTGTAAGTGAACATTGTACACACGCTTTGCACTGGCATTCAAAGTGAAGGAAACCAATGAGTGAAGTGGGCTGTCTCATTGCCCCCTACTGGATGCTGTGATGGATGGAAGCAAAAAGTGAATGACAATTCACATACCAGTGGATGAAGCCACCTGATCAAAGGCCCCTCTTTGTACGTATGTTATGTATAAATATTTTGTAACTCAATCAAATGTAGGGAGGCTGTTCCTGGGCAGGGGAGAAGGGGGAAGGAGAGGCTGGAGAATTGGAAGGTTCCAGGGAGTCTTCCACTTTGGAAGATAAACCCTCACACACCCAAATGTGTGTCATGCTTCTTCATAGGGCATTTGCTCCTCATGGGGACGGCACTCCAATGCCTCACGGGACCCGCTAGAGGGCTCTTTATTTGAGATCTTCACTTTTTGCCATTTTGTGAGTGCAGGAATGTGAGAGTAGTGTAGCATGTGAAAGAAAGTAAGTTGAAACTACCTAAGAGGTGACCTGTAGTTTTATTTAGATGGCAGCACTAGTAGAGATGAAAACCATCATGTGGTTGCCATCAGCCAGGGAATTTATGACCCGTGATAGTTCCACAGCGATTGATACAGGAGTTCCTTTAAATTTAGGTTGACATGTTTTACGCCTTTTTTGGCCCCTGTGGGGTCCGTGGCGTTTCCTCAGGACCAGATTGTGAAATCTATTACCCTACACTTCAGCGGGAAAAATCGTTACAATACATTATACCTATGTGTGTAATAAGTCTGAATCTCTAATTCAACCCATCTAGCATCGCCTTAAGGTAGATGAAGGCAGAGGACCGCGTGTGGCTGCGGTATTAAGTCCGGCGCGGCTTAGCGTCCTAGACCTACCCTATTTGCCCACCCGTAGGTGGGAATACAATAATCTTGCAAGGCAACTAAAGCTATCGCAAAGGTAAGATCTATAAGAGGGCTTGGAAATATTTTGTCACAGCAAACGAAACAGGCCTCTGAGTGAATTAAAGTTTTTTAATTTGTTGAGACAGGTTCTTTGAATCTCAGGATGGCTGCAGACATTTGGACTGTAGTAAAACAATGGTTTAATACCTGTCTATGCTATAGTCTAATAAAGTCTACTGCGTGCAGTGACGTAATCTAATGTAGTAAAATGAAACATCTAAAATATGGTTTCTTCTATTTAAAAGTCCCTTTCTGTAAATAAAGTGGAACTCAACGAGACTTGCAGCAGAGCGGAAAGTTCAGGCTGAAGTGTTGTTCTGCTAATCCTCCTTAACCCCTTCGACGCTAATGACAAAGCCAGCTCGTCATGGGCGTTACCTGCGCTACGCGGATGACGAGCTGGCTTTGTCATAAATAGCGCGATTTTTAAAAATCAGCGCACAGCGGGAAAACGCGGTAGCGCGGTAGCGGTTAATATATGTACAGTTTTTGTTCTAGATGTTGAGCGCAGATTTGCAGACAACAAAGGTATGACCATCAGTTTGAAGTTGATTTGAGTGGTAGTTGGGTGATTTATTTATGAGATGTTGGTACTGGGCAAAGTGGTATCTAGGATGTACTAGCTACAAGACCCCTGGGACTGTATTTTGTTTTCTACTCAAGACAGGTGTGGCTACGTTAAAAACAGCCAGAGGAGCAGCACTCATTGATAAAACCCTAGCTAAAGTCAGAACAGAGAGCACTCTTTGGCAAAGCCCTAGATAAAGTCAGAGGAGACTTCGCAATCCCATCCTGTCACCAGAGGAGGGTACGAAAACCCCACAACTCCTGTGGGAGTAGATACCAATACGCAGGCTGAGGGCATGTCGTGAGGGCTTAACTCTGGGGGAAGTGGCAGACCATTATCACATCCACAGAAGACCTGGCTTTCAGGTGATCTCTGACCCTGCTCGCAGGGCCGGTCGCTCCACGCACCGCGCGGACGCCCCCGTGAGTGCGCCCAACTGATCACCGCTGCTGCCCGAGTTCGCCGCTACCCTTGCTAAGTTCTCTGTACTTCTGCTGTATTTTGTGTATATAGTTTGTGCCCTGTAATTGTGTCACTGTATTATACTTTGTGCCCCTGTACTGTATTGTACTTTGTGCCCCTCGCCGCCCTTTCGTGACCGTCTATTTCCCGCTCTGTGACCACCCCAGCTCCCCACCGCTGCTCCCCTGCAGCCCGCCCCTTTTCTCCTCTCCCCCCTCCGATTCGCCGCCCTGCTCCCGCTTCCCAGCTGCTCCTCCCTGCCACTTGCCCATTTATGGCGGGGACCGCGAGGTGGTGAGCTGTGACCTCTGACCCTGATCGCAGTGCCGGTGGCTCCACGCACCGTGCGGCCCCCCCGTGAGTGCGCCCAACTGATCACCGCTGCTGCCCGAGTTCACCGCTACCCTTGCTAAGTTCTCTGTACTTCTGCTGTATTTTGTGCATATAGTTTGTGCCCTGTAATTGTGTCACTGTATTATACTTTGTGCCCCTGTACTGTATTGTACTTTGTGCCCCTCGCCGCCCTTTCGTGACCGTCTATTTCCCGCTCTGTGACCACCCCAGCTCCCCGCCGCTGCTCCCCTGCAGCCCACCCCTTTTCTCCTCTCCCCCTCCGATTCGCCGCCCTGCTCCCGCTTCCCAGCTGCTCCTCCCTGCCACTTGGCCATTTATGGCGGGGACCGCGAGGTGGTGAGCTGTGACCTCTGACCCTGATCACAGTGCCGGTGGCTCCACGCACCGTGCGGCCCCCCCGTGAGTGCGCCCAACTGATCACCGCTGCTGCCCGAGTTCGCCGCTACCCTTGCTAAGTTCTCTGTACTTCTGCTGTATTTTGTGTATATAGTTTGTGCCCTGTAATTGTGTCACTGTATTATACTTTGTGCCCCTGTACTGTATTGTACTTTGTGCCCCTCGCCGCCCTTTCGCGACCGTCTATTTCCCACTCCGTGACCACCCCAGCTCCCCGCCGCTGCTCCCCTGTGGCCCGCCCCTTTTCTCCTCTCCCCCCTCCGATTCGCTGCCCCGCTCCCGCCTCCCAGCTGCTCCTCCCTCCCACTTCGCCATTTATGGCGGGACCGCACGTACGCGCAGCGAGCGTGCCGATTGCGCGCCGAAGGCGCGCCAAAGGCTAGCCCGTCTGTGCCCGTCCGTGCCTGGACCATGCCCAGTGCCAGAACCTCTGGCCCCCAACGATGCCAGCCCACACGACGGACCTACAACGCCGCCACCCTCCACGCACTCAACGCCGGGCGAAACCCCGCCTGCTACCGAGCCAGCCTGAAACGCACCCACGGACCCTTCACCTGCCAAGCCTGCAAATTCACCTGCCTCCGAACCTGCACCGCCCCCGCCAAGCCAGGCACCAGCAACAATCACCTCAAGTGTATTCTGCTCAACACACGCTCCGTCCACAGGCACGCCGTCGAACTCTGGAACCTCCTCGACACAACATCACCAGACGTCGCCTTCCTCACAGAAACCTGGATGAACGCCTCCTCAGCCCCCGACATCGCCATAGCCATCCCGGATGGCTACAAGATCGCCCGGAGGGACCGCGTCAACCAAACCGGAGGAGGCATCACCATCGTCCACAGAAACACCATCCGAATCACGACCAACTCCGACGACACGCTCACCGCCGCCGAGCACCTTCACTTCCAAATACACACCGACCCCAAGACCACCCTCAGAGGCACTCTCATCTACAGACCCCCGGGACCACGCACCCAATTCAGCGAAGCCATCGCAGACTTCATCAGCCCGCACGCCCTCACCTCCTCAGTCTACATCCTCCTAGGGGACCTCAACTTCCACATGGAGAACAACAATGACAGCAACACCACCACCCTACTGGACAACCTCGCCAACCTCGGACTCAAGCAACTGGTGGACACCCCCACCCACTACGCCGGCCACACGCTAGACCCCATCTTCTCCTCCAGCGAGCACATCTCCTTCAGCCACTCCACTGGACTACACTGGACAGATCACAGCTGCGTCCACTTCAACTTCAGGAGAACCACGACCCACCACCACCCGCAACAGGTTCCCCTCAGAAGCTGGAGCAAGATCACTGCCGACCAACTTACCACCTCCCTCAGCCAGCACCCTCCCACCAACACGACGGACCCCAACGAAGCAGCCCGCAACCTCACACAGTGGCTCACCAACTGCGCCGATGAACTCGCACCACTGAAGAACCCCCCCAGCAGACCCGGCAGCAAGATAGCCTCGTGGTTCACCAATGACCTCAAAAACTCGAAGAAGACCTGCCGCACCCTCGAGAAAGCCTGGCGCCATGACCAGACAACAGAAAACATGATAGCCCTCAAGAACGCCACCCGCAAACACCACCAGCTGATCCGCTCCACCAAAAGGACAACATTCAAAGAACGACTGGACAACAACACCCACAACAGCAAGGAACTCTTCAGCATCGTTAAAGATCTCTCCAACCCCAGCACCTGCAACAACGACATCACACCCTCGCAAGACCTCTGCGACTCACTCGCCTCGTTACTTCACCGCAAGATCGCCAACATACACAACAGCTTCGGCGCACAGACCACGCACCCAACCTCCGAACCAGCGGCCCCCACCACCACCCTCTGCACCTGGACCCCGGTCAGCACCGAAGACACCACCCGCACGATGAACACCATCCACTCCGGCTCCCCAACCGACCCCTGTCCACACCAGATCTTCAACAAAGCCGACTCCATCATCGCGCCCCAACTCCGGGACATCATTAACAGCTCCTTCGCATCCGCCACCTTCTTGGAGAGCTGGAAACATGCCGAGCTCAACGCCCTCCTGAAGAAACCTACCGCGGACCCCACGGACCTCAAGAACTACCGCCCCATCTCGCTCCTCCCTTTTCCTGCCAAAGTCATCGAGAAGACCGTCAACAAACAACTCTCTGCCTTCCTCGAGACAAACGGATCCCTCGACCCCTCGCAGTCCGGTTTCCGAGCAAACCACAGCACCGAGACCACCCTCATCGCAGCCACCAACGACATCAGGTCCCTGCTCGACAACGGGAAAACAGCTGCCCTCATCCTCCTGGACCTCTCAGCAGCCTTCGACACTGTATGCCACCGCACCCTGATACAGCGCCTCAGCTACACCGGAATCCAAGGAACGGCCTTGGAGTGGATCATCTCGTTCCTCGCCGGAAGAACCCAGAGAGTCCGCCTCCCCCCGTTCCGATCCACGGCCACCGAAGTCATCTGCGGCGTTCCGCAAGGATCCTCGCTCAGCCCCACCCTCTTCAACGTCTACATGAGCCCCCTCGCAGCCAACGCTCGCCAACACAACCTAAACATCATTTCCTACGCTGATGACACCCAGCTGATCCTCTCCCTTACCAACGACCCCGCCACCGCCAGAGCCAGCCTCCAGGAAGGAATGAAAGACGTCGCGGAATGGATGAGGCTCAGCCGTCTGAAACTGAACTCAGACAAGACGGAAGTCCTCATCCTGGGACCATCCCCCTCCGTCTGGGACGACTCCTGGTGGCCCCCTGCCCTGGGCACCGCCCCCAAGCCAATGGACTAGGTACGCAACCTGGGCTTCATCCTGGACTCCTCCTCCACGATGACCAAGCATGTCAACGCCATCTCGTCATCCTGTTTCAACACCCTGCGCATGCTCCGAAAGATCTTCCGGTGGATCCCCACCGAAACCAGGAAGACGGTCACCCAGGCCCTCGTCACCAGCTGACTGGACTACGGGAACACCCTCTATGCTGGTACCACAGCCAAACTCCAGAAAATACTCCAACGGATACAGAACGCTTCTGCACGACTCATCCTGGACATCCCCGTCACGGCCACATCTCTGCCCATCTGAGAGACCTGCACTGGCTCCCCGTCAGCAAGAGGATCACGTTCAGACTCCTCACCCACGCACACAAGGCTCTCCACGACTTGGGCCCCAAATACCTCAACAGCCGCCTCACATTCCACACACCCACCCGCCAGCTCCGATCCGCCAGCCTCGCCCTCGTCCCACGAATTTGTAGAAGATCCTTCTCCTACCTGGCGGCCAAGACATGGAACTCCCTTCCCACCCACCTACGGCTGACCCAGGACCATCTCTCCTTCAGGAAACAACTCAAGACCTGGCTGTTTGAGCAGTAGTGACTCCCCCTCCCCCCCAGCGCCTTGAGACCCTAGCGGGTGAGCAGCGCGCTATACAAATTCGCTGATTGATTGATTGATTGTGTGGCTCTGACAGTCCTTCCACCTCAGCCACTTTCATAGCCCTATGCAAGTTAGAGATCAACGATCTGCCATGTGCCAGCCTCATCACAGAAACCGTAGTTTCAGTCTCTTTAGGAGAATCCTGAAACTCCCACTATATCTCCCTAGCTGGTTTTAGCAATATTGCATATTGCCAGCAGCGACCGGTGCAGGTAAGCACGGTGGGGCTGTGGGGCGGGGCAAGGGGAATGTTGACAAATGATGGAATAGGGCAAATTAAATAAATAAATATCTCTGATTCTGTCGCCTGCCAACATTCCCCCGCCACACTGCCCCACCGCGCTTACCAGAGCTATGCCTCAATGAAGATGAGGAATGGACAGTTTGGGAAAATTGTACTCCACAGTGTAACTTCCCACTCTCCTACACCGTGCCATTGGTATATCCCACCCAATACGTTTAAATGTCTGTATGTAATATGTACATATGTCCATATTAGGGGAAAACAGTGGCCTGTATGGGTAGTGTTGAAGGCCAGAGCTGCTGACTTTGGCATTGGGGAACCAGGTTTGAGTCCCAGATTCTCCCAGTTCAACCCCTCTTCAGTCATCCAACCACAAGATGTAATTTTGCAACCAAATGGTATGCCTCTAAATTATTCAGCCCTATTCTCCCAACCCTTCTTTGGTGTTTCTAATTTCACCCTACTTCTTTTACCTGCCCATACCAGTGATACCAGTAGACTGTTTAACTCCCTGAACAGTTTGGGTCCCAAAGCAGAAAAACATTTGAGCGCTAAATGCTCACCCCATGACCTAATAATGGCAGGGTGTTTCTTAATCGGACATTATTTGTTAACCTCTCGAATACTGTATCCGTATTGTGAGCATATCGTCCTTGCAAGTGAGTGAACTGTGTACGCAAGTTTCTAAGCCATTTAACTTTCTATAGTAGTCTTGAGGCATTCTTTTCCAGGTACCACAGTCAGCGACCATCAGGGGAAATAATTGACTCAACTCTTGATTAATCTGGAGCTCGGATTCCACCTTGAGGAGGTCCCATTATGCCAGTAACGTAGGCACTGAGACTGCCGGCTGGCTCAGATATATTAAATCATCGTCCACATACATTGACACTATGGGGCATATTTACAAGAACTGACACATTGGCATTGATGCATCAGATTCTTGCGCCTGCCAAGAATGCCCTAATGACACCATGGATGCACTGTATTTACAATACAGTGCTTCATGGCGCAAGGATTCATGGATCCGTCAGAAATTCTGAAGCATCTTTTGTCACTAAAGTGGTGTATTGCTGGTCGTAAGACTGGCGCAACTCCAGTAATGCGTCAGAAGACAGGCGAGTCCCATGTTAAAAGCCCTGCATCAATCCTTACACCTGGTTTGAGAAGACGTAGGGATTTTGACGCACTCAAGTCATAGAGTAGCGCAGTGAAACATTGTAAATTTCCCTGTATCAGTTCTACATTGCTTTTAATGTGGGAACACCGACTCGGCATACATCTGCATCTGCCTGAACTCCTGGAAGATATGCTTCTACCCTAGGGTGTCGAAAGAACTTTTCAGTATCAAAGACTGCAAGCATAAAGTGCTGTGCCAAATCTTGCAAGGCATGTACTGAATGTGTATGCCATTGTAAATTTCGGGTGACGCTATGTCTAGGGAGAAACCAGCAAGACCCCTATAGGTATCAGTCTCGTAGCTAATACTGAGATTATAATTTTTGTATCAGAATTTATCATTTAAATCAGTTTATATGAAGCAATTTCTAGTGGGTCCCTAGCTGGCTTTGGAATGAATATATTATGGCTTCCACCAATCTGTCTGCCAGTATCGATGAGTATTGTTTAATGTTGATAAAATTCTGCCGGGAACCCGTCGTTTCCAGGTGTTTTCCCAGACTTAAGGCGTTTTATAGCCCCCACTACTTCCACACGAGTGATCAGGCCCCCTAGTAACTCTCTTGCTCTAAGTGAGTTAATTCCACTGAGGCCAGGAACTCAGCTATTGCAGTATTCAAAGGCACGATCTCTCTTCACATAGACCTTTGCCATGTGACTGGTTAAAATTGCCTTGATTCTTGTTTGCGTGCCTCTAAATTATTCAGCCCTATTCTCCCAACCCTTCTTTGGTGTTTCTAATTTCACCCTACTTCTTTTACCTGCCCATACCAGTGATACCAGTAGACTGTTTAACTCCCTGAACAGTTTGGGTCCCAAAGCAGAAAAACATTTGAGCGCTAAATGCTCACCCCATGACCTAATAATGGCAGGGTGTTTCTTAATCGGACATTATTTGTTAACCTCTCGAATACTGTATCCGTATTGTGAGCATATCGTCCTTGCAAGTGAGTGAACTGTGTACGCAAGTTTCTAAGCCATTTAACTTTCTATAGTAGTCTTGAGGCATTCTTTTCCAGGTACCACAGTCAGCGACCATCAGGGGAAATAATTGACTCAACTCTTGATTAATCTGGAGCTCGGATTCCACCTTGAGGAGGTCCCATTATGCCAGTAACGTAGGCACTGAGACTGCCGGCTGGCTCAGATATATTAAATCATCGTCCACATACATTGACACTATGGGGCATATTTACAAGAACTGACACATTGGCATTGATGCATCAGATTCTTGCGCCTGCCAAGAATGCCCTAATGACACCATGGATGCACTGTATTTACAATACAGTGCTTCATGGCGCAAGGATTCATGGATCCGTCAGAAATTCTGAAGCATCTTTTGTCACTAAAGTGGTGTATTGCTGGTCGTAAGACTGGCGCAACTCCAGTAATGCGTCAGAAGACAGGCGAGTCCCATGTTAAAAGCCCTGCATCAATCCTTACACCTGGTTTGAGAAGACGTAGGGATTTTGACGCACTCAAGTCATAGAGTAGCGCAGTGAAACATTGTAAATTTCCCTGTATCAGTTCTACATTGCTTTTAATGTGGGAACACCGACTCGGCATACATCTGCATCTGCCTGAACTCCTGGAAGATATGCTTCTACCCTAGGGTGTCGAAAGAACTTTTCAGTATCAAAGACTGCAAGCATAAAGTGCTGTGCCAAATCTTGCAAGGCATGTACTGAATGTGTATGCCATTGTAAATTTCGGGTGACGCTATGTCTAGGGAGAAACCAGCAAGACCCCTATAGGTATCAGTCTCGTAGCTAATACTGAGATTATAATTTTTGTATCAGAATTTATCATTTAAATCAGTTTATATGAAGCAATTTCTAGTGGGTCCCTAGCTGGCTTTGGAATGAATATATTATGGCTTCCACCAATCTGTCTGCCAGTATCGATGAGTATTGTTTAATGTTGATAAAATTCTGCCGGGAACCCGTCGTTTCCAGGTGTTTTCCCAGACTTAAGGCGTTTTATAGCCCCCACTACTTCCACACGAGTGATCAGGCCCCCTAGTAACTCTCTTGCTCTAAGTGAGTTAATTCCACTGAGGCCAGGAACTCAGCTATTGCAGTATTCAAAGGCACGATCTCTCTTCACATAGACCTTTGCCATGTGACTGGTTAAAATTGCCTTGATTCTTGTTTGCGTGTAAACCAATTTCTCCTCATCATCCTGCAGTTGTAGTATTGGTTCCGTGGAGTGTTCGTGTCTCAATAGTCTAGCTAATAGGGCACCCAATCTATCCCCCTCTCGGTGCAGCCTCTGTCGTATTTCTCTCGGCGTTTCCATGTTTCCAGCAACTCAGCCTTTGCGCCGTGCTAAACATCAAGTGTTTGTGGGTCGGCTCATAATTTCTTTTCTAATCTGGACAGGTTACCCTCCTGTTTCTTGATATCTGTCAAGAGTTGTTGCCTTACACCATATGTCGTGTATATACATACCGCCCGTAGTACCACTTTCATGGCTTCCCATTCATATGCTCTATTCGTGGCCGTTCTCCAATCATCCTCAAAATATTTCGTTAGCACCACTGAGACTGCTTTATCAAATGGTGGGTCCTGTAATGCCTCCATTTGTAGGCGCCACAGGGATATGGCCATTCTGGGTTTCTGGCCCTCAAAGTAAATCAAAATTGGAGAGTGATCTGAAATATATCTTGCTTGGTAAGTTATCCCCCTTACTTCCCCTGCTAATGTTGGTGAGATTAAGCAGTAGTCCAGTCTACTAAATGTGTTGGTGGCTTGTGTGTGGCAAGAGAAAGTTTTTTGTGTAGGTATGTGCTCCCTCCATACATCTAGAAGGTGCGTTTCCTGTAACATGTCTGTCAGTGTTCCCGTCATACGTGGTTTAGTATGTAACCGAGGGGGTTCTCGATCCATATTCCCATCTATAACACGCTTTACATCTCCCAACATTATTGACGCCTCTCCCATGCACGGCACAGCTGCCCTCATAACAGAGCATATACATTAATAATACATAGTTCTTACCCCTCTAATGTGCCCTGCAGAATCACATAGCGTAGTTCGGAGTCTATTATCTGGTTGAGAGGTTTGAAGGGGACCCCCAGTGCTACCTATATTTAAGCCCCTCTTGCAAAACCCGAATATGAAGTAGCAAATAACTGACCCTACAATCTGAGTCTAATACACAGGATTGTGTCCCCCCACACATGAGCTTCTTGTAGACATGCAATCGCCACTTTATACCTCCTCAGATATGCATAAACCATTCTATGTTTCTCATAGGCTGCCAACCCCTGGACATTCTATATGAGCGCTTTTACTGCTAACCCTGCCGTTTTCACCAGTAGTCTATATCATCTCCACCTCCCAGCAACACAACTGCTTCCTTCACAGACTGCTTGTGTGTTTTGAATAACATTCCTACAGACTCAGCTAAAGGACTCTGTGTACTCAAGGACATCCAACATACCCCTCCCCCTACCCCATGGACAACCCAC
Source organism: Lissotriton helveticus (assembly GCF_964261635.1). Taxonomy (NCBI): domain Eukaryota; kingdom Metazoa; phylum Chordata; class Amphibia; order Caudata; family Salamandridae; genus Lissotriton; species Lissotriton helveticus. Next base: position 904,870,820 of record NC_136069.1, on the reverse strand, counting down.
CTACACCCAGACCAAGTTCGCCGTGGCCACCCCATTCCTCCCCGGTTAACTTTTGCACCTAGATTACGAATTAAAGTCCGTTCCTGCTAAGCTACCAGCAACCGGACCGCTAGTCGGGCGTGAGACACAGGTTCCGGGCCATGATACAGCCCCTACGGGACATGAACAGGACCTTCCACGCACCCCCCCAGGAGCCACCCAATTAAGATCCCTCAAACTCCCCATATCACAGCTCTATTACAATATCCACATTACAAACACTAATCTGAAAAAACCTGAAAAATCATCAGTAGAGTTCAGTGACCCCTTTCAAGATGCATTCGCATTTGACAGGAGGGTATCTGGAACCATATCTTGTGAACCAACCATCGAGTCCTGGGTCCCTTCCAGCTGCAAAGTTCCATCTGTTTGTACTCTTATTCTTCCAGTGCTGCCCTCACGCTCTCCTTGTGTCTTCCAGACCATTCAGGCTGTGTTGTTTGCTCAACCTCCCCTGCGCCATGACCTATCAGCGCTCCCTTGGGGACCCAGCCCAGTGTCCGCAAGGCCTGTCTCATCCATCCATGCCGTTGCTGCCTCGGCAGACATGAATACATTGGATTTCCTTTTATGCTCCAACCGCAGTCTAGCAGGATACAAAAGGCTGTACTTCAGACCAGCCTCCCTCAGTCTACATTTCACCGCTAGGAATGTACGTCTTTGCTCTTGAACACGTTGAGTATAGTCTGGGAAAATCACAATGTGATGTCTTTAAAAAGTCAGACTTACTTTTGCTCTGATGACCTGAAGAATCATGCCCCGATCTCTAAGGTTAAAGAATCGGGCTATGATGGCCCGTGAGGGGGCACTTGGATGGGGGACCGGCCCCGATGGGTGCGCTCAATGGTAAAAAACTTTGATTGTGTTTTAGGGGCGACTTTGTTGACAATCCACGCCTCCAGGAACAGGTCAGTGGCCGGGCCCTCCGCCTTTTCCGGAAATCCGATAAAGTGCAGATTGTTTCTTCATGAATGTCCTTCTGCTCCTTGTGCATTCATTTAGCTGCGCCACTCATTGCTGTATGCGCACTATAGAATCTTTGAGCGATCGTACCTCTTGCTGCATATTCTCAACGTTTTGTTCCGTAGCAGTCACTCTGGCTGAGACCTTATAAAGATCACACAGCAATAGGTTCATCTCTATGGCCACAGCATTGATTCTGTGCACTACGTCTTCTCTGGATGATTGAATCACCACCATAATCTCTATTAGGGATGGGGACTTATCTGAGAAGTCCCTACTGCGTCTAACTGTACGTCTGGGTTCACGGCCACCCTGGCCAGGTCCAGAGGGCACGGCTGTGGTTGTACGTAGTTGGATAACTTATTGGTCTGCACCTTGCTTAACTTGTCCTTCGCAATCTCGATGTGTCTGCAAGACCGGTATTCTCCTTTGAGGTTTGGTGTGGATCCTGCCATGGGTCGCGGCCACTTGGAGAAGTGACTTCACCGTCAGATAATAACTACTTATGGGTCATCTCCCCTCACCCCCTCAGAACCAGACTCTTCCACTAATAAAGGCCCGGGTTCTCACAAATCAGCTCACTCCAGTGTTCCTCATGCAGCCCCTCTCATCCGACGTGTAGATGTGGGCACTCAGGCAAGACTTATTGTGAGCCTATGCGCCTCGGTCTGTGTCCTGTAATATGGGCCCTGGTCTTTTTTATTTTAATTTTATATACTGTGCTTGCAACTCCAGACCATGGTTCTCTGCCCTCGCAATTACTTCTATGTGAGGCAAAAAGATTCAGGTACTCCTTCCTTCCGCTCCGTGTAAGAGTCCGGCCGTGCACTCTCCACTTCCAATAGGGTGTTGCCAGGTAGCTCCTCAGTTTGCCCCCATAGAACTTTACATTAACGAGCCTCAGGCCCTTTCTTGCCCCTCGTGAGGAACTTTCCTTATGGGAAAAGGGATTTTTTTGTTATTTAAAAACAATTAGCTTAAAGTACAGCAACACATAAACGTCTGAGTTTATTAAATTCAACTTAAATCTAGATTTATTACCTTCCTTATACATATATACCTTCCATGTGGATGTATGACATTACAACGCATGCTTTTACATCGCATGCTTTTACAACGCAGTTTTTACAACGCATACCATTACAACGCATAGTGCTTTGGGGCGCAGGATAGTGAATAGTTTAATTTACTATTCCAACTCCAGTCCCCGTGGATAGTAGGGAAGGTGTTGGATAGTACATTAAACCTATTCCCTATCCTAGAGCGCCCCCCAGCGCAATGCGTTGTAATGGTTTGCGTTGTACAAGTTGCGTTGTAAAGGATGTTTCCCCTTCCATGTACTTGTGCTTCTTCATATGTATTACTTTACTCCGAATTCAGCATCTTCAATGCACTACCCCATATCTCACCCAATACCTCTCTAAATATATCCTCTACCTCCCCTCTCTGACTTATCCCAAACCTCATTCCTGTTGTGACTTAATTCTCCCTAGTGCATCCTCTTTTTAGTTGCTCAGCCAGAATGAATGTGATGCCTGCGTGGAATGTTGGAATGCCTGATGACAGTGTGATTGGAATGTGAGCGTGCTTGTTGGGATGTGAGGAATGACAGTTGAAGAGTGAAGGCTGAGCAACAACCATCTAGCTCCTGGTGAGATGTCCATGACTTATATCTACTGAAGCAAACAATAAACCTCTACAGGGTAATATTTCATGGCTACCTCTTGTCATCCTTGGAACCTACTTATAACAATTCCACTACACTCTCCAATGCACTACCCTATTTTCACTCAATACCTCGCTCAGTATATCCTCTACCTCCATTCTCTGACTCATCCCCAATCCCATTCTACTCCTATGATCTCCAAAATAACCCTTTCTAGACTCTTCTCTCCTCTACCCCTCCTTGCATCATCTCAAACATCATTTACTACTCAGATCTCCCAAACAAGCTTTTCTAAACCCTTCCCTCATGTATCTCTCCTAGACTAATCCAACACCTCATCACTCTCCCTATTCTGGTTCAAGAAACTCTTCTTCCTCCATCTCTTCTTTACTCCTCCCAAACCTCCTCCTACTGCTATAAACTTCAAATAAACACTTTCTAGACCCTTCCCTCTTCTATCATTCCAGCAGATTTTGTCAAAGTGGATAGTAGCACTAACTACAATCCGATCAAAACATCGCAGGGACATGAATTTAATTGAAAATCAATTCCTAATTCAAATTGTAAATTTTATATGACCAGGTTTTGTTTTAACACATTACATTTACAAGTGGCCTTTCCCAGGGTGGTTGACCAAAACAGTTATTTGCCAAGTTGCCCTTGTGATAATACTTCTAAACAAAGCACCATGCACCTTATTCTCTTTTGCCATTTATATTCCTTTCATCGGAAGCGTTTTCTGCCCCCAATTCTGCGCAGGTCTAAGAAATGATCTCACAAAGCGACGTTTATCTTCTTTGAAAAATGTGTGTAATTTGGAACTTTGTTTTGCAGTGGTCAATTTTCTTCATTGGGCACTGAGGATAAGAAGTAGATATGGATCTGTGTAATGCACTTTATTTATTGTATTTGGCTACTTTTGTACAAGGACGTGGTTTCTAACTCTTGTTTTAGGTTTTTGTTAAAAGTTCTTAATTTTATTTCTAATGTAAAATGTCTTAAATTTGCGCTTTTATGCCTTTTATAAGCCATATAAAGTTTATTTGATTGATTGACTGGTGGAGAAAGTGGGGAAGTAATGGAAATCAAGCATGAAATAGGTGTTCATAGGACGAGGGAGAAGTAGAAGAAGGAATACTTAGGTTTCGAATATCTGAAGATGTAGTGAATGCTATTGTACTACTGACACTCATTCCAAATGTAGACTGAGACTCCAATATTTAGAAACTTTATATCAGCCTTAGGGTTGTATGTCATAATATAGACTGACAAAATACTGCTGTACCATAATATTGTGTCCAGAATATGAAAATAACACTATATGATGCGACAAACTAAATATAGGTAGGTATGGGCTTGTATTCCTAACTCCAAACTACATACCATGAATCTCCATAGATGTGTCAACGTGGAGCTAAGAACAGTGAATATATACCTTCATATACATAATTGGCTTCCTAGTGTTCTGCTAATCGATATTCTGGCCTTAATAAGATGGTAGGATGACACTGAAAACTCTGTATTGTGATGCGATACTACCACGGTAAAATAGTATCTGCTTACAACAGGTCAGGATTCAGGAACAAATGTATATTTGAAGTTACTTCCTCTCTTTGTTGGTCATAAACACCTCAACATAGTAGCACCTGATTTTTTCAGTGATTTTTTAAACTGCATATCACCAAAACGTAACTGTACTCTAAATTTGTACTATGCATATAAATACATTGTTGGTCTGTCTTCCCAATGGCGTGAGTGAAAGAATGGTGGAAGTGTTCATAAAGGATGGCCTATCAATTCACTGGGCAGCCAGAGGCTCTGTCTTTGGGTGCAAACTGCATACCATATTAACAGATCCTTTACAGGTTTCCCAGAGATGTGAATCCTGCCAGACACTATGACTTGCAGCCTTATCGCATTATATTTAATATTCAGAAATAAAACCCCAAAATGGGAATTTGTTTGTTAAAAATCAAAAATGAAATGGCTATAACTTAATGTACATATTCACCTAACTCTTGCGAGACATTTCTTGTTTTTCCTTTCGGTGACCACCATGGTGTAGATGGTCACAATAGGTAATAAAAATGAGCATGGGTGGTTTGCCTTAAATAGGGCAACCTCCTGATACTCAATGTGGCCTGCTGCGAAATGACTTCCAAATATAGACTACCTAGGGCTTCGCAACAGTTACCCCACCTCTAAATGAGGCAGGGGATCTAAGAATGAGGTGGAGTGGCAAATATGATAGCTGACAGCAGATGTCCCACATCTGACACACTCTAATGAGAGCCTAGATCATTTGGATGGTATGTTTGTAGTAGACTGCAGTCTACCTGCAGGTCTTTTTCAGGACAAGTCAAGTCAAGTCAAGTCAGAATTTATATAGCGCACTACATACCCGTAGGGTCTCAAGGCGCTTGAGGAAGGGGGGGGGAGGTTTACTTATCGAATATCCATGTTTTAAGTTGTTTTCTGAAGGCTAGGTGGTTTTGAGTAAGACGGAGGTGGGTGGGAAGGGAATTCCAGGTCTTGGCCGCTAAGTAGGAGAAGGATCTTCCTCCCATGGTGGTTTTGCGGATGCGCGGAACAGCGGCGAGGGCTAGGTTGGACGAACGCAGCTGGCGGGTGGGGGTGTAAAAGGAAAGGCGCGTGTTGAGACAATCAGGTCCAAGTTCGTATAGGGCTTTGTGTGCGTGGGTGAGGAGACGGAACGTTATTCTCTTGTTGACAGGGAGCCAGTGAAGGTCTTTCAGGTGAGCAGAAATGTGGTCTGTGCGGGGGATGTCTAGTATGAGTCTGGCTGAAGCATTTTGGATGCGTTGGAGTTTTTTCTGTAGTTTCGCGGTGGAACCGGCGTAAAGGGTGTTTCCGTAGTCCAACGGCTTGTAACCAGTGCGTGGGTGACCGTTTTTCTTGTTTCGGTGGGGATCCAGCGAAATGTTTTTTTGAGCATGCGTAGAATGTTGAAGCATGAAGAAGAGACGGCGTTGACTTGTCTGGTCATCGAGAGTGAGGAGTCCAGGATGATGCCTAAGTTCCGTGCGTGGTCCGTCGGTATGGGGGCTTTTCCTAGGGCCGTTGGCCACCAAGAGTCGTCCCAGGCAGAAGGGGATGAGCCTAGGATGAGGACTTCCGTTTTGTCCGAGTTCAGTTTTAGACGGCTGTGTTTCATCCACTCGGCTACTTCTTTCATCCCTTCGTGTAGGTTGTTTTTGGCGATGGTTGGGTCTTTGGTGAGTGAAAGGATCAGCTGAGTGTCATCAGCGTAGGAGATGATGTTGAGGTTGTGTTGACGTACGATGGTTGCGAGGGGGCTCATGTAGACGTTGAAGAGGGTGGGGCTGAGTGATGATCCTTGCGGGACGCCGCAGATGACTTCGGTGGCCTCTGACTTAAAATGGGGGAGGCGGACTCTCTGAGTTCTTCCAGCGAGGAATGAAATGATCCAGTCCAATGCTTTTCCTTGAATTCCGATGTTTCTGAGGCGTTGTATAAGGGTGCTATGGCAGACTGTGTCGAAGGCCACGGAGAGGTCAAGGAGGATAAGGGCGACTGTGTCTCCGTTGTCCAGTAGTGTTCGAATGTCGTCTGTTGCTGCGATGAGGGCCGTCTCGGTGCTGTGCTTGGCTCGGAAGCCAGACTGTGAGGAGTCGAGTGATTTGTTAGTTTCGAGGAAGGTGGCGAGCTGATTGTTAATGGCTTTCTCAATGACTTTGGCAGGGAATGGGAGGAGCGAGATGGGGCGGTAGTTTTTGAGTTTTTTGGGGTCAGCTGTGGGTTTCTTCAGAAGGGCGCTGAGTTCGGCGTGTTTCCAGCTATCTGGGAATGTGGTGGAGTTTAGGGAGTAGTTGATGACATCTCGGAGATGGGGCGCGATAATGGAGTCTGCTTTGTTGAAGATGTGATGGGGACATGGGTCTTTAGGGGATCCTGAGTGGATGGAATTCATCAGGCGAAGGTCTCTTCTGTGGTGATTGGGTTCCATTCGAGAAGGATATTCGGAGGGGGTGACGGTTCGGAGGTGAGTGGGGTGGATTGGTTTACAGGTGTGTTATCAAAGCTGTTATGGATGTCGGTGATTTTGTTATGAAAGAATGAGGCAAGGGAGTCGCAGAGGGCTTGAGAGGGGGTGATGTCGTTAGAGCTGGCGGTGGGGTTGGTGAATTCTTTGATGATGTTGAAAAGTTCCTTGCTGTTGTGGGCGTTGTTGTCTAGTCGGTCTTTGAGTGCTGATTTCTTGGCTGTCCGTATTAGTTGGTGGTGTTTGCGGGTGGCGTTTTTGAAGGCGGCTTGGGTGATAGCGTTTGGGTCTGTTTTCCAAGTTTTCTCAAGGGAACGACAGAGCTTCTTGGATTTCTTAAGTTCGTCGTTGAACCAGGGGTCGTTCTTGCTACCTTGCTTGGTTTGATGTTTTTTCAAGGGTGCTAATTTGTCGGCGGTTTGGGTTAACCATTGTGTGAGGTTGATGGCGGCTTGGTTAGGGTTCGTTGAATAGGCAGGGGGTTTTTGAAGAAGCGATGTGGAGATCTGGTCGATGGTGATTTTGTTCCAATTTCTTCGCAGAGTTGGTTGAGGGTGGTTGTGGGTCGAGGTCTTATTGTAGATAAAGTGGATACAGCTGTGGTCCGTCCAGTGGAGGGGTGTGGTATGAGTGAAGGAGATATGCTTGCTGGAAGTGAAGATAGGGTCGAGTGTGTGTCCTGCATAGTGTGTGGGGGTGTTAACAAGTTGTTTGAGTCCGAGATTGGCGAGATTGTCCAGGAGGGTGGTGGTGTTACTGTTGTTGCTCTTTTCCAGATGGAAATTGAGGTCTCCCAGTAGAATGTAGTCTTCTGAAGGGAGGGCGAGTGGGGTGATAAAGTCAGTGATGTCAACCACAAATAGTGTGGATAGATTGCTTGGAGGTACTTTGCATGTCTGTGGGAATGGAGGAATAAGATGGCCCATGCCAGAACCCATCTGAAGGGAGTAGGCACTGGGCTGGAAGGGTCCACTGGGCCACAGCTGTGGGGGCTGGGAATATTTATCACTACTGTTCCAGGATCTGTCCTATTATGGTTTTGCAAACTGGGCCTAGTGCAAGTCTCTCAGTGGGAATAGCAAGCAGCAAAAGGCTTCTCAGGAAGCTAGTGTGGGACACATAAGCTCAGCACTTAACTCCATCTCCAGTAGCGCAATTCGCCCAGTGCTTTACTTGGAAAAATAAGTAATTTCTTTCACATAAAAGTAACAGTACTACAATTCAAATAGTGCACAAAATACCCAATACTCTGGTGTAAATCCCATGTGCTTCAAGATGAGGCCCCTGCTAGCCACTTCACTCCTTTCCCCCATTCTTCTTTCCACACTGTGGGCTGGGGTTCTGGTGGCATAGTGTCTAGCTCAGGTGCAGTGCTCCACCCCCTCATTTAAAACACAGCAATATTGCAAGCTAAAGACCTTTTAGTCTCTCACAAGTTTCTTCTCGTTGATGGTGTTGCTGCAATAGGTCTCTTAATTGCGGATGGATTCGCCATTTGTGTGCAGGACCAAGTGCATGGCTCTGCTCACGTGAGGACAGGCCGTGTGGTAGCAGGAGTGGCAGCTTTGGTGGTGGTCTTTCAGCACAGATAGACCTTCTGGGTTTGGCAGGCCTAATCCTCTGGTAAGTTTGCTGCCTGTTGCGCTAGCACCCCCAGGTTGTAAGTGGTTCAGCAAAATTCTGTTTTGATCACACAGCTCTGATGATGACCTGGTACTTCTGAGCACTGTTAAGAGCATGATGGTAGCAGTCTGATCGGAAACGTTATTGTCACTGTTTCAAGGCACTTGTTTGTCCTGTAGTGCCTTGAGGTGATATTCTTAATTGTTAGAGCAATGTTGACAACTTGGCAGCCTGGAAGGCTGGAGCCAGTGCCAAACTAACCGTTCACAGGGGTATCCTGGGTGGCACATTTGGAGAGGTTGGGACTGAATGACACAAAGTTGGTAGTGCCGGTACCATGGGTATGCCATCTGGGGTTACAGACATACATCTGGCCTACCCCCGCTGACACACAACCTAATGTCACGCAAGGCCTTCGGCTGACCTCGGCAGGGTATTGTTTGCAGTGCCTGAAAAACCCAGGATGGGGCACGCAGCCTGCCTACCCGGGCCAATTACAGCCCCAGGCTCCATCTCTAGGGGCCAATCCATATAGTAAATGGGGTGGGGGGGCACGCTGCTGCTGTCTCTGGAGCAGAACCTCATCTCACAGGGCCTGGCTAACAAAAATGACAGGGAGGGGGACATGTGGCCCCCCTCCCCAGGCCAATTTGGCCCATCCCCGGGGCTCTGTATGTTTTTCATTTGGTAGGAGGGTACAAACCTCCCTTCCCGGGCATGCCCCTTCCCTCAGCCCGGGTCTCCCTCCCCATTTTTTTAAATGGTCAAACCCTAGGAGACTGGTTTCCTCCCCATATTAAATTTTGGCTGGGCCCCAGGAGATGGGGTCCTCAGGGCCAAAATCGACCCAGGAGTGTGACCGTACGGCCCCCTCCCACTTTTAAAACCTCGTCAGGCCCAGCTGATGGGGTTCCTGGGGCCAAAATCGGCATGTGCATGGGGGCTGGCCCACCGGGGGGAGGCGAATTAAAAAAGAAAGCACAGGAGACCGCACTTTTTCAGTTTTTGCCAAGGATTTGTGCATCCTCTGCAAATTTTCTGCAAATGAAGAAAAGTATTTTTGGCCCCTAGCAGGATCCTTGTGCAACCCAACTAGGCCCAAGGAGTCAGTGTATTCCTACCCTGCCCCCTTCTGTTTTTTTTCCACTTTTTATTTGTAACTCTTTTGAGTCCGAGTCCCAAGATGGTGGCTAATACTTCCCGGTTGAAGTGTTGGCAGCCAATAAAATCTCAACCACAAGATTGGTGAGATCCACAGACCCTCCACATATCCAGACATACACATTTCTTTTTACTTTAATAAATCAAAAAATACCGAACAGATTTACACCAATTCACAACAAGAGAACTTTGTGGACCAAGATCTAGGTTTCTGCAAAATTTGGTGAAATTCCATTCAGAGGTTCAGGCTACAGTTGTGACCTCCCTTTTTCTCAGCTCCTGCTTGACGAATTCTCCCAAAACTTTTGAGATAGCTTGACGTGATTGGCGTACTAGTTTCGAAAAATTTGTGAAGATTCATCAAACGGGGCCAAAGTTATTAGCAAAACAAAAATGCTTTGTCTATGGAAACTAGGTCCAAACTATGGGGCCGATTATGATGGCGGACGGACCTGAGTCCATCCGCCACCATAGAGTAGGAGGGACCGTCCGCAGGGGCTGCGGCGGTCCCTCCGTGCAGATTAGGATGTGACCGCCAGGGTGGCGGTCACATCTCAATCTTTAACATTGCGGCGGGTGCAGCTTCAAGCTGCACCCGCCGCAATGTTAAAAATGCATACATTACATTTGTATGCAGAAAGCGGCAGGCACGCGCGGTGCCTGCCGATTACTGCATACAAATGCAGGGGGGTACCATAGGTACCCCCCATGTGCACCCCCCACCCCCCTTCACCCAGGGGGCCCGCAAAGGGCCCCCGCAGTGAAGCTCCGTATGCTTTTCCACAGCGGAAAACCTGCCGTGGAAAAGCATGTCTTTTTGGGCATCCTAATATGGCTGACGGTGTCTGAGAGACACCGTCACCATATTAGTGCTTTTCCGCCGCGGTTGTAAGCCAAACGCAGCGGAAAAGCTGTGGACGGAAACCAGGACCCACCAGCCATCCTAATGTGGCGGCGGGTCTTTGGTGGGTCCGCTGCGGTTTTTCCGTATCCTCCGGGCCGGCGGTGGCTTCCGCCGGCCCGGAGGATACGGAAAAACCGCTATCCTAATCTACCCCTATAACTAATTACTGGCTTCCACCAGCAGGTAATATATGGGTGTGTGTATTTTTATTGAAAAACAAAAGAAGGAGTATTACCCGACGTACGGTGCTGGAGGTTTTTTGTAGCTGGAATAATTATTCCTTTTCTAAAAAAACCCTCACTCACCACCTAGTGGTGACATGCTTCATCATCGGGGTCCACCCTGGCGGCCTAGCGTCACCAGGGTGTGCTTCGACACCTGTAATACAGTGGAGCAGGTTGTGAGTTGTAGGTGCAAAAAAAGTGATGTTAAAAATTGTCCTGGTTTAACTTTGAAAAAGTGAGTTTTATTAAAAAGCAACTGGACAACGATAAAAACTCGTGCGAGATACTGGAAGGGGAGTTATGACCTACGTATCTCTGTATGTGTTATAGTGCGTTGGTCAACATGTTTCAACCTTATGGGAAGGTTCCCGGTATTCATCAGGACCAAGGAGATGGACGGTATGAATCCCCTAAAAGACTCACCCTATCCTAAATCCTTTCGATGCCAATGGCAAAAATTGTACCAAAAGCGGATGCTCTAAAAAATAAGGAGCATGGGCAAAAACCTGTGGAGAGAGTAAATAAAAGCGTCAGGCGCAAAACATTCTTACTGGCCTGTTACGTCGTGCAGACTCTCAGTGCTTGCATACTGCATGCCACGGTAGTGTTTATAGTGACATTGGAAGATGATGAGCGTGATGGCATCGAGTGCGTGAACGCTTATTATTAGAGCCAGAGGATTTGTATATCAATGATAAAAGGTGCGTATAAATTAGCATGCAATAATGCTATTATTATTCGCAAAATCCCATGGTAGGGGGAATATGGTAGTTGGCTCGCAAGTCTATTTATATGCGCAATAATATTTCTTAGCGGCCATCCAATGGTAGCCCATCGTAATTAAAATGCATGTAACAGACATACAAGACTGACAAACAAGTAACATAGAGGAGAACTCGTATACTGCATGGCAAGGAGCAGGCTTACTATCTGTAGTATTGTATTGTGCTTCGTCGGGCAGGGGGTAGGCACATCACGCGGTACAACGTATTCTAAATGAAGAAATGTTGTGCTCGCGATTAATTTTACAAATGATGCCCCATGCTGTGAAGCGGTAAACACTGGCTGTATAGAAAGGGATACGTGGCATCTCCCATGCTCGTATCTCTGTGAAGTGGGAATAAGTACTTACAGTTATCTGGCGTGGCGAGAGGCCCATAACCTACTTCTACCTTCTGCTGCTCGGCTACAGATGCCGCGCGGTGCAGTGCCGGTGATAACTGGTGAGCGTTTCCGGGTGCGGTCACGTGGGAGCCGCGTCACCGGCTGGGCGGGTCTGACTGCGGCAGGCCGGGAGGGCCATTGGTTGCCTAGGAAATGAAGACGCTAAACCTTTCGCGCTAATGAGAGCCGCGTCACCGGCTGGGCTGGGTCTGACTACGGCAGGCCGGGGGGGCCATTAGTTGCCTAGGAAATGAAGACGCTGAAACTATCGCGCTAATGTTGGAAAGGAGTAGAATTGGCCAAGGGAAAGAGCTATGGATCTGGGGGTCAGCACCTAGCGATAATAGGCGAGGTGCTATTGGTAATCCAAAACTACTGTATTAAGCCAAGGAAACGGGGTAGCATAGTTATAGGAAGTAAGGGATGGCGTTTTTCAGAACCTGTGGTGAAAATGTCACCTAATCTTAGTTATGGGATGAGCATGATTGGTTAAGGCTATGAAGCCTAGAAGGTGTTACTAATGGATCTCATCCGTGGCAAAAGGTGATCAATGGGATTGATCGGGAGCCCTAATGGATGGATGTTGTTCTAAGGGGAAGACCAATTTTACTTAAGCACAGAAGCCCACGGAATATTATCGTTCAAGCCAATCTTATGGGTCGAAAGTCTATAGATCCATCGCTGCTCCTTTTCAAAGAGGTGTGATTGCGTGTTAGGGCCTGGTTGCAATTGTTCAATCACTGTCCACCTCATGTCATTTGGAGTGTGGTGGGCAGTGAGAAAGTGATCAGTTAGTTTAGTGATGTTTTTCCTGTAGCGTATCGTGCTTCTATGCTCACAGATGCGCTGTTTTATCTTGCGGGTTGTCATTCCTATGTAGGGCTTTCCACAGGTGCATGTGATCAGGTAGACAACATTGCTGCTATTGCAGTTGGTATGGGATCTTTGTTCCCAGACCCTCCCCTCCTCTAGATTTAGGGTTTTGGTGTTGTCAGTGAGGTGGCAGACACTGCAATCCCCACATCGTGAGTGTCCCATCACTGGGGGAAGACCCCATATCTGTGTCAGAGTGGGATTGTTGTTCATGGTCATGGTTCTGGGTCTGGTGTTGACCAAGCTGTCTTTTATGCTCTGGGCTCGTCTGTAGGAAAACAGCGTTTTTTCCCATTTGAAATTACCTGAGTTTACTATGGACCAGTGTTTATTGATGCTTCTGCTGACTTGGTTCGAAATTGCGTTGTAGGTAGTCACGCATGTCAGTGGTGTGCTTTCTTTGTTGTTTCCTCCAGTAGGGCTTGTCTCGGTTGGTTCCTCGCTCTTTTTTGGCACTTGTGAATGATCTTGGATGGATACCCACGGTTTTTTAATTTTGTGGTGAGATCTTCTGCCTGGCTTTTAAAGTCTGTCAGTTTCCTACAATTTCTTCGTAGACGTAAATACTGGCCGTAAGGCAGATTTTCCCTCAAGGGCCGCGGATGGAAGCTTTCGTACCTTAACAGGTTGTTTTTGGCTGTTGGTTTAAAATAGGTTTTAGTTGTTAAAGTGTCATTTTCCCTTTGGATTTGTATGTCCAAAAAAACCATATTTTCTTTATCAGCGTTATGGGTAAAGTGTAAGTTGGAGTCGCGATTGTTGAGCCAGGCTATGAACGCCATTAGTGTTTCTTGTGGGCCTTGCCAAATTGCTAGAACATCATCAATATATCTTCGCCAGAATTTGATGTTTTCAAAATAGGGGTTGTCTGGCGTTAAGATATGTTTTTGCTCAAAGTCAAAGACATAGAGCCCCGCCACGCTCGGGGCAAAAACACTGCCCATGGATGTACCCCCTATTTGGAGGTATAGAGATCCTTCATATTCAAAAAAGTTCCTTTTCAGGGCTAGGGTGGCACATTTGATGATGAATTCTTTGGCCGTGCGGTAGTCCCATGTGGTTTCTTCCAGTGTTTTCTTTAGTACATCAATGGTTGCTTCCTGAGGTATATTGGTATTTATTTATTTTATTTATTTAAAATTTATAATGCGCAACAGCTACCCGCAGTGGGTTTCCCGGCGCAAGGGATAGACTGAAGAAGAAAACTGACATCAGACACAGCTGAATTTAGCAACAAGAGCTACAGGGAATTAGTTTAAAAGAGTAGGGTCTTCAGTTTTTTTCGAAAACAGAGCATGTTGGTCTCGGTCTTCAGGGCAACGGGCAGGGCATTCCAATACTTGGGGCCAAGATGGGAGAAGGATCTTCCACCCATCTTCACTAGCTTAAATCTGGGGATAACATAATCACAATTGGCCGATGATCTCAAAGTACGCTGGGGCCTATAGGGTTGGACTAAACTTTGTAGATACAATGGGGCAGAACCCTGTTTGATTTTAAAAAGATAGCATAAGGCTTTGAATTTAATTCGACTCGAGATCTTGAGCCAATGGAGATCGCGAAGAGCCTGCACAGCCGAAGACCTCCTCGGAATATTACAAAGGAGACGAGCTGATGAATATTGTACGACCTGTAATTTTTTGACAGTCGCGGCATCTGCGCCAAGATAGAGAACATTACCGTAGTCCAGGCGAGATGTTACTAACGCCTGGACTACGGTTCTCCTAGCGGCATGAGGCAACATCCAGAGAATTTTTTGGAGCCATCGTAAGGTAGTAAAACAGATGGCCGCCACCTTGGTGGCTTGTTGCCTCATAGACAGTCTATCATCTATGAGAAAACCCAGGTTACGTACCACCTGGACTGGTAGAGGGGTAGGACCCATAGTGCTGGGCCAGTGTTGAGGGCCCCAGAGATCTTTCTGTTTCCCCAAAATAATGATCTCGGTTTTATCACCGTTAAGCTTGAGGAGATGCCTCTGCATCCACTCAGCCACAAGTGACAAACCAATTTTCAAACCAGACACGCTGTTATCTTCAGTGCTGGAGAGGGAAAAAACGATTTGCGTGTCATCGGCGTATGAAAAAATAGTCAGCCCGGCTTCCTCTGCGATGGTAGCGAGAGGTTTGATGTAGATATTAAATAGCAGCGGGCTGAGAATAGACCCCTGAGGGACACCATACGCCGATGAACATATCGTGGATGCAGCTTTCTGAGAGAAAACTTGGAATGTGCGCTCACTTAAAAAGGAGGCAAACCAAGCAAGTGCGGGGCCATCTATTCCAAGGGAACGGAGAGAATTTAATAAGATGGAATGGGACACGGTATCGAACGCTGCGCTCAGATCCAGAAGGATGAGAGCAGAAGTTTCACCGCGATCGATACTGTGCCGAAGTCTCTCCGTTACCCCTAGTAATGCAGTCTCAGTAGAATAGTGAGCTCGAAAACCGGACTGGGATGGATGTAAAAAGCCCTGATTTTCAATAAAAAGAGAAAGCTGCGTGTTAACATGCCTCTCCAGTATCTTTGAGAAGATAGGCAGCAAAGAAATAGGTCTGAAGTTGGCAAGGTTTGATGTGTCCGCACCAGCCTTTTTCAGAAGTGGGACCACCATCGCATGCTTCCAGTCCTGTGGCACACAAGACTCACTCAGGGAGGTATTAAGAAGTCTCATAAGAGGGCGCCGACACTCAAAATCGAGCAACTTAAGGATTTTAGCAGGCACCGGATCACGCGGTGAACCAGATCTTACACTGTTCAGGCAGGTATAGAGGCTTTCGATGTCAAAGCTCACTATGATGGTATTTGCCTCCATTTTGATGCTCTCCAGAAGTGTTAGTAGATTTTTCGTATCCTTGAGGTATGTGGATGTCCCTTGCACAATAGGTTTCAGGAAAAAATCACAGAACCTCGATAAGGGTTCCAATAGTGAACCTATACCGGATACTATAGGTCTTCCGGGGGGAAGCAATTTGTTTTTGTGCATCTTGGGCACCACATAAAAATATGGTATTTTGGCTTCTGTTTTGCTCAGGTAGTCGGCCTCTTGTTTGGAAATGTGGCCCGCTGCTTCCGCTGCTTCCACAAGGTCTATGATTTCTGTGCGTAGGTCCTCAGTGGGATCAGTTGGGAGTGGCAGGTAGTTCTTTGTATCACTCAGTAGGCGTCTGCATTCCATGTTATAGTCTGTTTTATTCATTATTACCATGCCACCACCTTTGTCCGCTGGTTTGATCACTATTGTGTCATCTTTTTTGAGGTCAGTTAAGGCTTTTTTCTCTGACCTGTTGTTGTTGTGGTAGAGTGTGGTAGCTGACATGGTTTCAATGTCATTAAGGAGATTCTAGGAGATTCTGAACAGGAGCAAACAGCTCCTCAAACCCCGCCCCCAGGCCAGCAGACCATTGGCTATTCAGCTACCAGGCAAGTCTGAGCCCTCCCCTCACACCAGCCCAGGCCCCTAAGGCCTTGCTGGGTGCACCCCCAAATCATTCTCCTCCATCTTGTGAGTTGCAGCCTACATGTGGCCCAGATTGCAGTGAGCAGAGTCCAGGAAGTGGTAAGGAGACAGACTAGTGCTGTCTCTTCCCAAGACAAAAAGCTGTTTAAAAAACGATTTTCACTTTCTGTGCTTACTGTCTATGCCTGTGGTTGTTACAGTTTAAAATTTGTAGTTTTAGCCTGCCTGTAATTGCATATTTTATCACCTGTGTTGTGTTTTAAATGTGTGGTTTTCCCTGCCCATGATTGCCTTCATTTAGTGTGTTGAATTGTGGGATTTGCAGTCCAACCTCTGTAGTTTGCCCCTCTAATTCCTTGGTGACAAATCAGTTTTCCCTCCAAATTTCTCCTTTGCTCTGTGCTTAGGCCTGTGTGCTCAAACAGTGCACCCCCAGCCTCCATTTTGTGTTCACAAGCCAGTGAGGCCAGCCCCCCTGCCTCCCCCCTCCCCCCCTCCCAGCAACAGGGATTTTCTACATCAGAGGGTGCTTCTGTGAGCTGTTGAAACTGTATTTACTGGGGCCTGTGCACTTCGTTTTTTGGCCAGCAGGGGGAGTAAAGCTTTATTCAATCAGTATTGTTAGATTTCGAGTTAGTGAAGCCTTTACCTGCTGAAGTCCAAATTTGTGGATTGAGCCTGTCTGTCTCCTAGGAGATTCTGAACAGGAGCAAGCAGCTCCCCAAACCCCGCCCCCAGGCCAGCAGACCATTGGCTATTCAGCTACCAGGCAAGTCTGAGCCCTCCCCTCACACCAGCCCAGGCCCCTAAGGCCTTGCTGGGTGCACCCCCAAATCATTCTCCTCCATCTTGTGAGTTGCAGCCTACATGTGGCCCAGATTGCAGTGAGCAGAGTCCAGGAAGTGGTAAGGAGACAGACTAGTGCTGTCTCTTCCCAAGACAAAAAGCTGTTTAAAAAACGATTTTCACTTTCTGTGCTTACTGTCTATGCCTGTGGTTGTTACAGTTTAAAATTTGTAGTTTTAGCCTGCCTGTAATTGCATATTTTATCACCTGTGTTGTGTTTTAAATGTGTGGTTTTCCCTGCCCATGATTGCCTTCATTTAGTGTGTTGAATTGTGGGATTTGCAGTCCAACCTCTGTAGTTTGCCCCTCTAATTCCTTGGTGACAAATCAGTTTTCCCTCCAAATTTCTCCTTTGCTCTGTGCTTAGGCCTGTGTGCTCAAACAGTGCACCCCCAGCCTCCATTTTGTGTTCACAAGCCAGTGAGGCCAGCCCCCCTGCCTCCCCCCTCCCCCCCCTCCCAGCAACAGGGATTTTCTACATCAGAGGGTGCTTCTGTGAGCTGTTGAAACTGTATTTACTGGGGCCTGTGCACTTCGTTTTTTGGCCAGCAGGGGGAGTAAAGCTTTATTCAATCAGTATTGTTAGATTTCGAGTTAGTGAAGCCTTTACCTGCTGAAGTCCAAATTTGTGGATTGAGCCTGTCTGTCTCCTAGGAGATTCTGAACAGGAGCAAACAGCTTCCAACTCCCTGGCCAGCAAACCTTGTCTGAGGCTGCTGGGACCTTATATGGTGTGCTAGTGGTTGGCACATGTGTACACTGATTGGTGGTTGTACCAGGTATTTCTATTGGGTTAGGGTTAATGTCCTCATTGGTTGGGTATTTGAGGGTTCTGATTGGTTTCTCGGTCTGTGATTCTATCATTGCAGGGTTGGGACTAGGGCTAGGGTTAGAGCTTTAATTGGAAGTAGTGATTAGGGTTTCTGGTGTGATTGGTTGTTGGACCAGTTGTGGGACTAAGAGTAGGGTTAGGCTTTCTATTGGAAGTAGGGACTAGGGCTACCTGTACCAGTGGCTGCTTGACTTGGGTTGGGACTACTGATGGGGCTAGGGCCTTTATTGGACGTAGAGATCAGGGTTTTTGAAATGAATGGATACTTGGACTAGGGTTAAGATTGGCTGCAAGGTCCTGGTCTCCTATTGGTTCTAGATGCTAGGGCTAGTGTTGTGATTGGATAGTGTTAGGGCTAGGGTTCCCATTGGCTGAAGGGGTCACCTGATTACTAGGGCTACAAAAAAGGCCAGGCTTAGGGCGTCTCAGCCCGGGCGTCGGGGCTAAGGGTGTAGAGGACAAGGGTAGTTGCCTGTTTGGGCCTGTTCGAGCCTGGTCGGGACTAGGGCCAGAAATGCTGCCCTTATTCTCATTTAACAATACCCAGCCCATACCATCCACAACGACAAATAGAGCAATACACTCACACCAAATGTACACCACGCACAACGCAATGCACAGATTAATGTACCAGCATGCACTACAAACCCAACCAAACCACATCTACACACCCTACTATCCCAACTACCACACATATCCACCATAACCCACAAACAGTACACAACTCTATCCGATACCACTAACCAATACACTCATCACTAACACAACGCCAATCAACACCATAAATAACTACATCCCACTCAGACACACTCTCCCTGCTGTAATTACACCTAACAGTCCACCTTTTATCACTAACAAATATATAATGATTCTTCCATCAGTTGTCCAACAAACACCCTCCTCTCCCTTCTACCATAATAACACTAACACACACACTGCACACCACCTCACTTTGTAACTCTTGAAACAAACCAGGCTAAGATAAACACTCTCGCCTCTACTTCATTCACTCCTACACACAACATACACTTTACACATAAACACATCACCACCCCCTCTACGTCACACCCTCCTCTCACAAACAATACTACAGAACCAAATCAGGTGCATGAAACATATACATCAGCACCCCTTTTCATCACACCTCAAAAGCGAAACATATCACACACACCAGCACAACAAGATCTTCAGAGCGCAACACCTCATAATACTTACCATCACAAAATACATACATATACCCACCTTTCAAACCACACAAAGGAACAAACTCCAATGCCAAGCTTTCACTCTTCCACCACACCTAACACAGATACAGCAATACAGCACCTCTCTTCTAACCGCCTCTCATCCATTGGACAATTTAAAACATTACGACATGACCCACATGCTGCACCACCTCCCCTGACTCATTCACCTTCCACCTTCAACATACGCAAAAAATATAAGCAACATGCCACACCTCACAACTTTGCTTCTCCAAGTCTACCGCACAACAATTTTACACCACAAAAGCAACAGAGCACTCCAACTCATTCTCAAACACCATCTCCAACACATACACATGCAGACCCATCAAAATGCCTTCTTAGCATTCTGGATGAGGAACACGATACAGAACAGCTACACGATTGCTATCCTATTACAGCTAATACCAGCACTAAAAACACACCTGCTACACACCCACACAATACTGATC
The DNA here is from genome assembly GCF_964261635.1 of Lissotriton helveticus. Taxonomy (NCBI): domain Eukaryota; kingdom Metazoa; phylum Chordata; class Amphibia; order Caudata; family Salamandridae; genus Lissotriton; species Lissotriton helveticus. The sequence continues at coordinate 904,851,345 of NC_136069.1, read as the reverse complement.
ACTCTCCTACAAAACAAAGTCCCACTATCACAAAAGGCCACTATCTACACTGTCTACTAATAAATGCTCGATCCCTCGCTAAAAACAAGCATCACATCTACGACCTTCTCACCGATGCAAAACCAGACATACTATTCATAACCGAATCATGGTTGGGAGAGGATATGGCTCCAGTCCTGCATGAAGCCATTCCTCTAGGCTATCAAATAATCACCCAAAATCGTATAGCCAAAAAAGGAGGTGGTCTAGCTGTTGTATTCAGGCAAACAATAAATATCACTAAAATTGACAACATCTCCATAAAGAATTGTGAGGCTCTTCTAACAAGATGCAATCCTACACCGTCTTCCACCTGTAACTTCCTGCTCCTTTACAGACCTCCACCTAGCAAGGCAACATTCCCAGACGCACTTCTAGACACAGTTTCAAATCTGATAACAATACACTCCAACCTGTGCATTCTGGGTGACCTTAACATTTGGTTTGATAAAACCAATATGACCCATCCGAAAACAATAATCACTGGCCTAGACGCATTGAACCTGCATCAGATTGTCCCCAATCCGACACACATCGCTGGACATATCCTAGATGTCATTTTTGCTAATACTGAACTAGTTACCTTTCAAACTATAACTCCAGTCACATGGTCAGACCACCACTTGCTTGCTTTCCAACATAAAACAACACTAAGCAACTCACCTAAAACTACCTTACATCCATCCACCTATCGGCCGTGGAACAAACTCAATTTGGAACACTTGGAAACACAACTAACATCCAGTATAAATCTGGAAACCATAAATTCTGTTCAGAATCTATACGAGTGGCTACAGGAAGCTTTTGACATCCTGATACCACTCAAAACCACACAACAGAACAAAAGGAAAAAAGCGCCTTGGAGAAACATAGAAATAAAAAACATAAAACAACAAATTAGAAAGCTGCAACGTACCTGGCTCAAAACAAACGCCAAACAAGACAAACTTCACCTACAAAAAATTAACAGATTATATAAGTCTGCTATCAAAAAAGCTAAAAAAAGGTACTATTCAGACAGAATTCAAAACGCTAAATGTGCAAATAAAGAATTCTATAAAATACTCAATGAATTTCGAAAACCAAATTGCCTAGAAGGAACTCATCCTGTTACTCAAGATTTCACAGACAAACTGGCAAATCATTACAAGGACAAAGCAGACACGTTGGACTCGTACTTACAACAGAAACAAAGCACCAGCACTAACCCTTGTTCAAAACAACTATCCAAGAATGCTCTAATCAAGCCTCTCCGTTCCTTCCAACACATCTCACACGATGAATTTATGGACCTGGTCAAAGCAAGCAGGCCTGCCGGCAGCCCTTCTGACCCCTGTCCGCCACAAACTTTCAAGACAATTCTTTTATCAACGTCTGCTGCCATTCCAGTAAGAAGAATCATCAACGATTCCTTAACTACTGGAATATTTCCAGAAGAACTCAAAAAGTCATACATACGCCCTTTACTGAAGAAAACAAACTTGGACCCGCTGAACCCCGAAAACTACAGACCCATTACAAATGGACCTTTCCTGGGCAAACTGATAGAAAGAGCAGCGTTCGCCCAGATGTCCCAATTCATTGAAGAGAATGACATACTTTCAGATTTCCAAACAGGATTCCCTCCTTGCCATCTGGGATGACCTAAAGAATACAGTTGACCGCAACGGGGTTGCTGCCCTACTCCTCTTGGACCTCTCAGCAGCCTTTGACACGGTTGACCATGACACTCTGAAACAAAGACTTTATGAAGCCGGCATAGAGGGAACTGCTCTAGACTGGATCGCGTCCTACCTTCGAAACAGAACTAATGTCATCCACACCCCACCTTTCTCGTCCAAACCGTACTCCACAAAAGCAGGGGTCCCTCAAGGTTCTATCATCTCGCCCATGCTTTTCAACATCTACATGAAGTATTTACCAGTACTGATCAATAAATTTCACCTCACGTGCTACAACTATGCAGATGACACGCAAATACTCCTTCAACTGGAATGCCCCAAAGACATTGGAAAATCACCAATTTTCAGCTGTCTCAGAGCCGTGGATCAGTGGATGACTTGGAGCCATCTCAAATTGAATGCTTCAAAAACTGAAATACTCACGTGTGGCGATTGGAAAAATTACAACCCGCTTGCCGCATGGCCTGATGAACTGGGATCACTGCCTAAAGTATCGAAGGAAGTAAGAAACCTCGGAATGACCATGGACTCCAAGCTGTCGATGAATGTCCAAGTAAGTAAACTAGCAAGATCAAGCTTTGCTACTATAAAAACGCTGCGACGAATTTTCCCTCATTTGGGATTTCCACACAAGGTCCAAGCTACCATCTCCCTTGTTCTATCCAAACTCGATTACGCCAATAGCCTCTACCACGGATCACCTTTAACGACCATGAAAAGACTACAACGGATTCAGAACTCGGCTGCCAGACTACTCCTGCATATCAAACCACGAGACCACATCTCCCCTGCCTTGAAAGCCCTGCATTGGTTACCGGTTGCCAGAAGATCCACGTTCAAGCTGCTTTGTATTACCCACAAAGCAATACATGGAATAGGACCACTCTTCATCAGGAATAAAATCACCAAACACATTCAACAAAGGAACCTACGCTCTAAAGGAGCATCTCGCCTCAAAATCCCACCATACAAGAAAAAAACAATGGGTGGCACATCCTTCTCTGTTCAAGCAGCCAAACTATGGAACTCTTTACCCCCCAACATAAGATCCACCGACAACCACCTTATCTTCAGAAAACTACTCAAGATCTGGCTCTTCCCCACATAGGTACCATACGGAAATAGAAATTTACAGCATATCCCTCTGTATATAAGCATTTGTTTTCACTATAGATATGTATCTATCTTTGTGTATTACTTTATAAAACATGTAAAACAATTATGTTGTTAAGAGAAAAAAATAAAATAATAATAATAATCATCAATAAATAAAAATCATTTTTGGTCTACATGTACATACTTCCATTGTACATCTATGTACCATCCATGTACTTGGATCTGTGTGTCTGTTACTTTTCTCCTGAAAAAAAGCATATCCAATGCACTACCCTATCTCTCATCCTGTGCCTCTATCAATATATTTAATCTAAATATACTTACTTTTTTATGTATCTATATATTTTTAATGTACTTATGGATCTATATACTTATCTCTTTCTTCTAATTTAGCATTTCCAATGCACTAGCCTATTTCTCAGCCTATACTTCACTCAATATATCTTCTAGCCCAACCTTCAGACTCCTCTCAAACTTCTTTCTACTACTCCTTCTAATGCACTACCCTATCTCGCATCCTATAGATCTATCAATATATCCTCTACATCCACTCTCTCATTTATCCCAAACCCCATACCACTACTATGATCGCCAAAATAACCTTTTCTAGACTCTCTCCTGCTCTACCCCTCCATGCATCATCTGACACCTTTTTACTACACCGATCCCCTAAAACAAACATTTCTAAACTCTCCCCTCTGACTCCTTCCCTCCAAAACTCCTTTTTACTCATCCAAAAGCCTCTTCCTACTACTAATATATATATAAAAAAAAATCTTTTACTCTTTTATCCCTCCACTATCCTTTTTTCAATAAAAATTAACAGACTAACATGTTTCACTTCTCAAATTCCATATTCAACTATACTAATATACTGCCTAAATAACTGAATAACATATCTACTACTCAAATTACTTCATATTTATACTATACTAATTTTCAACACTAATCCTTTATGGGTTCCGGAGTGGCGTGCTACTCGCCAGAAAAGCGCTTCAACGCCCATCAGGGGTAACAAGTGCTATATGAATGCAAATCTTTCTTCCCCTTTTATCCATCCGCTATCCTTCTCACTCCAAGTAACAGACTAATATCCACCACTGAAATTACCTCATATTTCACCATATTAATTCACCACTAATCCTCTATAGGCTCCCTGAATAGCATGCGTCAACAAGCGAGCGATAGATAAATACGAACCTTTGTCCTACTCTATCCTTCTGCTATCATTCCAAATCCAAATAACTGATTAACTTATCCACCACTTAAAATGTACTTGCATGTTTCACTATACTAATTCAACACTAATCCTCTGTGGGTCCCGGAGTAGCGTGCTACCCGCCGAAAAAGCGCTTCGACGCCTCGTCAGGGGTAGTAAGCGCTATATAAATGCAATTACAATACAATACAATACAATTAAACACTGCCTGTTCAAAAGTGTTGATTTCGACTGGGATGGTGTGTGGGGGAGGTACGAATGTCGATTTTGTTCTTAGTCCAGTTTCATTCGTAATCTCCTCTGAGTTTTCTGTGTGAGTTTTTTCAAAAAAAGCCTTGAGCTTCAATTTTCTGAAGAACGCCGCCAGTTCACATTGTAATTTGAATTTGTCCAGAGCGGCTGTTGGTACAAACCCAAGTCCTTTGTTTAGAACTTGTATTTCCGTCTCTGATAGGACTCGTGATGACAGGTTAGTCACTAGCTCCTCGCATTGCTGGGGCCTGCCCTGTTGGTCCTGGTTAGTCGTTAGCTCCTCGCATTGCTGGGGCCTGCCCTGTTGGTCCCGGTTTTGCTCCTGGTGTTGCTGCCCACTGTGTCTTCCTCTTCCCAGTGCACATTGTTTCCTTGTCTGTTGCGCCCTCTCCCGCGCCTTCCTCTGTTGGAAAAAGGAGGACGGAAATGGTTAGGTGGAAAGGGGAACTGTTGGAATGGTGGTTGCCATCCGTACATTGGGAATTGCTGGGGTGGTAGGTAAGGATTCTGGAACGGAGGGTGATTGTATTGTGGCCATTGGTAATGCCCTCTGTATGCTCCTCCTTGTCTTTGTCTTGGTGTGCTGTTATTAGATCCTCCGCTGTTGTTTGAGCTGCGGGAGGAGTTGCTTGAAGCATCCAAGTCTTGATTGGGTGTAGTTGTGGCTTTATAGTCTGGATCATAGTACGGGTATGCCTTGACGAATGTAAATTTCTTTAGGTCTTTTTGAAATTTGAGTACTTTCTGTTGAGTGAGGTTATCTCTATATTCATTTATTTCTTTATTGAGATCATCCAATTTCTTCTTGTACCCTGTGATGGTGGCTTTAATTTGGCTTTCTGTCAGTTGTATCTCCACTTGGATTTTTTCAGACAGACGTACTGCTGTTTTAAGGATAAGTATAATCCAGTCGTGAGTACAATGCCACGCTATGAGGGCCCAATCCTTCCTGAACTCCGGGTCATCTAGGAATATTCTGGGGCATTGGTAACCAGCAGGCCTTCTGGGGCGATGTTATTGGTGACATATTCTTTTAATATTGTTCCATGCAATATGGTTCTGATGCGATTGCGCTTCATTTCCGTCAGTTTATCCCACTCTGAAGTCTATGAAATAGTGTTACTGATGTTTGCATCTGCAAATCCATTGAGGTTGCTCATAATTGAGTCTATTTCTTCTGTTGAAAAAGATAAGCCTGGGTTTTCCGCCATGTCTGTATCGTGTCCTCTCACCTATGGTACCGGTGTAAGCAGTTATGTTTTAAGCTCTCGCAGCTGTGCGCTGCCACGGTACTAGGAAAACAAAGGGGAGAGTAAGGGATTGTGTCCACTCACGGTGGACGAGGAATACTCCTATTCCCCTGGTCAAGGATATTGAAAAACAAAAGAAGGAGTATTACCCGACGTACGGTGCTGGAGGTTTTTCGTAGCTGGAATAATTATTCCTTTTCTAAAAAAAACCTCACTCACCACCTAGTGGTGACATGCTTCATCATCGGGGTCCACCATGGCGGCCTAGCGTCACCAGGGTGTGCTTTGACACCTGTAATACAGTGGAGCAGGTTGTGAGTTGTAGGTGCAAAAAAAGTGATGTTAAAAATTGTCCTGGTTTAACTTTGAAAAAGTGAGTTTTATTAAAAAGCAACTGGACAACTATAAAAACTCGTGCGAGATACTGGAAGGGGAGTTATGACCTACGTATCTCTGTATGTGTTATAGTGCGTTGGTCAACATGTTTCAACCTTATGGGAAGGTTCCCGGTATTCATCAGGACCAAGGAGATGGACGGTATGAATCCCCTAAAAGACTCACCCTATCCTAAATCCTTTCGATGCCAATGGCAAAAATTGTACCAAAAGCGGATGCTCTCAAAAATAAGGAGCATGGGCAAAAACCTGTGGAGAGAGTAAATAAAAGCGTCAGGCGCAAAACATTCTTACTGGCCTGTTACGTCGTGCAGACTCTCAGTGCTTGCATACTGCATGCCACGGTAGTGTTTATAGTGACATTGGAAGATGATGAGCGTGATGGTATCGAGTGCGTGAACGCTTATTATTAGAGCCAGAGGATTTGTATATCAATGATAATAGGTGCGTGCAAATTAGCATGCAATAATGCTATTATTATTCGCAAAATCCCATGGTAGGGGGAATATGGTAGTTGGCTCGCAAGTCTATTTAGATGCGCAATAATATTTCTTAGCGGCCATCCAATGGTAGCCCATCGTAATTAAAATGCATGTAACCGACATACAAGACTGACAAACAGGTAACATAGAGGAGAACTCGTATACTGCATGGCAAGGAGCAGGCTTACTATCTGTAGTATTGTATTGTGCTTCGTCGGGCAGGGGGTAGGCACATCACGCGGTACAACGTATTCTAAATGAAGAAATGTTGTGCTCGCGATTAATTTTACAAATGATGCCCCATGCTGTGAAGCGGTAAACACTGGCTGTATAGAAAGGGATACGTGGCATCTCCCATGCTCGTATCTCTGTGAAGTGGGAATAAGTACTTACAGTTATCTGGCGTGGCGAGAGGCCCATAACCTACTTCTACCTTCCGCTGCTCGGCTACAGATGCCGCGCGGTGCAGTGCCGGTGATAACTGGTGAGCGTTTCCGGGTGCGGTCACGTGGGAGCCGCGTCACCGGCTGGGCGGGTCTGACTGCGGCAGGCCGGGAGGGCCATTGGTTGCCTAGGAAATGAAGACGCTGAAACTATCGCGCTAATGTTGGAAAGGAGTAGAATTGGCCAAGGGAAAGAGCTATGGATCTGGGGGTCAGCACCTAGCGATAATAGGCGAGGTGCTATGAGTAATCCAAAACTACTGTATTAAGCCAAGGAAACGGGGTAGCATAGTTATAGGAAGTAAGGGATGGCGTTTTTCAGAACCTGTGGTGAAAATGTCACCTAATCTTAGTTATGGGATGAGCATGATTGGTTAAGGCTATGAAGCCTAGGAGGTGTTACTAATGGATCTCATCCGTGGCAAAAGGTGATCAATGGGATTGATCGGGAGCCCTAATGGATGGATGTTGTTCTAAGGGGAAGACCAATTTTACTTAAGCACAGAAGCGCACGGAATATTATCGTTCAAGCCAATCTTATGGGTCGAAAGTCTATAGATCCATCGCTGCTCCTTTTCAAAGAGGCGTGATTGCGTGTTAGGGCCTGGTTGCAATTGTTCAATCACTGTCCACCTCATGTCATTTGGAGTGTGGTGGGCAGTGAGAAAGTGATCAGTTAGTTTAGTGATGTTTTTCCTGCAGCGTATCGTGCTTCTATGCTCACAGATGCGCTGTTTTATCTTGCGGGTTGTCATTCCTATGTAGGGCTTTCCACAGGTGCATGTGATCAGGTAGACAACATTGCTGCTATTGCAGTTGGTATGGGATCTTTGTTCCCAGACCCTCCCCTCCTCTAGATTTAGGGTTTTGGTGTTGTCAGTGAGGTGGCAGACACTGCAATCCCCACATCGTGAGTGTCCCATCACTGGGGGAAGACCCCATAACTGTGTCAGAGTGGGATTGTTGTTCATGGTCATGGTTCTGGGTCTGGTGTTGACCAAGCTGTCTTTTATGCTCTGGGCTCGTCTATAGGAAAAAAGCGGTTTTTCCCATTTGAAATTTCCTGAGTTTACTATGGACCAGTGGTTATTGATGCTTCTGCTGACTTGGTTCGAAATTGCGTTGTAGGTAGTCACGCATGTCAGTGGGGTGCTTTCTTTGTTCTTTGTTGTTTCCTCCAGTAGGGCTTGTCTCGGTTGGTTCCTCGCTCTTTTTTGGCACTTCTGAATGATCTCGGATGGATACCCACGGTTTTTTAATTTTGTGGTGAGATCTTCTGCCTGGCTTTTAAAGTCTGTCAGTTTGCTACAATTTCTTCGTAGACGTAAATACTGGCCGTAAGGCAGATTTTCCCTCAAGGGTCGCGGATGGAAGCTTTCGTACCTTATCAGGTTGTTTTTGGCTGTTGGTTTAAAATAGGTTTTAGTTTTTAAAGTGTCATTTTCCCTTTGGATTTGTATGTCCAGAAAAAACATATTTTCTTTATCAGCGTTATGGGTAAAGTGTAAGTTGGGGTCGCGATTGTTGAGCCAGGCTATGAACGCCATTTGTGTTTCTTGTGGGCCTTGCCAAATTGCTAGAACATCATCAATATATCTTCGCCAGAATTTGATGTTTTCAAAATAGGGGTTGTCTGGCGTCAAGATATGTTTTTGCTCAAAGTCAAAGACATAGAGCCCCGCCACGCTCGGGGCAAAAACACTGCCCATGGATGTACCCCCTATTTGGAGGTATAGAGATCCTTCATATTCAAAAAAGTTCCTTTTCAGGGCTAGGGTGGCACATTTGATGATGAATTCTTTGGGCGTGCGGTAGTCCCATGTGGTTTCTTTCAGTGTTTTCTTTAGTACATCAATGGTTGCTTCCTGAGGTATATTGGTATAGAGGCTTTCGATGTCAAAGCTCACTATGATGGTATTTGCCTCCATTTTGATGCTCTCCAGAAGTGTTAGTAGATTTTTCGTATCCTTGAGGTATGTGGATGTCCCTTGCACAATAGGTTTCAGGAAAAAATCACAGAACCTCGATAAGGGTTCCAATAGTGAACCTATACCGGATACTATAGGTCTTCCGGGGGGAGGCAATTTGTTTTTGTGCATCTTGGGCACCACATAAAAATATGGTATTTTGGCTTCTGTTTTGCTCAGGGAGTCGGCCTCTTGTTTGGAAATGTGGCCCGCTGCTTCCGCTGCTTCCACAAGGTCTATGATTTCTGTGCGTAGGTCCTCAGTGGGATCAGTTGGGAGTGGCAGGTAGTTCTTTGTATCACTCAGTAGGCGTCTGCATTCCATGTTATAGTCTGTTTTATTCATTATTACCATGCCACCACCTTAGTCCGCTGGTTTGATCACTATTGTGTCATCTTTTTTTAGGTCAGTTAAGGCTTTTTTCTCTGACCTGTTGTTGTTGTGGTAGAGTGTGGTAGCTGACATGGTTTCAATGTCATTAAACACTGCCTGTTCAAAAGTGTTGATTTCGACTGGGATGGTGTGTGGGGGAGGTACGAATGTCGATTTTGTTCTTAGTCCAGTTTCATTCGTAATCTCCTCTGAGTTTTCTGTGTGAGTTTTTTCAAAAAAAGCCTTGAGCTTCAATTTTCTGAAGAACGCCGCCAGTTCACATTGTAATTTGAATTTGTCCAGAGCGGCTGTTGGTACAAACCCAAGTCCTTTGTTTAGAACTTGTATTTCCGTCTCTGATAGGACTCGTGATGACAGGTTAGTCACTAGCTCCTCGCATTGCTGGGGCCTGCCCTGTTGGTCCTGGTTAGTCGTTAGCTCCTCGCATTGCTGGGGCCTGCCCTGTTGGTCCCGGTTTTGCTCCTGGTGTTGCTGCCCACTGTGTCTTCCTCTTCCCAGTGCACATTGTTCCCTTGTCTGTTGCGCCCTCTCCCGCGCCTTCCTCTGTTGGAAAAAGGAGGACGGAATTGGTTAGGTGGAAAGGGGAACTGTTGGAATGGTGGTTGCCATCCATACATTGGGAATTGCTGGGGTGGTAGGTAAGGATTCTGGAACGGAGGGTGATTGTATTGTGGCCATTGGTAATGCCCTCTGTATGCTCCTCCTTGTCTTTGTCTTGGTGTGCTGTTATTAGATCCTCCGCTGTTGTTTGAGCTGTGGGAGGAGTTGCTTGAAGCATCCAAGTCTTGATTGGGTGTAGTTGTGGCTTTATAGTCTGGATCAGAGTACGGGTATGCCTTGACGAATGTAAATTTCTTTAGGTCTTTTTGAAATTTGAGTACTTTCTGTTGAGTGAGGTTATCTCTATATTCATTTATTTCTTTATTGAGATCATCCAATTTCTTCTTGTACCCTGTGATGGTGGCTTTAATTTGGCTTTCTGTCAGTTGTATCTCCACTTGGATTTTTTCAGACAGACGTACTGCTGTTTTAAGGATAAGTATAATCCAGTCGTGAGTACAATGCTGCTGCTGTGTGTATTTTTATACATGAGTGTGATATATATATATATATATATATCCCCAAAACAATGTGATCCAGCAGGAGTTTGAGAGCGCTCCACAGCGTGTGCTTGCTCAGGGGTCGGATCCAGGCCCAATTATTATTTTTGAACAAATGGAGCAGCACATCCAGGATTTTTTAAAGCTACTTTATTGAAGCTTTCACCCCACCAACGCGTTTCAGCCTCAAACAAAGCCTGTTGAGGCTGAAACGCGTTGGTGGGGTGAAAGCTTCAATAAAGTAGCTTTAAAAAATCCTGGATGTGCTGCTCCATTTGTTCAAAAATATATATATATATATATACATATATATATATATATATATATATATATGTGTTTACACTCTTACACTTATATATGTTTATCCATAGAGACATAGGGCGAGTGCATAGATGGAGATATATTGGTTTTACTTTTATACAGATGGCACTGTTATCTGAATGTATATGTGAACACATGCATATATAGGTATGCATGTTATCTATGTCAATATATATTTATTATAAAAATGTATTCCATACATATCAATAGATTTGGGTTTATACATTACATCGATCAGTATATTCATGTATATGGAATATATATATTTAGATAAGTGTCTGCATACAGATTCCTGCTTCTTCCGGGATAATTCACATACACCAGAGTACGTAAATGTGATTGGAGGGAATAATACCTATAAGTGTATTACAGTATGTATAGATAAACAAAATTAAAAAAATACATATAATGTACATATGCAGTCTTTATGCGCACAAGACACATGGTTATCACTGAACATGTAATTATTATTACATCTATTTTAATATAGATGCAGATAGATGGTGATTTGTTCTTTGTACTGCAATATTAATAAGTATAATGTGTATTTGTGTGTATCTTATCTATGTTTGTATGCACATAGTTAGATCTTGATGTGTGGGTATATCTGTATACGTGTTTAGACTTTTTTTGCTAATAGTAAATAAATATAAGCAAAAAAACAAATATTTATTTAAAATTAAACTATATATAACAACTAGCAGCCCGATCCGACCTTGTCCGGGAGCTTTCAGGCTTCCCCCTACCCCCGCCTGCCACGACAATGCCCAGCAGCCTGTGCCCCCGCCCGCCCCGTCCCCCGCCTGCCGCCTGGCCCGACCCTCGCGTGGCCTGAGTCAATCCCCGTCCCCGTCCCCCGCCTTCCCCGACCCCCGCCTGCCCCGACATTGCCTTTTGTAACTCCCCGTTCCCCGCCTGGCCCAACACCCGCCTGCTTACCTCAGCCGCCGCCCCTGGGTTGACAGCTCCTCGCCGCTCTGCTCCTCACCGCTTGTCCGCCGCCGCTTCTCCCCCGCGCCATGTCCGCCTCTCCGCTGGTCGCACCGCCGCTGGCCTGTCTGCTGCTCTTCACGTGACCGCTCCTCCCCTGCGCCATGTCCGGAGCTCCTCTGACGCCGCTCCTCGACGTGAGCACGCACGTCGCGGCCGGCGCTACTTTTGGGGGTTTACTTTTTTTTTAATATACATTTTTTAAATAAGGTTTATTTTTAAACTTTATATAGCCTATAACCATCTACACACCCTGACGATTTCTACGGTGTATCGGGTGTGTAGATTGGTGCAGTAGTTCCGGAGTTTACCCGCCTCAACGCCTGAAGGTTTCTCCTTTATTATAGTAGTATAGATAAATACATCTATTTAGCATTACATATGCCGTAGTACCAGTGGCGGCTCCTCCATGGGGGCGTTTGGGCGCCGCCCCACTGCTTTCTCGCCGTGCGATAAGGCAGACACAAATAGTAGAGAACTACCATTTGTTTCTGCCTTCTCGCACGGCGAGAAAGCAGAAGTTCCTGGTTGAGAGAGTGGGCGGCGTTACTCGAGGGCAGGGGGGAGTGGCTTTCCCACTGTTTTTTTTTCCCTTTTTTTTCTTTCTTTCTTTTTTTTTTTTGTCCTCATTTGCCACATCCTTGTTCCAAGAAGTATCCAACCACCACATTGTCCATTAGGGGAGGGACCACAAAGGATCCAGACCATCTCCCGGACAGAGGTATCGAATTGGCGGGAGGTACTTTCAGGAAGATCTTACTCCGTCAAGGCCTATTTCAGCCTGTTAGCCCTGGATTAATCGTTGTTGTGGGCAGCAAACCCCCATCTGGACCATGGAGTGTAGGGGCATAATCATCGGACCCGGGGGAAAAAAAAAAAATTGAAGTCCGAATAACTATTCATCTCCACTTAACTAGGAGATTCCAAAAGGCGAGGTTCCGAGAACTGCTGGATCTAGTTGTATCCACCCTTGATGTTTCATAAAGGGATGACAGCCAATCTGCGTGGGTTGGTGGGTTGGAATCTACCCAGTGTTTGCAAATTTGCCGTCTTGCCAAGAGAATTGAATAGAACAAAAAGATCCTTACCAACCCCTTAATGTTGTCCTCCAGACCAAATATAACTAATGGCAAACTGAAGGAGATCGGTGTATTGAGGATTGACTCCAAGGTAGCTTTTATTTCTTTCCAATATGTAGTGATGCAGGGGCAATCCCAGAACATGTGAATATCAGAGGCTGCTGGGAGGAGGCATTTGTTGCAACACTTTCCTGTCTGAAACTTCGAAAGCCTTTGGAGGGAAAGATATGCATGGTTCACAGTGAACAGGTGATTGCGTCTTAACCATGCTGGCTTGACAGTTTTGTATAGGAGGGTAAAAGATCTGACCCATAAGTTCTCACCCTGTGTCCCTATATCACATCCCCACAACTCCGACGGGAGATTGAATTCACCGTCAGCCTCCTCCGTGTTGGACCAGTACCAGAAGGCTACCTCCTTGCCCCCCAATTTTCTTTCTACCAGATGTTTTTCTAGAAAGCTGTATCTCCCCACCTGAGTCTTTTCCCTTGACTGCTCCCGGGACCAGCTAAGCAGTTGTAGGTATTTAAACCAAGTTAGAGCTGGGCCTACTCTCTCAGAGAGTACCTCCCACTCTACCAAATAACCTCCTGGCATCAACTCTCCCCATCTTAGAACCCCTGCCTCTAGTAGGGGGACTGCAAGGCTGTCTTTTAAGCAGGGGGGAAGCCCTGGGGAATCCCAGATTGGGGCAAAGTTAGAAAAGTATGCCAACCCAACTCTAGCTTTTATTTGTGTTCATTCTCTCACCAGTGATTGTAAGATCTTTAGTCTCCCCTTTTTAAAAAAACCTCTGATGCCCAAACTTAAACAAAAAAACGTCAAGTGGAAGATTTGCCCCGATTAACATGGCCTTAAACATTTTCCCATTAGAGTTGTCTTCAGGGGTCTTCAACAACATCCTAGAGTGGGACAGCTGGAATGCCCAAGCGTAATACTCTAGGTCTGGCAAGGCAAGCCCTCCCTTCTCCCTCCTCCTCCTCATTTTTTTCCATGCCAGCCTTGCTGTTTTACAACTCCAAATAAAAGAATTAATTTGCTGCTGGCATTTACGGAGCTGCTTGGGGTCAAATGCTAGTGGAATAGAATTAAAAATAAACGTAAATTTGGGGAGGATAGACATTTGTACTAAATTTGTTTTGCCGTATATAGTTAGTGGGAGAAAGGACCAGGCTTTCAGTAATGTCTTAGACTCACGGAAGACCCGATCTAGATTGGTCTGAGCCAAAATACTGATGTCATGGGTTATCTTAACTCCCAGGTAACGGATTGAGGGGGTCACTGGAAGCTGTAAGTTATCGATGATCCAGGTCATAAGCTCTGTTTTACCGGCATTGATTTCATATCCGGAGACCCGCCCGAATTCCTCCGCCCTCCTTATAACCGATGGAAAAGCCTGGACGGGGTCTGTGGTATATATGAGGATGTCATCGGCATAAAGACCGACCTTCTTCTCCCAACCACAAAATTTGAAAGATGGAATAGAACATCTGTCTCTCAAAATCTGGACAAATGGTTCCACGTACATGTTAAATAAAAGAGGGGAGAGAGGACAGCGTTGTCTAGTGCCCCTCATAATTAAAAAGGGGTCGGTGCGGGTGCCATTGACCAGTAGGCTGGCCCTGGGATCTTTATATAAGAGATTGATAGACTCGACAGAACTTGTCCCCAAGTTGAAACTTCCTCATTACTGCAGCCAGATAGGGCCAGTTGACCCTATCGAATGCTTTAGTAGCATCAAGGGTCATAATGGCCAGAGGGAGGGCGAAGGTTGAGGCTATGTCGATTGCACCTACTAGGTCGTGGGTTAGGTCCACTAATTGACGCCCCCGTATAAATCCCTTTTGATCATAGTGTATAATTGTGTCTATCTCGCTCCCAATCCGCGATGACAATATATCGGCAAAGATCTTATAATCATGGTTTAGGAGCGAGATAGGCCGATAGGACCCACATTCAGTCGGGTCCTTGCCTGTTTTTCAGAGCGATGTTGGCCTCTCCCCACGACTCAGGTGGAATTGCTCCATTAAAAAAAATGTTGTTAAAAAGGCCAGTCAAGACTGGAACGATAGCTGAACCCAGAGCATGATAAAGCTCGCCCGGGATACCGTCAGGCCCTGCGGCCTTCCCCCGCTTCAGAAGCTTGATGGTATTGCTAACTTCTGCCTCTGTTATAGCTTTGTCCAGGCGATCGCTCTGTTCCAACGATAAAACAGGGAGATCTACTTTTCTAAACAAGCGTCCCTAGCCTGTGGATCTACTGTGGTGTCTTCTTTATAAATATTCTGGAAGAACTTCTGGAAAGCTTTCCCTATCTCAATATTCGAGGTCCTAGGCGTTGTTTCCCCCTCTTCTTTCACTTCCCTGATGTAGTTTTTAGCCCGGTCTGATTTAATTTTCCAGGCTAAAACTTTACCTGCTGCCTCTCCATATTCAAAATGTGATAGCTTACTGGCCTTTCACCTCTTTGCCACCCTTCCCTGTAGTATGTTGTCCAGCTCTGTTTTAAGTTCCTTCCGTCTCTCTGGGTCTACTGGAGGAGTAGTGCCGGAGCTTAGTTTCAGGTCTAGAAGTGTCAACTCCCTCTCTATGCTTAATGTCCCTTCCCTATATTGCTTCCTTCTATGTGAGGCTCGATTGGTAATACAGCCTCTTACAGAGGCCCTAAACGCCTCCCACACATAAGCCAGGGAGGCAGAGTTTCGGTTAGATTCTAGGAACAAGGTAGATTCTTGTATAAGGAAGTCAGTCTCTTCTTCTTCAAGCAGAATAGAGCGGTCGAAAGACCAGGAGGTGTATTTAGTCTGTTGATCTTGTATAAGTGAGAAGAGAATGGTAGAATGGTCGGACAAATGAGAGGGGAGGTAGACCAAATCCATCAAGGCATCTTTAAGGATGTAGCTAAAAAGAGCATAATCAATTCAGGATTTGTGTTTGTATTTGAGGTTATGAAAGGATACCCCCAAAGTATTGCCAGCTCTCTCCCTCCAAAGATCTGCCAACCCTAAGTTTGCCATGCAAGCTATAAGAGTTGACCTGGATTTAACGTGAGTCTGCGCTCTGGAATTGAGAGACTTGTCTCATTTAGGATTTAGGACTAAGTTAAAGTCTCCCATCCATATCACGGGGGCTTGAGATGTGGTCAAGTAGCTCTGGATTATATTAAGGTAGGAAGGATCGTCATGGTTGGGGCCATAGTAACCTACCAGAGTAAAAGCCTTCTCGTCTAACAGAACATTAACTAGTAACCATCTACCACTAGAATCCTCTTTATAATCTATGACCTGGGCCATGGCCTGTTTCTTAAAAACGATAAGGATCCCTCGGATGTTGGCGTTATGGTCTGTGCATAAGTATTTGTCTACCCATTTCAGGTTTTTTAGCATTTCCTTGACTTCTTGTTTTGATAAATGTGTCTCCTGGATGACAATGACCTGCGCGGGGGAGTCTCTTAGATATTGCAGGATTTTATGTCTCCTACCCCTCACACGCAGGCCATTGACATTCCAGGATAAGACCTGTAACCCCGTCATTTGTTTTCCCGCACCCCTCGCCTGCCCATTGAGTTTGTGAGGTAACAAGGAGTATTGCCCCTAACCTGGATAAAATAACACTTACAGCGGTATAGGTGGAAGCTGATATATAAGTAAACAAAGAAACAGAGGACCGACTTATGAGGACTTTTTAATGCTTTACCCCCCTCCCATCCCCACCCTGGAAAACCCCCCATACTTGACCTGGCTAGATGGACAGCCAGATTGCGTCTTCTGACATGACCCTGACCTAACCCTGTCTACTTTAATTCATATTTTCTTGGGCAGCTACCGCATAGCGTTTAGATAATTGACCCATAAGACACATGGGTAGGTAATAAGTATTGTGTCAGAGAGGGGGATTTAAAATTAAAGTGAAGTGTTCTCCTTTTTTTATATTCAATATATTTTCTTTCTTTTTTTTATGTCCTTGCTTATATATATATTTTTTGTTATATATTGAATATTTTCCATCTTTATTGATTTTTTGATTTTTTTGATTTTAATTATTTATTTGTTATTATTTCATTCCTTATTTCTTATTCCCCTTTAGTCTCCCTTTCTCATTCTCTATTCTATTTTATAAAATAGCAGAAAATAGTGAAAGTAGCTAAGAATATGTCCTCGTGGAGGTGATCTATTTACTGCCCTGTGTGTAATCACTAATAGTAGCTAGAAGGTCGTCCGCATCTAGGGGCGAGCGGATATTATACATCTTATTATTGAACATTACCCTCAAAAAAGCAGGGAACCTCATCTGCACAGTTGCCCCCAGGGCTCTGAACTTGTCCATTTTCTGACCAAGCTCCCACTGTCTGTCTAGTGTAGTTATCAACAGATCAGATCGAACTTCGAAGGAAAAATCAGATGCCTTCAATGATTTTGCCTTGAGGGCAAGGTTCAAGATTTTCTCTTTAATGGAGTATATAAGGAAGTTCACCAGTATTTTCCTAGGCTTCGTCCTCGCTGGGTTCAAGGGAAAGGGGTCCCGATGTATCCTCTGAATGTCTTTTAACAGCTCTGCTGTAGTCTCATCCAGGTTGATGGTGTTCTTCAATAATGAGACCACGTACTCCTTGATTTCTCCACCCTCTTTTCCCTCAGGAATTTTTAGGAGTCTGAGGTTATTTCTTCTGGAATAATTTTCCAGAGATTCGACCCTATCCATAGTAGCTTCCCCGTCTCTCCCCAAAGCCTGAATCTTACCCTCTGCAAATTCCAGCTTAGTTTTAAGCTCCCCCACTGCACCTTCCAGGGTCTCAGTACTTTCATAGAGACCATCCACTTTTTTCCCAAGGGTTTCGCACACTGCTCTTATCTCGTTTTGATTTTGCTTAGATTCCGCAAAGCCGCTTTTAATCTCACTCCTCATTGCTGATAGCAGTGCCTCAAGGGACCCCCCCCCGTGCTACCCCCTGAGGTTGGATCACAGGATTCGCCGATCTTGCCACTCTCTCTTATGGTCTCCACCAACATTGGCTCACCCTCGCCCTCTGGGTTTCCTAGAAGCACGTCTGTATCTGCCTCTCTTGTACCCACTAGGTCAGAGGGTATGTCCTCCTGGGAGGCAACAGTCATAGGGGCGTTGGAAGTGCTCATACTCTCAACCTGGGCAACTCTTTCCCCCTCGGAGCTTCGCACTATATCAAGAACCTGGGGTAAGACTTTGAAATAGGATTTCAATGACGGCGTTACTTGGGTTGCGGTCTTTCGCAACCCCTTAGGTTTCTCTTTGCCTACCGACTGCGTGTTAGTGCTTGTATTGTGTTTCAGTCAAGCAGCCCCCCTTCCCGCTGTGCCCCCCTGGAGAGAATATGGTGCGGATGATTGAGAACTCCCCTCACCCCCAGCCTCTAGACCGGGTATTCCCTGCTGTCCCTTTCACTCTATTGCAGGTTCACTGTTGTTTAATGTTTTCTTACCCTCGGAGTGTTTTTCAGACAGGACTTGGAGCCCAGAGGCTTTCCCCCGTCTCCTGCCGTCCCCCCCCCCGTTTTCCCAGGATTTTACCGTGTCCGTGGATTTCTCTGGGTCACTCACCTCCCTTCACAGGGAGCTCACCATTATCCAGCGCTTTGTTCTTCCTGATCCCCGCTGTAACACACTTTGAATCGGAATCAGAGCTGGAGTCGGGGTCGGGCTCAGAGGTTAATTCTAAGACGGGCTCGGCTGGAAACAACCTCCCGGATGGCAGCCCTCTCCCCACTTTTCCCTCCACACTCCTTCGCCGTGCGCTTCCTCCAAGGAGAGCGCGAACCGCCGCCCTGCGGCTCCGCCGAAGCTCCACGGCTGCTTCTGTCCACCGTAGGAGAGGGGCGGAGGGCAGGCGCAATAGAAGGCTGACACACATCAGCTGTGCTGCGCTGGAATTAATCCGATCGCAAATCGAAAATCTCCGTCTTACCACAGGTACGGGAAAGAAGCTCGGAAATCAGGCCAGGAAGCAGATTGAAAACAAAACCTCGCCTCCGGGGGGGCCTCTATCACGGTAGCCGGCCAGAAAAGGTACGAGTTAGTGCATGTCGACAGGAGCTAGTAGCGGTCTGTCAGGACGCGCGCGCCACCCTAACCAGCGGCCGCTATGTTCTCCTCGCAAAATCTGGCTTTCCCACTGTTGTTAATACTGTCTGTTTGGGCAGCCTGAGAGGCTGTCCAAACAGACAGTATTAACTGTATTAACAACAATGGGCAAGCCGCTCCCCCCTGCCCTCGAGTAACACCTCTCACTCTCCCTGTTCTCTGTATGCTGCAGCATACAGAGAGAAATGACGTGGTTGGGGCAGCCGGCCGAACCAATCACAACGCTGTGCTGTGGTGGAGGGGAGGTAGGCTGCCTGCAGCCTTCCTGTGCGACGACGAGCACCATGGGAATTCAAGAACAGGACGGCGGGAGTCAGGAGTCTCGAGTTGGAACTTAAAAGGCGGGAAGGTATAGGTAAGTTAAGTTTATTGACTTTATTATTTTCTTTATCCCGCTGGCTTCCCCCCATCCCTCCCCTCCGCAGCGCGACAACACCATTTTCACCCCCCCACCCGTAATGCCGGCCGCGACTGGTCAGTTCTCTATAAGCCACGTCACATTCTTCGATGGTGTGCTTAACATTTATGGGGTTTAATTTGTGCGTGTGAACCAGTAAATCAAGCACTTGGCTGCCCATTAATTCACCCCGTCTCTCTAATGAATTTTGGTTTGATTGATGATGACTGATAAATAAACGCGAGCGTGCTGGCTGCCGAAATGCACATGTTGCCCGTAGGTGCCTGCTTAGCCTGCTTGTTTCGCTGCCCTATGGTGTTTGGGCTTTAGGTGTCAGCGCTGCTGGCAGGCAATTTCTGATGTCAAGATTACAGGAAGGAGGGGTGTCAATTCAGTTGTTCTGTAGCTGATGTGGTCAGTAAATTAATGTTTTTTATTGTACTGGCACCGCTACTTTATTTGCAGGGTGAGGGCCAGAAATTGTTGGTCTCATCTGTAAAATGCAGTGGAGAAATTACTAATCAATTTCAACAATGTAGGGCTGTTACATTTGGTTCTGCACTTGTCCAGGTCAGCCTGTCCTGTTTATGCACCGATCCTTTCTCATCACACCCCAAGTTCACTGTGCGCTCTTTTTGCTGAATATGTGAGGTTATTTCGAGTCCGTTTAATGTCTGTCCCCAGGCATCAGGAGAAGGGTCATGTGAAGAAATGCGAGGTGCATACCAGCCAGCAGGGGTCACGTGACATTGTGAGCGTATGTATTAGTAAAGTGCCCAAATATATGTCTGGCTTACTCCTTTCAGTCTCTGAAGCACAACAGTGTACGTCAGTTGTGTTAAGGGCACCGATGGTACTGGTTGACAGGAGTATGTTGGGAGGTCACCAGAGGCTTTCAGGATCAGCAGGCTGTTTGTTATCTGTGGGCTGAGAATGCGGGTTGCACACAACCATGGGAAACCGGAATGGAGAGGTAGGTGGTGTTACTGGCGGGGCCTCACTGGTGCCTTGGAGCAGTCTCCTTGCCACCGTGTGCTGGTGGTGCGACGGCAGTGGAAGGTACTCTGCTGGTCCCAGAGAATGTACCATTGCAGGCGACCTGCCGGCCCATGCCTCTACATTTTTCCATTCCCCACCTGCCTTGGGATTCCAGGGGGGAGTGATTGCCAATGATAACCTTCAAAATGCACCATTTGGCCGCTATTTTTTCAAAATTTTCTCGGGGGAAGAATCGGCCCGAACCACCCTTGATGCGTTCATGCTTGCTAGCTGCGCTTGCTCGCCACAGTGCGCCGTCCACAACTTTTACGCCCCGCCACTTTCAAATGTCACCAGCCACCACTGCGCAGTACATAACAAAGACATCCTATTTCGTAAACCCTGCATAAAGGACTGGCACATACAAAGAGGGGGGAAGGACTCCTTGTTTAAAACTTCCATGGTGAACTTCTATGGAAGTCAAAACGGGGCAATCTGTTTTAGGCACAGAGCTGGTTGCCTGACTTAGGATGTGGGTGTATATCATGCATGTAAATATAGGGATGATGCATATGGAAGGTTGGCAATGGGTAATTCGTCCATTCTGGCCTTTGTTTTCTCAACATTCAATATTTTAATTCTCCGAAGCATCATTTAGGAACCTCTTTGGTGTGTCCTCCCCTCAGGATCCATATGCAGACTAATTACGCAGTCGACAGTTGCTTGTAAAAGGTTTTTTTTTATTCTCTAAAAGTGTAACTAGTCACACTTGGCTAGTGGTGACCAGACATTGTCTCACCTCATCCTCAAGCGTTTCTCCCCATGTCATGGCTGCTTCATGTCCTCCTCTTTCTTGTTGCAGTAAGCGGTGTTTAGAGCCTATGGCCTCTGCCTGCCGCAGGGTCTTTGAGCCCTTCTGACCACTCCCACTCATTGTAATTGTCAATACACTAGGCTGTCACATGAAAGTCCACTACTTGAAACAGTGGCTTAATTACACGGAGCAAGGCAGTCAACCTGCACTCTACAATAGTCATCTGCTAGGTGTACAACTTTGCATCCCAGGTGAATTTTACTGTTGAACTGCCCGTCAGAAGTTCCAATATTCATTTACTAAGTTAAAAATAAAGTTATGTTATTTGTAATTATGTTTTGCATTAGCATATAAATGACCTGTGACCTTGAGATTGGAATGTGCGTGTGACTGAGGAAAGTCAAGCGGGACTGAAAATAAAATTGTGGCTCTAGTTCTGTTGCTGGTCAGGGGTGGAGGAGGGCGTACGCATGTCCCCCTGTGGGCAATTTATCTCCGAGGATGTGGGACGCGCTTCTAAAATGTGAGTAAACTGTAAACTAAAGAAACCATTACAAGCTGCAGTGTGTTTCACAAGTGTCTGGAGATTGGCTGCATATTATGTGCGTGTTTTTGTATCTGGGTCCTCTGGAGAGAACATGCATGTGTATGTGTTGTGTGACGATGATACTTCTGTCCAGGAGATGTGTGCGCGTGTGTGTGAGATATGCGTGTGTGTGTGTCTGTCTCAATTTTTGTAATGAGATCAAGTAATGTTTTAAAGAAATTGTATTTGTGTTTGCTTTATGTCTTTTATGATTTTAACAAAAATCGAATAAAGAGTATTTTGACTGACTGACTGTGTGTCTGTGTCACTGCCAGAAAATCTTTTTATTCAGTCCTCTCTTGCAGACTATATTTTAGGTAAGCTGAACTGATAAAATCTTTCATAAAATGTTTTGTCTGCAACTTGCCAAGACTACATTCCACTGTGGCTATTTATTTGCACGTGTTTTTAATTTTATGAGATAACAGAAGAATGTTGGAATTCAGGTGTGGTATTTTTCATGATTACACTGATAAAACGGATCATTGTGTAACTTGCATCAAGTGATAAAGGTCTTTCTGCATCTGTGATTTCTAGGAAATGCAGTTACATTCTGAGCACAATTCCTAAACAAAGAAGTGGGGGGACAAACGAAGTCAGTACCCGTGACCTCACAGGAATTGACATATTACGAAGTAACATTAGATCTTCAGTACATTGAAACACATTACAAGATCTAACATATGAACCGGATCAGAACTTTAGCCTGTGATTTGAGTTCCCTGTATAAAGGAATTAACAGCCCAAATGGGGATGAAGATTGGTGTCTGATCAACTACAGTCAGTAGATAAATCATTAAGTGCTACAAGCTATGCACACATACTGCTCGCAGAAGGTCGTCATCTCCACATTTTGCAGCATATATCTCTCAAGTTCATATTGTTGGCATAACTATATATATATTCACTGAAAAAACCATAGATTATAGACCATATATAGTTAGGAATTAGCATTTACAAAACCTTGAAAATTCACTGAAAAAACCATAGGTTAGAGACCATATATAGTTAGCTGGACATTTTAACTGCATGTGGAAACAGCTCTATGGGTGGTTGACTGTGTGCATGAGTGTATTGGTGAGTGAATGGATATCTCAGTGCTACATGTCAAAGTAAAAACATATGTAAAACACAGTATATGTGAGAGTTGACATATATAAATAACTGTGCATAAGAGCCAGTGAATGTGTGAGTGGCTGTATGGATCATTATGAAATTGTATCAGGGATTGTATAAGAGAGTAAATATGTGTTAGTATCTGTTTGAATACGTAAGGTGTGTATAACTGTATAGTTGAGGAAATGGAGGTGTGATTGATTCTTTGCATGACTGACTAGGTGTGTGAGTAACTCCATGGATGAGTGACAGTCTGTGAGTCTCTATTTACACTGAGTGTATATAAGGTTATATTAGAGTCTGAAGAAGTTTATCGTATTATCACATGAATGATGTCATCAGTGATGTGATCAGTCATGTCAAATGAGATGTCATCAGTGATGTCAATTGAGATGTCATCAGTGATGTCATCAGTGATGTCATTTGAGATGTCATCAGTGATGTCATCAGTGATGTCACTGACCATGTCATGAATGATGTAATATGTGACATCATCAGCAGTGGATTGCGGGTGCGCGATATATAGTTAGTGCAACTAACTATATATGGAATTTCATTGGTTTTATGTGAATAAAATGTCCAGCTAACTATATATGGTCTCTAACCTATGTTTTTTTCAGTGAATTTTCAAGGTTTTGTAAATGCTAATTCCTAACTATATATGGTCTATAACCTATGGTTTTTTCAGTGAATTTCAATGGTTTTTTAATAGCAAATATCAAAACCTTTAAAATGTATTCTTCTTTAAATCGAAAAATATATTTGATATGTTTTTAATACATTTTTTTATGTATTTTTAAAAAAAAAAATTTTGTTTCGCTCCCGGTACGCGAACCGGTGAGCTTCCCGTTAGCTCAATTTTGTGCCGCGACTCGGTCCGCGAACCGGTAAACGTTCCGTTTGCGCAACTACCGCGTTAGAAAACAACATCGTGCCGCTTTGCGTAACCGCGACGTATCGCGTTGTCGCGTAATGCGTCTTATGATGCGCCGCGTTAGCGCACCCGGAAGTGCTCCGGTGCGCGAAGCGAGGCGCGAAGCGCAGCTTCCCGGAAGCGATCCGAGGCGCGGCGCGGAGCGCGTAACGTAAGCATAACAGGTCATGTGACTTGTTAATAAAACTTTTCATTGGTTCATTTCACTTTTGGTTTCCTAATGATGTAAGGCTAGGTCATGTGACCTAAAAATAACACTTTTCATTGGTTTAGAACTATTTTTTTCCCAAATGATGAAAACCCCTCCTTGTTTCCTCACTGTGACTTTCATCTTTGTGAGAGGAAGACCTTTCTTCATCACTTAGCAATGGCAAGTGTTGTAGCTTCAGCTGGTGCATCCCCACCACCACCACCACCTCCTAGGAAGAGAGGACCACCTACCCAGTTCCTTCCCAACCCTGAGGAAGAGGAGGAAGAAGAGGAAGAGGAGGTACAGGAAAGAGTATTCTTGCCTGAACAGCCCCGGAAATCCCACCATAAGAACCATTTCATACGGCAATTTTTTTCCTTTCCAGCAGGGCAAAAAAAAGTCAATGCCCGTCATGTCACATGCCTGATATGTAAAGAGGTTCTGTCCCGAGGCACAGATAAAAAATATAGCTTTGGGAACTATACAATGCATCGCCACATGCAAAGGTGGCATCCAATAAATTACAGCGTGGCTGAGGTGCGTGACTTGCGTGAAAACCCGCGAACTCCTGTAGCCACCACCTCAACACAGGAAAGTTTTTCGGGACCAGAGGCGAGGGAGAAGGTCCTGAATATTCAAAGCAATTTTCAGCACATCAAGCTGGTGTGTATTTATTGTGGGGGATTACTTTGCCACGGGGAGATGAGTGTCATTTTAATGAACAGGGCATATGAAAATCACAAGTGCTCTAAACGCCCCAAAAATTGATTTTTTTTTGCTCCTGTTGAGCCGTTTCTAATGCCTGTTTTTCGTTGTTCCCCCTCAAAAAAAACAAAAAAAATTAAAATTGTTCCAAAAATACAAAAAAAAAAAAATGTTCAGAAAAATAATAAAAAAATATAAAAGAACAAAAACAATAAAAAAAAAGTTCTTTTCAGAACTATCTCCCATTCATAAAAAATTGCTAGAATGTTTAGCACTCTGGCAACCTCTATTTCTTTTGGTTCGCTTCCCGGTTCGCTCGCCGGTACGCGAACCGGAAGCGAACTAAAAAAAAAAAAAAAAAAAAAAGAAGAGTAAGTATAAGGGAAGGAAACAGAGAGTAATGTTAAAAGAAAGACAGCTATAGGGAGTAACACAGAGATACTGTTTAATAGATCTATTTACCAAACAAAAGATGGAAGAGGTTATAATTGTGAAAAACAAAATAGATAAGGAAGTGAAAGAAAAAAAGGAGAGTAGAAGAATAATAAACAAGAGTTTCTTAGAGAATGTGAGTGAATGTTCAAAATAAGATTAAAACATGTGGAATAACAGAGAGAAAAAACTGAAAGCAGAAAAGAAGAGGTAACAGAAAAGGAATGATTGAAACAGCAAAGAAATGTAAATAACATAGGGGCATATTATCAACATAGGCGATAAAATTATCGCTGCTTTTATCGGCAGAAATCTGCCGCTAAAGCCGCTTTTGCGGCAATTTTCTGCCGATAAAAGCAGCGATAATTTTATTGCCTGTGTTGATAATATGTCCCTTAGTATGCTTGAACTACAGGGAGAAAGCATAATGAACAAGTAGTGAAAGAGTGATCAGTCAGAGACAGCGAGAGTAATAGAGACGGAGTGAGTGAACAAGAGTGAGTAACTATGAGAACAGAGGGACTGAGAAAAGGAGTGGAAGGAGTAGAGTAAGTAAGTAATAGAGAAAAGAATGAGGGAAGTAGCAAAGGCAGAAAACTGAGGGTTAAAGAAATGAAGCAGTGGAACTAATAGAAGTTAAATGTGATAGAAATGTAACGAAAAGAGTACAAAACATTTACCTTATAATTGTCGTTAACTTAGTCACTTGTTATTTTTATACTTTCAATCTGTGAAAGAAAGAACAAAAATTTGAAAAATATTAAAACATGTATTTAAAAAGTAGAAAAGACAAGGGAAAAGATTGACAATCATCCAATTTTACAAAGAAATAAAGTTAGAGGCCTCCGCTTCTCCATGCTCCCTACACAGTCCTAAATATATACATTTTAAACTGACGGTATCTTGTTGAAGATGAAGTGAGGCCTATCTTGCAACATTGTGCATCTTTTGCACTGCTGCTGCGTCACAAAAGTGACGGAACAGCGGCGCAAAAGAGGCGCACGGCCATCATAAATCTACCCCTAACATTTTAAATGATTGTTTCTAGATGCTGATAAGGTGTGGCCTATCCACAGATTTGTTTCAGGTGAGTCCTACTCAGAGTTACAGATGAAATTTAAGTTATTGAAGAGTACAGATGAGATAATACATGAGCAGGCCTACCAACGAAGTGAGTCATGTCCACTGCACTCTTGAACAAACGTCAGACCTTCTCTATCTACTTGAACAGGCCTAAATCCACAATCACATCACTTGTGTTTCCTTTGCTTAGGTTTCTCATTGTACAGATGTAGTCTAGCATATCAAAGACTACGCAAAAGGTGAGCACTGTATGCAACAACTTTGACACTTACAGAAGCCTCAGCTTCTCCATGCCCCCTACACAGTCCTAAATATATACATTTTAAACTGACGGTATCTTGTTGCAGATGAAGTGAGGCCCATGTTGCAACATGGTGCATCTTTTGCACTGCTGCTACGTCACAAAAGTGACGCAACGGTGGCGCAAAAGAGGCGCACGGCCATCATAAATCTGCTCCTAACATTTTAAATGATTGATTCAGGATGATGATAAGGTGTGGCTTATCCAGAAGTTTTTTTGAGGTGAGGCCTACTCAGGGTTGCAGATGAAATTTAGGCTTGTTGAAGAGTACAGAGGAGATAATACATGTGCAGGCCTACCAATGAAGTGAGTCATGTCCACTGCACTCTTGAACAAAGGCCAGACCTCTTCTGTGTCCCTGGAGAAGCCTAAACCTCATCTGCACAATGTGATTCGTAATGTTAGGAAACACAGGTAATGTAATTGAAAAACGTGCAATTTTTTTTGCTCATTCCACACTCACATCACCTGTATTCCCTCAACTTAGGTATCTCATTGTGCAGATGTAGTCTAGCATATCCAAGAGTACGGAGAAGGTGAGGACTGTATGCAACAGAGCAATGTACATTACTCACCTCCCTTGACACTTACAGAAGCCTCAGTTTCTCCATGCCTCCTACACAGTTCTCAATGTATATCATAAATACAAAAAGTACAGAATTAATTATACATGTTAAATGGTTTATTTTTGCTGTTCTCAGAATGTATCAAATTTCACTAAAAACAGTGAGTTGAAGGTATTCATCATATAACAGCGGGGGAAAAAAAACACAATCAAAATGATTGTGTTTATAAAACCCATATAACATAACCAATCAGAAATCAGAACTCCTTAAAAGTAACTTACTTTCCATGACGTCAAAGGATGTCCTATGAACAGCTTATACTCTGTTGTGCTGCTATTATTTTCAGCCCGCCACTTTCTGCAAGAAAAGCTCCATCGTTTTGACAAATATGTTACATACAGTAAATGACTTCTCGCTCTCTACCGCACATTTCCTCAAGGCCAAATCATGTAAGAGCCATTTATAACTCTTGAAATTCTTCTAAGCAAATCCCGTCATTTTCTTTTTCCGCAACTTTCAGAAAGAAAACGTTCAAGATCACTTTCACAATCCTGTACTAGTAATATCTCACCCTTCTTGCTCACTCATGTTCCACATTTCCACATTTAACTTTTGACTCTGTACTACACTTATCCTCAAGGCCAAATAGTGTAGGAGCCATTAGAACCTCTTGAAATTCCTCAGAGCAGATCCCGAGATTCTTTCCCTAAAGTTTTGGTTGTAAAAACACCAGGTAAGAATTTTGAAGGTCAAAAGGCAATTTTTTTTTTAAAGTTAAAACAGAATCATTGCAGAATGACCAGCCGTTTCTAGACTTTAAATAAGCTGTGTAATGTCCCGATGTTGTTGAAGGACCGTCATGATATATAATTGCTGCAGTTACAAAAGTCCTTCCTGATATTGACAACTGCGAAGCCACAACATTTTTAATTAAAGTTGTCAATTTTGTTCCATCAGGCCTACATCGTTGGAACATTAAAATGACATACTGGCCATATGTTCGTATAAATAATGTGGACAGCATTGCTGACTTACATTGGCTACACTCCATGTTGTGATCGGCTGATTTTACTAGCTTATTAAAGGACACTGATTTACTGTCTGGCAAAGTTAAATATATAAATCTTTCTGAGTCTACACTAGTAGTACTTGATACCCTACAGTTCTCGCAGTCATGCTGCCATTGATAAGAAAGGCCAAACAGGTAATCTACATCTACACCTTCATCTTGCAATACATCAAGCATATACATTAAAAACTCTTGACAATCTTGCTGAATATTTTGAGAGAATTGGGTTTGACCTGAACATTTGTCTAACAGATTTCGAATTTCCGACACACTTTCTATTTTTGTTCTATCAGTGCTACATTTCTCTAACACAGAATTCAGCAAGCAGCAAAAACTTTGATCCGAATTGACCACAATCTGTTCTTTTAAAGTTTCTAGAGAAAAGACAACATTAACCACTACATTAGCATAGCAGTTGACACCAGAACTATTTTCAAATTGAAAACCAACAACATCTTCAACAGAATCCTTTTTCTTTCTGCTTATAATTTCAGGTTCATCAACTTTTCGTCTTTTTGCTACAACCTCCCTACTATTGGTCACATTTCTTCGTTTCCGGCCTACCACACGTTTCTCAAACAAAGGATATTGAGGCAAATGTGGCGCATACTCTCTTCTTAACCTATTGTATTCCTTAACACAATCTAGATCCGTACAAATGTTTGTGACATCACACTCAATCAAGTACAATCCCAATAAACCTCTGACTCGTGACAATGCCACATATGCCATACCCTCCTTGAACACAGAACTGCCAATATTCACCAATGCACTGTCTACACTTAAACCGTGCGATTTATGGATTGTCACCGCATATGCCAAGCAAACAGGAAACTGCTTACGGCGAACATATAAGTCTTTTACAAGCAAAAACCTAGCAGAGCAACGACCAATTAGCTGTACTTCCTCAATGCCATAAAATTTAATTTTTAAAAATTCAATTCCATCTCTATTTCTGTATTTCTCAAAATCAACAACATTACCCATTGATCCATTTACCAGACCTCTTTCAACATGTAAATTCCTTCTTAAAATTATACGGCAATTTAAGCACACATTCAGAGTCTTTTCTAAACCTGCAGTTTTAGATATAGTCTTCTCTAATGAATCCAATTTTGATTTCAAATTCTCAGACAAAATAATTGTTGTTCCCATATGCTCTACTCTGTCAATAGCTTCCAGTTTCACAATCTCTTGGTTTTCTAAATGCAACATTTTGTTGTTGAAGATGGCACATTCTGCAAGAATTGGCATCAAACATATTCCAGATTTCTTCTCAGTAATTTTCCGAAAAATATTCTCAGGCACAACGTCTTCTTCTGGATACAAATTTGACAGTAATCGTGCATGTAAAGCTTCTTTCCCATGCTCAGTCACTTTTCCAATTCTAACATCTTGTAGAATATTCTTATAATCTTCATCCTTCGCTTGACGCATATTTTCACGCAGTTCAGCATAATTGAAGTTTAACCATATATTGACGTTGCCAATGCTCCCTAGGCACTTCCTGGTATCTTCATGCGTGAGCATTTTGAACACAGGTTGTCCTTTCACTGGTGTCAGCTGCAGAAGATCACCGAAAACAATGATGTGTTTGCCACCAAATAACACATCATACTCTGTTTTGAGAACTTCTTGCATTCTCAAATGCACAAAGGCAAGCATGACATTGGAAACCATGCTTACTTCGTCAATGATAAGAAGTTTCATTTTCCTCAAGACTCTTGAAACTTCACAACAAGCATCTCCAGATAACTTGTGGTATTGTAATTTGTTATCATGCTCCACTGGCAGCATCAGTAGACGATGCAAAGTAATACCTTTAATGTTATGTGCTGCCAGTCCAGTTGGAGCGGTGACAACACAAGACAGCGATGACTCAGTCCTTTTCTGCAAATAACATGAAATTGCTTTAATGAGGAAACTTTTTCCAGTTCCCGCTTCTCCACTCACGTACAGTCGGACAGGCTTCAACGACGTACATGAGCACTCTTTCTTCTCATGACTTAATCCATGATCAATTAGGTTGGTAACTTCTTCATATATTTTCCTCTGCTCAACGTTGAGTTGTCTTTCCAAGTCTTCCAAGTTAACCACATCCTCCTGAGCATGTGCCATGGCTCTTTCCACTTCAATCATGGCAGTGGCAGCTTCATTTTCGATAACTGGTCCTCCTAGTGGATCCTGACTCAATGAAACAGAACTCTGACTGTCCTGAGAACTGTCTCTAGCAATCTCGGCTGCAATTGTTGCTTCCTGCTCGATTTCCGCATTCAACATTTCCAGATATTTGGGAAAAACAGGAAATTCTATAGTCTCCTTGGCGGCATTGAAAGAGTCTTCGTAACAGAGGAAATCTCCAAGCAGTTCCTCTTCTGCACGCCAAGGCTTGAAAAGTTGCAAAAGAGCTAAATAGAAAAACTCTTTTCTTTCAGGAGATTCACCAGTCAATTTTCGATGATTTACCAATTGGCATTTTCTTTGCTTGACCAGACATCCCTCACTTCCAATTACAGCATACACTCCTTTATCAATATCTTCTTTGATGTTCCTCTTGAATATGTAATTTTGTAGAACCTCATACAGACAAACATTCTCGAGGTGACTGCTTCTATTTGGATAATATGTATCCAACATGTTGGTCTTCAAAATATCGGTACTGTTTGGCTCCTTTTCCGCCAAATACTCAATTTCCCGCACAGGTTTCAGAACTCGATTACGCGTTGCAGCAAGACCAAGACTCGCCCAAATGATACTCCTGGATTTGGCATAGAGACTTGCTGAAGACAACCGGTCAGAACATTCATATGCTCCGATTTCTCGATGCGACAACATCTTCAGACTGAAACTGTACAACTTCTTACTGAGGCTCTTTTCATGGGAAATATCCTTCAATTCTGTCTTTTCTTTTTTGGTGATGTAAGATGTCACATACCGAGCCACAGCCATACAGTTATCAGCCACAAACTGTATATCCATGTTAGCATTCCACATGGACAAAATCACTGGGTTGTAGTCGTTGATGTACTTGGACTCTTCGTTCCTTTTCAAATTGTATGTGTTTTTGTGTGATTTCTTCATCACATTATGTCGCAGCGAAGACATCAAACTGTTCACTCTTCCTTTAGAAATCACCGGTCGTGGAAAGGCGAAACGACATTTGGTGTAAAACTTGTCCTTGTTTCTGAATTTACGACAACAGTACTTTCCACAACGATGGCTTTGGAAGCGTAAAACTTGTTCTCTTAGGCTTTTGTCTTCCTTTGCGTTTGGAACAGCACATGTAGAATACTGTTCTATGAAACTCATCACTAAGTCATCTGGATCTGTTCCAAATTTGAGTGCATCTTTGATCCACAGCAGCATATGTATATGAGGAGCACCTCTTGCTTGGTACTCCTTTCTCCAGAAGAAATCCAACACCTCTCCAAGAGGTGGATTTTTCTTGTTCATGATGAAAGACATCATAGCTTCAAATCTATGATTGAAGTACCTGCATACATTCACTGGATCCAAAGAGCACAGTTCTCCGGGTGTCTTGAATTTGATATTTTCAATGTTTCCATTTGCCTCTCGTAGAAATTCAAGTAAGTCTTCCCAGCCATACTCGGCACAGCTGAGAGTGAGGAACCATGTGGGAGTTCCTAAGTTCCTCAGCATACATTTTAAATCACCATGACGACGGTACCAGTACTCATTAGTACCACGCTGACACGCCATGAGATTAATCAGGTGAGAATCCAAAATACTGTCTTGCACATTGACTTTATCCATAAAGTCACTTGCCGAGATATTTTGCATCTGTACACCACTTTTCAAGATGTGGTTCATTGCATATGACAGTCCAGACAGATCGCTTTCAAACAGTAGATGAAACAAATAGGGAATGCATTGACGAAACCTAGGATCTTCTGCATACAATCGTAAAGTCCGGTATTCAGAAGCAGGAATTTGATCAGGTCGCTCATCATATCTTCCTCCTTGACCTGTTGGAAATAGCTGTGGGAAACACAGAGCTTCCAAACTTTCCTCCCAAACACTAATGGGACTTCCTTTGGCTTGTTTCATTTGAAACAACTCAATAGCATTCCCCATGACTTCCTTGGAATGCAAAGGATGAACACTATAATGTTCATATATTTCTTCATTTCTAGAGGCTTCTACTTTCTCAATTTGACCAGCACACAAATCGCTATCCTCTTCTTCACTTACTTCCTCTTCTGCAACATATACATTCTTGTAGTACTTATTGTTTTTCTTCAAATACAATGTTGCCTTTTTGACTTTCCTAACATCCACTAAATCTTGCCAGATTTTCTTACTCTTTGTTGGAACCCCATTAACTAAGATAACCAGAGGTTCCTCTTCCACTTTCTCTACTCCAATTGTATTAAAGTTTTTCTTCAAATCTAGAGGCAAACAAACAACTCTTCCCTTTAATCCTCTCTGTAAATCTGATGGAGGCAATTTCCCTGTCTTTGGCTCCATTCTTACAATAGCCTGAAAGGGATGGATACTTTGAATCAAAATAGATTCATAAGTATTTAAATCCTTCAATTCAGAAGGAATCTCAACCAATTCCAGATTATTATGAACCGCTCTAGCAGGCATCCGGTTTTGATTTAATTTGTTACAACAATAAGTACACACACGTTGATCCAATCCCAAATCAAAACAATTTTCTACCATCAAGTATGTAGCAAAATTCTTCCATTCACTATTATTTTCCCTTTCACTTTTCGCATATAAATCCACTAACTAAGGGGCTCATTAGGATGGCGGACGGAAGAGCCACCGCGGCCCTGGAGTAGGCGGAAAAAGCCTTTTCCGTGTCCGCCTGCCGCGGATACTCCGTCCGCCATATCAGGATAGGAAAACGTGTCAAATTTCCGTCCGCGACGGAATAGCACGCTCCGCCGCCGAACTACACACGAGACCGTGGCGGACGGAACACATCCGGATGCCCCGCCGTACGTACTGACGTCGAAGACCGTCCCCCAAATCAAGATGGCGGAAAATACACATAAAACCGCAGCGGAAAAACAACCTGTCTGAACACGGCGGAATCCCCACTGCGAAGACAGGTGACATAGCAGAGATACCCACCGCAAGCTGACCAACACCATGGACCCAGCGCTACACGCTTTCCCGATGCTCTTCGCGATCCACCACGTCCTAGTCATGGCCCACCATGGACGACGACGCAGGTAAGGCACAAACCATTGGCCGTCTGCAGGGGAATACCAGTAAGGGACGTGACGTAGGGAGGGGGAGTGTCATGTTACCGAAACCACTGATGAGAAGCAAATACAAATACACATTAGTAGTACGCAAGCAGGAATGACAACGACAGACCACGAGACCTGATAGACTACCTTTATTGTACAAAATAGGGGTTAAATCACAGTGTATGCGTGAGCATGGGCAAAGTGGGCACCACAGCAGCTACATCATTGGCAGTCAACGAGAGGGCAGTATGCAGTATCAGAGCATCAACAGGGCATTGTGCAGTACAGAGCAGGTACATCAGAGCAGGTAACGAGAGGGCAGTATGCAGTATCAGAGCATCAACAGGGCATTGTGCAGTACAGAGCAGGTACATCATAGGCAGGTAACGAGAGGGCAGTATGCAGTATCAGAGCATCAACAGGGCATTGTGCAGTACAGAGCAGGTACATCATAGGCAGGTAACGAGAGGGCAGTATGCAGTATCAGAGCATCAACAGGGCATTGTGCAGTACAGAGCAGGTACATCATAGGCAGGTAACGAGAGGGCAGTATGCAGTATCAGAGCATCAACAGGGCATTGTGCAGTACAGAGCAGGTACATCATAGGCAGGTAACGAGAGGGCAGAATGCAGTATCAGAGCATCAACAGGGCATTGTAGAGTACAGAGCAGGTACATCAGAGGCAGCACGTGAGAGGGGCTAAGTGCATCAACAGTCCATTGCACAGAGCAGGCCCATCAGAGGCAGCACGTGAGAGGGGCTAAGTGCATCAACAGTCCATTGCACAGAACAGGCCCATCAGAGGCAGCACGTGAGAGGGGCTAAGTGCATCAACAGTCCATTGCACAGAGCAGGCCCATCAGAGGCAGCACGTGAGAGGGGCTAAGTGCATCAACAGTCCATTGCACAGAACAGGCCCATCAGAGGCAGCACGTGAGAGGGGCTAAGTGCATCAACAGTCCATTGCACAGAGCAGGCCCATCAGAGGCAGCACGTGAGAGGGGCTAAGTGCATCAACAGTCCATTGCACAGAACAGGCCCATCAGAGGCAGCACGTGAGAGGGGCTAAGTGCATCAACAGTCCATTGCACAGAGCAGGCCCATCAGAGGCAGCACGTGAGAGGGGCTAAGTGCATCAACAGTCCATTGCACAGAACAGGTACATCAGAGGCAGCACGTGAGAGGGGCTAAGTGCATCAACAGTCCATTGCACAGAACAGGCCCATCAGAGGCAGCACGTGAGAGGGGCTAAGTGCATCAACAGTCCATTGCACAGAGCAGGCCCATCAGAGGCAGCACGTGAGAGGGGCTAAGTGCATCAACAGTCCATTGCACAGAACAGGTACATCAGAGGCAGCACGTGAGAGGGGCAGTATGCAGTATCAGAGCATCAACAGGGCATAGTAGAGTACAGAGCAGGTACATCATAGGCAGGTAACGAGAGGGCAGTATGCAGTATCAGAGCATCAACAGGGCATTGTGCAGTACAGAGCAGGTACATCAGAGGCAGCACAACTACGTGTCCCTACCAAACCGTCACAGGGACCACAAGAGTGCCACACAGTTCTCAATGGACACACCATGTGAACTAACATTTGAGTGAAGTGTACAGCACCTCACATCACAGAATCAGGGGGACTGCGTGAACTACCTGCCTCGGACACACTGGCAGCACCAGCAACAGGAGTGTGAGACACAGCCACAGCCCGAGTGACACACACATGGGCCACGGACCCAGACACACTGGCAGCACCAGCAACAGGAGTGTGAGACACAGCCACAGCCCGAGTGACACACACATGGGCCACGGACCCAGACACACTGGCAGCACCAGCAACAGGAGTGTGAGACACAGCCACAGCCCGAGTGACACACACATGGGCCACGGACCCAGACACACTGGCAGCACCAGCAACAGGAGTGTGAGACACAGCCACAGCCCGAGTGACACACACATGGGCCACGGACCCAGACACACTGGCAGCACCAGCAACAGGAGTGTGAGACACAGCCACAGATGTAGTCACTGACACGTGAGCCACTGACCCAGACAGACTGCCAGCACCAGAAACAGGAGTGTGCAACACAGACACAGATCTCCTAACTGACACGTGAGCCATAGACCCACATACCCTGCCAGGATCTGCAACAGGAGAGGGCACAACTGACACTGTGCCACCATCTGATACATGAGAGTCAACTGCACCAGCGCCACTGGGACTACTGAAATGATGAGCCACAGGGCTGTATGGGCCAGGAGGCAGGGTGGGCCTGGGAGCTGGGGATAGCTCACCTAGAGCCAAATCGGGGTTGGCAGGTGTCAATGGTGTGTGTCTGCGTTTCTTAGGGAGGTGTGAGTGCACCCTGGACAGGACAGGACTGCCAAGTGGTGGGGACTCCAAAGAATCACCACCCAGCATAGGTGGAGCAACTGCTGCCGGGGATCTTGTTTCGGGGGACGTGCTGGAGCCTGCCTGCCGTTTGCTCTGTGCCTGCCGCCTGGACTCGGAATGATGTGTAATGGGGGATGCAACAACAGGGGACACCCTCCTCTGCTTCTGACTGGCCTGGATGGGAGTGGAGGTATGGGGGGACTCCGCCGCGGAGACATCAGTTTGGCGTTTAGTAGAAAACATCAGCCTCAGTGATGTATGCCTGTCCTTGATAGCGCCATTGTCCATGCGAGATGCCTTGTCCGTAGGATGTGCCTTATCCTTAGGTGGAGTGTTGTCTCTGGATGTAGCCTGTGCCCTGCTCGCCGCCCTGTTCCTGCCAGCAGACTTGTCGTCTGTGGTGCACCTGTCTCCAGCAGACACCTGCTCTCTGTGTGTGTCCCTGCCCTTGGGAGTGGTCCTATCCACTGCTGTGGGCCTGCTCTTGGGAGTCTCCCTGCTCTTAGTAGGTGCCTTAGTCTTCTCACTGTCCTTGGGAGTGTCCCTTACCTCTGCTGTGGGCCTGCTCTTGGGAGTCTCCCTGCTCTTAGTAGGTGCCTTAGTCTTCTCACTGTCCTTGGGAGTGTCCCTTACCTCTGCTGTGGGCCTGCTCTTGGGAGTCTCCCTGCTCTTAGTAGGTGCCTTAGTCTTCTCACTGTCCTTGGGAGTGTCCCTTACCTCTGCTGTGGGCCTGCTCTTGGGAGTCTCCCTGCTCTTAGTAGGTGCCTTAGTCTTCTCACTGTCCTTGGGAGTGTCCCTTACCTCTGCTGTGGGCCTGCTCTTGGGAGTCTCCCTGCTCTTAGTAGGTGCTTTTGTCTTCTGACTGGCCTTGTCCAAGGAACAGTCCATGGACATGTGAGTATCCCTTGCCTTGGGAGTACCTTTCGTGTTGAATGCCTGTGTAGCTCCGGAAGGCATGTCCCCCAACAACACTTGTGGATCCTGTGTGTGTACTCCAGTGCATCTGACGTCGTCTACGTGAACAGAGTTAGCTGATCTAGGGGATGGGGTCTGTGCCCTGCGTGCCCTGACGTGCTGTCTGACGCTGCTTCTAGTGCAATAACCTGTATTTGAGTCCTGCTCAGAATAATCACTACCCCCTGAGACATCCAGCGGTGTAGATGGTGAAACAGAAGTAGCACCCTGTTCGTTCGACTGTACTATTGCAGACGACACACTGCTTGCCAATGACTGCACTGTCCTGTGTAGACCTGCAAGATCGCCATGCATCCCTTCCATGAATGCCACCACCTGCCCCAACTTCCTATCATGGTCCTGGAAAGCATTTGTCATATTGGTCTGCCCCACACACAGCTGTCGCAGCAGATCAACGGCCTCAGCACACAGTGCATTTTGGCTCACCGTGGCAGGGGCAGCGGTGCCTGCACCGAACGCCACTCTGCTCCCCCTACTCCTCCGGCCACGAACAGTACATGGTGCAGTTGGCGGAAGTGTGGGCCCTGTGTGCTGTCTTACGACAGAAGGTGATGAGTGCCCACTCCCAGTCTGTGTCAACAGTGCAGGCTCACCACGAGTGTCCGACGAGGAGGACGATGGTGTCTCCACATGCGAGTCCTCAGGGACGGTCCTGTCCCCCTCTCCGGCGCTGGCCTCCTCCGTGTCAGTCTGCGTGTGTGCGAAGTCTGAGCCGGACTCATTTCCTCGGCTACTCTCCACCGTCTGTGGCTGAGTGTCCTCTGTCAAAGCTGAAATGCACAGAAAAGATGTGTGAGTCATGGGCACACTCACGTACAGAAGGAACAGGATAGCCAAATCACATAGCAGACAAAGGTTTAGGAGCCCTCATCCTGCACATGGCCCACCCCTACCAGTCATCCTCACATTTTCTGCCATGGGGCCATGGACCACTAGGGGATGTGCTTTTACACTCAACTACTAAGCAAGTGGCGTGTCAACATGGCGGACCTGGATGTCAAATGAGTACCACCCAATGGGACCAAAATGGCTTCACAGGCATACATACGCAACACGGAACTCAATAGTGTGTCTGTGCACCAATACATGCATAGCACTCACAAGTTTCCTACACAGACAGTATGCTCACCGCTAGTTTGCTGTTGATCGGCACTCAGACGTTCGGCCAGTTCAGGATGCGTCACTGCAATGATACGGTGCATGAGAGGGGTCATGGAGCGTCGGGACAGACGGGGCGTCCTTGGAATCAGGCCCAGTGTTACTTCCGCTACATTCTTGCTCAGCCTGGAAATGTCGTCCCAGCGTTTGTGGCAGTGTGTATGTCGTCTGTTGCACACCCCCAATGCCCGTACTTCCCGTGCTATGCTCCTCCACAGGTCCTTGCGAAGGTGCAGCTTGACCTACCATGATGGGAGACAAAAGGGTGTAAGTCAGTGGACAGGTGGCCTGTCACACACATAGGGGCAAGACGTTACTGTCAGCAGCCATGCACAATCAGGAACATATGTCTAGCCCACACTACACAGCTAAGATAGAAATAGGCCTGATCATTTGGCCCCCTCATGCACACCAACATGTCCCACACTGCACTTACCACCCGTCCCGGTGCGCCGTAGAGGCGTCCATAGTTGCGGAGTACACCGTCCACGAGGACATCAAGCTCCGCGGCGGTGAAGGGTCGAGACCGGATCTCTTTGCCTCTCGACATGGCAAGATCACGGAGTATGGCACTAGAGCAGCAGTCGGTGGTCAGCTCAGCAGCAGCAGCAGGTCGAGGTGATGGCACTAGAGCAGCAGTCGGTGGTCAGCTCAGCAGCAGCAGCAGGTCGAGGTGATGGCACTAGAGCAGCAGTCGGTGGTCAGCTCAGCAGCAGCAGCAGGTCGAGGTGATGGCACTAGAGCAGCAGTCGGTGGTCAGCTCAGCAGCAGCAGCAGGTCGAGGTGATGGCACTAGAGCAGCAGTCGGTGGTCAGCTCAGCAGCAGCAGCAGGTCGAGGTGATGGTCACAGGCAGCAATGGTCCCCAGGGTAGGAAGTTTCATTTTGGCCAAGACACATATATAGGGCCCTCAGCACGTGTCAGTGGCATACGTCGCCAGCAATTGGTCAGCCCTGGAAGCGTGATCGTGAAATGGGCCAATGACTGGCCCTGTTGTTGCGGTGCACAGCTTCCGCTACTTGCGATTGGCCGTATGCGGCCAGCGTCCCTCTTCCCATTGGCTGCATGTGCAGGGACCGTCACGGGCCCACATCGGCAACCGCACGTGCAAGCCTCAGGCACGGATGCTTCAGTTGCAACAATGTACTATCACTGGCGCCTCCATGGCGGTGCACGTACACAGCGGGGGAGGTGCAGGCCTATACACCCTGTAGATGTACTCAATGGACATGCCAGTTCATGACCCCCCTTACAGTCACCTTGCATCATCCACCGTACACCGGCCGGAGCGGCCGGCCCTTCCACTACCGCCGTGCCAGGCCCTGCCCAGGACCGCCGTGCCGGCCATGCCAACCACCGCCATTGCACGGCCCTTCCACTACCGCCGTGCCAGGCCCTGCCCAGGACCGCCGTGCCGGCCATGCCAACCACCGCCATTGCACGGCCCTTCCACTACCGCCGTGCCAGGCCCTGCCCAGGACCGCCGTGCCGGCCATGCCAACCACCGCCATTGCACGGCCCTTCCACTACCGCCGTGCCAGGCCCTGCCCAGGACCGCCGTGCCGGCCATGCCAACCACCGCCATAGCACGGCCCTTCCACTACCGGCGTTCCCTGGCGGTCCGTGCAATGGCGGTTGTTGCCATGGCCGGCACGGCGGTCCTGGGCAGGGCCTGGCACGGCGGTAGTGGAAGGGCCGGCCGCTCCGGCCGGTGTACGGTGGATGATGCAAGGTGACTGTAAGGGGGGTCATGAACTGGCATGTCCATTGAGTACATCTACAGGGTGTATAGGCCTGCACCTCCCCCGCTGTGTACGTGCACCGCCATGGAGGCGCCAGTGATACAACATTGTTGCAAATCGACCATCCGTCCCGGATCCTTGCACATGCACTTGCCGGTGTGTGGGCGTGACGGTCTGTGCACGTGCAGAAAATGTGAATGTCGAAGGCGGCCCGCGTATGCCCAGACGTAAACAGCGGATGCAGTGCACCGCCATGGCGTGGTCAATGTTTGCATCTTAGCCGATGATGCACCTTGTACCATTGTCTGCAGCTGCCTGCTCACGGTTGTGTGCGTGATTGCGTGGCTACACATGTCATGCTCCATCCCATGTGTGTCCATACCATGGGCATCGGTGAGCCACAAGTGTCCATCACGTGTGCATGTCCACATCGGGTAGTACCCTACACAATTTTGTCGTACCTCACATGTACACAGTAGATCCCGTATGTATGGGCACCTGTGAATCAGTTGTCAGTGAGTGGTATGTGTCAGATGATGACTATGGTGGGGGTTCTGTTGTGTACTGTACATGTGTGTTGCCTATTGTGTCCCCATGCATGTGATGTCTGTATGCCCACCATTCCTGGTGTTGCCATTGGTGCATCATGATATGGGGGGGTGGGGGGGTGTTTAATTTAGTATGTGTGCATGTACTTACATGTGTGCATGTGATGTTGGGCCTACACATGTGGGTCATGTCACATGTCTGGTTGGCAGTGATGTTGAGGTGAGACAGTGTGCATTGCACATGTTGCTAAACATCATGTTGCTAGTGGATGCACATTGTTGCCACGTCGATCCATGTTGTCCTGACAATCAGAGGAGTCACACATATGACAAGCATACACTGGATACTACATGTTGGTAGAGGGCGTTGACATGTGATTGAGGTGCACACACATGCGTTGTATGTGATTTGACTTCCATTCCATCTACTCCCACACAGGAGGGCTCCAAATGTCCATCGCCCATACACTGTGCTGGAGGATATGGTGGACGAGGAGGTGATCCGGAAATTCAGGCTGGATCGCCGTCGATTGTTGGAACTTGTGACCCTATTGTCTCCTCACCTGCAGCCGCGAAGAAACTATCCAGGTTCCATGACACCCACGCAAAAGGTGATGGCGGCACTCCATTTCTTTGCAACAGGCACATTCCAGTACACAGTTGGAGATGCCGGGGGAATGTCACAGGCCATGTTCAGCACGGTACTCCGGGATGTACTGACAGCCATGATGCTGTACAAGCATGACTATATACATTTCCCTCAGGCGGCGGACTTGGCAGCGGTCAAAGCTGACTTCTATGCCCTGGGTCGTATACCACACGTTGTGGGTTCCATTGATGGCACGCATATCGCTCTCATTGCACCACGGGCACGTGAGCAGGTGTATAGGAATCGGAAACACTTCCATTCCCTGAACGTGCAGGTGGTGTGCCAGGCCGACAACATCATCTCACATGTGTGTGCAAGATTCCCTGGCTCTGCACATGACGCCCACATCATGCGGAGCAGCATGGTCCCCCAACTGATGGCTAATCTGCGTCCGGCACAAGCGTGGCTTGTTGGTGAGTATGCTGTGGTGACAGGAGTGATATCTGTGTGGCATGGTGTGACCCACAATGCAGGTTGTGATGTTTCTCTCTCTCTCTCTTCCACCAACACAGGCGACTCGGCGTACCCAAACAGGCCTTGGCTGCTCAGTCCCTTACGCAATCCCACTACAGCTGGAGAAATGAGATACAATGATGCCCATGGTAGGACACGTCGAGTGGTAGAACGGACATTTGGCCTGCTGAAGTCTAGGTTTCGGTGCCTGGATAAGACTGGAGGGGCCCTGCCTTACTCACCAGGCAAAGTATGCAAGATCGTGATAGCGTGCTGCATGCTTCACAACCTGGCTGTGCGCTATAACATTGAACTGCTCTTGGACCCTGATGAACTGCAAGTTCCTCGCCCTCCCGACCCAGCCATGTCAACTGATGAGGATAGTGGTGAGGAG
The DNA here is from genome assembly GCF_964261635.1 of Lissotriton helveticus. Taxonomy (NCBI): domain Eukaryota; kingdom Metazoa; phylum Chordata; class Amphibia; order Caudata; family Salamandridae; genus Lissotriton; species Lissotriton helveticus. Next base: position 904,809,792 of record NC_136069.1, on the reverse strand, counting down.
GAAGGTGTGGACCAGAGGCGCCAGATCATTGATCGCTACTTCCCTTGATTGTGAGTGTGCTCCTCTTGTGCTGCTTGGGTATGCCCTGTGAATGTGTGCTGGTGTTGTGGCATAGTGGTGTGCTTCATCTCTGTGTTCTGCTATGTGATGCATGCATGTGTGTGTGTGTGCTAAATTGTGGCCAATGCACGTCTCCATGATGTGTGTCGTCTCATCCATTACTGTTGTGATGCGTGTGGGTTGTTATATGTTGCACTGCAGTGTGTTCTGATGAGTGTGATCATGTTTCCTGACGTGTCTTTGCGGTTTCTATTTTCCCTAGGTCACTCCCGCAGCGCCATGATTCTGTACCAGTTGGATACCTGTACCTAGTAACATCTGTTTCTGATGCATTCATGTGAATAAACATGGAGGCAACACATGATTGAGTGAGTAAGTGGCTTTTATTTACAAATTGTGCATGGGTGTAGGTGCATATTTACAAATGAGTGAAGGGGTGGGGGAGTGAGAGTAGAAGGTTATGGCAGATGAAAATTCCGTGCGGACACCACATAGGGTGGTGTCTGCCTAGTACAGCAGGCCTGTGGCAGGTGGGACCGGATAGTTGCCAGGGTGAATGGCATGCGCAGGTACTGGTACAGTCATTTTCTGTTCCTCTTGGAGCGTGTGGCAGCTGCTTCCACACTGCTGTCGCCCACTTCCTGCCTCGGACGGCCCCTCCGTCTTTGTGCCGGTACGGAGTCAGCTGGTTGCGCTGGGGCATCGGGTACCACATCCGCCGCAGGTGGCGGTGGCGGTGGCGTTGTTTGTGGCCTGATTGTCCTGGTGAAGATGTCCACTAGTTGGCCAAGCCGCCTCTCAATGGCCCCCAACATTGCAGTGTTATCTACAAAGTCCTGGTGGGCCCGGTCTGCCTGTGCCTGACCACGTTGGTAGCTCACCTCCACCCTGCCCAGTGCCTCCAATGACTGTTGCACTGGATTGGGTGTGTTGGTATCCTCCCGTCTTCTTTGGCGTATGCTCCTGCCTGCCGGATCTGGCCTTGCATCTCTGCCTTGCCTCACACTCTCCCTGCGTGGCTGGCATGGCGCTGGCACGGCGTTGGCCGTTGGGTTGGGCAGGGTGGCAGGGGCAGGAGTGGTGGTAGTAGTAGTGGTGGTGGTGGAGGTGGTGCTGGTGGTGGCTGTGCAGGTCACAGTGGCCGGTGTTGTCACAATGGCAGAGGCCGTAGTTGTTGGTGCAGGGGTGACCTGGGAGCCAGATGGCCCTGGCTGGCTGCTTGTGCCGGGATCATCCTCTGCCCCGGAGGTGGCTGGCCAATCGTCCCCTGAGACGTCTGTGATTGGCGAGTCTGGAGGGCGGGTGTTGCTTCCAGCTGTCAGATTAGGATGACCTGCAAAACAAAAATGTGAGGATGAGTAATGTGGACTTGACAGGTTGTTTTCACTTTTTTTGCCGATTCTGTCTGCACTGGTACTCACCCCACCCACCACCACCACCGCCATCCCTATGGACATGGGGGCCTGTTGGGAGTTGTAGTTCCGTCCCCTCACACCCACCACCACCCACCACCACCACCACCACCGCCATCCCTATGGACATGGGGGCCTGTTGGGAGTTGTAGTTCCATCCCCTCACACCCACCACCACCGCCATCCCTATGGACATGGGGGCCTGTTGGGAGTTGTAGTTCCGTCCCCTCACACCCACCACCACCCACCACCACCACCACCACCGCCATCCCTATGGACATGGGGGCCTGTTGGGAGTTGTAGTTCCGTCCCCTCACACCCACCACCACCCACCACCACCACCACCACCGCCATCCCTATGGACATGGGGGCCTGTTGGGAGTTGTAGTTCCATCCCCTCACACCCACCACCACCGCCATCCCTATGGACATGGGGGCCTGTTGGAGTGATTTCGACGTTGGTGAGTATGTGGACTGCATGCATGGGTTGGGGTCTGGGAGATGTGTCTTCACAGTTGTGTGAGGCACACCATGTAGTAGTGCTCGTGGTGCTTGGTTTGTACTTACCAGCCTCTTCTCCCTCAGGAAGTCCATCAAGGCTCTCAGGGTGGATGATGGTCATCACCTTGTCCTCCCACTCGGTGTAGGGTAAGGGCTCCGGAGGGGTTCCACCGCCGGTGTGATTAGCCCGGAGATGGTTCTTGGCTCGTATGGCTTTGACTCGGGTCTTTAGATCGTGCCACCGCCTCTGGATGTCCTGCTTCGTCCTCGGGACGCTCCCGGAGGCATTCACCCTGGTGACTATCCGGTCCCACATGCTGTTTCTCCTGGCTATGCTGGTCTGCTGCACTAGGGCCCCGAATAAGTGGGGTTCCACACGGATGATCTCATCTACCATAACCTTCAACTCGGTGTCAGTGAATTTGGGGTTTTTTTTTGGTGCCATGGTGTGTGGTGCTCGGGGTGTGGGTTTGCGTGGATGGGGAGGTGCAGGTGTGTGGTGTGTAAGAATGGTGTGGTGGAAGTTTGTGTGGTGGGTGTGTTTGGGTGTGGGTTGTGTGAATGCTATTTCTCTTTGGTCTCAGTTCAGTGGTGTGTCCTGCTAGCAGCTATGCTGTGATGCAGAGGAGTTGTGGAGTGGGTGGGAGTTCTTTTATGGTGTGTGTCTAGACCGTGTCTGAATGGGTATTGGCAGTCAGGTGCTAGGTGGGAGTGTTGCCAGGTGTGGATTGTGTGGTGCTTGGCGGTGGATCATTGTGTGTTGTGATTGGTTTGGATGTTTGCGGTGGGTGGGCGTTTTTTTTCGTGTGTTTGGTGATTAACTTCCGTGCCAATGTATGGCATTGGTTTGACAGTAGGGATGTTGTTTGTGTTGTCGTTCCGCTGTGGTGCACGGATTCTCGGTGCATTTGTACCGCTGCGGACGTGGATGGCGGTGACTACCGGGGTACTTGCGGAGTTATCCTAATAGCGGACACGGACATTGCGCAGGTATCGCGGGGGTGGTGGATGTATTCGCGGTCATGTGCGTACGCGGCGGTCGGTGTTTTTACTGTTCCGTCCGCCTGCCGCGGACTCAGGTGTACTCCGACCGCCGCGGACGGGGATTGGTGTGCTCCGTACGCCGCGGTCGGCGTTTTTTGCATGTTTTATCCTAATTGCTGTTGCGGATTTTCCGCGGACAGGTCCGGAGTATCTAGCCACCTTCCGCGGCGGACGGTACACGTTTCCGTCCGCCATCCTAATCGACCTTTAAGTCTGGTTCTTATAATAAGTGCGTCGACAACACACACAAGTGAAATTAGGCCTCTCACTTGATTTCACCTGAAACGTGGCAATTTCCTTCTGAAAATTATCTGTACTGGAAACCTGTACACTATCTTCCACATTACCTTCTTCTTCTGGGTCAATTTCAACATTCTCCTCTTTACTTGCAAAGTAACAAAACTCAATTTCTTCACAAATATTCTTCACATCTACTTCAGAACCATGCAAAAGAGCAGTGCATAATTGTTTAAGCTTAATTGCTGGACTCTTAGCATAATACAACATTCTAACTAATTTCCTCACTTTATTATGATGCACTGCTAGCATCCTGAAATGATGAAAAACACTCTGGCATACTCTCCTAGAAAGACAAGCCAATGAATGACCATGCAAACCTGTCACTTCTCTCACTCTGCAAGGATCTAATTCTTGCAACAACCTCATTTTTTGTTTTAAACTTTTCTTATTAAATGTCCGTACAAAATCACAAAGCAAATTGATGGAATCCTGTCGCACACTGCAAATACTACTACACTTCCAGGTATACACTGGTCCCTTAGGACGTTTTCCTAAAACTTCATCACCTAACACCTCTTCTGCCTCTGTTGACACAAGTTTTTCTTTTTCAACCGGACAACCATCTTTCACCTCATATGCTCGACCACTGGTGTCAACTGCATGCACCAAATCATTATCCTGTAAATAACTCTCCTCATTAAAAAATGCCTCACAACTTGAACTATGCATCCATTCTCCTGAAAAAACTTCACAAAAATTACTACGATTAACTGTTCTCTTCCATCTACTATTTGTTTTGAAATCATAAATTGCCTTGTTTAGTTTCCTAATTCTATTGATTATCAAAATAAATAACTTTCGCTTAATTTCGAATGCCTGATCAATAATTTTCTCAACTTTTTTTTTTCTCTTATAAAAAACCACTTTCTGTTGACCTTTCTTAATATTTTTTAACAAATTACCAATTATCCTGTTGCGGAACATTCGTCTACGAATGTCCCTAAACTGATTTTTCCTTCTACTACCATGCACAGAGTTATCTCCTGCTCTACCAGTAACATTTTTGATTGGCCTTTCCTTTCCGTTTAAATTGGCTCTCTTTTTCTGGACTAAAACTTGTTCTGTAGTTATACTTTTGTTTCTACAAATGTTTCTAAGGAATGATTTCGTTCTCTTACCCGGAGCTTTCTTGGTAACTTGACGTGATTTTATTGTAGAGGACTGCTGCAAGCATTTAGTAATCTGCTGTCTTTGACGTTTTGTAGCCTTTCGGCTTCTTTCTTTAGATGGCATCGTCTAATTTTGAAATGATCTGCAGTTGAATCTGTGGTAAAATATAATAAAAAATGTTATTAACCACTATTACCAAACAGTAAATCAATAACAGTCGTCAAAAAATTAACATACTAGTTGTCAATTCTACATAGAATAATTTTTAGTGCATTATGAAATTTAAAACTCACAAATAGTAGCAAAGAAATGGAATGCTTCTACATTTGACCCGTGCTCTTTTATATGTGAATCTGAACTAATTTTATTAGCATATTTTACTATTTTATTAAAGACACTTCACACAATCTGTTTTTGAAGTTTTATTTAATTTTAAATGAAACGGTTTACATGGTTACTTTTCATTTCGAGTAACTTAAATTTATTTTTAAAAGTCTTTATAGGTTAATAGGCTCGAGCAGGTCAGCTGCCCACCCTATGTCATACAATTCTGACAAATCAGCATCCTCATCAACTTCTTCATCATCCACAGGATATAAATCATCCAAGGGATCTACTTCCACTGACGTTTCAATGACAAGTTCAATGATAAGATCGAGATCAACAGATTGCTCATTATCACTCATGCTTGATGTTGTCGTTATCTTTAAAAAAAGAGAACAACAATGAGATGTTGCAGACTAAGAGACAAATCTCAGAGACTATAATAGTAAAATTGTTTAACAAGAGTAACATTTTGCAGATATTATTTAACCATGTCCAGCGATGCTGAGGAGTTGAGGCCTATGTCCAAATTTTCAGTGAACAGGACTCATCTCTTCTTAACCTTGGATAAGCCTCACCAACACTGTGTCCCCTGCTAATACTTAAATTTAAAGGAGCAGATTTATGTTAACTGGCGCGTCCCCAGGGATGCACCAGTTAACGTACGCCACTGCTCTGCCACCCATGATGTGCCGCATTTACAATGCAGAGCACCATTGAGCAAAACAGCACAGATGCGTCACACATCTGTTCCACAAAAACGGCGCATTGCAGGAATCACGTCATAAGCGCAACATATCTACTGCAATGCACAAGGGCAAGCCACACATTGCATGGCGCATCACTCCTTATGCCTGTTTCAAACAGGTGTGAGGATTTGATTCAGCAATGCCATAAAGCTGACTCAGTAAAATCTTCTTAATTTTACTGTGTTAGTTTTACATGGCTTTCACCTAAATGACTGGCCACCCTGCAACAAAACGCCCACATGAAACCTGACGCAAGTTTCATGTGGCACAGGACTTTACAGCATGACACATCTGCCTAGATGCATCAAGTTGTAAATATGTCGCAACATAGCGTATCTTTTGCTCATCTTCTCCATGCCCCCTACACAGTCCTAAATGTATACAGTTTAAACTGACGGTATCTTGTTGCAGATGAAGTGAGGCCTATCTTACAACATGGTGCATCTTTTGCACTGCTGCTGCGTCACAAAAGTGACGCAACAGCGGCACAAAAGAGGCACATGGTCATCATAAATCTGCCCCTAACATTTTAAATGATTGATTCAAGATGACGATAAGGTGTGGCCTATCCAGAGGTTTGTTTGAGGTGAGGCCTACTCAGGGTTGCAGATGAAATTTAGGCTTATTGAAGAGTACAGAGGAGATGATACATGTGCAGGCCTAACAATGAAGTGAGTCATGTCCATTGCACTCTTGAACAAAGGCCAGACCTCCTCTATCTTCCTGGACAGGCCTAAACCACATCTGCACAATGTGATTCGTAATGTTAGGAAACACAGGTGATGTAATTGAAAAACGTGCAAATATTTTTGCTCAATTCACAATCACATCACCTGTGTTTCCTCAGCTTAGTTATCTCATTGTGCAGATGTAGTCTAGCATATCCAAGAGTACGCTGAAGATGAGGACTGTATACAACAGAGCAATGTACATTACTCACCTCCCTTGACACTTACAGAAGCCTCAGTTTAATATTTCTCAGTTCAATATTTATTTAAAGAAGCAGACACCAATATCACCTTCTCATAAATGTGAAAAGTGTTTTTTTTAAAAACAAAAAACAATTTTCTGGTCATAATTTAAAAACACAACACAGGTCCTATGTAGAAGCACACCCTATCAGTACTTAAATTAGCCAAGCACACATGGGGGCGTATTTACAAGGACCTTGCACCACGGGGAAATGACTTAAATTAAAATGGGAAAAATAACATCAGAGGGACTCAAAGGCCTTGTAAATATGCCCCAAGCAACCTATGAAACTCTACCAGTACATATCAAGAAACCTAATTGATTTCAAAAACGTTTTTAAACACATCATGTAAAGAAATTATATACCTACATTCATGGGGAAGTGACTTAAAATGCCCTAAGACACATGAAAGCGTTTTTTAAGGCCCTTGCACCATTTTTGCGTCACTTTTAACATGGCTATGTAACTCAAAGAATCAAAATCTAAATTTGCCAAGCACACATGGGGGCGTATTTACAAGGACCTTGCACCACGGGGAAATGTCTTAAATTAAAATGGGAAAAATAACATCAGAGAGACTCAAAGGCCTTGTAAATATGCCCCAAGCAACCTATGAAACTCTACCAGTACATATCAAGAAACCTAATTGATTTCAAAAAACTTTTTAAACACATCATGTAAAGAAATGATATACCTACATTCATGGGGAAGTGACTTAAAATGCCCTAAGACACATGAAACCGTTTTTTAAGGCCCTTGCACCATTTTTGCGTCACTTTTAACATGGCTATGTAACTCAAAGAATAAAAAATCTAAATTTGCCAAGCACACATGGGGGCGTATTTACAAGGACCTTGCACCACGGGGAAATGTCTTAAATTAAAATGGGAAAAATAACATCAGAGGGACTCAAAGGCCATGTAAATATGCCCCAAGCAACCTATGAAACTCTACCAGTACATATCAAGAAACCTAATTGATTTCAAAAAACGTTTTTAAACACATCATGTAAAGAAATTATATACCTACATTCATGGGGAAGTGACTTAAAATGCCCTAAGACACATGAAAGCGTTTTTTTAAGGCCCTTGCACCATTTTTGCGTCACTTTTAACATGGCTATGTAACTCAAAGAATCAAAATCTAAATTTGCCAAGCACACATGGGGGCGTATTTACAAGGACCTTGCACCACAAGGAAATGTCTTAAATTAAAATGGGAAAAATAACATCAAAGGAACTCAAAGGCCTTGTAAATATGCCCCAAGCAACCTATGAAACTCTAGCAGTACATATCAAGAAACCTAATTGATTTCAAAAAACGTTTTTAAGCACATCATGTAAAGTAATTATATACCTACATTCATGGGGAAGTGACTTAAAATGCCCTAAGACACATGAAAGCGTTTTTTTAAGGCCCTTGCACCATTTTTGCGTCACTTTTAACATGCCTATGTAACATGGCTATGTAACTCAAAGAAACAAAATCTATTTGTAAAACACTTGACACAAAGCAACATTTTAAATACACAACTTCCTTCATAATTTTCTCCTTAAAGCAAACTATTCTCTATTAACATTAAATGAATCTTTTCTCACCTTAGCAAATACTTTTTGAGTTTCAAAACAGTCTCAGACACACACCAATTTGTCTTCAGAAGAGCAAAGGGTATGCACTCCAGAGGCTGCAGCCAAAAAAAGCACAGAAATGCTGTAATTCATCACACATATCTCTCATGTCACCCAATCAAAACTCTTCCCTCACTTTTTTCAAATCAACACCCTTCCCCCTTCTGCCCTTTCTGCCTTTTTTTCCATAGCAACCACCTCCTGAAAGACCTCTGATGTTTGCAAGTTCACACAACAATGTTTCAATTGAACTCTGAACTCTCAGTTCAACTGCGTATCCAGTGCAATCTTTCATAAAATGATTTTTTCTTGACCATTCAAATTACATCTTTCAAAGAACTCATCCATGCACCCTAACTTTCTGTTTTCAGCAATCAAAATCCACCAATCACTGTTACTGATTCATTAGCACAGAAACTCCACAGTTTTTTTCATTACAAACTCCTACTGTTTCAACTGCCATTTCATACCTACACTTCATCTGACTGCAGCAGAACATCCTCTCACCATGTTTTCTGTCTGGATTGTTGGACGTAGTTACATCCACTGGGCTCAAAGGTATGCTGATAACAGAAATTTACACAATCTCAATTTACAAAATGTGGAAATCAAGTGGATTGGCCACAGAGGATTAAGATGTCACCAATTGATACCATTGGTGAAAACCTTTTTGCATTTGCCAAAATCTGACCTGTTAATTGTACACTGTGGAGGAAATGACTTGGGCACTTTGACTGGGGTAGGTCTGGAAATGCTTTTAAAGGACACCTTTGAGCAATTGATGGCACTTTTTCCTCAAACTGCCTTGGTATATTCCAATATATGCCAAAGACAGAAATGGAGGTGGTCCAAAGAATTTTGTTCACAAATTGAGAAATCGAGGAAGCATGTAAATAAGTCTGTTTCAGCTTACATGAGAGACCATGGAATGGGCTGCATCTACAACAATAACTTGCGTTACTACATGCAAGATATCTACAGAGGAGATGGAGTTCACTTCTCAGATGAGGGGAACAGAGTTTTCATCCTGAATTTAAGACTATGTATTGGTACCTACTTATAAGTACCTAAATCTACCACAGACCCAAAAGCTCTTCTCAGAGCTACCCTAACTATGATTACTCTTTTAAAATTTCAAATGTACCTTTTTTCACTAATTTTCACTTTTGTTCGCTTCCCGGTTCGCTACCCGGTTCGCGTACCGGCAGCTAACCTCGCGAAAAATTCAAAAAATGTTTTTCTTTTTCGACATATATGAGCCTCCTCAGCCACCCTTAGAAAACCTAGGGGGTCAGGATACGTCTCCTGTGCCCCCTTATACCCTTTCCCAACATTCTTTATCCTCCATTTTGTGTCTAAATTCATCCGAAACACAAGATGGCGGACTCCCGTTACGCTATCGGTTAGCTTCCCGGTCCGCGAACTGGGGCGCGCCTCTACCGCGAAAAAACTGAAATTTTTATTTTTTTAATTTTTTACCCCGCGGGAACTTTTATTGCCCCCTCATCAATCCTAGGGGGTCAGGAGGGGTCTACCTTGCCCCCTTTTATTAATTTCCCCTTTCGTTTTTCTTCACCTCTTGTCTCTCGATCCTACCGAGAGACAAGATGGCGGCCGCTCCGGACTGTTTAGAATGTTGACAGACACCGGAGACCCAATCAGCTTCGCTTCGAGAAGTTCCGTTACGCGTCAGGTACGCGAACCGGGGCGCTAACCGGAGCGCTGTTACAGATATATATATTTTTTTGAACGTTAATTTATCAAAATCCACTGGAGCACATATATTGAGACCTAGCAAAGGCACATCGGGCTAACAGTCCCTACAATTTTGCCAAGTTTCGTGCAAATCCATTCAGCCGTTCGGGCTAAAAGTGTCCAACCGCCCTATGGAAATTAACATGGGAAAAACGCGTTTTGGGACCCCCCTTTTTTCTCGGCCCCCCCTTGACGAAACCCCCCCAAATTCTCAGGGGCTGCTCAGAAACAAAATGTTCAATTTTCCTGAAAATTTCAGCCAATTCCGTCTACAAACGCCAAAGTTATTAGACATAGAATTTTCAAAAATCCCATAGAGAAAAAATCCTAACTATATATACCTACTGGCGACTGCCAGTAGGTAATATATATATATATATATATTAATATATATATATATATATATATATATATATATATATATATATTTATATATATATAATCATCACATTCACCAGCGTAACCGCAGAACAGCTCAGCCTGGAATCAGTACCATCAGGATACCCACACAAAAAATGCCCACACAGTAAGAAGTACCAGCTCTACAACAAATTAAGTGTAAACTCAGTGTACAAGGATGAGTAGAAGATGGTGCTAAAGTTAACTCACAAGGAAAGGGCTCTGTCAATTCCAGTCCCAACTTGCACTTTACAGAAAATATTGGCCTTTGCAAGGAAATATTGTTCGTTTGTTGTTTATATTCAATTATTTTTGGCCTTATAATAAAATCCATAAACTAGAATTCGGAGTCTGTGGTCTTTTAACATGACTACATTGTAAGTATAGTCTTGAATTGTTTTCTCCCCTCAACCACTTTCAGCAGACAAATAAAAGACCATCTGTACTGAATTTAATAGGGAAGGCAAGGAGTAAAATTTAGCGTAATCATTTGCATAGAGAAACTACACTGATGTGGAAACATAGGAATAGTGAGAGACACCATGAACTATGGGCAGTAATCAGAATCTACATTAGACTATGCTCACCAATAAGAACTGTACACATCCTAGATGTTACGCTGACAACGTGGTGCACTGGAGAAGGCCTACTTCTTTACATTAACACTGACCTGTTGGCTCGCCTATTCACTGTAACCTTATTCTGAAGGTGCCAACCTTGTGTAAGCACACATGATCTTTCATCTCATACATAGCATAGTTCTGATCATGTCATCCTGTCAGACTTAACCACATTGTAACAGCAAAGCTACCCTATGTTATTGTGTTATGCTAGTTACATAGCAAACGCTATAGCATCACAGCAGTAGGTAGGGGTCAGAAGGGCAAAGTACAAGACCAGCCATACACAGATAGGGTACAACTTGCCAAACTTTAACATATTCAGAGCTCTTGGGTTTTATCTTATTTTTACATGATGATTATTGCATGCTTTATTTACATGCAAATATTTTCATGGCTCAGATTGTAAGGGATTTTAGAGCCAAGTTAGACCCTTGGCTCAGCTCTCCCTGCTAATGAAGAAGCTCGCCCATCCCTATCCAGTATGCAGCAATAGTGATTTGACGTCACTGTTGCTCAAGACACTCAATTTGACTTTCACAGTCAGGCCAAGGCCCAATAAAAAAATTATTTTAGTCCCCACAGACCTCCCCTGATGTAAGGTTGTTGAGAGGAGGACGCAAGGTGGTTCTTTAGCCCTTCTACTGCCCTGTGTGTATGCTGTATCTGATTTATGGTATAATGCATCTTTCCTGTTTCTCTGCCCTTTACTGCTCAGCCAGTGTGAATGTGCTGTGTTGAATGGTGGGGTGCATGGTGCTGTGAGGATGCCTGGTGATGTTGAGTGTGAGTTGGAGTATGGGCTGAGCAGCAGGGAAGCTGCTCCTGGTGGTTAGATACGGATGTATGACGTTACAACACATGCTTTTACCACGCATGCTGTTACAACGCAGTTTTTACAACGCAAACCTTTACAACGCATAGCTCTTTGGGGTGCTTTATAGTGAATAGTTTAATTTACTATTCCAACTCCAGTCCCCGTGGACACTAGGGAAGGTGTTGGATAGTAAATTAAATCTATTCCCTATCCTAGAGCTCCCCCCAGCGCAATGCGTTGTAATGGTTTTCGTTGTAAAACCTGCGTTGTAAAAGCACTGCGTTGTAAAAGTTTCGTTGTAAAGGATGTTTCCCGTTAGATGCTGATCTACTACAAGCCCATCCTAAGAACTAAGAACAATAAACCTTCATCCTTAATCTACTTCTCGATTACTGAACTTATTCATTATAACATTTTGGCAACGATTTGGGGAACCATCTACACAAAGGACATGTGAGCATTTACTCTAAGCTACTACTAAAGAAATTCAATTGAAGAAACTATTTGAAAACTTAAGGCAAGAGCCTGCCTAAAGGATTTTAATGCCCTGCTGCCCCACCAGTGTTCAGTCTCAGCGGACAGCCCATAGACAGGTCGTGTGTCATTCCGCCTGAATTTTAATTTAAAGCTACTGTTTACATTCAGCACAGGTCATGGGGCAGCTCTTGTTTCAAAGAGGCAGAAAAGTGCAGCAGTGAGATACGAGACTTGGTTGCTGTGCAATATTAAAGGACTGACAGAGTTACATTTGTTAGAATACACAGGTAAGAGGAACAGTCTACGGCGAATATTTGAAGGGTTTTAATATTTTGTTTCCACTCAAGGGAGCTGTTACGTGGAACATATTTGTTATTTATCGTGGATGGATTTCAAACTGGTGTCACTCCAGCCCCCTACAAATGCACTACATGGAGACGGCTCAAAAATTGCTCCCATTCATTTGCAGTGAGGCAAATATGTGAGTCACATTTTTTTTCTCTGGACACGATATTACTGGTATTTTCACTTTTTCGTCAAGTTTATTCTAACATGCGTCATTTTTATTAGTGTGCTCAGTGCGCACCATTACCGTTCCCATCAAGCGCCATTTGAATGTTCCGTGTGGAGTTCACTGTTTCGGAGCGCACACCCTTACTGTGTGTGGAGGTCACGTGAGGATGCTGACGGAGTTTCTTCACGTCTTTCCGATGACAACCAGGAACGCTGCAATTCTAACTGTTGGTGGCAGTGTTGGAGCATGTTGTTTCTGGAGCCACCCGGGACGTTTTCATGTGTAGCTGTATGTTTCTATGTGTCGCCATATTTCCTTCTCTGACACTGTATCCTGAAGGGGTCTTTCACTCTTCAGAGAGTTCTTCAAGGGAGCCCCTCTAAAATTCAAGACCTGTTTGAGTGTTCTTGACTTGCTATCACTGCGATCTGGGTAAAGTGAATTTTTATTTTAATGGCAAATTTTCGGCCGGGACACGTTTTTGCTACTTTCAGAGAGGTAAGGTTTTTCATGCATTCAAGTCACCTGGGATTTTGAACGATTTTTGGTGAGGAATCACTCGCTGGGGTGAAGCACCAGTCTCCTTTATGCTGACTTTTGCCAAATGTTCAATGTCTTAATGTTTGCTGTCTCTTGCATTTGAGAGTGAATGTATTAATCCTGACTTATTTTCAAATGTTCAATACTTTACTGTTTGGTTTTGCCATGATTTTCTACTGGTAGGTATTGCAAGGTGCTTAGATTTTGCATTAGTATAATTATTTTTTTATGTTGTCATCGGGAGATGTTATACTACATTACAGTGTCTTTTACTGTAGGTATGCAAGTTTCCCGTGTGTGGGAATTTATTACTGAAATTTTATGGTATGTTTTGAGGTTACCTGAGGCAGTGTGATCTTCCACTTATGTGCAAATCTTTGTGTGTGGAATTATCTCTTTTATTACTATCATATGGGTTTGATTGTGTTATTAGTGCGTATATTTCCTGTGCATGAGAATTTGATTGTGTTTTCTGCTTTTTTATAGGACTTTCAGTGACAGTGTACTTTCCCACCTGTGCGCAGGTTCTTGCGTGTGGAATCCTCACTTGTTTATTGTCACGTTGGTCTTATTTAAGGTGTTAATACACTAGTGGGGTGTAGCTCACCTATTCCTTGCTTGCTTGCTTTTGACACTTGTTGATTCACTAGTGGGGTGTAGTTCACCCATTCATTTTCACTGCTTGTTGATACCCTATGGGGGTGTAGTTCACGTTGATACACTAGTGTGGTGTAGTTCATCCATTTTTTGCTTTTACTCCTTGTCGAGACACTAGTGGGGTGTAGTTCACCCATTTATTGCTTTTCACTAGATGCCCTCCTTCAGGGATGATGTGTTGGGTGTACGCCACCCATTGCTTTCTTGTCAGTTTTAGTGGTTTTCGCTTGCATGTGTGAGCAGGAGAGTCCTGTGTAGTGTATTATTTTGGGAGTACCTTGTTATGTCTTTGAGGTTGTCCCTCTTTATTTTTATGGTTGGTGTCCTGTGTTATTTCACATTTCCTTGCTAATCTTCTGTGTTGTGATGGTAACTCGGAGCATCATGTTTTGTTTGTATGCGCCTGCTTGATGTGTGCGTTAGAATTGGTACGTGTGTGGAGGGAAATATGTATTTTCAATATATTTTCCTTCCTTATTCTGATGTTATTTTTGGACTGTTTGTTCCATCTTCAGCCCTTTAGTATGCAAGATTTACCTTTAAATATGAGCATCACTGCCACCTTGCATTTCTTGTTGTTATTTTCATTTGCTTTGCAAAGGGGGGAAATGTGTGTCACGTTTGTTGTATATTTAATTAAATGTTTACATCTTACATATTACAATGTTTTCTTTTAATTTTATCTTATGTATTGGCATGCATGTGCTCTCATGAAATGCATTGTGTTCCATAATATGAAATGTTTCCATGATGCGATTGCAGCATTTTCACATGCAAGTGTCTTTAGGTAATTTCTATTCTTCCTTCTTGTATTCACAATAATATATGTGTTATGTAAAGGGGGGAGGTGTGCTGTATCTGGTTTATGGTATAATGCATCTTTCCTGCTTTTCTGCCCTTGCTTCTCAGCCAGTGTGAATGTGCTGTGTGGAATGCAGGTGTGCACGGTGATGTGTTGGTATGTGAGAATGCTTGGTGATGTGGAGTGTCAGTTGGAGTATGGGCTGAGCAGCAGGGAAGCTGCTCCTGGTGGTTAGATACAGATCTACATTATATTAAACAAAGAGGGAGAAACCCTACTTATTGTGAAAATAGGATCACGGTAAGTCAAGTAAAAAGGTGAACAAAGTCCCTAATGGCCAATATTTGGAATTTTCATAGAAGAAAAGGGCACACAATTTAGGTTGACAATTCGGCAAAAATAAATTCACATGACCCAAACATAAGCTATGTGTATACAAGCGGTTAAACCAACAACTGATATTAATAAAAGCAAAATTACTAACAGATAAAAAAATGTAGAAATACATTTTATTACATCATTTCATTATAAAAACAATACAGAATTTCAAAGGTAAAAGTAATAATACATCTTTTTTAAAAACATGCACCTATAACAAAATCACAAGTTGATGTCATTTTAGTTCTCAGTTTTTTAGAAAACATAGGTCGACGCTGCGTTTCGGTGATTTGTTTATAATGTTCACCTTCTTCAGGACTGTTTTCTACAAAAAACAATATGCAGTTATTCTCTAAATCAGTTGTTGGTGACTACTTATCTTGTTAATACAGTACATTATGACTATATTAAAAAAAACTAATCGGAAACCTAAATCATTAAACGCCCTGTGTTATCATATCTGGTGTTACTCTGTGTCTGTTACATATTTTCTCATCACCACATTGTTTCAGGGAAAAATTACAAGGAGAAAGTGACACATCAGCTATTAAAATACAAATTATATACACAGTTTTGGTGAATACTTTGTTAATAATTTTTATGGTGATCAAGGATAGACCCTTCTTGTTTATAGAGTTAAATAGGCCTTCCGCCTGTTCTCTCATAATCAATATCTCAGGGGAACATAGCAAACAAACAATGTAATCATAAGTTAACGTACCTATGTTGGCTCAGTGGCCAAACGAAGTATCCGTAATCAGTATCGATATGTATTCACACACGATTAACATCAATATATGCAATAAAATTGTAAGTATTGGTCCAAGGATAATACCTACATAGAGTATAAGCAGAAAGGACATATAGAGTGTTTAGATTCCACCAAACATACATCTCTTGGATCTGTCAAAGGATAAATCTTATTCTTTAAGATTTACCTACCCTGATTATGAAAGAATTTTCAAATAGGGAGACCATCTGTGGGTGCCACCGAAATGTATATTTAAAAAAACTCTGTGGGTAAGAAAAACATTTTTTTATATATGTGTGAGCCATCTCTTCAGGTCATAACTTAAACATCTCTAGAGATTAATAGCAGAGATCCACACCGACTTGCCTGATAACGAGTTCAGAAAAGACTGTAAAATTAGTCTGTTGGCACTTCGCTGGAGAATGGCGAGTTGGCCTGGTACCCTCAATAGGATTTTTCTTGGCGTTCTAGAATAAAGTTTTATTGAAGAAAGACTTATCATTCTATTTGTTCGTGTCTCATTCAGAATCTAATAAGCAACTGTTTATCATTTTAAAGAAGGTCTTGGATATCATAATTATTCCCACTGAAGTACTCTGATCAGGGTTTATCTATATTATATGAACGTTTTAGTTGGAATCATGATCAACTGCAACATGTTACACATACTTACATAGTATTATTCAAAGCAAACCTTTATGTTGGTACTCGTGACTCATTTAAGTAACTGTTAATAAACTATTAGGCACAACTACATAGTCATTTTGAAGACACTCAATGATTTATGTATTTACTGTCACATCCATATTTTCTCTTAGTTTAGGGACACTCCGATGTTAATGCCCATCTGTTATTCAAAAGTATCCCTAGGGCGCATCTTCTAAAAATATGCGAATAGAAGTAACGGAGTTAAGAATGCTCCCGGGGCAGTTTGGTAAATTAAGTACCTCTGTGATGTATTTCCTATGGGAACTGTATCGATATTCCTGTCTCTGACCCTTGTCCGGTTAATAAATCAATAGTGGCCATACAACGGCACAGAAACCCGCTTTCTGATTAGGTCATAGCGCATGCTATCACATTAGGCAAGCACTATCCCTCCAGCCCCCATAGAAAGCATACCGAGTTCTCAAAACAAATCAAACCTCCAGCAACCTGGGAAATCCCCCGCAGCTATTGTTTTGATTTAGCCAAGAACTCCAGTAAAGAATGTAAGAACGACCAGTTCTTATGACATCCTTATTGACGTATTTATGTCCATCCTTACGTCAATCTCGGCACCTTTCAGGTATAAATATTACCGACATTGCCCTAAGCAACACACGGTAGTGATGACGAGATTGGAGCACCGAGACTTGCCGAGGAGCCCAGCTGAGGCAGAAAGCCCACGGAAGCTGCCCCTCCCTTTTGACGCGCTGAGAGAGACGCTGCCTTTTCTCCTGCCGAGAAATCCAGCTCCGGCGTTTCCAGCCGCCCTCGCAGGCAGCTGGGATATCAAGTCCTGAGATAGAGATACCAACCCTCCAGCCTTCTAAATCCCAGGTACAGAACTGAATAACCCCTTACAGAGAATTCTTGAAGCAGACCCTTGGCAAAGCAAACTTAACTTAAACTGCTACTTATCTACTCCCGCCCACGTATTAGGCTTAGGTCAGGTACACTGGGGTAGGCGTAGTTAGAAGCACCAGTTGAGTACGATTAGTCAATGTATATATGTATGTATCTATTTTATCCATTTTAAGTATCATATGGCTACGAAACCATATCAATGCTTTTACAGTATTATTTTATAATTCTGTTTTTACTGTATGCACTTTACTTAACTATAAGTATTGCAATATTAGCGATTCATTTCTCTTGTACGAGAAAAGAGACTGATCAATAAATAACTCCTTTTTATTGAACACGCCCGTCTTTTCCTTTTCTCTACAATCTGGTGAAACTAAGAATGCACGTACTGGCTGAGTAAAATAAGTTGTCTTTTGTTTTCACACGACTCTAGAGATATACTCTTGATTAGGGGAGAGCAAAGTTGTCATGTTCTATGGTTGTCAGAAACTAAATCCCTTCTTGTCTATCCAGGGAGGTTAAACTCCTCCTTGCCTATTCGAGAAAGTTTCTAGTGAACTCTGAGCTAGCTGGCAAACACATAACTTTAAGTCTAATATCGTCAGTAGAAGACCTAGTTAACCACAGTCCTACGTCTATACTATTGAAGATATTATTCAAATGCGCAGAGCCTATTGGGATAATAGGAACTACACTACATGGCGCCCAACTGTTTGGATAGGCGATAAATCTAACGTAAGACATTAGAGTAACTCAGTCGTGCTTTTTCACACAGACCCTTTTTTCCCATAATACTCCAAAGACGTCTGGAGTGGGTGAAAGGTTAAATCCGCCAAACTTCGTAGGAGGAGACTCCTATGTATGGTTCTTGGTTTATTCAATGTTGAAGGATACACTGTTCCAAAATATTGTGCATCTAATCTTTGTTTCCGTAGAAACTTGATCTGCAAATAAACGAAATAACCTTCTTGTCAGTAACATGTCAGACAGTGAAGAAAGAAGAGAGACAGCTAGAGTAGCAACTGAACTCCTAGCAGCTGACAATAGTCTCCTACAGCAAGACCCGGAGGCAATACTAATCCCGGTCAACATAAGAAAAACTATAACTTTAAAACTTATACAAAATGGACTGACACCGAGAGGTGGTACAGTCATATTCGTAATTGAGGCACACGAATATCGGCAGACAGAGGTATTCTATTCATGGATAAACTTTCCAGCAGCAAACGCTGTAACAAAGGAGTTCCACTACTACAAAACAGAGGAACCTCCGAATGAGTACACTCCTTTCGAGGAGGTGGAAATATCACTCAAATACCAAGAGCACCTGCTCTGGTTTAATGGCGCCCTAAAACATAATAATCACATCACCAGGCTCGGTCCACTAGGTAGACCAGGAGCAACGTGGCCGGTCCTAGCCGGATACACACCACATCCAGACATTGAAGAAATGTCTACACCAGATCTTTTAGCACAGCTAAAACAACTAATTAAAATACACAGACAATTAGTCCAATATGTAATGCGGACTTCAACAGTCCAACCAGCTATTAAATTTCCACAGCTGACCCCGCATCAGGGGAACACAAATAAAATTACACCACAGAACATACAGTCCTGTCTAGGTAAAGTACCCGCAAAACAGGAACAAATTCCATTCTGGTTAGCACAAAAATCACTCAAATAGAGGCGGTATTTCCAGATACCACCCCGGTTGAGAAACACAGGATTCTGACTATCTGCCTTCCAATGGGAATCGCACCACATGTGGAGGACTGTGACACTTGGGGTACAGTCTTTGCTTCCATTTACACAAAAACACATGGTGTTCCATCCATGTCGGTAATACCAGATGTGCTAAAACAAATTCAAGATGAATACGGTCCAGAACCTGCTTTAACTCTTGGTATGAAATTACTAAATGACTTCAAGCAGGTCTCGGCAATATTACTAGCCAATATAAAGGGAGAAGCAGCAAATGTGGCGATCCGCCAGAGGTTGAAATAGACAGATATAGCAGAACAACCATTTGAAATTGCCAGAATTATAGAAAAATCCTATGAAGAACTAGGAAGAGATAGTTTGGGTGGAATACCGGTGAAACCCCAACTAATTGAAAGTCCTGAAAAGGTATTTATTAAAAATAATCTAAACAATCAAAAGAAGAGCTGGGATGGAAATAAACAATCCACTCCCAAAGAAAAAAGATTCCAGTCCAGAGGAAGGTCTCCTCGGCGGAGAGAAAGATCTCCGGACCAAGGACGCAAGTCTCCTCAAAGGGAGCCCTCTGTGAAAAAATACAACCTTAGAAATAGGGATAATATAAAAAAAACCTGATAGATATCTAGATATTGATACACGTCCCTCTCAATCTTTTCAGACTTCCTCGCAGAAATCGGAAAGAAGAGGACAATCAGAACACAGGGAAGAGCACGTCAAGTCCAAAGACAAGGAACCTGCTCATCAAATTAAAAAATTACAATTTCCAAAGAAGAAGGTAGCCAGTATTAAAGTAATCAACCATGCCGAGAATACTGAGGACACAGCTGAAAAACGGAGAGTGGGCTCAGACAATGCTAGACAGCGCAGCAGAAGTGAGCATAGCTCGCAAGATCCTTATGAATCATCTGGAGACAGTGGACACGAATGAATACATTCAGGTGGAAACTGCAGATACCAGAGTTAGCAAACCTCATAAAATATATGAAATAACATTGCGTATAGAGGGGGATAAGACTAGGAAAATAAGGGGTCTATTTTGGGATAATCTCTCCAAGGGCTATGACATCCTTCTAGCTGAAAAAGACTGGCCACCAGAGTTTGTCAGGGAGGGCCCTCATGGCGAAGAAATAATTATGCCTGCCTTCTCAAATCATATTCCAATTCATAAAAAATATACACTTGCAAGAAAGTGGGCAGTTGCCCAAGCTCCTGCATTATATAAAAACCATGTGGGATGGGATGAGGACTCTCCTCCTCACAAAATCCAGTTAAAATCACAATCTACTGCACAGAGGCAGTATCCAATTAAGCAAGAAGCTAAAAAACAGGTAAAAGAGATCCTGGATCAACTTGAATACCAGGGGGTGATTTAAACTTGCACCTCACAAATGAACAATCCTTTGTTTCCTGTCTCCAAACCAGATGATTCATATCGTCTTGTTTTGGACTACAGACACTTGAACTCATGTTGCAAAACTTTTGCAGTGCAAAACTCACACAGTGCAGCACTAATGAATAACATAGTGCGCAAAAAATACAAAACAACATTAGACATCTCTAATGGATTCTTTTGTCAAAATATAGCACCAGAAAGCAGATATTTGACCGCGTTCTCAATAAATGGCGCACAAAAAAAATTCTGTCGTTTGCCCCAGAGGTTCAAGAATAGCCCAGGATTATTCTCAGCGAGAGTAACAGAGTTACTACAAACATATGATGACGAGGCATTATCTTATGTCGATGACATCTATCTAACAGATGATGACTGGGATACTCACTTGAAAAGAGTGAACACCATAATACTTGGATTCGCAGCAGAGGGTTACAAATTCAACTTTAAAAAATCAAGAATTGCCCATCTAACTGTCCTGTTTTTAGGATATGAACTATCAAGTGAAGGCAAAAGCCTGGCTGACAATTTCCTAGAGAAATGTGCTGTAATCCAAGCACCCAGAACACTAAAAAACTTACAATCAATTCTAGGCTTCCTAAATTTCGGAAGAACTTACATTATAAATTATGCAGAGAGAGTTAAACCTCTCTATGATCTAATAAAACCAGATTTAAAAAAAATCAACTGGACTCAAAAACACACAGAAATTTTGAGATCCCTACAAACAGACATGCTAGTTAAAACAAAACTACAAACACGTGATAACACACGCAATCTTGTGATTCGAGTCATCCCAGGAAGATGCGGATTCACATACCTGACCTCTAATGAGGGAGAAAAGGTACCAATAGCATACAAATCACACTTGTACACAGAAGCTGAAAAAACGTTCAGCATTAAGGAAAATATTGTTCATACGGTTCAAACGGCTGTAGCAAGAGAAAAAGACCAAGCTGACGGTAGACGTATTACAGTCAGAACAGCAGAATCAGCTTTCGAGGCATTAACAACCCCATGTAATTTACCGACTACGGCACTGAATCCAGAATGGATACAATGGGAGGATTCTCTTGCTACAGACAGAGTAAAATACTATTTTGATCCGGAATTGAAGGAATTAAAACATCTAGAATATGAAAAAGAATATCCTCTGCCAATCGACATTCTGCCCTTACGACAGTACGCCTGTGTAATCTATACAGACGGACATGCTCAACCCTCAGTTTGGGGAGAACAAGCATACAACGCCACATGCGAGATTGTAAAAGACGTATGGCGCGGAGGTAAACTGAGACCTCTATTTACGAAAACACACTCAGTGGAAAATAATTCAGAACAACAAACTGAAATAATAGCGTTAAAAATGGCGCTAGATAATGCCGATCGCGAATTCCCGACACTTATAGTGTGCGATTCGTATTACTGTGTCAAATCATACAATAAAGATTTACAGAAATGGATTCAAAACGGTTACAAAGATGACACAGGTGCCACAATAAAGCAAAAAACGCTTTGGGAACAAGTAGTTCTTTTAAAGAAAGAACTACCAAAGACTCACGTGATACATTCATTGAGTCATCAGCGTGATGGCGTTCACGTTGCAGGGAATTCATTGGCTGAGACAGCCACAGCGGTAGCAACTAAATCGGCTTCCGTAGCTAGAAAAAAGCGTTCAGTAAAATACATTGACGGTGAAACAATGCTGGCGGTAAAAACGTCATCAAAAGGCGACTGCTCAGCACTACCGATCAACTATCCACTCAATTATACATACATAACCGATGCAAACTCGGTCCCTTTTGCTCGAATCCCTGGAGTGGGGGATAGAGTAATTCCAAACATGGACAGGAGAGGCTTGTTAATAGCAGACGCACATATGGGTGAGGGTCTTAGACACCTTAAGCTAAAAGATTCTCTGGAAGAATTACAATCAGTGTACTGGTGGCCAGGCATGAGCCTGCATCATCACATGTTTGTAAAAAATGCCCAGACTGCAACAGAGATCGCAGTGGCGAGAGAAACGGTATAATACCATGGAGTTTTGCTCCAGATTGGATCAACAATGAAAAATAAAACCCAGTATGAATAATGCGTCAAATTGACATGTAAAGACTATTTTCACTTATAATGTAGACCCCAACTCTCGGCTGACGTCTGAACTGTTATAAAAGATTTGCAAGTCTATATTGGCATATACGCTAGAAGCATGCTACGTCCTGACCAATATCTTTCACTTAGCTCTCGAGCTTATGGGGGGTGCCTGGCCAGAATGAGCATAGCATTGCGGGAATCTTCTCACTTCCTTCCTGAGGGAAACGGGATGGTGTAAAGAAAAAACCAAGGCATAAAGCAATCTGTAACAGCAAAGGTATTAGGTTCAGGAGCTGGGTGGGTCAAACATTTAATAAGTGTCCAACGTAGTCTTAATAATCTGCCAAGAAATTCTCTGAGAGGTCTCAGTCCGTACGAACTATTGTTTGGGACTAGAATGTTAGTCCAGGACCTTGATAGTCAGACTTCAGTGGTTAAAGAAAAATGCTTTGATATCAAAGATCGTTTGGCTATTTTACAGGACTTAAATGAAACAAGAAAAGACCTCAGCAACATAAAGTTGAAACAACAGCCAACAACCACTGAAGAGAAACCACCTGTCCCAGCAAGGCCTGTCTGGATTCCAAAGATCGGGGATCTGGTCAGAGAGAAGATCGCGGTAAAGAAGGAATTTGGGCCTGCTTACAGAAAAGCAGTTCCTGTCTTGTCTGTCAACGGGACAAGATCAGTAGTACTACCGCCCCTTGCTGGTAAAAAGGAGAACCGAGTCATATCCATCGACCTGGTTACACCACAATCATGTGGCCGATAACAAGTAGTAGGCCAAGTGGACTCCCAAGAAGTAGCAGAACACCAAAGTTTGCTACATCCACAGAGGTTCAAACTGGGAGACTGATCACATTTGAAAAATCTACAGTGAATCAACAAGGACTATGCAACAAAGCAATGTAACTTAAACCTCTGAAAACCCAAAACAAAACTTTTCATCAAGAAACACCAATCTACAATGAAGTAACAAATGACTATGATGATGTAACAAAGCAAATTCCTAAAGCAAAAAGGAACACAGAAGCAATTGGAACAATTGACAGAACAGCATCAGGCTACTTCATCAACTTCGATGATTTTTCTGAGGATCCAAGTGAACCAGAAGTACAGCCGACAACAAAAACTTTTAAAGACAAAGCATAGGAACTTTTTCAACAACTGAAAGAAACTTATCTGATTTCTCCATGGATTGAAATTTGGGTGGCACTAGGTGCATTTGTCCTCATACTTTGGCTCATCATGGTACTATGCTTGGGACATTTCATTGAGGGGAAATATGCTAAAATGGACACAGCAAGCCAGAAAATCAACTTGGTCCTTAAACCACACACATCTTCACACGTCGAGAAAAGAGAACTTTCTTTAGTAAACTTCACAGCCAATCCTATACCCGGCGGGGTAGCATGGGACAAAACTGATTATGAAATATATGGCCCGGTTGAACTCCTGAAGTATCCACACCAATTTAAGATTTCATTAAGTGACTTTGTAAAACCAAGCACATTTGCTGATGATTGGGACTTTGAAAGTATTAATGATATGATGTCTGATCTTGTGATGTCTGCTAAATTTACAGAACATGATTATTTGCAAGGTTCATCTAATTATGATGAGATGTTTTGCTATAACCACTATGGTAACCATTATCTGCATAAATCTGCTCAACCTAGAAATGTTTTAAATTATAACCAATGGGAACATTGTGCAACCCCACCAAAAGGCAGTTCAAAAACATTTTATGATAAATATTCATACTTTTCAGGGTTCAACACAAGTAATGCAGAAACATTCTATTTCAAATTGTTAAATAAGACAGGAGTGAAGACCATGCTTACAAACACAAAATTGATATATTCAGACTCATTTTTTGAAAAAATGAATACATTTGGTTTTGATTTCTGGAACAATAACATTGAAACGAAAACGATCTGGGGCACAAAAGATTGGTAGGTACAAGGTATAGAATCATTATTTAGAGCCTGCATGATCCCAGAACAAATTATATTTTTGAATGACACTATTCAACAAACTACCTGTCTTGGCCTAGCCAAAATTAAAGACTTAAACAAACCGTCTATTCCAAAGCCAACAACAGACAGTAATAGCACTACGGATGTTGAGATAGACGTAAACCATATTTTAAACCAAAACAGAACACATCCTGAATGGAAACAATGGTTGATCTGGCCCACAGACACAAATAACTGTCAAGACAGATTCCTGAACAGAATACAGGGGCTCACATTGACCAGGCCAGACCCTAGATATTCCCAAAGACAACATCCAGGGATAATAACTACTTACAGTGTGGGAAAACTCTGCCTTCAATGGCTACATACATCCACACTGGCTGAAATAAAGCAACACCTAACTTTACTTCAAGAAGGTGCTGACTTGCGTGATTTCATTATGGGACCACGCAAACAGCGTCAAAAACGTTTCAGAGCGGCCTCTATATATGCAGCTTATAACGAAGCTTGGAAAGAAACTCAAATTGAGACAGCAGAAAAAATACAGGAAATTGAACGTGTTAATTTGGAAA
Source organism: Lissotriton helveticus (assembly GCF_964261635.1). Classification (NCBI taxonomy): domain Eukaryota; kingdom Metazoa; phylum Chordata; class Amphibia; order Caudata; family Salamandridae; genus Lissotriton; species Lissotriton helveticus. The sequence continues at coordinate 904,784,655 of NC_136069.1, read as the reverse complement.
AATCACTTTCTGTTGTAGACAATGGGTTAATGACTCTGTCTTCCAGAATATATTCACTGGACAGCATTGTGTCTTCAGCAATCGATATAATAGAGCAGGACTTACTGATGTTACAACACGGTCAGTCTCAATTACGTTCTATTGTACAGCTTGGCTGGACGTTACAAAATCTGCGTTCAGGCTATGTGCCTTGGCGTTTAATCAACACAACGTCACTATTTAATATCTTTAACCTTACTGATAAACAAATCAGTTTGGCACAAAAAGGTGCTGATTATACAATTCTGAGCATTGAAAAACTTGAGAGATTACCATTGACAATGTCAGAACGACCTGTCATTGAATGGATAATACATGGGATAATTAATATTCCAATAACGACTTTCCAGTTTCAATACTGCCAAAAATATATACAGGCAGGCCAGTATGAAAGGTTGGGTAAAGGATACATTAAGTCAACATGGGACTTACCCTACACACACACATGTGTCAGTAATAAAGGACAGAGTGTATTTCTTAGTGGCAATAATTGTGCAAAATCACTAAGCGGTATACTACTGTGTCAGGGTATAACTTTGCATGGGGCCTGTGAAGGGACTTCAAATAACCTTTCATGTCACCAACTAGGCGCACCTGCAACACAAATAGAGCCATTCTTTATGAGACTCTCGAACGGGAGTTACATTCTAATTGTAGATCACAAGTGTTGTGGCTTAATGCCCGGAAAACCTTATCTCGTAAGCGTGACTACCAGGGTCATGTGCTGTGAAAGAGTATTGTTCCCGAATGATGCTCCAGACAGGGAGGCAAGGTTATGGCCCAGTTTTAATTTCTCTTCTATTCGAATTGATACTTTAAGCAGAATGAAGACTGTGCTCCTACAGACGCCAACCCGGTTGACGTCATCAAAAGAAACGTATGATCTCCAAGTTGCAAGGACAACGGCTGAGATTCATTCACTGTTATCGACAAATAGCCCCCTACACTTCGCAGAAATACTAAACGAAATCTTAAATATTTCTGATATGAATGGTATCGCAAGTGTATTTAAGACAGTTTTTTCGGGAGCTTTGACCCCATTCAAAGCCATCCTGGGTATTTTTCCTAACTTCGTCCATTCCATCTTTGGCGGACTACCTCTCCTGTTGGGACTAGTAGCAGGCGTCCTATTTTTGCTACTTTTGCTTCGCTATGGCAAACCATGTCACAGACATGACTCCAGCAACTATGGAAGAAACAATCCTAGCTATCCGCTACCGGGACCGCATAACTAAAGTTCTTGGACTAGCACGGCTACGTGATTTAAATATGACTTGGTTTCTTTCATTCAGACCCATGTGGCAGTCTTGTGTTATGCCTGTATTAAGGTGCTTGCTGTGCGGCGAGTAATGCGTGTTGGACACCTGTCTTACACTACAATCAGAAGTGCCATTGGATGCAGAGACTTTGTTGAGTCCAGTTAAGGCTCATGCATTGTGCTGTCCCCAGCGGCTACCAATCCTGATGACGGCATTCGTGGAGACTTCACCACTGCGATTAAAGGGTAGTGAAGTACAAGATGAAAGCAGCATCGATCAGGTACGACCTTCTGTCAGCAATGCTGATCAAACCATCTCTGAGAGCGATCATGCTCATGACTGCACGATAGCGTCATTTTCCAACCTAGTCGAACTCTCACCAGAAGCTGTTGACTGTTTTTTCGAATATCTAAATGATATGATGTTTTCACCAGAACAGAAGGAATAACTTTAAGCAAACATGCACACAGCGTTCCCTGACCTCTGAATTTGGCCTTCAAATTTTGAAAACAAAGCCACTAAAAAATGTTCACGTTTTTGCGAGAAAACAAGAACCTTTTTCCAATAGCCAAAATATTTACATTTTTTTGGGCACTTATCTTCTGCTTAAAGTAGAACTATTCTTAGAGAACAGACATATTCTATTTTTAGGTAACTCTAGAAAACATTACCTCGACCTCTAGGTTGTTTATTAGTAGAATTGCATTTCTATGTGATGAAATGGTCTTGCAATTTTTCTTCTGTATCAAGAGCCATTTCATGTGTTATTTTCGCAAATCATTCATGCTGATATAACAATGTGCATCCTCTCTTTGAATGATTACACTGCTTGAATGCATACAGTTGCTATACTCATTTTTCGTGTATTGCGCAAAACCATTTTTTTAATGCAAATTAATGTATTTTGGGGTGGTTTAATATACACATACACTGTTAGTAATGTTTACTATGCTTAGGTTAGTAAATATGGACATAGATTCCGTGGAGTGGGTGTGATGAATTTCCTATGGGAACTGTATCGATATTCCTGTCTCTGACCCTTGTCCGGTTAATAAATCAATAGTGGCCATACAACGGCACAGAAACCCGCTTTCTGATTAGGTCATAGCGCATGCTATCACATTAGGCAAGCACTATCCCTCCAGCCCCCATAGAAAGCATACCGAGTTCTCAAAACAAATCAAACCTCCAGCAACCTGGGAAATCCCCTGCAGCTATTGTTTTGATTTAGCCTAGAACTCCAGTAAAGAATGTAAGAACGACCAGTTCTTATGACATCCTTATTGACGTATTTATGTCCATCCTTACGTCAATCTCGGCACCTTTCAGGTATAAATATTACCGACATTGCCCTAAGCAACACACGGTGGTGGTGACGAGATTGGAGCAGCGAGACTTGCCGAGGAGCCCAGCTGATGCAGAAAGCCCACGGAAGCTGCCCCTCCCTTTTGACGCGCTGAGAGAGACGCTGCCTTTTCTCCTGCCGAGAAATCCAGCTCCGGCGTTTCCAGCCGCCCTCGCAGGCAGCTGGGATATCAAGTCCTGAGATAGAGATACCAACCCTCCAGCCTTCTAAATCCCAGGTACAGAACATAATAACCCCTTACAGAGAATTTTTGAAGCAGACCCTTGGCAAAGCAAACTTAACTTAAACTGCTACTTATCTACTCCCGCCCACGTATTAGGCTTAGGTCAGGTACACTGGGGTAGGCGTAGTTAGAAGCACCAGTTGAGTATGATTAGTCAATGTATATATGTATGTATCTATTTTATCCATTTTAAGTATCATATGGCCAAGAAACCATATCAATGCTTTTACAGTATTATTTTATAATTCTGTTTTTACTGTATGCACTTTACTTAACTATAAGTATTGCAATAATAGCGATTCATTTCTCTTGTACGAGAAAAGAGACTGATCAATAAATAACTCCTTTTTATTGAACACGCCCGTCTTTTCCTTTTCTCTACAATCTGGTGAAACTAAGAATGCACGTACTGGCTGAGTAAAATAAGTTGTCTTTTGTTTTCACACGACTCTAGAGATATACTCTTGATTAGGGGAGAGCAAAGTTGTCATGTTCTATGGTTGTCAGAAACTAAATCCCTTCTTGTCTATCCAGAGAGGTTAAACTCCTCCTTGCCTATTCGAGAAAGTTTCTAGTGAACTCTGAGCTAGCTGGCAAACACATAACTTTAAGTCAAATATCGTCAGTAGAAGACCTAGTTAACCACAGTCCTACGTCTATACTATTGAAGATATTATTCTAATGCGCAGAGCCTATTGGGATAATAGGAACTACACTACACCTCGATGAAGCAATACGAGACTTACGAAAATAGCCAACCACACTCCCTGGTGATGGTATATTCACCTGTCAGAGTGCTTACCTCCAAAATGTATAACGGCCTCCCTGCACCCACTCGGCTTCTTTTCTTTTCAGGAGAAATCTCTTTGAGGACGTTACGGCTTATAAGACGCCCGTGAGAGGTCAAAGGTCGAGTGCCGACACATGCCCCTCGGCGGGAACAACATGAGCTGGCCACCAGCTGCTGCGTGTGCCCCTCTGCTGTGCCCTCTGCCTCGCTGCCTGCCTCGCTGCCGGCTGACCCTGCTATCGTTGCTCTGTTCTGTTTTGTAAATCATTTGTGCTTGTTTTTCTCTCGTAGTTTTTGCCCGTGTTAAGCGTGTTTTGACCATCATTTGTGCTTGTTGTTCGTAGTTTCTGCCCGTGTTAAGCGTGTTTTGATTGTCATTTGTGCTTGTTTCTTCATAGTCTCTGCCCGTTCTCCTTCCTGTTTCCCGCCTTCCTCGCCGCCCCCCGCTTCCCGCCACCACCGCCGACCCCGCCCCTTTTTTCCTTCTGTTCCCTCCCCGCTCCCGCCTCCCAGCTGCTCCGCCCACCCGCGCACTTGGCCTTAAATGGCGACCGTGCGACACAGGTGAGTGTGACCCACTTGTGGGACACCCCCGCGCCGCACGGCCACCAGCTGCTGCGTGTGCCACTCTGCTGTGCCCTCTGCCCCGCTGCCTGCCTCGCTGCCGGCTGACCCTGCTATCGTTGCTCTGTTCTGTTTTGTAAATCATTTGTGCTTGTTTTTCTCTCGTAGTTTTTGCCCGTGTTAAGCGTGTTTTGACCATCATTTGTGCTTGTTGTTCGTAGTTTCTGCCCGTGTTAAGCGTGTTTTGATTGTCATTTGTGCTTGTTTCTTCATAGTCTCTGCCCGTTCTCCTTCCTGTTTCCCGCCTTCCTCGCCGCCCCCCGCCACCACCGCCGACCCCGCCCCTTTTTTCCTTCTGTTCCCTCCCCGCTCCCGCCTCCCAGCTGCTCCGCCCACCCGCGCACTTGGCCTTAAATGGCGACCGTGCGACACAGGTGAGTGTGACCCACTTGTGGGACACCCCCGCGCCGCACGGCCACCAGCTGCTGCGTGTGCCCCTCTGCTGTGCCCTCTGCCTCGCTGCCTGCCTCGCTGCCGGCTGACCCTGCTATCGTTGCTCTGTTCTGTTTTGTAAATCATTTGTGCTTGTTTTTCTCTCGTAGTTTTTGCCCGTGTTAAGCGTGTTTTGACCATCATTTGTGCTTGTTGTTCGTAGTTTCTGCCCGTGTTAAGCGTGTTTTGATTGTCATTTGTGCTTGTTTCTTCATAGTCTCTGCCCGTTCTCCTTCCTGTTTCCCGCCTTCCTCGCCGCCCCCCGCTTCCCGCCACCACCGCCGACCCCGCCCCTTTTTTCCTTCTGTTCCCTCCCCGCTCCCGCCTCCCAGCTGCTCCGCCCACCCGCGCACTTCACCTTAAACGGCGACTGTGCGAACGCGCAGCGTTGACGCGCAGCGGGCGCGCCGATTGTGCGCCGAAGGCGCGCCAAAGGTAAGCCCGTCTGCGCCCGTCCGCGACCGGATCGCGACCAGCGCCAGGACCCCTGGCCCCCACCGACGGAAACCGACCCGACGAACCTACAACGCCGCCGATCTCATCGCACTCAACACCGGCCACATCCCAGGATGTCATCGAGCCGCCCCGAAGCACACCCACGGACCCTTCAGCTGCCACGCCTGCAAGTTCACCTGCATCCGGACTCATCCTGCACCAGCACTCGCCAAGCCGAACATCAGCAGCAACCACCTCAAGTGCATCCTGCTCAACACCCGCTCCGTCCACAGACACGCCGTAGAACTCTGGAACCTCCTCGACACCACCGCCCCTGACGTTGCCTTCCTCACCGAGACCTGGATGAACGCCTCCTCAGCCCCAGACATCGCCATCGCCATCCCGGAGGGCTACAAGATCATCCGGAGGGACCGCACCGCCAACCTGACGGGAGGAGGCATTGCCATCATCCACAGAGACACCATCCGCATCACGACCAACACCGACGACACCCTAACCACCGCTGAACACCTGCACTTCCAGATCCACACCAACCCGAAGACCACCCTCAGAGGCACCCTGATCTACCGACCCCGGGGTCCACGCGCACGATTCAGCGAGGACATCGCCGACTTCGTCAGCCCGCATGCCCTCCCCTCCACCGACTATATCCTCCTGGGGGACCTCAACTTCCACCTGGAGAACAACAGCGACCGCAACACCATCAGCCTGCTCGACAACCTCGCCAACCTCGGACTCAAGCAACTGGTGACCACCCCCACCCACCTCGCCGGACACACACTCGACGCCGTCTTCTCATCCAGCAAAGACGTCACCTTCAGCCACGCAACAGGACTCCACTGGACGGACCACAGCTGCGTCCACTTCACCTTCAAAAGAACGACGATCCACCACCACCAGCAACAGGTTGCCCGAAGAAGCTGGAACAAGATCACAGCCGACCAGCTCACCGCTTCCCTGAGCCAGCACCCCCCCGCCAGCTCAGCGAACCCCAGCCAGGCCGCCGACAACCTCACGAAGTGGATCAACAACTGCGCGGACGAACTCGCCCCTCTGAGAACCCCACCCAGCAGACCCTGCAGCAGAAAAACACCATGGTTCACCGACGAACTCAAGAGCTCCAAGAAGAACTGTCGAGCCCTCGAGAAAGTCTGGAGAAGGGAACCAACTACGGACAACATGACCACCCTCAAGCTCGCCACCCGGAAACACCACCAACTGATCCGCGCCACCAAGAAAAATACATACAAGGACCGGCTGGACAACAACGCACACAACTGCAAGGAACTCTTCAACATCGTGAAAGAGCTCTCCAACCCCAACGCCGGAAACAATGACATCACCCCGTCACAAGACCTCTGCAACTCCCTCGCGTCCTACTTCCACAACAAGATCGCGGACATACACAACAGCTTCAGCAACCAACCAACGCAAGCCACAACCGCAACAACGCCACCCACCACCACCCTCCGCACCTGGACTCCGATCAGCACCGAAGACACCATCCGCACAATGAACTCCATCCATTCCGGATCTCCGACTGACCCCTGCCCTCACCACGTCTTCAACAAGGCCGACGCTGTCATCGCACCCCACCTGCGGGACATCATCAACACCTCCTTCGACACCGCCACCTTCCCTGAGAGCTGGAAGCACGCCGAACTCAGCGCTCTTCTCAAGAAACCCACAGCAGACCCCACCGACCTCAAGAACTACCGTCCCATCTCGCTCCTCCCGTTCCCGGCCAAAGTCATCGAGAAGACCGTCAACAAACAGCTGGCCGCCTTCCTCGAGACGAATGGATCCCTCGACCCCTCACAGTCTGGCTTCCGAGCGAACCACAGCACCGAGACCGCCCTCATCGCTGCCACCGATGACATACGAACTCTGATGGACAACGGAGAAACACCGGCCCTCATCCTCCTGGACCTCTCCGCGGCTTTCGACACTGTCCGCCACCGCACCCTAGTACAGCGCCTCGGCAACATCGGAATCCAGGACAAGGCACTGGAATGGATCACCTCCTTCCTCGACGGAAGAACACAGAGAGTCCGCCTACCACCGTACAAGTCAGAGGCCACCAAAGTCATCTGCGGCGTCCCTCAAGGATCCTCACTGAGCCCCACCCTCTTCAACGTCTACATGAGCCCCCTCGCGGCCATCGCACGCCAACACAACCTCAACATAATCTCCTACGCCGATGACACCCAGCTGATCCTCTCCCTGACCAACGACCCCGCCGCCGCCAGAGCCAACCTGCACGAAGGGATGAGAGATGTAGCCTAATGGATGACGACCAGCCGCCTGAAACTGAACTTGGACAAGACGGAGGTCCTCATCCTGGGCTCCTCGCCCTCCGCCTGGGACGACTCCTGGTGGCCCCCCGCCCTGGGCACCGCACCCAAACCGACGGACCACGCACGCAACCTGGGCTTCATCCTGGACTCCTCCCTCTCCATGACCAGACAAGTAAACGCCGTCTCCTCGTCTTGCTTCAACATCCTGCGCATGCTACGTAAGATCTTCCGGTGGATCCCCACCGAGACGAGGAAGACGGTCACCCAGGCCCTCGTCACCAGCCGACTGGACTACGGCAACGCCCTCTACGCCGGAACCACCGCCAAGCTCCAGAAGAGACTCCAGCGGATCCAGAACGCCTCGGCCAGACTCATCCTCGACATCCCCCGACGCAGCCACATCTCCGGACACCTGAGAGATCTGCATTGGCTCCCGGTCAACAAGAGAATCACCTTCCGTCTCCTCACCCATGCGCACAAAGCCCTACACGACCAAGGCCCGAGCTACCTCAACAACCGGATCAACTTCTACACTCCCAAGCGCCTCCTCAGATCAACCAGCCACGCCCTCGCCGCCGTCCCCCGCATCCGAAGAGCGACAACAGGAGGAAGGTCCTTCTCCTACCTGGCCGCCAAGACCTGGAACTCACTCCCAACCGACCTGCGCCTGACCCAAGACCACCTCTCCTTCAGGAAGAAGCTCAAGACCTGGCTGTTCGAGCAGTAACGGCACCCCCCCCCCCAACCCAGCGCCTTGAGACCCTACGGGTGAGTAGTGCGCTCTATAAATGACCTGATTGATTGATTGATTGAATAAAAAAATAATACTAGTTAAAACTGCAGTACATATGTCTTGCAGTGGTCCTAGTACTAAATTAATTTGTATTTTGTTGGCGGCAAGATCAAAACATATACGCTACCTCTTGCTCGAGTATTGGGGATTATGGCTGCCATCTTGGATTGGGATAAGAATTCTTTTAGATGATCAACCTTGAACCCTGCAGTTTTAACTAGTAAAATTATTTATTGTTCATGTTGTTCCCGCCGAGGGGCATGTGTCGGCACTCGACCTTTGACCTCTCACGGGCGTCTTATAAGCCGTAATGTCCTCGAAGAGATTTCTCCTGAAAAGAAAAGAAGCCGAGTGGGTGCAGGGAGGCCGTTATACATTTTGGAGGTAAGCGCTCTGACAGGTGAATATACCATCACCAGGGAGTGTGGTTGGCTATTTTCGTAAGTCTCGTATCGCTTCATCAAGGTACTTAATTTACCAAACTGCCCTGGGAGCATTCTTAACTCCGTTACTCCTATTCACATATTTTTAGAAGATGCGCCCTAGGTATACTTTTCAATAACATATGGGCATTAACATCGGAGTGTCCCTAAACTAAGAGAAAATATGGATGTGACAGTAAATACATAAATCATTGAGTGTCTTCAAAATGACTATGTAGTTGTGCCTAATAGTTTATTAACAGTTACTTGAATGAGTCACGAGTACCAACATAAAGGTTTGCTTTGAATAATACTATGAAAGTATGTGTAACATGTTGCAGTTGATCATGATTCCAACTACAACGTTCATATAATATAGATAAACCCTGCTCAGAGTACTTCAGTGGGAATAATTATGATATCCAAGACCTTCTTTAAAATGAAAAACAGTTGCTTATTAGATTCTGAATGAGACACGAACAAATAGAATGATAAGTCTTTCTTCAATAAAACTTTATTCTAGAACGCCAAGAAAAATCCTATTGAGGGTACCAGGCCAACTCGCCATTCTCCAGCGAAGTGCCAACAGACTAATTTTACAGTCTTTTCTGAACTCGTTATCAGTCAAGTCGGTGTGGATCTCTGCTATTAATCTCTAGAGATGTTTAAATTATGACCTGAAGAGATGGCTCACACATATATAAAAAATGTTTTTCTTACCCACAGAGTTTTTTTAAATATACATTTCGGTGGCACCCACAGATGGTCTCCCTATTTGAAAATTCTTTCATAATCAGGGTAGGTAAATCTTAAAGAATATGATTTATCCTTTGACAGATCCAAGAGACGTATGTTTGGTGGAATCTAAACACACTATATGTCCTTTCTGCTTATACTCTATGTAGGTATTATCCTTGGACCAATACTTACAATTTTATTGCATATATTGATGTTAATCGTGTGTGAATACATATCGATACTGATTACGGATACTTCGTTTGGCCACTGAGCCAACATAGGTACGTTAACTTACGATTACATTGTTTGTTTGCTATGTTCCCCTAACATATTGATTATGAGAGAACAGGCGGAAGGCCTATTTAACTCTATAAACAAGAAGGGTCTATCCTTGATCACCATAAAAATTATTAACAAAGTATTCACCAAAACTGTGTATATAATTTGTATTTTAATAGCTGATGTGTCACTTTCTCCTTGTGATTTTTCCCTGAAACAATGTGATGATGAGAAAATATGTAACAGACACAGAGTAACACCAGATATGATAACACAGGGCGTTTAATGATTTAGGTTTCCGATTAGTTTTTTTTTAATATAGTCATAATGTACTGTATTAACAAGATAAGTAGTCACCAACAACTGATTTAGAGAATAACTGCATATTGTTTTTTGTAGAAAACAGTCCTGAAGAAGATGAACATTATAAACAAATCACCGAAACGCAGCGTCGACCTATGTTTTCTAAAAAACTGAGAACTACAATGACATCAACTTGTGGTTTTGTTATAGGTGCATGTTTTTAAAAAAGATGTATTATTTCTTTTACCTTTGAAATTCTGTATTGTTTTTATAATGAAATGATGTAATAAAATGTATTTCTAATTTTTTTTATCTGTTAGTAATTTTGCTTTTATTCATATCAGTTGTTGGTTTAACCGCTTGTATACACATAGCTTATGTTTGGGTCATGTGAATTTATTTTTGCCGAATTGTCAACCTAAATTGTGTGCCCTTTTCTTCTATGAAAATTCCAAATATTGGCCATTAGGGACTTTGTTCACTCTTTTAACAGATACAGATCTACTACAGGACCATCTTAAGAACTAAGAACAAAAAACCTTCATCCTTAATCTATTTCTCGGCTACTGAACTTATTCATTATAACATTTTGGTGACGATTTGGAGAATCATCTACAAAAACTAAGTGTGAGCATCTACTCTAAGCTACTACTATAGAAATACAATTTCTCAGCTACTGAACTTATTCATTATAACAATGTAATCATTACAACAGTGCTGGAATTGGAAAAACATAACTTCCGAAACCCATAAATTGGGGGCCAAGGTGTGGCGATAAAATGGGCGTAGTCATGAAAAGCAGTCTGACCATCACCTTATCCATTTATCAAAGAGATGGCAGCAAAGAGAAATGTGACAGTAAATCTGTTCTGGCTTAATTGATCACAAAGGTAAAATTTTAGAATACCTTATGGGGTTAAGACACCTGCTACAAACATCTTTGTTTGCCCAGTATATCTCAAGGATTAATAGTAATGGTAAAGTAACTCTGTTGGTTAATACACTTGCTGGAGAGATCTGCGTTTAGTCTAGTCACAGTTTTGACTCAAAGTAGCAATCCAAGCAGTATCTTGAAATGTGCAGGTGAAAGAGTTTTGTTTTATGTAGCTAGGTAAATGTGTTACTGATTTTAACCCAGAGATGATTTTGTTACTATCAGTTCATAAATTGCAATCCTTCTAATATAGCACAGTGATCTATGAAGGTCGATTTGCTTCTCCTACATCTTGTAACCCTCATTTCCTTATGTCACACATCCTGTACATTCATTTACACACTTATATGATTTACAATGTGTGTATGTGATATAAAGTTCTAAAAAAGAATTACATAAAAAATAGTGGTATATACATTTCTATAGACTAAAACATCTGACATTCTTAACGTGCATGCATATCACTTACATAAAGCAACTGAGCAAAGTCTAAAGTGTGCCTCCAATTCTCAGTTTCTCCTGAGTACGTGTGAAGTGATAAGCTGTGTGTTTTTTTGCCCTCCATTACATTGCCATCTAGTTGTAAAGCTCCAGATAGCTTCCAGCTAGGATTATACTCAAATAAAATGAGTGCTGATGGCCCCCTAAATTTGGCCCTTATTTTAGGTCCAGGTGAAATTTTAAACATGAAATCCCCATCTCCGCCTGCCGTTACTGTGTGGAATGGAAAGCAGACAACGTGCCGGTGCTGCTGATTGTGTCCTGGTGTCAGCAAATTACTGTGGAACAAAATTCAGTCTTTTTCACTGGGGCCAACTTCTTTAAAGGGAGGAAAGATTTCACCCTGTGAAAATAGTGAGTGGACGCTGTCCATCTCCGTGTGCCCTGGTTACATTGTTGGTTACTGCTGGAAATTGGCAAACCAGCAAATTCATAGAGAGAGCCAAGCCATAGCCAATCAGGGCTTTTGCTTGGCCCTAAGAGCCAAGTCAGGAGCCAAACAATCGCAGAATTTGGCACGTATATGTCATGTTAATATGTGATAAAAGCTCTTTACTATGATAAAAAGATTATTTCTTCAAGATGTGTTTGAAGTTTAGTAAGTCAACATTATATAAGTGCATTTTGTGTCATCGATTCAAAATATCTGTTTCCAAGCATAAACTCGGAAACATTCACAAATTCCTCTGTTCCTTGGTGGCTTTGCCATGAGTCAACCTAGAAATCTGTCAGTTTGTCATGTAAATTGTAGGAATGGACTTTGTTTTTGTGATATCCGAGGTAACCTTATTACCTATTAAAGCATACAGGAGTCACATTTTTGTGTAGCATATATCCTGAAATGAACTATTTCATGGCCCTCACATTGAATTCTCACGGAAAATGAGCAACTGTGAAGTGAAAAGTAAGTTGTAAGTACATTTTTTATTGTATTGATTAAAAGATGATTACAATAAATACAGCACTAAAAACATCTGTAGAACTAATAGTAGGAAAATAAAAAAGAAATATAAATATTCAATTTGAAGCGATTCAGCATAAACCCATCATTAAAAAGGAGAGGTTAATAAGTATTATGATGAAGGAGAATACTTCAGATGACTTAAAAACCCAAACAATCCTAAATGAGGTCTAAAGATTTCATTAAAGCACTGATAAATGAGGGGTTTGGTTGGTAAGGCGACAGTTGATTGCTTCTTTAAAGGTCCTGGTATTTGCCACTTTGAAGAATCTCCATAGATCTTGTTTACGTGAGCTTAAAAAATTAGAACAAATAATATGTTGAATAGATTTAGTCTTGTAACTTCACAGACATCATGAGTCATTTCCCTTAAGAGGAGGATTCTAAGATCTTTCAAATTGATGAAAGGGAATAAAAAGAGTACAATATCATCAGCATAAGCCAAATGGGTTATACCCTAATTATCAAGTTTCCATGTCAAACCTCCAGGTCCAGCCAAAGAAATCATAAAATGATGCAAATGAAAACAACAGAGGAGCCAAAATGCAGTCTTGCTTCAGGCTGTTAGAGGTTCGCATTTTTGATGATAAGACATTTGAAGTTAGTTTTATTCTTACCCATGAATCTTTGTGTAGTTCTACTATGAGTTGGAGCAAGGATGGATCAATTCTCCAATTTTCAATTTGTACAGGAGCCATTCCCGATTAATTTTCTCAAAAACAGAACTGTATTATATAAAGTAGGGACAGAGAATGGTATTTTTAATATTTTCTTTCTTTGCAAAAATGGTAAAAACTGCAATATTATTCAATGATGAGCAGTCTGCATGAAATCCCTTTTGGGTGAACAGTTTTAGGAGGGTATTATTTGCCCAAATCGTTAAAATATTGAGTGTTTGGCAAATAGTTACCCCTCACTCTCTTCATTATCAATATGATGCACAATTGAGTCTTACTATGTCTCAGGTATAGACCCCACAGAGAGATTATAAGAATAAAGTTTGAAGAAAAGAAAACTCTGCAAAGAAGGATCCATTTTTATTAGATCTAGCATTCAAGACCTCTTGCATATACATTAGCATATTCTTATATGTGTATGTCCTTTGTGGGCTATGGAGATCAGCCCTAGGACTTGTCTGCTTCCGCTTAGGGACTTTTTTTTTCTGTTCCACTGCCTCTATTTAACTGTCTTAAAAGAAAACGACCAGCAGAGGTCAGTAAAATACCAGAATTGCTTTCTGCTCAGGGACTTTCTTTTTTACATTTTTCTGGCAACTGCCTCTATTTAACTTTCGTTATAAAAAATGACCAGCAGAGGCCAGTAAAATACCAGAATCACTTTAGAATATTTTAGATTCCAGTCCATAGAAATTGTTTTCCATGAGCACCCGTAGACAACAATATTTTTTTCAAATCTTGTATTTTCAGTGATGTGACTACCGAAGGCCCTGATTTTATATTAAAAACAGAGCTTTGGACTATACCATTTACTGCTGAAAGGAAATATATCTATCCATGTATTCCCATACCTGGCGTGTCACGCAGTAGTTTGGTGCTTATTTTCCCTCCATGTTAAAGAACAGTAGATGTTTCAGCACCCAGGCTAATGTGCTGCATAGCTAAATACATATTAGGTGCCAAAGGCGAGATTGATTGCATTGCAAATGCTTGTTATTATATCTGTTGGCAGACCATTTGGACCTGTCTCGGGTTGAGATCTTTTAATCAATGAGATAATTTATTTTTTGCTAAACTGAGGTAGCATATTTACATAACTAGTCTGTAGAGTCGAAGTCTCTGTAGCACATGAACACAGAGTTTCATTTTGGATGCCGAGCTACGGTTCGGATTTGAAGTATTTATTCAGCGTTCTATATGATACCATCCCTTGACCGATCAGCCTCCAGAACTGTTTCATATCCTTAGTTTTTATAGCAGTCACTAGTTCTGTCTAATTATCTTCCGGCGTTGTCTGAATAGAATCTGACTTGGCTGATTTAATCAAAATGTTGGGCTCAATGGTGCAAGGTTTTATTAATAAAATTCTTATTTCCTTTCAATAGTGTTTTTTTACGTTGATAAGTGCCATAGAATGTTTGTCCTCTGCAAAATGGAGTCTTCCTAGGTTTAACACGCTGTGTTGGCTTTGATGATAAACAGAGTAGCATAGAAGTTAACAGAACTTCCCAATCTAAGTTCCAGTCTTTTTGATGTTGTTTAAGTAGAGGATCATTCAGCCATTTCCTGGTAAAATCAGCTTCTTCCAATCCCTGCAATTTAGACTCAAGGAGTGCATGCCATCCAAGTTAGTTAGTGGTGAATTGACCTTTGTTTAATATTCGCTTTGGCTTTTAGTTGTTGATATTAAAATTAAGTAAAGTCACTTGAGGATTATGATCACTCACCCGCCATGTCTGAATTTTCAAAGTTTTACACAAATTAAATTTTGAACAGTGCATGACGGTATAGTCAAGTATGCTGTTTCCTATTGTTGACTGAAATGTATTTTTGCTGAGTTGATCATACAAAAATCTTCCATTTAATGAGAAGTAGCCAGGTACATGTATTTACTAATTTCTGTTCATATAATTTTAGTGCTTTTGGATGCCAAAATAAGTGGTGGTTGCGTATGGAAAAACAAGTCAGGTGGATCTTCCATTTGAATGTTCCTGTTTGTGGGAAATACATGGTGAGTAAAATCATCTCCAGTTAGTATGATTGAGCATTGGGCGTAGCACTTTAAGATGTGTTCTAATTGATCAAAGGTAGATAAATATTTGGATTTAGCTTTTAGTAATGTAGGAGGAAAATATATACTTATTATTATAATTTTGTGCAGATAATCTTCAAGCTACACAATCAATATGTACTTTAAATGAAGCTCAATCGTGGAATAGTTCTTTGTTAGATTATTGCTGATTAGATATGGAAAACTCTTTGGCGATAACTAAGGGACAGAGGCAAAAACGGAAGGTACAAGAAATTTGGGGAGTAATTATGTCTTAATGATCAAACAGCAATATTGATTTTTAGTATTGTTTTTGATTGATGCCTCATCCCATATGACTTGTTTGATATTGTGTATATATGTATTTGATGTTACTCATGATGCTAAAAAAAAAAAAAAAAAAATAGAGATTTGTGAGACCTCAGGCCTAAAAGTTTTTGTAGCTGCAACTTCCTTTGTGATAAAATTAGGAAGAATAAAATACAAGGTTTTACAAGATTCTTGGAAGCAAATCACATGGTGATTGTTTACGAATTCAGTTAGAATGACGTCGAATGGCAGGACCTGTCTGTCCTCACCAGCGATGTTCCTTGAGCTGATTGAGAAAAATTATTCTTGGATTTTTGTAAAATTGTTCAGTATGTCAGGGGTAATGTGTATAGTTAGGACTTATCATAAGTTTGACGTTGATCGGAATGGGATGACGACTCTCTGGTTAACATGAAAAGACTTATTAGTTGAATTTTGAAGATTCGTATAGCCTTGATAAACTCTGTACCTTTCATATTATGAATGATGTTAGTTGCCTACGCCCAATGTTTAACCACTAGAATATGTGGATCTTTTGGTTTGGTAACTAAAGATTCTATGATGCCCCATTATATCAGGTCAAATTTCCTTGCCCATATTTTTAAAGCTGTTGATCCAGAGCCCCCTTAGTTCTGATGACTTCATATTTATAGTCCTGATTGTAGATAAATCAAAGTCATATTAACCTGGTTGTCCTGTAATTCTGGAAAGTAAGTAATTATTTTTAGAATATTCTGTCACTTTAATTTATCAGTGGGCCTTCAGAATTATAAGGTGGACATAAATCCAGCTCTGTGTTTTCATAGCTGTAGTTATAATCAGACTGTAACATTTGTTGTAGTTTTATATTACTAATGATTGTGTTCAACAAGTTAGAGAGTACCAGATTAAAGGTCTGTGGAATATTAGTTCTGGGTTGCGAAATAAATCGCAGGGCTCCTTGTGTAATCTCAGTTTCATCAGCATGCTGAGTTCAGAATTATGTGTTGTGCACATTTTGCAGGGTGGCACCTGCACACTAGTTGAATTATGTTTACATTGGAGGTTTGAGATCTGATTGGAGATGGGAAGCTTATTTTCCAAAAGGGTAAAACTTTCAGCAATATTTTGTAGCACTTTTGAAGTGTGTGGTATGAATAGTAGATCCAAGTAGATCCAAGTTGCACGTGGTTGATTTTATACCACGCTGAAGTCCTTTCCCCAGTATATCGCTGTGGGTTGGAACTAGGTGACATTAAACATTGAGACATATTTGATTGAAGATCATTCGGATTAATTGCTGATGCTACATTATTGATGCACCCTGACCAGATGATAATGACCCATCCAATTGAGTTGGTGGGTTTAAGATTGGGTAGTTTTTGATAATTGTTTTTGTAGAATGTGGTGGTTATTTATTTCACAATTGACATTCTGAGTTGCCACTGTTCAGTTTATTCAGTCATTGTTTATTCATATAGAGTTGAAAACCATCAATATCACTTCCACTAGCTAAAGTAGGTTGAGATTCTGTATTATCAGCCTTTACTGGTGTTAGTATAATATCAGCAAAGTTGCAGGTGTTCAAGAAGATTGGTCACAAGTTCACTAATCATAGTAACCAGTTTCTGCTTGGGTTTGTCTTCTGGTGAGCATCCTCAAAAATAACATTATCAAGTGAAGTGATCGGTATTTGGTGCAATAAAAGTTGAACATTTCCTAGCTGTTTTTTAATTTTTGTTAGCAACAGTTTAAGCAGTTCCACAATGTCACCAATACACAGAAGGCAAGAACTGGAAGTTTCTAGTTTGGTAAATAGTTGTTCAGTTTTATAATGTAGATTATTTGTATAAAATCTTCATGTCTCAATTTATAACTTTTAAAATAGTGACCTGCTCTGTGAGTAGTTGTGATTGTGTAGTCAATATACTTAACATCTGTGATATAGTGTTAATAATTGCAGGAGGCATTTCAGTTTTTCAAAAAGAAAATCCCGCGTTGGGATTTTTCTCTCTAAACATAAAATACGTTTAATGAACGGCTCCATCATGTTGAGGGAGCTGTGTTTCAAACTTAAAAAAGTATTGACAGGAACGGCTGTGACGGGGGTTCCGGCCAATGCTTTGGAAATGACTGCCAGCTAGGTCTTCATTTCTAAATTTTGTGGGCGGGGAATTCATCAAAGCAGCGAAGTAATATACTCCATTGCCCTGATTGAGAACTCCATCCACCCTAAATCCGCCATAAATCAGGCCCTAAGCCATATAACTGACTAAAAAAGCTAAATTATCAGTGAACTAGTCAAACTATGTGCTATTTGCTTAGGTCCCAACATTTTTTCGTTCCATAAATAAAATCAGTATCACACTTTTTTCTGGGATAGTACTCTGTAGACTAACGGCAAATGAGAATGGACTTATCTGCGCTATAAATGTTACAACAGTTGGAAAAGTTGATTCAGCACTTTTCAGATATTCCTCTACTTAATACACCTGAAGTTAATGGTAAATTTGAGTGTAGGTTTTGATTTTGTCATTCTGTTGTCGATTTCAAGTATTGATGTAGAGTTAATGCAATCTAATATCATTCGCTGTGTGAGTTTTGTGTGCATTAGGATCATGCATCTAGGTGAGGCCTACAAACATTATGATCAGAAATTGTGTTATCAAAGTATAGTAACTGAGGTAGATAGGTTCTCACCAGGTCTTTCATGATTTGATCTTTCGTTGTTGGAGTTAGCGATAAAACTTCATTACCTGAACCATTTTTCGTTCATCGTACAGTCATATTATCACATGGTTTATTTCATTGTCGCATCATTTCGTGAAAGCCTGATGTAGGTAATGATACCATGTTTTTAATATTCCTGCAGAAGATAAGCATGTTTTCATGATGGCAATTGTTGATTAATATTTCCTGGAAAAACTTTGGATTACTACTTTCTGGTATTAGATCTGAGTCCTAGTGTCAACAGTAGTCAATATTAGTCAATAGTTAAGCGATAGTAGACAGGTTGATAAGCAAAGTCAACAAAGGAGTGAAGGACCTATCTTCATACCTAAAATACTTCACAATGGCAACGGGAATGGAATCTCTTTCAGGATGAGAGCGCTGAAAACCCAAACAGCCTGAGGAGGACTGTGTTGATGTGCGAATCCAATTAGCTGATATATAGCCCTGAGGAGTCTTGGTGGCGGAGGGTGATAGAATCAGCACAGACGGAACTTTTAGGTGTTTCAGCGGTGTATTAAGAGGCCATGAAGTCTTTACTAGCATAGTTACACGTTTTTCTAGTGACAGTGCATGATTTACTGTGTCCTCGATTCCATGATTATTAGAACTTCACACACCCATACCGGGGCATCTGAGTACAGCAAGACTACCCACCTATCCCAGTCCTCCACGATGTTCATTTGTCTCATGTCCACCCTCATGTAGCACCAATCCAGCATGTTGATTGCTTTTCAAATGTCAACAGGCACCACAATACCTTCTGGGAACTTCCTCAGTGGGGTCTCCTCTAGTCCGCATTAAAATGTTTAAATATTATCGGAGGAATTTCAGTTGGGGGTAAAGTTCTTTTGGTTTTCATGAATCAAATAATTTGGGTGGGCCTGCAAGCCGTTAGCTTGCACTTCACTCAGCACTTTATAATCTAAGTTTAGCATTGAAAGCGGCCTTGAAGAGGTTACGTCCAATTTCCCCCTGCGGTTTAAGGATGGAAACTATGAGGGCCTCTCTTGTGGAGGCTGGAAACAAGCCCCTCTCCAAACCATTAGCATATATTACCTCCAGTCTCGTTGCCAAATGGGAACATATGTCTGATAAAATTCTGCAGGCAATCTGTCAGATCCCAATTATTTACCCCCTGTTAGCTCTTCAATAGCCCCTCTGATTTCAGGTTCAGTTATATAACCACCGAAAGCCTCTTTGTCTTCAGCACACAGCTGACTGAGCATTACCCTGTTGAAAAATGCTTCCACAGCCCCAACTGATGCTAGGGTTTGCTTGCTCTGCAATTCTTGCTAATGCTCGGTGACTGCCTGGCAGCCTTAAGCAAGAAGCTCTAAATTGTTGTCTCTATGTCACGTAGGTCATTATCTAAGGTTTACACTGACAGATTCACCAAAGGCTCCACTGGTGTAAACCCAGCACTTCCCCAGACCTTAAATTGAGTGCGGTAGCATTGAGTTCTGCGACAGTGCTCCTTCTCCACCAAACTCTAAATGGCCCACTAGTTTTGTAAATCCTATCATCCTTAAACATTAAAATTGATGCAGTTTTATTTGTGTTTATTGCAACGAATCTGCAGATAGAGTAGCTTTTTGAGTAGGCCTTAACCTACAATTCATGTCCATACTTGGTGTGGGGTGTGGACCCTGACTGGCCACTCTCATGACGGAAATGCTAATAAAGAAACTTAAAAACATTTTTGCGGAGTAGGCCTATTTAGTTTGATACATTGTAAATCTAAAAAAGTTGTCTACATTTGAAGTTCAGTGGGCAAACAGCAGGTAACCAATAAGTTGTTTTTTCTGCATACCAAGTGATCTCTGACCTGCATGTTTTTTCTAGTTGCAGAATCCATATTCACAAGTGTTCCAAAGTGCTCCTCCTCATTAACATGTATGAGACAAGAGGTATTTTGCAACACCTGGAAATGCAGGGCTGAATGTCTGCAAGAAACAGCAGACCTACACCCCTGCAGTCACATTCCATCCATGTACCACAGTTTTAGGGCTGCCTTGAGAGTGGAGAAGTGTGGCTCACTGGTTAGAGGAGGCAGACCCTGAAGCAGAGGTCAGACCCGGGACCAGGGTTCAATTCCCGACGCGGCAGGGTCTTGAGCCCAAATGTCCACGGACTCGATAATTCTCGCTTCGGTGCCCACTCGAATCACGGGTTCACACTCTGCAACTCTGGGCATTAGCTTGCTTAATCTCCACAACGGCCCCACTGCGGCGGGATGCCTGGCTTTCACCTTGGGGATGCCCTGTACGGGTTATCTCACAGGGAAAAGCCAGGACGGGTTCCCAAGGCAAGCGCCGAGATGCCCCAGGGTGATTCGAGCGCTATATAAGAACATACAAATAAAAAAAAATAAAAAAAGAGTGCACCTGTTTATGACCTTCTGCGTCTAATATGCAGAGAATGGCCTGTTTGGGTCAGCCCTCTTCAGCCACTATTTTGAGACAGTCTCAATCACATCTTGGATCATCCTAAAAGAGTATTCATCTCTCGCCTCATGCTGTTAGTGGCTTGGTTTATAATTCAGCTTCAGTGGAAGCACTTCCATTGGAATACAAGATGGAATGTTTTACATCTGAGAAGAAGCGCACGCTGGCCGCACACTTTTATCACATTAGATCATTTATCTCAAATGCTCATTATATTTGAAAAAGAACACGTTTTGTTATTTTTTGTTCTCTTCAAAACATGGCTGGTCAATTCACGACAAAACAAACGAAGTGGTAGGGACGCCAAAGGGAAATTCCGCTAATGTTTCCAGTAGAGAGATGACCTTTTGGTGTCCTTAGCAACATCATTCAGCTGCTAGTGTGCTGATAAGATTTAGTCACCGGGCCACTACTGAAATGCAAATTCAGCAAGCTTGGTGGCTTCCGCAGAGCAAAAGGCCTGGCTTATATCTGAAAATGCAAGGATGACAGATTTAATTGTGACCCTGTGATGATTAAGGCATGAAGGAATCCGAGGCAGAATGGGTAAAAAAGTGGAGAAACTCAACCCAGGGAGTTTGAACCTTTAAGAACAGATATATGCATGGGAAGTAGGCAGGGTTTCGTTGTAGACCCTGGAGGACGGGCAGGCTGAGGCTAGGGCTGAGAATGCAGCCCTCCAGCATCAGACTGGGAAGAGAGCATCACAGGCTGCCTGCATCGGAGCCGGACCAGTTCTAGGACTGCTTCCATTTTGGGCAAAGCACGTAGCAGCAAGCTGGAATTGATGTCTTGCAAAGTCTATATTTGTAGAGTTACCACTACGGTAGTACTTCACACTGTGCGCATTCTAGCACCCTTGTTGTTTTCACCCTTTCAGGTTTTGTATTTCTTTTTAGGTTTTTCCTTTTTTCATGTCTCCTCAAAGACATATGGATGCTACAAGTTTCGCTCCTCTGAGGCAAGATATTCTGCAGGTGTTCCTAGATCTGAGAGGAGTATCCAGGTACTTCTTGGGTTTAGTCTATTTGTCAGTTTGAATACTAATATTTACTTACTTGATATGTGTAGTAAATAAATGATGGTACAATTCCATGTAGGTTCTACTTGGAGAACCTACGTGGAATTGGACCATCATTTATTTACTAACTCTGCTCATAGTAATCATTTAAAGTGCTCCGTACCTAAGACATACAAGGTCATGGCTTTGCTGTAGTCAATGTATCCTGTATCATTCTGTGTTGTAATTGTAGTTGCATTTTCATTTATATAGTCCTTACTACCCCTAACAAGGCATCAAAGCGTTTTTCCAGCGAGTAGCACGCTACATCAGAACACAAAAAGGATTAGTGGTGAATTAGTACAGGGAGATATTACATTAAATTGAGAGGTGGACACGTGAGTTTTTTATTTGGATTGAAAAAGGATAGTGGAGGGATGAAAGAGGGCAGGGTTTGCAATTATATAGCACTTCCTACCCCTGGTTAGGTGTCAAAGTGCTTTTCGGCGGGTAGCATACTACTCCCGAAGCCAAACAGGATTAGTGGGGAATTAGTATAGAGAAATATTAAATTAATTTGAGCAGTGGACATGTTAGTCTGTTAGTTGGATTGAAACGGATTGTGGAAGGATAAGAGAGGGAGGGGTCTAGAAGTGTTTTTTTTGTGGAGCTCATAGCAGTAGGAGGAGGTTTAGGATGAGTAACGAAGAGATGGAGGGGGTAAATCAGAGGGAAAGGTTTAGAAAGGCTTGTTTGGAAGATCTGAATAGTAAAAGAGGTGTGAGATGCTGCAAGGAGGGGTAGAGGAGGGAAACATCTAGAAAGGGTTATTTAGTGGATCATAGTAGTAGGATGGGGTTTGGGTTGAGTCAGATTGGAGATAGAGGATACACTGAGAGAGGTATAGGCTGAAAAATAGGGTAGTGTATTGGAAAGAGTAGTAATATGAGGTTTGGGATGAGTCAGAGAGTGGAGGTAGAGAATATATTGAGAGAGGTATAGGGTGAGATATAGGGTAATGCATTAGAGAGGCTGAAATAAAAGTAAAGTAATAAATATAAAGATACATAAGTACAATGAATATATATATATGTATAAGGAGGTTTAAGCTATATTTAATAAACTCAGACTTTCAAGTGTTGCTGTACTTTGAGTTCATTAATTTATTTAAAATTTATTTTTGTAATTCAATAAGGACGCAATTGTAGCTAAATAGTTATGAAAAAGATTTACTTATTTATGCAGTCAACTATATACATGTTAAACATAGAATAATATACCCATAAGTAATATGTACATTTGTTAAGCAGAACTAGTAAATATCTATATATTTATAAACATAATTATTATACACGTTTATACAAAGCAATACACATATGTAGGTACAGATCTGTAGTCCAAATCAATGCTTATGTACAGAGGGATATGCTGTTTGAGTGTGGTAGTTAATTGGGGAAGAGCCAACTATTGAGTAGTCTTCTGAAGGTAAGGTAGTTTTCTGTGGATCTTATGTTTGGGGGTTAAGAGGTCCATAATGTGGCTGCTTGAACGGAGAAGGATGTGCTTCCTATGTTTTTTTCTTGTACGGTGGGATTTTGAGGCGATGTGCCAATCTAGAGCAGAGGATCCTTTGTTGAATGTAATTGGTGATTTTATTCCTGATGAAGAGCGGCCCTGTTACATGTATCACTTTGTGGGTGATACAAAGCAGCTTGAATGTGTATCCTCTGCAATCAGTAACCAATGTAGGGCCTTCAAGGCAGGGGAGATGTGGGCTTGTGGCTTCATATTTAATAGTAGTTTAGCATCAGAGTTCTGAATCCGTTGTAGTCTTGCATTAGTTGCTAAAGATGATCCATGGTAGAGGCTATTGGCGTAATTGAGTTTAGACAGAACAAGAGATATAGTTACCTGGACCTTGTATGGAAATCCCAGACTGGAGAAGATGCATTGCATAGTTTCTATAGTACCAAAGCTTAATCTTGCTAGTTTGTCCACTTTGGAATTCATTGATAGTTTGGAGTCCACGGTAATTCTAAGATTTCTTACTTCCCTAGATACTTTTGGCAGTGTTCCCAGATCGTCACGCCAGGCGGCGAGTGGGTAATCATTTTTCCAGTCGCCATACATGAGTATTTCCGTCTTGGAAGCATTCAATTTGAGATTGCTCCATGTTGATGGAGCAAGGTTTTGCAAAATAAAACCTGCTTGGATTAAAATCCTCATTGTGTGTATTATTAACAAAATGGTGTTAAAATTAACAGTGCAAAACTGAAAAGGGGAGGATGAAAACTGCGCAAGTGCGTGCTGGAAAGAAATTTATGTTTTCCAGTGCTTTTGTAGTAGGCTGCAAAGGTAAATGAATAATGCAGAGATAACAACCTAAGAAAATAATAATAATAGAAGTCATAAGTTTAAAAGAGATATGATATTTTACTTTTCACTACCTGTTTGAAAGTATATAACGTGATGCAAAGAAGCATTAATAATGGAGTTTTTGTAAAGTGACAAAAATAATCACATGTGTATTTGTTTTTCCCTGAGCACATTTTACTGTTCTGCAGAGAAGGCCTCAATAATCTTTTTAGGTTTAATTTGCTTATTGAAACGTAGGCTGCAAAAATATGTAATTTATCCTTTGTGAGTTCCTGATGATGGAATTGCCTTGCCGAGCGGAGTGTGTGGACCCTGGTGCAATGAGTTTGATACATTAGCGAGCTGGAGAAATGCACAAGCCGCAGAAGAGATTATCAGACTTCATTTTGCTGAATGTCGATGACGGACGTTTTCTAAAAACAAAGGAACTGTTGAAAAGTTAGGCTCATTGAAAGTGGAGTGACCAGACACCCCTGGTCTAATCCAATGGGATTCGAGGATTTTTCATGTGATGATACATGGTGTTAGGAGTCAGTCGTCCTGGGTTGTTAGCAGACTACATCTCCCAGAAGGCTTAGAGACAGGATGGGATTGTGCACTCTCCCATGCTGCTCTATGGTGGGTCAGCTGATGGTGGAGATTCAAGTCAGCTGAGACCGGCCACAGGTGCTTGGCTTTCTTTGTTTGGGTTCTGCCCAGCTCTCCTGTTTCTTGGATTCCTGTTTTTTGGATCTCCTCATTCAAGTTGTTTGCTGCCTTTTCGCTGGATTCCCAAGCTGTGTCCTGCTTTCAGCGCAAGGTCGCGCGCGCTCATCCCTGTCTGTAAGAATTTTGATGTGCTAATTCCAGTTAGCGGCCTTTTCTCCTCCCGCTCTCGGCTGTCTCTGACTCTTCTCTCATCAGCCGCCGCTGAAGTTTATTTCTTGGAAACGGTCGCCCCTTCATACTTGCCGCCGGGTTGTCTCCTTTGCCCGGTTCCCGTGTTGCGTGGCTGTTCTCCCACGCACAAGAATTCTTTTTGTGTGGGACACATTCCTGTCAACGCTTTCTTTCTTGCTTAAGATAAACACGAGTCCGCGTTTGAATTGGTATTTAAATAGCAGCTGACTCTCGTGGGGGACACCCCGCCTTCCTTATTCAGCTGCTCCTAGGTTCGAGCTACCCGTTTGTTTTTTCTAGATCCTGGTCGGGTTGAGACCGGGCTACTAAGGATTGCGCACCCACACCCTGGACTTTTTATTATTTTTTATTATTTAGGGGCTTACCTTTTACTTATTTTTGAATTTATTATTGAAGTGCAGGAGCGCTGTGATTTACGTTACTTGGGACATTTATTGTTTTCTTGGACACTCTACTAGCTCCTCATTGAGCTCCTGCCGACCAACTCTTCCTATGTGCTAATGGTAATTGGAAGCTCTACAACTAAAAGAAGACCTTCGCATCCCACCAGTCCCACACACAAGTAAGTGGAAGAGTGCACAATACCTAGAAAGGGTGTTCTGGTGTACTTGTGATATTGAATATTGTCCTAAATCATATTGTCCTTCTCTATCCCTAGCTCTTCCTTATTCCTGTTGGACCTAACCTTCTCCCAGTTGGCTGCTGATTGGGACTTGTGGATGGTTCTTCTTGGTCCCTCCTTTTCTGGATATATTGGCTCCCATATGTGTGTCATATCAAGCAAGGGGCATCAATATCTCTAGGAAGGCAAAGGACACTCTCTTCACTCCTGGGGAAACAAAGGGGTCTAGGCCAAGAACCCTTAAATTCGCTAACACATGGGGGTTGGATCTTTAGTGAATTACGGTATAACTATTAGTACTAAAATGTTTGTTTGGTGAGATGCTTGTGAGAAGAGAGGTTTTTGCGAGATTTACTTTGCGAGAGGAGGGAGCCGGGTTGCTGTTTCCTAATTTAACTGGCTGGCTGTTGTTCTGCTGATCCTGACTCTTAACTTTGCTCCTCACACCTTTTGAGGGTGCTTCTGCTATTCTCTCGACCAGAGAGTAGTTTGTCAGACTTCTAGCATATTGTGCTACTAGGTTCGTATGATATTCTAGATCTGCATTAATCTTAATTTGCAAATGTCTTTACTCTTTGTTTCTATGCCTATCCACTCTCTCATGACACGTATATTTGAGAAGTGTTTTATGAATTACTATTTTGTTGTTTTCCTTGTATGATGATCTATGATTCGAGCTGTATTGTTCTTGACGAGCATTCACATTAATTTAGATAAAACCATAGTTATAAGTGATCAGAGTCTGCCTTTACTGTCATTTGATTATATTTAATTATTATTTCTTTATTTAGGTCCTCATTGTTAGAATTCTGTCGACCCTTTGCCAATCCCTATCAACTATTTATTTATTTATTTATAAAGTTTTATATAGCGCAAACTTGATCCCGAAGGATATCAGAGCACTTTACACAATACAATTGTGTTACAGTTGATTTCACTCCTTCCTTCCTCCCTCCAAAACAGTATAATAAACTATGATAAGCAGAACACAGATCATTGAAGTATATAGTAGACCGTACTTTTCTTTACTTTCAAGCTGAACACATAAAAACATACTCAGGTTGCACAATTGTTTATACCAGAACTTCATGTCAAATATATATTTAGAAACCCTCATGGCATGCTTAGACAGCCAGTATAAGTCTGTTTTGTAGTTTGTACAATTGGAAAAATCAATTTGCATTACATAAATGTCACTTACAATGAAATACAAGGGAACTCTCAAGGCACCATTCCTGTTTTATGCACCTCTTTCCGAACCCGACCACTAACCCTTCCACGCCTCTACGAATCCATCTGTCCAGGAGCAACAGCGAGATAGGACTAGAATGTCCGGACCACCAGCAGGTCGGTAAACCCTGCAGCCAACCCCTTACCCACCTCAACCTCTCTTAGACAGAGCAGGCATCAAGAAACACAAGATGCCAGTGCTCCATAATGTTAGCTTTTTCTATTTATTTCGTCAATTTACCCCTAGATTGTTCAAGATTAGGAGCATGAGTGGATTGATTTTTTTTTTTTGCCACTCCGCATGATCTTATCTCAAGGTGGTGAGGACAAGAGGGTTATGTCTGGGCATTTTAGGTTTATAAGCCCAGTGCCCATCCCTTCCTCCATCTATAAAAGATTCATTGGAGAGGAAAGAGGACCAATGTAGACAATAGGAATTGGTAACATGTTTTTAACTCATGCAGTGCGAAAGGGACTGGTAGGTATTAAATTGGGTCCAGATGGTAAAAATTGGCAAAATCCCCTTCTGCTGTATCAATGTCATCCACTGATCCACGGCTCTGACCCAACTGAAAATGAGTGAGTTTCCAATGTCTTTGGGGCTTTTCAGTTTAAGGAGTATTTGTTTTATTTGCATCGTTATAGCATGTGCAGTGAAATTGATTGATAAGTGCCGATAATGACTTAATGTAAATGTTGAAAAGTATGGGTGAGATGATAAAGCCTTGCGGCACCCCTGCTTTTGTGAAGTATGATTTGGACGAGAAAGTGGGGTCTGAATGCCATAGTTCTGTTTTGCAGGTAGGATGTGATCCAGTCAAGAGCAGTCCCCTCTATGCTTGTAGAATCTTTGTATTAGAGTGTCATGGTCAACCGTGTGAACGGCAGCTGAGAGGTCCAAGAGAAGTAGTGCCTCTTCCTGGACGGAATCATGCCTGGAAGTCTGAAAGTATGGAATTATCTTCAATGAATCGTGACATATGGGCCAATGCAGCTCTTTCTATCAGTTTGCCCAGGAAAGATCCATTGACATGGATTATTTCCTAGCTGCAGATCTAAAATAAGGAACAAACCCTCTCTTGCCATTATTACAATAGCACCTATTTCAGAGTGTAGTGTCCAGCTTCTACAAAAAGCTTTCTCCTGGAGGTCAGTCTGAGAGTAAGCACTGAGGTTGTTAGAAGATCATGGAATTGAGAAAGAAGTAGAAACAATTTGCTTAGGCCCAAGCTATATGGTCAAGTGTGGCAATCCAGAAAGGAACACTAGTCTCCTGGGGTCAAAGCAATAACAAGATTTGGCATAGCCAATAGGTCACGCCTTTGGGATCTTATAAGTGTTTTCCAGAGCTATTGGTCAATGTTTATAAGCTATGTTGCAGAGCAGTGTGGCTGCTGTGCAGCATGTCGAAAAGTTATAATAAAAAGTGTTATAAGCATTTTGTTACCTTATATATAACCAAGAAGACATTATGAACAACTGAACTACCCTATTAAAAAAAATATTAACATAGAAAATGTCTTCTTGATTTTTTGTCCTTGCAATGCTGGCAACTTCTTCCTGCCTGTTCTACTGCTCATTTGTTATAGCTGTATTTATGTTATCGGGGTACATAAACAAAGGGAGGGTAGAGGTTGGGAAATACTACCCAAATTACAACCTGAGCAGCAGACTTTCACTAGGGGAGAATCAACGGATGCCAGATACCGAGGGCAGAATGAGGTGGTGCTGAGTGATGCTGAGGTGGTGCTGAGGTAGTAATGTGTTGGTGTGGAGGTGATGCTGAATGATACTCAGGTGGTGCTGTGTGATGCTGAAGTGGTGTTGTGCTGGTTGGAGGTAATGCTCCGGTGATGCTGACTGATACTGAGTTGGTGCTGAGTAATGTTGAGAATGTGCTGAGTGATGCTGTGGTGCTGAGTCCTGCTGAGGTGGTGGCGCTGCACTGGTGCTCAGGTGGTGTTAAGCTGGTAATCACATGGTGCCGAGTGATGCTGAGTAGGTGCTGTGCTGAGGTGATGTTGTGCTGATGCTGTGGTGGTGCTGTGCTGATGCTGAAGTAGTGCTGCCTTGGTCTATCTAAAAAACAAACATAGTAGTGGAAAGTGGAGCTCTCTCTGGCAACGAGTGAAGAAACAGACAATATTTCCTATTTCTGCCCTTTCCTCTCAGTGAAGTGAACAAGAACCTTAGGATTAAATGTATTGTAACTGTTCATAAATAAAACACAGCAGTATTATATTCATAGTATACACTGAATTAACTTCAGTATCCATTTGCGGACACAAATAGGCTATTGAGATTGTATTCTGTGGCTTTAGAAGTGTTTATCGCTGCTCTTAAATGTAGAGAGTGGGGTGAGGAAGCCTAAGCAACAAGTTGCATGCATCTCAGTATTCCCAGGTCCACATTGCTAGCATCACACTCAAAAGAAGACGGGAAGGAGAGGAGGGGCAAGCAACAAGAATGAAGCAAGCAATGACGAGGGGGCAAAGAAGAAAAAGAAACTAGGGTTGGCAAAAGGTGTCCCACAATCACATGGAGCACTTATGGTCTAAGATGAGAGCGCAAACAGAGACAAATGGTGAACAGTGGTGGTAAGGGACAAGGTGGGAAGAGGGGGATACATAAAGAAATAGTAGCTGGGTGGATAGTAGCTATAAAGGTGAGAAGAGGCATTATGTAAGCAGGGGTGAACAACCTTTACAATGAAACTTTTACAACGCACTACCATTACAACGCGGTCATTACAACGCAAACCATTACAACGCATTGCGCTGGGGGGCGCTCTAGGATAGGGAATAAGTTTAATTTACTATCCAACACCTTCCCTAGTGTCCACGGGGACTGGTGTTGGAATAGTAAATTAAACTTTTCACTATCCAGCACCCCAAAGCGCTATGCGTTGTAATGGATTGCGATGTAAAAACCGCGTTGTAAAGGCAGGCGTTGTAATAGCCTGCGTTGTAACGTCATACATCCGTAAGCAGGTGCAGAATGGGGTTATTAGAAACAGTAGTAAAGGGAGCAGGATGAGTGGAAAAGGTCGAACAGCGCTGTGAGGACATTGTAAATGTCAGAGGTTGTTTGAACAAGGGTTTAGAGGTAAAAGAGGCTAAATGCAAAAATTAAAGGGCAATGGGTGACAGAGGAAGAGCGCATGAGCATGGGACAAAAAAGTTCGGAGTTTGTTTGGGTATATGGTTTCCAGAGCATCCCCTCCCTGCTACTGTTTCTTCACCAGGCTTTTGCTGGCCCCCGCCATTTGCCCCTGCATCTGGATTCCTCTGACTGGGGAACTGAAATCTTTCACAAGATGCAGCTGTCAGCTGCTCAGTGAACCACTTGAGAGCAATGCAGTTAGAGTGTCTTCCGGCACCGAAATTACTGCTGTTGCCATATTGGTGTTCTGTCATGGTTCGTGCGCTTGAAGCTACAAGAAGCGTGGAGATTGAATAAAGTAGTCCCACACATGGTTGAATGAAGAGATCTGCTACGGGAAACGGTTTGGGGCTGCCTTGTTCACAGTGCTCCCAAGATGGCTTCAGATATATTGAGTGCCAAAGCATCCTGCTGTCCCATGAATCTCCCATAATCTCTGCTGGAAGCTCCTGCCCTTGCC
This sequence comes from Lissotriton helveticus, assembly GCF_964261635.1. NCBI lineage: Eukaryota > Metazoa > Chordata > Amphibia > Caudata > Salamandridae > Lissotriton > Lissotriton helveticus. The sequence goes on along the minus strand of NC_136069.1, from coordinate 904,754,296 downwards.
AAAAGGACAATGATCAAATGCAACTTCCCCCTTCAACTGGTTGAATTCCCTTGTTGAATGCTTACAGGATCGGGTGTCTTGGGACTAATTAAAAGACAATATAAAGGCACACAAGTAGCCCCTCAAAACACGATATAGAGAGCTGTTCAGAATTTAAAAACAAACAGCCACCTTGGAGGGGTGCAGGTGTTCCGGGCAAGCAGTGTTGTGGAAGGGGCAGGGGGTGGGAGGGATGGCCCATTGAGCTTAAGTAACCGGCGCAACGGGGCAGTGGCGTCACTAGGGTTGGTGTCACCCGGTGCCGGTTACTCATGGTGTCACCCCCTCACGACTTACCGCACGGACCTCCTCCGCTCCGAGTCCGCCAGTGGACACAGATGGCAAATATATATATGTTCATACAGTTTCTCTTTACTGCGGCACGTGATGAAATCACAGGACCATATTTTCATCTCGTGATTGACTGTCTCTTTCACTTTAAAATCTGGTTCCTCTCTTCTCTTTGTGGGCACTTAAAAGGCGCAGCATGAATGCTCTATTTTCTAACTGGTAACCCCATAACGCCGATTTTACCTCCAACAGACCAGAAACCCAAAAGAGAAATGGCACAGCCAGTGTACCCAGAGAAGCAGGGCCCCAACCGAGGGAATGACCAAAATAACAAATCACAAGTCAGCAGAAACACAAATCCACAGCCAAAAGCACAGGGACATAAAAGCTGACACTGCCAGGATGGACAATAAGGCAGCAGGATGAAGACCGGCCAGCAAAGCAGGCATATTTCAGCCAAAGCAGTTCACTTCATAGTATACGTATGAAGTGAACTAACTGTGAAGTGAACCACCTGCAAGTGAAATGACGAGTTCAAGGAAAGGCCTGGCCTGCACCCAATCATGCAGCCGGCCGTGTGCAACTGCAAGCACAATGCACCGCCCGGGTCAGGACTAGCCTAGGAGGCTGGAAGGGCAGGGTCTTCTGGTCTTCAATTTATTTATGTGTTTTTATATAGCGCAGACTTTACCCAAAGGCGTTAGAGCGCTTCACAATAGGAACAGTAATGAAACATGAGGAGAAAATTACAAGTGAACAAATTACAAAAGCAAACGTTAAGTTACAAGAGGCAAAAGTGACAATTGTGAGCAAACAAAATACATGAGGTTGCAAACGGTGCATTTCTGGAGAAAAAAGTGACGTGTGCAGGTTACAAGTGCTTAAAAGATAAACTATGACTGAAGGCAGGTTTTGAATTTTCCAATCCCTGAATGTAAGAGCTTCACATCCACTGTCTGAATGCCAGATGCATTATCTACATGAGTAATTAAACTAATAACAATGTATAAAAGCAATTACTAATGCGTCTTTCTTACTAACGCAACACTTTTGTGAAAAATTTGAATAATGAAATACTGAGCAAAAAGAACTGTTTCTAAACTTATACCTTGCAGTTAGCATGCAATTCCTTAAAGATGGTTCATAATTCATTAAGCAGGTATATTACAATGGTAACCTGAGACCTATCTCACTCAAGAATGTCTGCAATGAAAGCAGTAACTCGCTGAGCTTCCTACGTAAAATACAAATCTGTGACCTGCATGGTGCATGCTTCACTTTGCAGCTGGGACATCACATGAACTCTGTCTCTTTATACTTTGTATGAGTCAGGCCGGCCTGTAACTACACTGCACACAGATCTCGCCATCAAGTGTATTCACCACCAAAGTTATCTTACAGCTACAATGCTTTGGAATTTGTTGGGTAAACAAAGATCTCTGCACCAGGTGTCTACAGTCTAATCCCAATAAACTATTTTAAAGTGAAGTCTGCTCAAGAGAAAACAAAGTACAATTAGAAGAGGTATAATACTGCAATATATGGTAGACACTCAAGCACAAGAACAAACGTTACGTTCGTAGGCAATGGTGGCACTTGTGCAAGTATCAAAGGAAACAAAATGCTATTACCGCGCAGCCCCCGGCAACACTCATTAGAAAGATCTGCCAAGGTGCCCTTTTTGTCAACTGGAGAGCATTGTTATATTCCCACCCAGGTAGATTTGTCCACACACCCACTGTGTTATTCTGAAAAGGATCAAGTGCACAAAATCTGATAGTCTTTCTCTAGAGCATCACCCCTATTGCCATTGGGCACACCATGAGATGTGCCTGCATTCCAATTGTGCTAGAAGGGGCATGGGTTACACCTTTTGTGAAACAAAACGCCCACTGTACATCCAGACAGAACACGGTCTGTCTAAATAACCACCTTAGACATCTGTACTGCTTTACAAAAGAGACACGGTGAACACTGCGGGTACAACACCCTCCGTTTAGCATTATAAACTCATAGAATGTGCGAATACCGGTTGTATTGAATCTGAACAACATTGTGTTCACAACGATTGAAGGGATCGATCAAGTACAGATGGGGGGAGGGAGTTTTCTTTACCTAGATATTACAGGGGGCTCCTTCATGTTTAGGCACAGGGATGTGCGATTTGGCCAGAATGAGGCTCCGTGTGTTGGGCCTCCCTGCCGAGACAGTAACCCGGCTCTCCAGCTTCAAGGTCGGCCGCCCTACAGGGCAGCGTGAAGCAGACAGGTGTCCGGCAGTGGGCAGTGGCGCTTGATGGTGGCTGAAAGGTGGGCTTCAATGGTTACAGCTTTTCGAGTGGCCCAGACTCAAGACCTTGTGGGGGCTGGGATGGTAAGGTACCCCACTCTAGCGCATGTCATAGTAGGGTGGTGCCTGTGGTACTAACTGTCTGAACCCCCCACCCCTATAACGACTTAAGAAAAGGTGGGGACTGGGAGACCTTTACAATTAGCATGCAGGCGGCAGGCCCGCTCCTGGTGTTTGATATTAACTCTGACCGGCTGGCAGGGTACAGCAGGAAAGCACCTGCACTTCCTATACATCATGAGTTGCACCCTTCCAAAACAACAGTCTCGACATGGCTGCAATTGTTGGGAGGAAGTGCACAGCACAGAAGGCCCTAGCTGAATGCTAAGAAGAAAGTCCTTCTTTTGTGTCAGTTCTTCCACATGCCACTGCCAGCCTGGCTGCATCTTGGCGGTCTAAGATTTTTTCATGTCCACCACATCGAGGGTGTTGATTTAAATGGATAATCTCTTTCGGAGCCCTGCGCTGATTACTAGGTGATGAGAGCTTGTTTTGTAACTTGACTACACCGTGTTTTCAATCAGCGTTCACAAGTCGCATTTAGGGGGCACATCAATGATCATGAGGTGTGGTGGGGGGCCCGGGCTGGCTGTAAAAGATGGGAGAAAAGGTCCAAACCGGAAAGAGGGGGTGGTGGGTGGTAAGGAGCTGGGATTATTGGAAGGGCTGACCCTGTAGGACGTCTTGCCTAATTATATCTGACCAGTGAAGCTTTGCAACTACGGAAAAAATGCTTCCAGTTTTCATGCTGATTTTTGTGCTTCATTTGGCTTGTGACCTTGGACTCTAGTCTGTCTCAGCCTATGATGGTATGTTGGACAACACACAGCCACCTTTCTCTGAGCAAGGGGACCAAACTTCATGATTCATGACCTAGCTTTTGATTCCCCACAGTAGTTTGAGAAAAAGCACAAATACCCCTTAAAGTATAATGTAATGCCCTTTAAAGTTGTCGGATTTTAATTTTTCAGTTTTTGGAGTTCCCTCCTTTAGGCAGATATTAGTGTATTAAAACAAGTCCTACCAGTGTCCCTCTTTACTACACCGCTCCTCTCCATAGATGTGTTCCCATCCTGTATGATATCTAGCATGCTATATTCACCTCATTAATGCCAACCCACACCCTCTGACCCGTCCATGTTCTCATGCACCTTCCTAGTAGCCTGTTTCTTCATTTTTTTTAACTAAAATGGCGATTGAGAAGCCCTTCTATTGTCGGATTTTTTTGCAGTGGCTTTGTGCGCAGCTGTCCGTCATTCATTGTTTATTGTTCTGGTGTGAGTTTCAGTGCATATATTTATTGGCGATTTCTTAGGCGCCACATGCCTCTTGTAGATCACCTTAGGCCGCGTTTCCTCTTTAATGTTGGGGCCCAGGGCCTTTCGTGACTGTCTGCCCAACACGAAGGTTAGAAAGCTTTAACCTGGTGGTGCACGGTCACCCGCGCGTTCGTTTGTCATTGTGCCAGTAATCAAAAAGCATGATCATTTGTGTGCCACTGCACTGCCACATTTTTAACTTAGTTAGTAAGTTCATGCACTTTCTGTAATAAATAAATATTATTTATCTCTCTCACCGTCCCAAATTTTGAAGGGGATACTGGAGAGACCACGACGGCGCTCGCGAATCCAATCACGATATCATCAACAAAAAGTCTGAATGATGGTGGTCTCTGATGTCGTCGGTATCACTTGTTTATTTTCACGACGACGCACCACTGCGCATGACGGCGTCAGAGAGGGAGCAGCAGGTGCGCACTGCGCACAGCGCGCGGGGGCTGTCCCAGGGCCGTCATTGGTAGCGCAAATTAGATTGACGGCCCTGGGACCCAAACTGCTGGGTACGCGGCGTACGCTGCGCCGCACACATCCGCATCGCACCACCAGGCAATGATCATCACATAGTATCTGGTGCGGTGCGTCGTGCTGGCGCAGCGTTCTTGCTTGGCGCGGGATGGCGTGCGCGGTGCCCTTGCAGTGCGCTGACTAGCAGTAGTGGCCAGGAGGCAGTGAGCTGCTAACTTTCATTGGTGTCACCCTGCCCTGCACTAATGACTAATCAAAGCAGTAGCTAACTTACTAGATTGGTGTCACCCCCTGATGGGGTGACACCCGGTGCGGTCCGCACCCCCCGCAGCCCCCTAGAGACGCCACTGCAACGGGGCACAAAGTAAACAAAACAGAACGCGAAACACAAGGAGAGGCAAGCACACATAGAAAGAGGAATATGCCTCCCAGAATTGTGTTTTGTGCAGGATGGTATCCCTTCCTGCACAAAAGCAAACCTGCATGCAACGCAGGGCCCTTGCACCATGACAAAAGGGAAAGGACAGGAAGGCGCAATATAGCCATAGATGTAGCACATTTTCCCCCTTTCCCTGTCGCGCAATACAGCAAGGTGACTTGCTGCATTGCACTGCATGACTTGGTCAGAAATATGGCCCTATGTTTATACCCATAAACACAACGCATAACTAAGCTCACACCAGGTTCAGATGAGCGTTGTACACAGAAAGACCCACAACAGAATGGCCATGCTAAAAATAAATGCACAAACACGAAACAGGCGGGCACACACAACACTCACACTTCCTCAAATTGCCCTTATGCATATCTAGCTCCCACATACAAGAGATACACAAGCACAAACTTTCACCATTCACAAACAGGGTCTCGAAAACTACCAGCCCCACAATCTCTGTGATTCTCTCTCCTTAGCCGAATCTGCCTGGAATACATTTCTATCACAGTGACCGATGAATGATGGATAGAGTCCAACTGCCTGAAATTGAACATCAACAAGACTGAAGTTTTGATCTTTGGGGAAAGTTCCTGTGTGTTCGACTCCATCTGGTGTCTGACAGAGGTAGGACCTCTACCACCCATGCCAAGAACCTCAGAATGGTCATGAATTGCAAATTCGACACATGAAAGGCCAAGTCAACATCATCGCTGCCTAATGGTTCACCACATCCACCGTGGCTGTAGATTTTAACACAGTCAAACATAACATCTCGTAGCTTAGATTTCAGATTTTGGAACAAGTGGAAAAAATCCAGAAATGAACATGAGAAAAAGACTTCTACAAAGAGAAGTATATTGTATACATAAGTTAAACACAACACAACCAAAAGGACTAAATGACAGAATGGAAATTGCTTGTTTTTTGACAATTTATTTTTTTAACAATTACATATAGGATGGTTATTTGAAAAACTAGATAAAGACAGTCCATATTGCATTAACTCATGATTGATCTTTCTGGTCACTAGACCATCACATTGTTTTATATGAGACCATTTACATCATGTAATTCACAATTTGTGTGTCGTTTGTTAATGTGTTGCCCAGATTCTCATAGTCACTGAATTGCTTAAGAAATATTAAAACAAGAAACCCCATTCAACTATAGGGTACCGGGGCAGGGTAAATGCAACTTAATAAATGAAAAACCCAGTCTAACCATAATATCTTCATGCATTTAAGTCAAGAAACAATTTATGAGCAGAGCGATGTATACTTTAAATATCAATTTCATTTAATAATTTTTATCTCCATTACTACATATATCAAAATATTACACAGCTCCAATATAATGTGAATGATAATTTGCAGACCACAGAACAAAAGATATGTTTATCTAAAACTACTGCACCATACTCATTACCATTCATCCAACTCACAAACTCTTACCCCCAATCATTTTGTTCTTCCACTTTCATAAAAACACATACATCTTACATGGACTTTAAAAATATATTTGAAATGCATTCCATGTTTAGCAAAAACAATACAGTCATTATATACACTTATTTCAATATGTTCTTTCCATGACTGTTCATTGTATGACTGTTATACATGTTTCTTTTCCATACCCTTTTCTTTATTGGCTTAAACAATATTCAGTTGCTTAGTGACTATAAATGTTAATCTAAGTGCGTTTTGGTGAAAAGCGGCTTCATCAGGACAGCCACCTTTCATTGGACCAAATCTGACCTCCAAACGACCTGCAGAAACACAATAGGAGACCCTTCTAAGCAGTAAACGAAATCAAGCATATTTTATAATAAATGTAACTTGCTGGTACAATCCTCCACCGCTTGTATATCCCAATTTCAGTTGTCCTCATCTTGTCCATTCAATTCTAGCTCATGCATGTGCCAGTGCCAAGCCTACTCTGGAAGCATGCAAGCTTTAGAGTGTGTGTATGCCCCCTCACCTACTCAGTCTCCACACAATGCACTAAGAATAATTTATGCACCTATCAGGGTCACCATGTGTCACAACTCTCCTATATCTTATCTAGTCCAATTTCATACCGGAAGTCGATAAACTGGACTCACAATCCCAATCCATATTAATCTGGCACACTATGCCTCATCTGCCTTTTCAGCTCCGGTGTCTCAGCTGTTCTCAAAATTATGAAACTGTTTACTGGATAAAAAAGAATTACATAAGGAATTCAGAAAACTCGCCTGACTATAACACATCATAGTAGGTATTAATTTAAAGCCCTCTAATGCCACTTCATCTACCTGATGTTTACATAGAACTTCCACAATGTAGTCCAAACACACACCTCACAGCTTTTTAACTTTATCTAAAGTCTTCTGTTTGATTCTAGTACCTAAAAAAAGGGGGGGGGGCAAAAATCCACACAACAGTTGGTATCACCATCAAAAATGGAACAACTTGTTCAAATATATTCCTATAGTCGAACAAATAACTGACTTCTGCGGTCAATGGTCACAGTGTACCTGATTACAACCCCATCTTTCAACCCATTGGCAACCTCCAATTTGCTTATCTTGTTCTCTCAGTTTATATGTAGGGAAGAAAACGTCTTGCCAGTCTTTACTGCCCAAAGGCAGGAACACCCTAATATGTCTTGGCTTCCATACTCACAGTCATAAAGTCGGAATTTGGCCTGCCCCTTCTTCAGTTTCCCCGGTAAAATCCAAAATACATAGCAGCCATCTTTAAATTGCTATTTATTACAGATTATTACCAGACTTTCTTGTTGGGCTCCCCCTGGGTCACGTATGACCAGCTCATACATGCCATTACTAAGAGTCACTTAGTGTTGACACATTTCTATCAAGCATGAATGCTTTGACCTCCTTGACTAACCAGCCGTGCATCAACGTGTACTGCAATCTTTACAGGACCTAAGGAATCAATTACTTAACAATTATCTTGAGGTTATTATAGTGTGCAAATGTCCCTTTACCACGTCTATACAATGGCCCCCTCTTACCTACCATTTCTTATTCGTTTATTCCTCTTGCAACTAGACATGTGCCTGTGCTACCCTCCTGTCAAGAGACATAGAGAGTGGGAATTGGCATGCCTGGCTCCTTAAATACCAGAAGTAAACCTAAAGCCATGCCCTCGGGCCAGAATTAGCCCTTGGCCCTGCCAAATACGGCGGCATTACTTTAAGGGGCTCACCTTATCAATAGAAAACCACTTAATAGTTCAAAAACGCAGTTTCAAAGATGCCAACTTTAAACGTAACCATACTTGATAGCATTTTCCTACAGGATCTTGCAGTTAAGCCTCAACATGTGGGTCTATAAAGTGAAAATCCAAAACACTTCTCTTAGCTTTCGCTGTTGCATCCCTTCCCCTTTGGCCTGCAATTATTTAGGGGATGAGCCACTGAATGCTCTCTGCCTGGTGGGTAATCTCAATGCAATGTTATACCATAGGAACAGCACATTTTTGTGTTCCAATGGCCGATCTGTATTCTGTGAGGTGAGTGGAGAAACTATGCCCCGTCTCACCCACAAATCCCTGGCTGAACGGACATATAAGTAGGTAAACCACATTCTGTGTCTCACAATTTGTCATAATTCTTAAACTGATAGTGTACCCATCATAATTGTATTTGCCCTTTTCTATTGCGGTATCACATGCCAGGCCCTGGCAACATTTAGGGCCAGATGTAGGTGGCTCATTATTGGTCGGTAACGGCCGAAATTAAAGAATTTCGGACATTACCAACCGGTAATGGGCTTTTCCTATGTAGGTGGCTGAAATTAAGTTTCGGTAATTTACCGAATCGGTAATTTAAGGAATCAGTAAATTACCGATTTCTTAAATACCGATTCGGTAAATTACCAAATTCCTAATGTAGGGAGCACTTAAATGAGTGCTTATCCTACGTTAGGATTCGTTATTTACCACCAACTACAAGTTGGTGGTAAATAACGAAAAAACAAAAAAAAGCAATTTAAAGCAAATTGCTTCAGTGCCATGTTGCAGACATACATGCCCTTAGGGCATGTAAGTCTGCAACATGTGCACCCATAAACAATTGAGGGGTGAAACAGGGTGTCAACGTGACACCCTGCCACCCTTCAATGTTTTCCCCCTTTTACTGAATCTGTATTTACCGATTCGGTAATTGACATTCATTCCTATGGGCCTCCAGGCCCATAGGAATGAATGACAATTACCGAATCGGTAAATACCGATTCGGTAATTACCGAATCTTAACGATTCGGTAATTTTTACCGATTTTTTAGCTTCATTGCATTTACCGATTCGTAAATACCGAATCGGTAAAATTCGGTATTTACGAATCGGTTAATACTATTTACCTACATGAGGCCCTAAAAGTTTCCTCTTAAAGGGTTACTACCATCAATGGTTGTTTGAACAAAGCCTCCTGTAAGTGTCAGCCGGGACCTCACCTTTTTATCTTTTACGTTTTGGTTTCGCTGGTGAAGGGAAAATCAGTTTAGGAATTTTGCTATTTTCAGGGTTGCTATTCAGGATATGTCAGTTAGAATTGATGACCTGTCTGATCTTTTCATTCAGCGCTAAATGCCTGGTTATACATACCAGTTCAGGTTTTCTGTTCTCTTTCACATCCGATAGTAAATAGTCCCTGTCATACAACCTTGCTCTTTTGTAGGATTCTGTTATTACTCCTGCTGGGTATCCACGCGTAGGGAATATCTCTTTCATAATTGCTGCCTTTTCATTGACACCTGAGATGTTGCTACAATTGTGGCGAAAGGGTATTCCTTGTTTCTGCTTTCTGGTTTCTAGAATGGTAGCTGTTAAAACGGGTTTCCTACTGTGGGTTTCACCTATAGTTCCACCTCTAACTTACCTTCTGTATGTTGAATACAAATGTTTGAGAATTCCACTCTCTGTTGACTGCTATTTGACGTAAATCTGAGATCAGGGTCGTCTAGATTGATGCAGCCATTAAATTCCATCACAGTTTCCTGATCACCCTCCCATATAAAGATAATGTCATCAATGAAACCAATGTATGACAGATTCTGAAAACGGTGCCCCTTCATTATGTATGTATTTGTCTTCAAATTGGCTCATAGAGATATTAGCTATACTGGGGGCATAAGATAGCCCCTGCTAACACCAGTATTTTCAAAAAACAGGTCACCACCAAATTCAAATACATTTTCCTGTAAGGCTATCTTGAAATGGGCCACAATAAACTCCCTATTAGTTGCTTGGTACATCATAGACCTAGTTTGCCAACATTTGATGTTTTATTTGTTTCCTACTCAGTTGTCATATTCATTAATTAACAAGTCTGAATGTACTCACTCTCATCACTTGCACTAAATTCAACACAGTAGGTTATAGCGCCTTAGATGTACTCGCACCCTATAAATAAGGTGTTTCATATAACTAACCACATGCTTCATACTACTTCAACATGGCCGCCATCATTTCTTCTATCACACATGTATTCACAATGCCACTAATACTTGCATACTTAACTCTCTATTGAGTGATTAAAGTGGATGATATGTACTCGTTGAAGAAAGGAGGGGAAAATGCTCATTTAAAAGATTTTTTTACATTCTCATCTGCAGTACATCCCTTCAATATGGACACCATGGTTATAACTATGTCTTGCAATGGTTATCAGACACGTACACGGAAGAGACCGGATGAAATATTGCTTAGTCTAAGAGTGAGTTCTTATAATTAAAGGATGCTTCATTTTCTTTCCACTCGTTTTTATGGTTAACTACTACCGTTGTCTGTACTATATGGTGATTGGTCTCTCACATTCTCATAAATAAAGAGTGCTTAATTTTCTTTCCACTAGATGTTATGGTTAACTACTACCTTTGTCTGTACTAGGGTGATTAGTCTCTCACATTAAGGCATCATCATGGGCGTAATCACGGGCGAAGATTCCACTTGGCCCTGTGATTCAACTTCCACCTTTGTTCTATACTGGCTGATGACTCATTGTTCACACCGGTATATCGGTATGTGAAAGTGTGTATCTCACACATCAGATCACTCAAACGAAATATGGGTGCCCTTTCACTCAGCTCAGATGTGGTTTAATTTTTATGTTTCCAGTGCTTAATTTGTAAATGAAATGGTGCTGGTGCTCAAAACTCTGCTCTGAAACACGCAGATGGTGCAATTAAATGTGTGCGCACGGAATTACAAGGCTGAGTATTCCTAAATCCACCTCGTTCATCTTTAATTCGCTAACAGACATCACATTCAACCTTTATCGCAGTTCTGCATGTCCCTGCTTTTCTCTCTTTTTGGTGGTGTTTATGTCTTTCTCTTCCTCCGTCTTTCTGTTTTCAAATTGTTTTCTTCTATTGCTCTCGGTAAATGTCTTATGCAGATAAATAAGTGCCAGCCCCCGAAAATAAGTGTTGGTGCCCCCACCGGAACCACCAGCCCAAATTAAGCACTGTATTTTTCATTCTTATGTTTCTTGCAGCATGCATTTTTATAATATTGGCTAAGAGAATAGAAGGGCATAGGAAGTGATCATGTTATGTTTTAGCGAAACTACATGAGTTTATCTTTTTTGGTTGGCAATCTTTGAGTGAATCGCTGATATGTTTTTTCAGCTACTAACTCTGTAGGTATTTTACCTACATATTGTTTGGTTTCAGATCATATGTGTGACAATTAGCTACATTTCCCCTGAAGAAGGACTGTTTGTTTAAAATGCATTGGGCACTCCATGAAAGTATTTAAATGAGTAGAAATTGTACTGTGTTAATAAAACACATTTGGAATTCATTTATTCTGGTAAGATTGCCTTAAAACTAAGTGAAAAACAACATTTGGGAATTTCAATTAAAGCACAAAAAACTTTTGAATTTTGTAGAAGGTGATTAACATTTTGAAAGGCCTTGGATGATGTTATTCGGTGAAAACCAGGATGATATCATCTATGATGTATAAAAGACATTGCAGTTGAAAACATTGATACAACGTCTCATCTTATATCAGACATATATAATTATGAAAATTATGAAATCGGAGTTGAAGGCAGAAGCTTGTGGCATATCAACTCATGTTCAAAGGGAACATTTTCATGGAATTGCGAAATTGTTAAAAGACCTACATTTAGTCTTAAATCATACTAATGCTATGTTTCAGTCACAGGAAACAAACTTGTCTTTTGAAGAGGAAGTTGTGCAATACACACTTAGTTCCCTGAAAACAATGCGTGCAGATTATAGTGTTCTACCAAGTACAGCTCTTCTGTTTATAATGTGTTAACCGAAGCCACACGTGTTAACCATGGACAAAAAAGGAGGACTCCCAAATGCCAACTTGTAAATTCAGTGGTACTTTCTAGAGTTGGACAAAAGTGCACATGACAATGACACTTCCTTTTTCAAACCAGGAAGTGCTCAAGGAACCCCCTCTTGAACATTCTGGATATAGCAATAGCAGAAATGGAAACCAGATTCTCTCAGAAGAACATAGAACTCATCAAAGTCTCATTGCCTCTGATTTCAGTAGATGTACACCCTTTCTAGACGTAAAAAAAAAGGTTTTATTTGAGTTGTCACTGTATAAAACAAGCAACATTCACATTAAGGTAAATAGCATATGACTAATTTACATCACATTTATCATAGTACACAACCCTTTCAGTGCGATATATCAACAATGAGATCGGGCATCTTGACTGGCTATCACGTCCATGTCCACGCTCACTGGTTCCAACCCTCCTGGATCCACTGGGTGTAGTGGCCAGGCTTCGCATGATGACATATTAGAAGTAAACTTTAAAAGAGTGTTTCTCATACCCCTGTCCTAGATAATAGTGCTCTATCCATCTGTCCCATAAACACCTTCTATACTTAAAGAAGCAAACCTACTTCTGCAGCAGAACTAATAGCAGCAAAACTATTGTTACTTTAAAAGTCACTGGTTGTATCATTTGTGAACTGGTGCATGATTATGGTGAAACTTTCCCGGCACTTCTTGAAATGTATGTATATGCACTGGTGTCAGAAACCCTTTCAGATGACCACAGGGCACACATAGGCTCCTGGGCCTAACAGTTGTGGTTGAATTATTTTACTCCTGATGTCCCGGGGCCGTATCTACTATGGATCTAGTGCCCCTTCTGCATTTGACTCTCAGTGGTAGCTGTAGTTGAGCTGTCAAGGCTCCCTTGGGGGGATATATATATATATATATATATATATATATATATATATATATATATATATATATATATATATATATATTACCTACTGGCGGTCGCCAGTAGGTATATATAGTTAGGATTTTTTCTCTATGGGTTTTTTGAAAATTCTATGTCTAATAACTTTGGCGTTTGTGGACGGAATTGGCTGAAATTTTCAGGAAAATGGCACATTTTGTTTCTGAGCAGCCCTTGAAAATTTGGGGGGGGTTCGTCCAGTGGGGGCCGAGAAAAAAGGGGGGTCCCAAAACGTGTTTTTAACATTGAGTTTTCCATAGGGCGGTTGGCCTCACTTTTAGCCCGAACGGCTGAATGGATTTGCACGAAATATGGCAAAATTGTAGGGACTGGTAGCCCGATGTGCCTTTTGTAGGTCTCAATATATGTGCTCCAGTGGATTTTGAGAAATTAACGTTTAAAAAAAGATATATATCTGTAACAGCGGAGCGGGCAGCGCACTGGTTCGCGGACTTTTCGCGCAACGGAGCTTTGTGAAGCGAAGCTGATTGGTTCTCCGGCGTCTGTCAACATTCCAAACAGTCCGTAGCGGCCGCCATCTTGTCTCTCGGTAGGATCGAGAGACAAGAGGAGGTCAAAACAAAGGGGGAAATAACTATAAGGGGGCATAGTAGATCCTCGCTGACCCCCTAGGTTTGATGTGGAGGTTTTAAAAGGGCCCCGCGGGGCAAAAAAAAAAAATAATAATAATAATTGAACGGCTGAATGGATTTGCACGAAACTTGGCAAAATATTAGGGACTGGTAGCCCGATGTGCCTTTGCTAGGTCTCAATATATGAGCTCCAGTGGATTTTGAGAAATTAACGTTCAAAAAAAGATATATATCTGTAACAGCGCTCCGCTTCGCGTAACGGAGGTTTGCGAAGCTGATTGGTCATTCTGTCACTGGGCTATAGTTGGGCTACATCTGGCTGATATTTGGGCTACATTTGTTTTTTTGTGGGTCTGGCGGCCATCTTTGGGCTACATTGGGCTACATTGGGCTTCATTGGGCTACATTCGGCTAATTAGCAAATAGCTCATCGCAAACTAGGAATGGTAAAGAATCGCTATTTATTCCTTAAAGTTCGCTATTTAGGAAATGCAAATAACTTTGATGATACATATGGCGGTTCATCTCTAACAAGATAAGAAGCATAGGGATACATTTATGATGACTGGCGCATCACCAGGGATGTGTTAGTCATTCTGTGCCGCTGTTCCGTCACCTATGGTGTGCTGCATTTACAATGCGGCGCATCATGGGGCAAAAACAGCACAGATGCGTGATGTATCTGTGCCGTAAAGGTGGCGCATTGCTGGAGTTGTATCGCAAGTGTGATGAAGCTCCAGCAAGGGTCGGGGGTGCCCCTGTCGCAGGGTTTCTGTTCTCACACAGAACTGTGGACAGAGGATTGGAACCTCGGCGAATGCATTGCTGGAGTTGTATCGCAAGTGTGATGAAGCTCCAGCAAGGGTCGGGGGTGCCCCTGTCGCAGGGTTTCTGTTCTCACACAGAACTGTGGACAGAGGATTGGAACCTCGGCGAATTAGGGTGTCCCAAAACTCACGTTAGTAATCAAAAACTCCTTAGCAAGCTAGGTACAGTGTCACATTGGATATAACAAACTCTCAATGTTTAGACAATCCACAATATGAACTTATAGTACCTCAGGATACGTGGAACTCATGAACAGTCGGTCGTTATAGATTTCTTAGAAACCAGAACATGGAGTTAAGAAGAACAGATGTGTATTTGAAATGCTTATTTACTAATGCCGTCTTCTCAGGCGTAGTACCTTAGATAATAAAAGTACACATATTATCAGTAGCAAAATTACCAGCATAGTTACTAGTACATAAAAAGTGAATGGTGATAGTATGTTAACATGCTGTAAATGAATAAGAGTTAGCAACACTTATAAGCAGCCGCGGGCCGTGGAGGGAGTTACGGTGGGGCAGGGAGGCGGGGAGGGGGAGGGGCAAGGTAGAGAGGGCTCCACCCTGCTTCTCCCCCTCCCCGCCTCCCTGCCCCATCGTAACTCCCTCCACGGCCCGCGGCTGCTTATATCTCACCCTCCCTAATACACATATTATATTATTTGCTAAGAAGGTCTCTTTGTGTTGGTTTAGGGCGTGCCCATACTTTAGTGTCTTAGATTTGAAGGAATCACATCAGCATACACCAGCTCTCTCTTCATGTGAACCGCATCAACTGTTGTGTATGTGTGTTCGGCAAAGCAATATAAAACCCGCCTCATGCCCAGAATTGGCAGAAGTTGCACTTATGTTATGAGTATGAAGTCGTGGAGATCAGACCTCATAACAATTCTGTATCGTGTTGTTCTTGAAACTTTAGCACTCGCTGTACAGATATAGTTTAACAAGTAAAGCAGATAGTAGACCAATAACATATTATTCTCATGTAAACCACGATGAACTACTAGGTGGAAAGCTAAAGCAACAACTAAGTGTCGTGTGCAGAAGTTGCAAAAAAGGAAAAATGGCGTTTAAACCGGTAATGAGCCCATGCTAACTTAACACGGTGTAAAGATATCCAGGACCTAGATGACACCTCCTCATGATCCGGAAACGAACTGAATAAGATAATAGAAGTGCCATCTCATGAGAGCAGATTGCAAGTTTATATGTGGACGGTCCGCAAGGTAAAGCATTAAAAACTAGGAAAATTTAATGCTAAAGAAAAATAAAACAGCCAAGTACTTTATCGAGTCTTAAGCCAATAGGCAAGGTAAATAATAAAAACTTGACAAATAAGTCAATGAATTGTCAATGAAATGCTAGTACTCAGCATATCAAACATGAAAAAGGTCTATGACATAACTGTGTATGCAAAATAAGCTGCAACAGCCTCCAATAGGAAGTCACCGTCTTCATCCGAAAACAGTTCAGCCATCCAATTTAAAAGCGGAAAAGAACATACGTGCTCTCCCAGCACCGGATCCTCTATCACCATCAGAGGACAGCTCGGTGGGTTTTCAAGAAAGCTCTGTTCCAAGAAAGACTGTGCTGCCGCCAGTAAATTCCAGGGACCAAGTAGTCCATGCATCAATGCCACAGCCATAATCCTTTCGCCAGGACAAACCAACTCGTGAGTAATGATAGGAGTCATCAGCTGATTAAAGTCGACGTCAGGAGAAACCGGTCCGCAGAGACACAAATCAATGGCCCAATCGAAATCACAGGTCAGGCAGTGAAATACATGCTGGACACAGGTGAAGTAGGAGAACCGAAAAGATAATCCATATGCCGTGCTTAATATCGCCAACGGCATTGTGCCATAATATTCTAGCATGCGATTGCGGAACAGTGTCAGCAGCTGCAGGGTCGGAGGTTGCATAGGAGGGACATCCATATTTAAAAATGTAAAAAAGCACAAGAGCGTCCGCTGGTAATGCAAGTAAAAATGCCAATCCACGAACCTGAGTGCAGAAAATACAATGAAAGGAAGCAGGGATGACTCCAAAGATTTTCTCAAATGAAGTCACGAGACCACTGGTAACAACTTTAAAAAAGTGCACCAGGGACTTTGTGGAGGATGCGTTAAAGATAGTCGGAAACATGTTGCTGAAATTGAAAGGCAAATGTTAATTGAAAAAGGTTTTGCACCTCTGTATGGGTGTTCGCTATGTGAAGTACGAAAGTTTCACGGGCCGAACTCAAGGCCACCTCTCTCTGAGACAAAAGAGCTCTTATTCTTGCCATGCCGTTGAAACGTGTCTCAAGGTTGGTATTTGTGGCCAGATTGAAAACTCCCTATGTTCATGTGTGGGAGGAAATAGAACATTTCTGCAGCAAATAACCCGTTCACTTACTGTTACGATAAAAGGAATACTTTTAATTAACTCAGAACAATCTTCATTATTGAGCATCAAATAACTACCATTTTCCAACAACTTGAACGTGGGGATGATAGCAGGAACTGGCGTGCCTTGCAACACGCAAGCCATATTTGGTCGGTGTTTGTTGCATGAACCGTGTAACTGTATGTGCCTACACATTAGTGAATGATCTGGCGTCTCAGTGCATTCCTCTCCATTCAGATAAACTTCTTGATCATCTTTGAAACATCTGTATGTGTATGGAAGCGACCAGACCTCATGAAGAAAAGCACTACCTAAAGGTTCATAACGACCTATTGGTATATATTTCATACAATTTGAAAACTTATATAAAGCAAAAGGCAGCGTTATTAAACCGTGGATAAGGCATGTTGCCAAAAAACCCGCAATCCTCTGCTGATGATGTCACTGAGCATGTCATGAATGATGTAATATGTGACATCATCAGCAGTGGATTACGGGTAATGGTATCTCTAGTTTACTCCCTTATAGCTGTCTTTCTTTTAACATAAGTGTCTGTTTCCCTCCCTTATACTTACTGTTTTTGGGTCGCTTCCGGTTCGCGTACCCGCGAGCGAACTGGGAAGCGAACTAAGAGAAATAGAGGTTGGCACAGTTCCAAATATTGTACCAATTTTTTAATAACGGGGAGGTAGTTCTGAAAAGAACTTTTTTTTTTTTTTTTCTGAACATTTTTTTACTGTTTTTGAATTTTTCGGAACAGTTTTATATTTTTTTGGGTTTTTCTTGGAGGGGGCAATGAAAACGATTCATTGTAAAGGGCTCAACAGGAGCAACAAAACAAAAAAAGAAGTATTTATTATTTTGGGCGTTTCGGACAAACTTGCATATGATAGTCAATAGCTCTGTTGATCAGAGTGATGCTTTTTTCTCCGTAGGAAATGAATCCATCGCAAAATACGCAGGTGTGTTTTACTTCACCAAATCTCATTTGTATATTTGGCACCATCTCCCTGCCCTCTGGTCCCGTTACTTCCGGTACAACAGATCTTCTGGCCATAATAGGGAGATTATCTAGGTCGTTCCGAAACTGTGCAGCACTGTAGTTGTTAGGATGCCACCTAGTCATATGGCGATGCATTGTGTAGTTTCCGAAACTGTATTTTTTGTCGGTCCCTCTGGACAGTCTATCTTGACATATAAGGCAAGTTACGTATCTTGCATTTACTTTTTTCTGACCTTTGGGAATTTTAAAAAATTGCCAAATGAAGTTTTCTTTCCGGTGAGACGTCCTGGGCTGCTCAGGCAAAAACTGCCTCTCTTCGTGCTCGTCCTCCTGTTCCTCTTCTTCTTCTTCTTGTTGAATTACAACTTGAGCAGGTGGTCCACTCTTCCTTGGATGTGGTGGAGGTGGTGGGGAAGCACCAGCTGAAGCTACTAAAGAAGCCATTGCTCAGTGATCACAAAGGGTCTTTCTCTCACAATGATGAAAGTCAGAGTGAGGAAAGAAGGAGGGATTTTCATCATTTGGGAAAAACAAGAGTTCTCAACCAATCAAAAGTGTTCATTTTAGATTATATGACCTAGTCTTACATCATTAGGAAACCAAAAGTGAAATGAACCAATGAAAAGTGTTATTACCAAGTCACATGACTTGCTGTGTTTACGTTAAGCGCTTTGCAGGGCCTCCCGGTTTGCTTCCAGAAACCTGCGCTTTGCGACTCGCTTCGCGTACCAGTTCGCTAACGTAGCACGTCATATGACGTATCACGCGACAACGTGAAACGTCATGCGGACGGGAGGCGTCACGATGTTGTTTTCTAACGCGGCACTTGCGGTAAAGAAACGTTTACCGGCTCGCGGTCTATTTCGCGGCATCAAGGTCAGCTAACGGGAAGCTTCCCGATTCGCGAAGCGGGAACGAAGAAAAAAAAATATTTAAAAAAAAAATTATTCATAAACATATAAAATATATTTTTGGATTTAAAGAAGAATACATTTTACAGCTACAGATATTAGCTGTTAAAAAACCAATGAAATTCACAGAAAAAACCATAGGTTATAGACCATATATAGTTAGGAATTAGCATTTACAAAACCTTGAAAATTCACTGAAAAAACCATAGGTTATAGACCATATATAGTTAGGAATTAGCATTTAGAAAACCTTATTTTACTCACACAAAACCATTGAAATTCCATATATAGTTAGTTGCACTAACTATATATCGCGCACCCGCAATCCACTGCTGATGATGTCACATATTACATCATTCATGACATGGTCAGTGACATCACTGATGACATCACTGATGACATCTCAAATGACATCACTGATGACAACATCCAGTGACTGTATGTTTCTGTAAAGTTAAAATATGTCTTAGATATTGAAGAATGAGTGGATGTATAAGTGTCTGGATGAAGGATTTAGTAGGTGCGTGACTGACTGTATGAGTGAGTGATTAAATGTGTCTCACTGAATGCATGGGTTAGTGACTAAACTGTCTTAATTTGTGCATCATTATGTCTGTTGTGATGTAAACTGCTGCATGTGTTGATCATTAGCTATACGAGAGGCTATATGTGTTATTAATTGGTTGCCCAAGTATTTCTATGGGAGATTGAGTTTGTGTGGGGGTGGCTGGAAGGTGTGTGACTCTGTGCATAGATGTGTGAGCAGTTTATTCACTAGGTGTATGAGTTCAAGAGTGCATGTGGAAACAGCTACATGGGCAGTTGACTGTGTGCATGAGTGTATTGATGAGTGAATGGATATCTCAATGCTACATGTCATAGTAAGTACATATGTAAAACACAGTACATGTGAGAGTTGGCATATATAAATAACTGTGCATGAGAGCCACTGAGTGAGTGGTTGTATCGATCATTGTGAACTTGTATCAGGGATTGTATAAGAGAATAAATATGTGTTAGTATATGTTTCAATAAGTAAGGTGTGTATAACTGTATAGTTGAAGAAATGGAGGTGAGATTGTTTCTTTGCATGACTGACTGGGTGTGTGAGTAACTCCATGGATGAGTGGCAGTGTGTGAGTGTCTGTATACACTGAGTGTATCTAAGGTTATATTAGAGTCTGAAGAGGTTTATCGTATTAGCACAAGAATGATGCCAAATGAGACGTCATCAGTGATGTCATCAGTGATGTCATTTGAGATGTCATCAGTGATGTCATCAGTGATGTCACTGACCATGTCATGAATGATGTAATATGTGACATCATCAGCAGTGGATTGCGGGTGCGCGATATATAGTTAGTGCAACTAACTATATATGGAATTTCAATGGTTTTGTGTGAGTAAAATAAGGTTTTCTAAATGCTAATTCCTAACTATATATGGTCTATAACCTATGGTTTTTTCAGTGAATATATATATATATATTCTCCCCACCACCGCTGGTTAAGAGATAGGCTGGCATGGGCGGTCCCGTTGCAGCCACCAGCTGGCTGTGTCAATTCACTCCATACACCATCAGAGATTTCCGATGAAAAACGGGACACCCAGGGCTGCAATATACAAGAAGTTTATTCGGCAGATGCAGAAAGTACAGCGACGCGTTTCGACAAAGCCGTAATGGCGAAACGCGTCGCTGTTCTTTCTGCATCTGCCGAATAAACTTCTTGTATATTGCAGCCCTGGGTGTCCCGTTTTTCATCGGAAATCTCTGATGGTGTATGGAGTGAATATATATATATATATATATATATATATATATATATATATATATATATATATATTCACAGAAAAAACCATAGGTTATAGACCATATATAGTTAGGAATTAGCATTTACAAAACCTTGAAAATTCACTGAAAAAACCATAGGTTATAGACCATATATAGTTAGGAATTAGCATTTAGAAAACCTTATTTTACTCACACAAAACCATTGAAATTCCATATATAGTTAGTTGCACTAACTATATATCGCGCACCCGCAATCCACTGCTGATGATGTCACATATTACATCATTCATGACATGGTCAGTGACATCACTGATGACATCACTGATGACAACATCCAGTGATTATGTGTTTCTGTAAAGTTTAAATATGTTTTACATATTGAAGAATGAGTGGATGTATAAGTGTCTGAATGAAGGTTTTAGTAGGTGCGTGATTGACTGTATGAGTGAGTGATTAAATGCGTCTTACTGAATGCACGGGTTAGTGACTAAACTGTCTTAATTTGTGCATCATTATGTCTGTTGTGATGTAAACTGCTGCATGTGTTGATCATTAGCTATACGAGAGGCTATATGTGTTATTAATTGGTTGCCCAAGTATTTCTATGGGAGATTGAGTTTGTGTGGGGGTGGCTGGAAGGTGTGTGACTCTGTGCATAGATGTGTGAGCAGTTTATTCACTAGGTGTATGAGTTCAAGAGTGCATGTGGAAACAGCTACATGGGCAGTTGACTGTGTGCATGAGTGTATTGATGAGTGAATGGATATCTCAATGCTACATGTCATAGTAAGTACATATGTAAAACACAGTACATGTGAGAGTTGGCATATATAAATAACTGTGCATGAGAGCCACTGAGTGAGTGGTTGTATCGATCATTGTGAACTTGTATCAGGGATTGTATAAGAGAGTAAATATGTGTTAGTATATGTTTCAATAAGTAAGGTGTGTATAACTGTATAGTTGAAGAAATGGAGGTGAGATTGTTTCTTTGCATGACTGACTGGGTGTGTGAGTAACTCCATGGATGAGTGGCAGTGTGTGAGTGTCTGTATACACTGAGTGTATCTAAGGTTATATTAGAGTCTGAAGAAGTTTATCGTATTAGCACAAGAATGATGCCAAATGAGACGTCATCAGTGATGTCATCAGTGATGTCATTTGAGATGTCATCAGTGATGTCATCAGTGATGTCACTGACCATGTCATGAATGATGTAATATGTGACATCATCAGCAGTGGATTGCGGGTGCGCGATATATAGTTAGTGCAACTAACTATATATGGAATTTCAATGGTTTTGTGTGAGTAAAATAAGGTTTTCTAAATGCTAATTCCTAACTATATATGGTCTATAACCTATGGTTTTTTCAGTGAATTTTCAAGGTTTTGTAAATGCTAATTCCTAACTATATATGGTCTATAACCTATGGTTTTTTCTGTGAATTTCATTGGTTTTTTAACAGCTAATATCTGTAGCTGTAAAATGTATTCTTCTTTAAATCCAAAAATACATTTTATATGTTTATGAATAATTTTTTTTTTAAATATTTTTTTTTCTTCGTTCCCGCTTCGCGAATCGGGAAGCTTCCCGTTAGCTGACCTTGATGCCGCGAAATAGACCGCGAGCCGGTAAACGTTTCTTTACCGCAAGTGCCGCGTTAGAAAACAACATCGTGACGCCTCCCGTCCGCATGACGTTTCACGTTGTCGCGTGATACGTCATATGACGTGCTACGTTAGCGAACTGGTACGCGAAGCGAGTCGCAAAGCGCAGGTTTCTGGAAGCAAACCGGGAGGCCCTGCAAAGCGCTTAACGTAAACACAGCAAGTCATGTGACTTGGTAATAACACTTTTCATTGGTTCATTTCACTTTTGGTTTCCTAATGATGTAAGACTAGGTCATATAATCTAAAATGAACACTTTTGATTGGTTGAGAACTCTTGTTTTTCCCAAATGATGAAAAACCCTCCTTCTTTCCTCACTCTGACTTTCATCATTGTGAGAGAAAGACCCTTTGTGATCACTGAGCAATGGCTTCTTTAGTAGCTTCAGCTGGTGCTTCCCCACCACCTCCACCACATCCAAGGAAGAGTGGACCACCTGCTCAAGTTCTAATTCAACAAGAAGAAGAAGAAGAGGAACAGGAGGACGAGCACGAAGAGAGGCAGTTTTTGCCTGAGCAGCCCAGGACGTCTCACCGGAAAGAAAACTTCATTTGGCAATTTTTTAAAATTCCCAAAGGTCAGAAAAAAGTAAATGCAAGATACGTAACTTGCCTTATATGTCAAGATAGACTGTCCAGAGGGACCGACAAAAAATACAGTTTCGGAAACTACACAATGCATCGCCATATGACTAGGTGGCATCCTAACAACTACAGTGCTGCACAGTTTCGGAACGACCTAGATAATCTCCCTATTATGGCCAGAAGATCTGTTGTACCGGAAGTAACGGGACCAGAGGGCAGGGAGATGGTGCCAAATATACAAATGAGATTTGGTGATGTAAAACACATCTGCGCATTTTGCGATGGATTCATTTCCTATGGAGAAAAAAGCATCACTCTGATCAACAGAGCTATTGACTATCATATGCAAGTTTGTCCGAAACGCCCAAAATAATAAATACTTCTTTTTTTTGTTTTGTTGCTCCTGTTGAGCCCTTTACAATGAATCGTTTTCATTGCCCCCTCCAAGAAAAACCCAAAAAAATATAAAACTGTTCCGAAAAATTCAAAAACAGTAAAAAAATGTTCAGAAAAATAAAAAAAAAAGTTCTTTTCAGAACTACCTCCCCGTTATTAAAAAATTGGTACAATATTTGGAATTGTGCCAACCTCTATTTCTCTTAGTTCGCTTCCTAGTTCGCTCGCTGGTACGCGAACCGGAAGCGAACCAAAAACAGTAAGTATAAGGGAAGGAAACAGACACTTATGTTAAAAGAAACACAGCTATAAGGGAGTAAACTAGAGATACCATTACCCGTAATCCACTGCTGATGATGTCACATATTACATCATTCATGACATGCTCAGTGACATCATCAGCAGAGGATTGCGGGTTTTTTGGCAACATGCCTTATCCACGGTTTAATAACGCTGCCTTTTGCTTTATATAAGTTTTCAAATTGTATGAAATATATACCAATAGGTCGTTATGAACCTTTAGGTAGTGCTTTTCTTCATGAGGTCTGGTCGCTTCCATACACATACAGATGTTTCAAAGATGATCAAGAAGTTTATCTGAATGGAGAGGAATGCACTGAGACGCCAGATCATTCACTAATGTGTAGGCACATACAGTTACACGGTTCATGCAACAAACACCGACCAAATATGGCTTGCGTGTTGCAAGGCACGCCAGTTCCTGCTATCATCCCCACGTTCAAGTTGTTGGAAAATGGTAGTTATTTGATGCTCAATAATGAAGATTGTTCTGAGTTAATTAAAAGTATTCCTTTTATCGTAACAGTAAGTGAACGGGTTATTTGCTGCAGAAATGTTCTATTTCCTCCCACACATGAACATAGGGAGTTTTCAATCTGGCCACAAATACCAACCTTGGGACACGTTTCAACGGCATGGCAAGAATAAGAGCTCTTTTGTCTCAGAGAGAGGTGGCCTTGAGTTCGGCCCGTGAAACTTTCGTACTTCACATAGCGAACACCCATACAGAGGTGCACACCCTTTTCAATTAAGATTTGCCTTTCAATTTCAGCAACATGTTTCCGACTATCTTTAACGCATCCTCCACAAAGTCCCTGGCACACTTTTTTAAAGTTGTTACCAGTGGTCTCGTGACTTCATTTGAGAAAATCTTTGGAGTCATCCCTGCTTCCTTTCATTGTATTTTCTGCACTCTGGTTCGTAGATTGGCATTTTTACTTGCATTACCAGCGGACGCTCTTGTGCTTTTTTACATTTTTAAATATGGATGTCCCTCCTATGCAACCTCCGACCCTGCAGCTGCTGACACTGTTCCGCAATCGCATGCTAGAATATTATGGCACAATGCCGTTGGCGATATTAAGCACGGCATATGGATTATCTTTTCGGTTCTCCTACTTCACCTGTGTCCAGCCTGTATTTCACTGCCTGACCTGTGATTTCGATTGGGCCATTGATTTGTGTCTCTGCGGACCGGTTTCTCCTGACGTCGACTTTAATCAGCTGATGACTCCTATCATTACTCACGAGTTGGTTTGTCCTGGCGAAAGGATTATGGCTGTGGCATTGATGCATGGACTACTTGGTCCCTGGAATTTACTGGCGGCAGCACAGTCTTTCTTGGAACAGAGCTTTCTTGAAAACCCACCGAGCTGTCCTCTGATGGTGATAGAGGATCCGGTGCTGGGAGAGCACGTATGTTCTTTTCCGCTTTTAAATTGGATGGCTGAACTGTTTTCGGATGAAGACGGTGACTTCCTATTGGAGGCTGTTGCAGCTTATTTTGCATACACAGTTATGTCATAGACCTTTTTCATGTTTGATATGCTGAGTACTAGCATTTCATTGACAATTCATTGACTTATTTGTCAAGTTTTTATTATTTACCTTGCCTATTGGCTTAAGACTCGATAAAGTACTTGGCTGTTTTATTTTTCTTTAGCATTAAATTTTCCTAGTTTTTAATGCTTTACCTTGCGGACCGTCCACATATAAACTTGCAATCTGCTCTCATGAGATGGCACTTCTATTATCTTATTCAGTTCGTTTCCGGATCATGAGGAGGTGTCATCTAGGTCCTGGATATCTTTACACCGTGTTAAGTTAGCATGGGCTCATTACCGGTTTAAACGCCATTTTTCCTTTTTTGCAACTTCTGCACACAACACTTAGTTGTTGCTTTAGCTTTCCACCTAGTAGTTCATCGTGGTTTACATGAGAATAATATGTTATTGGTCTACTATCTGCTTTACTTGTTAAACTATATCTGTACAGCGAGTGCTAAAGTTTCAAGAACAACACAATACAGAATTGTTATGAGGTCTGATCTCCACGACTTCATACTCATAACATAAGTGCAACTTCTGCCAATTCTGGGCATGAGGCGGGTTTTATATTGCTTTGCCGAACACACATACACAACAGTTGATGCGGTTCACATGAAGAGAGAGCTGGTGTATGCTGATGTGATTCCTTCAAATCTAAGACACTAAAGTATGGGCACGCCCTAAACCAACACAAAGAGACCTTCTTAGCAAATAATATAATATGTGTATTAGGGAGGGTGAGATATAAGCAGCCGCGGGCCGTGGAGGGAGTTACGGTGAGGCAGGGAGGCGGTGAGGGGGAGAAGCAGGGTGGAGCCCTCTCTACCTTGCCCCTCCCCCTCCCCGCCTCCCTGCCCCACCGTAACTCCCTCCACGGCCCGCGGCTGCTTATAAGTGTTGCTAACTCTTATTCATTTACAGCATGTTAACATACTGTCACCATTCGCTTTTTATGTACTAGTAACTATGCTGGTAATTTTGCTACTGATAATATGTGTACTTGTATTCTCCACCCTGCTTCTCCCCCTCCCCGCCTCCCTGCCTCACCGTAACTCCCTCCACGGCCCGCGGCTGCTTATAAGTGTTGCTAACTCTTATTCATTTACAGCATGTTAACATACTATCACCATTCACTTTTTATGTACTAGTAACTATGCTGGTAATTTTGCTACTGATAATATGTGTACTTTTATTATCTAAGGTACTACGCCTGAGAAGACGGCATTAGTAAATAAACATTTCAAATACACATCTGTTCTTCTTAACTCCATGTTCTGGTTTCTAAGAAATCTATAACGACCGACTGTTCATGAGTTCCACGTATCCTGAGGTACTATAAGTTCATATTCTGGATTGTCTAAACATTGAGAGTTTGTTATATCCAATGTGACACTGTACCTAGCTTGCTAAGGAGTTTTTGATTACTAACGTGAGTTTTGGGACACCCTAATTCGCCGAGGTTCCAATCCTCTGTCCACAGTTCTGTGTGAGAACAGAAACCCTGCGACAGGGGCACCCCCGACCCTTGCTGGAGCTTCATCACACTTGTGATACAACTCCAGCAATGCATTCGCCGAGGTTCCAATCCTCTGTCCACAGTTCTGTGTGAGAACAGAAACCCTGCGACAGGGGCACCCCCGACCCTTGCTGGAGCTTCATCACACTTGCGATACAACTCCAGCAATGCGCCACCTTTACGGCACAGATACATCACGCATCTGTGCTGTTTTTGCCCCATGATGCGCCGCATTGTAAATGCAGCACACCATAGGTGACGGAACAGCGGCACAAAATGACTAACACATCCCTGGTGATGCGCCAGTCATCATAAATGAATCCCTATGCTTCTTATCTTGTTAGAGATGAACCGCCATATGTATCATCAAAGTTATTTGCATTTCCTAAATAGCGAACTTTAAGGAATAAATAGCGATTCTTTACCATTCCTAGTTTGCGATGAGCTATTTGCTAATTAGCCGAATGTAGCCCAATGAAGCCCAATGTAGCCCAATGTAGCCCAAAGATGGCCGCCAGACACACAAAAAAACAAATGTAGCCCAAATATCAGCCAGATGTAGCCCAACTATAGCCCAGTGACAGAATGACCAATCAGCTTCGCAAACCTCCGTTACGCGAAGCGGAGCGCTGTTACAGATATATATCTTTTTTTGAACGTTAATTTCTCAAAATCCACTGGAGCACATATATTGAGACCTAGCAAAGGCACATCGGGCTACCAGTCCCTAATATTTTGCCAAGTTTCGTGCAAATCCATTCAGTCGTTCAATTATTATTATTATTATTTTTTTTTGCCCCGCGGGGCCCTTTTAAAACCTCCACATCAAACCTAGGGGGTCAGCGAGGATCTACTATGCCCCCTTATAGTTATTTCCCCCTTTGTTTTGACCTCCTCTTGTCTCTCGATCCTACCGAGAGACAAGATGGCGGCCGCTACGGACTGTTTGGAATGTTGACAGACGCCGGAGAACCAATCAGCTTCGCTTCACAAAGCTCCGTTGCGCGAAAAGTCCGCGAACCAGTGCGCTGCCCGGTCCGCTGTTACAGATATATATCTTTTTTTAAACGTTAATTTCTCAAAATCCACTGGAGCACATATATTGAGACCTACAAAAGGCACATCGGGCTACCAGTCCCTACAATTTTGCCAAGTTTCGTGCAAATCCATTCAGCCGTTCGGGCTAAAAGTGAGGCCAACCGCCCTATGGAAAACTCAATGTTAAAAACACGTTTTGGGACCCCCCTTTTTTCTCGGCCCCCACTGGACGAACCCCCCCCAAATTTTCAAGGGCTGCTCAGAAACAAAATGTGCCATTTTCCTGAAAATTTCAGCCAATTCCGTCCACAAACGCCAAAGTTATTAGACATAGAATTTTCAAAAAACCCATAGAGAAAAAATCCTAACTATATATACCTACTGGCGACCGCCAGTAGGTAATATATATATATATATATATATATATATATTTTTAACCACAAATGCCCTCAAGCTTTCCAGGACACACTCGTGTTCAGCCTGCCATCCGGCCTCACTGGATTACCTCTCCGATGATTCACAGGTGCATTATAATACCTGCCTGACGCGTTTCGAGGCCAGAAGCCTCTTAATCATAGGCGACTCGGTGTGTGATATCAGAGGCTCCATTTTATTTGAAAATTTAAAAGCATGCCTGCTATTGGTTGACTGTTCACATTGTCGTTTTGTTGCATGCTGGGAATTGTATTCTTTCCAAAGTCTCTGGGTCACATCCTTGTTTGGAGCAATTAATTTTCCTGAGTGGAATACCGTGATTCATGGAGAGTTCTTTAAATCCGGCTTTACACGCTGAGTAGAACGGCAAGGTTCCGATCCACAGCCTCTCCTGTCCATTCCCCGCTCACGGTGACACGAGATGGTGCATCCTGACGCGGTAAGGACCCCGCGCTGCATAAAATTAACCACAAATGCCCTCAAGCTTTCCAGGACACACTCGTGTTCAGCCTGCCATCCGGCCTCACTGGGTTACCTCTCCGATGATTCACAGGTGCATTATAATACCTGCCTGACGCGTTTCGAGGCCAGAAGCCTCTTAATCATAGGCGACTCGGTGTGTGATATCAGAGGCTCCATTTTATTTGAAAATTTAAAAGCATGCCTGCTATTGGTTGACTGTTCACATTGTCGTTTTGTTGCATGCTGGGAATTGTATTCTTTCCAAAGTCTCTGGGTCACATCCTTGTTTGGAGCAATTAATTTTCCTGAGTGGAATACCGTGATTCATGGAGAGTTCTTTAAATCCGGCTTTACACGCTGAGTAGAACGGCAAGGTTCCGATCCACAGCCTCTCCTGTCCATTCCCCGCTCACGGTGACACGAGATGGTGCATCCTGACGCGGTAAGGACCCCGCGCTGCATAAAATTAACCACAAATGCCCTCAAGCATTCCAGGACACACTCGTGTTCAGCCTGCCATCCGGCCTCACTGGATTACCTCTCCGATGATTCACAGGTGCATTATAATACCTACCTGACGCGTTTCGAGGCCAGAAGCCTCTTAATCATAGGCGACTCGGTGTGTGATATCAGAGGCTCCATTTTATTTGAAAATTTAAAAGCATGCCTGCTATTGGTTGACTGTTCACATTGTCGTTTTGTTGCATGCTGGGAATTGTATTCTTTCCAAAGTCTCTGGGTCACATCCTTGTTTGGAGCAATTAATTTTCCTGAGTGGAATACCGTGATTCATGGAGAGTTCTTTAAATCCGGCTTTACACGCTGAGTAGAACGGCAAGGTTCCGATCCACAGCCTCTCCTGTCCATTCCCCGCTCACGGTGACACGAGATGGTGCATCCTGACGCGGTAAGGACCCCGCGCTGCATAAAATTAACCACAAATGCCCTCAAGCTTTCCAGGACACACTCGTGTTCAGCCTGCCATCCGGCCTCACTGGATTACCTCTCCGATGATTCACAGGTGCATTATAATACCTGCCTGACGCGTTTCGAGGCCAGAAGCCTCTTAATCATAGGCGACTCGGTGTGTGATATCAGAGGCTCCATTTTATTTGAAAATTTAAAAGCATGCCTGCTATTGGTTGACTGTTCACATTGTCGTTTTGTTGCATGCTGGGAATTGTATTATTTCCAAAGTCTCTGGGTCACATCCTTGTTTGGAGCAATTAATTTTCCTGAGTGGAATACCGTGATTCATGGAGAGTTCTTTAAATCCGGCTTTACACGCTGAGTAGAACGGCAAGGTTCCGATCCACAGCCTCTCCTGTCCATTCCCCGCTCACGGTGACACGAGATGGTGCATCCTGACGCGGTAAGGACCCCGCGCTGCATAAAATTAACCACAAATGCCCTCAAGCTTTCCAGGACACACTCGTGTTCAGCCTGCCATCCGGCCTCACTGGATTACCTCTCCGATGATTCACAGGTGCATTATAATACCTGCCTGACGCGTTTCGAGGCCAGAAGCCTCTTAATCATAGGCGACTCGGTGTGTGATATCAGAGGCTCCATTTTATTTGAAAATTTAAAAGCATGCCTGCTATTGGTTGACTGTTCACATTGTCGTTTTGTTGCATGCTGGGAATTGTATTCTTTCCAAAGTCTCTGGGTCACATCCTTGTTTGGAGCAATTAATTTTCCTGAGTGGAATACCGTGATTCATGGAGAGTTCTTTAAATCCGGCTTTACACGCTGAGTAGAACGGCAAGGTTCCGATCCACAGCCTCTCCTGTCCATTCCCCGCTCACGGTGACACGAGATGGTGCATCCTGACGCGGTAAGGACCCCGCGCTGCATAAAATTAACCACAAATGCCCTCAAGCTTTCCAGGACACACTCGTGTTCAGCCTGCCATCCGGCCTCACTGGGTTACCTCTCCGATGATTCACAGGTGCATTATAATACCTGCCTGACGCGTTTCGAGGCCAGAAGCCTCTTAATCATAGGCGACTCGGTGTGTGATATCAGAGGCTCCATTTTATTTGAAAATTTAAAAGCATGCCTGCTATTGGTTGACTGTTCACATTGTCGTTTTGTTGCATGCTGGGAATTGTATTCTTTCCAAAGTCTCTGGGTCACATCCTTGTTTGGAGCAATTAATTTTCCTGAGTGGAATACCGTGATTCATGGAGAGTTCTTTAAATCCGGCTTTACACGCTGAGTAGAACGGCAAGGTTCCGATCCACAGCCTCTCCTGTCCATTCCCCGCTCACGGTGACACGAGATGGTGCATCCTGACGCGGTAAGGACCCCGCGCTGCATAAAATTAACCACAAATGCCCTCAAGCATTCCAGGACACACTCGTGTTCAGCCTGCCATCCGGCCTCACTGGATTACCTCTCCGATGATTCACAGGTGCATTATAATACCTACCTGACGCGTTTCGAGGCCAGAAGCCTCTTAATCATAGGCGACTCGGTGTGTGATATCAGAGGCTCCATTTTATTTGAAAATTTAAAAGCATGCCTGCTATTGGTTGACTGTTCACATTGTCGTTTTGTTGCATGCTGGGAATTGTATTCTTTCCAAAGTCTCTGGGTCACATCCTTGTTTGGAGCAATTAATTTTCCTGAGTGGAATACCGTGATTCATGGAGAGTTCTTTAAATCCGGCTTTACACGCTGAGTAGAACGGCAAGGTTCCGATCCACAGCCTCTCCTGTCCATTCCCCGCTCACGGTGACACGAGATGGTGCATCCTGACGCGGTAAGGACCCCGCGCTGCATAAAATTAACCACAAATGCCCTCAAGCTTTCCAGGACACACTCGTGTTCAGCCTGCCATCCGGCCTCACTGGATTACCTCTCCGATGATTCACAGGTGCATTATAATACCTGCCTGACGCGTTTCGAGGCCAGAAGCCTCTTAATCATAGGCGACTCGGTGTGTGATATCAGAGGCTCCATTTTATTTGAAAATTTAAAAGCATGCCTGCTATTGGTTGACTGTTCACATTGTCGTTTTGTTGCATGCTGGGAATTGTATTATTTCCAAAGTCTCTGGGTCACATCCTTGTTTGGAGCAATTAATTTTCCTGAGTGGAATACCGTGATTCATGGAGAGTTCTTTAAATCCGGCTTTACACGCTGAGTAGAACGGCAAGGTTCCGATCCACAGCCTCTCCTGTCCATTCCCCGCTCACGGTGACACGAGATGGTGCATCCTGACGCGGTAAGGACCCCGCGCTGCATAAAATTAACCACAAATGCCCTCAAGCTTTCCAGGACACACTCGTGTTCAGCCTGCCATCCGGCCTCACTGGATTACCTCTCCGATGATTCACAGGTGCATTATAATACCTGCCTGACGCGTTTCGAGGCCAGAAGCCTCTTAATCATAGGCGACTCGGTGTGTGATATCAGAGGCTCCATTTTATTTGAAAATTTAAAAGCATGCCTGCTATTGGTTGACTGTTCACATTGTCGTTTTGTTGCATGCTGGGAATTGTATTCTTTCCAAAGTCTCTGGGTCACATCCTTGTTTGGAGCAATTAATTTTCCTGAGTGGAATACCGTGATTCATGGAGAGTTCTTTAAATCCGGCTTTACACGCTGAGTAGAACGTCAAGGTTCCGATCCACAGCCTCTCCTGTCCATTCCCCGCTCACGGTGATATGAGATGGTGCATCCTGACGTGGTAAGGACCCCGCGCTGCATAAAATTAACCACAAATGCCCTCAAGCTTTCCAGGACACACTCGTGTTCAGCCTGCCATCCGGCCTCACTGGATTACCTCTCCGATGATTCACAGGTGCATTATAATACCTGCCTGACGTGTTTCGAGGCCAGAAGCCTCTTAATCATAGGCGACTCGGTGTGTGATATCAGAGGCTCCATTTTATTTGAAAATTTAAAAGCATGCCTGCTATTGGTTGACTGTTCACATTGTCGTTTTGTTGCATGCTGGGAATTGTATTCTTTCCAAAGTCTCTGGGTCACATCCTTGTTTGGAGCAATTAATTTTCCTGAGTGGAATACCGTGATTCATGGAGAGTTCTTTAAATCCGGCTTTACACGCTGAGTAGAACGGCAAGGTTCCGATCCACAGCCTCTCCTGTCCATTCCCCGCTCACGGTGACACGAGATGGTGCATCCTGACGCGGTAAGGACCCCGCGCTACATAAAATTAACCACAAATGCCCTCAAGCATTCCAGGACACACTCGTGTTCAGCCTGCCATCCGGCCTCACTGGATTACCTCTCCGATGATTCACAGGTGCATTATAATACCTGCCTGACGCGTTTCGAGGCCAGAAGCCTCTTAATCATAGGCGACTCGGTGTGTGATATCAGAGGCTCCATTTTATTTGAAAATTTAAAAGCATGCCTGCTATTGGTTGACTGTTCACATTGTCGTTTTGTTGCATGCTGGGAATTGTATTCTTTCCAAAGTCTCTGGGTCACATCCTTGTTTGGAGCAATTAATTTTCCTGAGTGGAATACCGTGATTCATGGAGAGTTCTTTAAATCCGGCTTTACACGCTGAGTAGAACGGCAAGGTTCCGATCCACAGCCTCTCCTGTCCATTCCCCGCTCACGGTGACACGAGATGGTGCATCCTGACGCGGTAAGGACCCCGCGCTGCATAAAATTAACCACAAATGCCCTCAAGCTTTCCAGGACACACTCGTGTTCAGCCTGCCATCCGGCCTCACTGGATTACCTCTCCGATGATTCACAGGTGCATTATAATACCTGCCTGACGCGTTTCGAGGCCAGAAGCCTCTTAATCATAGGCGACTCGGTGTGTGATATCAGAGGCTCCATTTTATTTGAAAATTTAAAAGCATGCCTGCTATTGGTTGACTGTTCACATTGTCGTTTTGTTGCATGCTGGGAATTGTATTCTTTCCAAAGTCTCTGGGTCACATCCTTGTTTGGAGCAATTAATTTTCCTGAGTGGAATACCGTGATTCATGGAGAGTTCTTTAAATCCGGCTTTACACGCTGAGTAGAACGGCAAGGTTCCGAAAATTAACCACAAATGCCCGAGTCGCCTATGATTAAGAGGCTTCTGGCCTCGAAACGCGTCAGGCAGGTATTATAATGCACCTGTGAATCATCGGAGAGGTAATCCAGTGAGGCCGGATGGCAGGCTGAACACGAGTGTGTCCTGGAAAGCTTGAGGGCATTTGTGGTTAATTCTATGCAGCGCGGGGTCCTTACCGCGTCAGGATGCACCATCTCGTGTCACCGTGAGCGGAGAATGGACAGGAGAGGCTGTGGATCGGAACCTTGCCGTTCTACTCAGCGTGTAAAGCCGGATTTAAAGAACTCTCCATGAATCACGGTATTCCACTCAGGAAAATTAATTGCTCCAAACAAGGATGTGACCCAGAGACTTAGGAAAGAATACAATTCCCAGCATGCAACAAAACGACAATGTGAACAGTCAACCAATAGCAGGCATGCTTTTAAATTTTCAAATAAAATGGAGCCTCTGATATCACACACCGAGTCGCCTATGATTAAGAGGCTTCTGGCCTCGAAACGCGTCAGGCAGGTATTATAATGCACCTGTGAATCATCGGAGAGGTAATCCAGTGAGGCCGGATGGCAGGCTGAACACGAGTGTGTCCTGGAAAGCTTGAGGGCATTTGTGGTTAATTTTATGCAGCGCGGGGTCCTTACCGCGTCAGGATGCACCATCTCGTGTCACCGTGAGCGGGGAGTGGACAGGAGAGGCTGTGGATCGGAACCTTGCCGTTCTACTCAGCGTGTAAAGCCGGATTTAAAGAACTCTCCATGAATCACGGTATTCCACTCAGGAAAATTAATTGCTCCAAACAAGGATGTGACCCAGAGACTTTGGAAAGAATACAATTTCCAGCATGCAACAAAACGACAATGTGAACAGTCAACCAATAGCAGGCATGCTTTTAAATTTTCAAATAAAATGGAGCCTCTGATATCACACACCGAGTCGCCTATGATTAAGAGGCTTCTGGCCTCGAAACGCGTCAGGCAGGTATTATAATGCACCTGTGAATCATCGGAGAGGTAATCCAGTGAGGCCGGATGGCAGGCTGAACACGAGTGTGTCCTGGAAAGCTTGAGGGCATTTGTGGTTAATATATATATATATATATATATATATATATATATATATATAGGTCAATGAACACGACTCAAAGTGCACACAGTATGAACAATAAATCAATGTCCAGTCAAATACTTGCTTTCTTTTATAAAAACAGAAGTATTTTATTTCGAAACCTACAGATGCAAATGTATACAACATTCAGAAGTAACAAAACTTTCTCCCTTGAGATCTGGGCTCTAGTAGTTGTCCGGCAAATACCTGTCCCACCCTCCTTCGTGACGGTGACTGCATCAAGGGAATGCTCACTATTAGGCCGTACCCAAAAGTTCCTCTTTGATTTTAGAGGTTTTGGTCCAAAGTGTGTATGGTGCCAACTGGCCTAGTTCATGTTTTACCCGTTCTCTTAGCCCAGTATAGTTCAGCAGTGTAGAGGGTGCCCTCAATGCGAGCACCCACAAGCCCAGCTCTGCTTGGAGCAGACGGGCTGCTCGCAGTTCACACAGCAGCTCCTGGCAGTGCAGGTTCCCTCTCCTGAGCGGTGCAGCTCTCAGTTTGCGAAGACGCAATAAGTTGTCTTTATCCAGTGTGGGAGGAATTCTTACTCCAGCTCCTGACTGGAACCCAACGAGGGTGCAACGTCATCCACAGCATCCTCAGCACTTGCCAGTGGTAAGTCAGGACAGTTCAAGCGCAGTGCGGGTCCAACCCGCCGAACAAAACCTCAATCTCTCCTTCGGGCGGTGACCCAAATCCTTTGCCAACATTGGTACCGGCAGCCCCTCCTGGCATACGGGGTTGCCGCAGTTCTTGTCAGCATAGGTGCAGACTGTCTTCGAACAGGCGCCCACTCCAAGATGGTTACAAGTCTTCTACCAATAATAACTTTACTGGTGGCCCCCTCTGTCATATGGGGTCACCGTTTCATGGCAGTACAGATTCGTCCAGTCCCACACGGCACTTAACTCACAGCTCAGTTTCTGCTGCCCCTCCACTGGCATATGGGTATTGCCGATCCAACACTGCACGCGGGCAACAACCTAACGGATCCCCATTGGACCTCGGTCCTTCCAATGCTCTCCTCTTCCTCAAAGGTCACATTGCTCTTGGAAAGCAGCCAGTTGCTCCAGGCTCCAGGGCAGGCAATCATGTTGTCCTCGGTAATATCTCCTCACCCAACAGGGTGACTAGCAGGCCCTTGCCCCGAGTCCAGGTCACAGTTAGAACTCTTGCAGAACTTCCCCTTCTCACACAGCCTGTCTGGCTGCTTGGCAGATGGCAAATTTTGGGATGTCAACCTCTCCCTCTTACAGTCCATTTCCAGACCATTCCAGACACCAACATGTAATTTATGGTTTGAGTTCTGTTTCTTTTGAAGTGGACACCTCTTTTTCTTCTTTCCTCTTGAAAGACTGTCTGTCACAGCAGGCAAGACTCCCGAAGGTGATTGTCCCACAACACAATTTATGGAAGTGAGGAGAGTTTATACCTGGATGTCACCATGGTGATATGTGCATCAAAAGGCTAATCCCAGACCTCCAACCTGACTCTTTATGATTGCCTTATCAACACCATCTCCTTTCCAGAGATGTGTCCAGGCTCTTTTATTGTGATTTATCACTGAATTAGCGAGGAGTCTCTTGTAGTGTAAAGGAAGTCTCTTCCTTTTTCTTTCCAGTGCGTGTCCGACCCAGTTCACAGGAATGCAGCAATACACAAATCTGTCTGGGGGTATTCCTCTCCTCCTCATGTCTTCAGCAGGCAGGCCCGGGTTTCCCAAAATGGAACCAAGGCTCCTCCGTGTAATGTACATTTGCAGGCACACTTACTCCCTTTACATTCAGTCCTCGAAGCTTGTTTCCGGTCCAGGGAAGGCATGGCTTGGCAGTTCGGGCTGGACTGTTCCCATGAGGCACAGGGTCAGACTGATTTGTATATAGCCATGTCTGAACTGGGGTGGCAAAGTGGGCTAAAGAACGGTGATGGATCAAACCCAGATCTTTTGACTGGGTGTGAGTGTTTGATTGGTTCAGATGCTCCGTCCATCACCACCCCCTTTTGTACCGCTTTGGCCGCCATAAGTGTGGCAGGGTATGCTCAGACGTGAGTCCCTTGTTCACTTTGCCACTGGATTCAAGCAAGCCGGGCTGAAGACGGCTGGAATGCCAGAAACTGGTCCTCGGAAGCTTGTTTCTGGTCCAGGGAAGGCATGGCTTGGCAGTTCGGGCTGGACTGTTCCCACGAGGCACAGGGTCAGACTGATTTGCATATAGCCATGTCTGAACTGGGGTGGCAGAGTGGGCTAAAGAACGGTGATGGATCAAACCCAGATCTTTTGACTGGGTGTGAGTGTTTGATTGGTTCAGATGCTCCGTCCATCACCACCCCCTTTTGTACCCCTTTACATTCACAGCACACTTACTGTCCAGGTTGTTACCTCCATATATTGTACCTTTACATGCACACATGCATTCAGCACACACTCAGTCTGCGTGCACTGATCAGCTTTTCTTTATTTAACGAAGGTGAGCTATTTACAAACACACGCACTGACATCACACACTTACCATATGAGCACTGCACAACACTTCACCCTTCATGTGTTGTACTTCACGCAGGCACACAAATACCCAGCATATACATTATTTACACACACTTTGCACAGCACTACATCTCTTGTGTCATGCATTCCTTACTAGCATACATACACCCTATACACATGGACGTAATTTGAGGCTAGTTAGGGATCGCAGCTGAGACCTCTAACCTGCTCCCTGCTACTCCGCGTATCTCCTATGTGACTCATGGCCTCAGAGAGGGCAAACCTTTTTCCTCCTCAGACCAAACAAGCCCTGCACAGTACTGTTATATCCCTGCACTGTACCCTTCCCAAGCCCACATACATCCAGCGCAGAGTCACTACTCCTGCGCTGTGCAGCACGCCACATCTACCTGGTGTAGGCTAAGGGGTGAGTTAAGCACACAGCAGCTGAACTTTAAAAAGGTGAGTGTGCCTGAAGGGCTCACCCAGTGGCATATGGTAAAAAGGTCCTGTTCATTCCTACAGACTTCTACACAGTGTTCTGCCACCACGGCGCTCATGCTGCTTAACTCCTAGTGAAGGTGGTAGCCTTCCACCACAAAGAGGGTAGAGTTTTGGGTGCTGCTCCGGGTCCAAAAAGACCATAATCTGTGAGACAGGCCTATGCCACCACGCACACGCCTGATCTGTGTGTGCCTATGACAAAAATTCAGGTGATCCAGACAACAGTACAGTTGGGCACTCATGGCAGGGATACATTGCTCTAACCACACAGAGGACTTTTCAGTTCCAACAACTAGTTATAAAAATTGGAACTGCAGCCTGTGAGAGCGCCTTCTCAACACTATGCTGTATCCTTACACCTCCATCGTAAAATGATTAATGAGCAGAAACAGAATTTGACAATTGTCGCACAGGAGAAAGAGTTCACAGCTAACCTATTTCTAAATGATTTTGTAAGGGAGTTTTCAAAGAACAACATGGCCCATATTACAGAAAGGGTTCACTGACCCTGCCCGCACAACAGCACACCTTTAAATAGATGCACCAGGCGCAAACAGGGATGAAACTGTGGCACATTGCACAACCTCCGGCTCAACGCTCACAGAGGTAGGAGGCAGATAGACCCTTGTGGGGAATTACGGAGCATGTGTGGCTGCCCATTGACGGTCTTGGGCCCACACAGCTTGCTACCAGTATCTGATCTTGGCAGTACGTAAACTTTGCAATGCTTTGCAACAGGCCAGTGTGGCCCCTGTGGTTGCCCCCCATATAGTCCTTCGTGTCTGCATGGAGGGCTTGTGACCCAGCATACAAGGCCCAACGGGCATACCAACGTGTGTTCTCTTGCTCACGGTGCTGTGCGAGAGGTGTGGT
This sequence comes from Lissotriton helveticus, assembly GCF_964261635.1. Lineage (NCBI taxonomy): Eukaryota > Metazoa > Chordata > Amphibia > Caudata > Salamandridae > Lissotriton > Lissotriton helveticus. Next base: position 904,715,647 of record NC_136069.1, on the reverse strand, counting down.
GCCGCTGGGTCACACGGCCCTCTGCCTCGAGTCCCACCCGGGAGTTGCAGATAGCCTAGAAACATAACTTGCCATCACCAGCGATGGCAGGGGCGCTGCGAGGGCCCACAATTGTGACCAAACACTGTGCGCTCCATTGGGCCTTGGGGTGGGGCTGGTGACCTGCCAGTCACTATTGAAAAAAGACAATGCATTGCCACCATTTATCCCCACCGAAGTGACCACTCCCTACCTCTATCTGCAGGCACTATATATTACCTGGAGTGGGGTCTCCAATCAAGGCCTACTCTCTTCTTAATCAGTCTCTTCTGCATGGGCACTCTACCTCACAGCCGTTGCTGTGACATGCTCTCCTGAGCTGCGCCAAAGCACTACCTGATAATAGATGCACTTGCTTCCTTCCCCAACTGAGTACATCTTGACCATGCCAGATTGCCTCAAGATAGGAACGCCGATTCAAAGTGACAAAGAGAGCTGTCACAGCCTTGAGACCACTGCGGAGAGACACAGGAAAATAGAGGGGTAGGCTGTGGAGAAACCGACAGGCTGCTGGGTGAGAGCCCAATACCCCATGGCAGGTGACAGCGGTGACTTACATCTGGCTGCCCTTGAGGTCTGAGGTGCAAAATCTCCACATGAAGACACATAACTTTGGAAACAAGGCAGACCGGGTCCTCTCGTCATCCAATGGCTGACTTCCTGTCGGCTCTTGGCCTCATGGATGCATGGTGCTCCTACAACCCTACGTTAAACATTCCATTCAGGTGCACATGGCATTTTTTCCTGAATTTACTAATTTTCACCCTGGCTCATCAGCTCCCCCACTTCCAGGCAGTCCGCATCCTGGCAAGGGGCATCGCTGATCATTCCCCGATCTGGGCATTCTTTGGCTTCCAAACCGAATAGACCACTGAGGAACAGTACTCAAACCCTGTTACCTAAAGATACCGCTTGTCTGAGAAGATGTTCGGAAAGCTAAGGAACACTATTTCACCGACAATTAATTCTCGGTTGACTCCACACATAACCTATAGGAGGCATACCAAGAAGTAATCAATGGACAAGTCCTCTCATTGATTGTACAACATAAAAAAGACACAAGGGCTAAATTAGAGACACACAATTGAGTCGAGGATCACCTTGGATGTGCACTTCCCACACCACAAAGAAAACACCGCAAATCACAGGTACTGCCTCACACCACAATGGCAATAACTACAAAACTCAATACATCACCTGATGCATACACTGCCCACTTCTGGCCGGGGGGAGTCTTCACACAGCCGGGGATCAGAGCTCAGCAATCAGGGTTAAATCCGAGATAGACACATCTGCCCTCGCTCGGAATCCAAAACTCCTGCCAGACCAGTGGAGGCTCCCCTTCTTAACACAAATCCAAACATAACGAAGCTTCTAGCAAGCCTTGCCCCCTCGTTCTCATGGGAGCCTGTACCAGTCTAGTCCAAGGCAACGGCATTGGTTGATCAGGCCTTTGCTCTGGCTTTGACACGGACCATGTACATTCCTCTGATAACAAGCAGTTTTCCCTAGTCAGTAAAGTGCGAAAAACAGGAGGAAGAACAGAAAATGCCCTCCCCACTTTGCAGCTACGGGCAAGCACATAAAATAGCTTCAGTCATGAAAATGGAGTTAGTTAAGCAATGTAAACAGAAAGGCCCAAAGCAAGATGGAACTGAAAAGTAAGATGACATGAAAGCAAGTCAAAGAACCACTGCCATAAAGCAAAGTAAAGTCAGAAAACAGAATGACATTAAACTATGTCAAAGCAAGAACTCATAATTCTCACCAATGCACAATACAATACATATTCCTGCACAACTGCACGCCTTCAAATGCACATCCCACATGCTCTGCACTTGGCAAGACTGTTCCACTCAAAGACATCAAGATTATAGAACAGAAGAGAAGCAGGCATATGTAGGACCATCCTACATTAAGGCTATGGTAATATAACTACAAAAGTGGCTCTTTCACTACACCGAAATCCCAGGAACCGCAAGCTTCAAAATTTTAAAGGTCAAGCAGAGAGCCTTGTATTTGAACCGCTTGGCCATAGGCAACCAGTGTAACCGTTGAATAGCACCGGCTGTTGAGCTGCTTCACGGGAGCCCCAGCAGGGCTCTCGCTACTACATTTTGAACTCGATGCAGGCGCACCACCTCTGCCTGATTAGCCCCTAAGAGGAGCGAGCTGGCATAATCCAGTGTAGATAAGATAGCCGCTTGGACAATCAACTGACGGGTGGGTAGATCAAAAGTCCCCGGAGGAGGCAAAACAAGTGCCGCCCACTTTCTTGGTATGCTCCTGGAAGCTGAGTGTAGAGTCCATCCATACCCCTAGGTTTTTTACCACTGCCTTTGACGTGGTTAAACTCAGAGTAAAATAGTCACTGTTAGAGTTCAGAATTGTGATACACTTGACACTCTTTGATTATTGGGTGTTATTGTGAGTGGGTTATTTATGACACCTAGTCTGCACATCTGTGGTGCACCTGGTTCTGGTTTAATGTGGGCAGACGATCACATGTGCACTAAAAGGTAGGCTGATGATTATAATATTTGGGTTTATATATATGTATATATGTTTTTTAATAGATTGTGTGCAACGTTCTCGTCCTGAGGATGGTCTCGTGGAACTGAGCTGGTGGAGACCGAAACGTCGACGTCCTATCACCCTTTGTTTGTTATAATGAATTGGTTTCTATATATGAACCAGATGGATATTGTTTGAATTGGTATTATTGTATGGCAAAACTATTGTAGGGTCCATACATGTGTACAAAGGTGATATACTAATGCTGTAGAGAGAGAATATTACAACAGCATGTTTTTCAGTTGCCATAGATGAATTGTATATATATCAATGTGTGTGTATAAATTAATGATATACGCTGTGGATTCTAAATGAAGTTTTTGACAAAATGAAATAATTCAAATATCAGTTTGCCTTTTGTATTGTGTTTGATTGATTATTCGATCACTAATCTGACGATATTACAATTTAGAAATGTTTGTGAATAAATCCTCAAGGATTCTTGTTCTATGATTATATATACCCATTTCCTTGGGGAAGATTGGGTTGCCCTGTCCTGTATTAGTTACTGCACCGAGAATGGTCCGCAGATGTTCGGTCACAGCCAGGAGAGCGGTCTCCGTACTGTGACCGGGCGGAAACCATTCTGGGAGAGTTCCAAGCTGCCGTTAATATTCAAGAACCCCGTTAAGATGCTTTTCGTGTGAACCTCGGCAATCTTGGCTACCCATGGTAGGAGAGATATAGGACGAACGTTTTCCAACTTAGCCGGATCAAGTGAAGTTTTTTAAGTAGAGGTAATTTGTAATTTGTAATTTGTAACTGAGTTTTGTATCGCGCCAACTCACCGACAGGTCTCAAAGCGCTTCTGACAAGGTACAGCAACAAGAGAACAAAGTGGAGATAAAGATGTTAACTAGACTACGGAGATGTAAATGCGTCCTTGAAGAGCAGAGTTTTCAGGGTTTTTCTAAACCTGAGAAGGTTAGCCTCTCTACGGAGCACCTCCGGTAGCTTATTCCAGATGGTGGGAGCTTGAACTGAAAAAGCTCTGCCTCCTTTTGTTGCCAGTTTGAAACGTGGGCAGGATAGCAGGAGGGAATCGGAGGATCTAAGGGAGCGCTTAGGTTCATAGATTCTGAGCCGATCTTTTATGTAGGCTGGCGCCTGACCGTGGATTGCTTTATGGCAGATGCACATGCTCTTGAATTCAACTCTTTGTTTCATGGGGAGCCAGTGCAGCCTATAAAGCAAAGGAGAGGCATGGGTCCGCCTAGGTACTCCAAATATCAGGCGGGCTGCGTCGTTCAGGATGACCTGTAGACGATTGATGGAGTTTTTAGGGAGGCCTAGGTATAGTGCGTTGCCGTAATCAATTCTCGACACAATAGTAGCTGAGACGATGGTTTGGAGCATGCTCCTTGAGAGTAGAGGGGCAAGTTTACGTAGCTGCCTGATCAGATTAGTGCATGAGCCAACCACAGCGGACACTTGGTTAGTCATTGATAGTTCCTGGTCAATTTTCATCCCGAGGCTCTTTACATTAGAGCACGGTTTTGGGGTAGGTCCAAGTTATTGTGGCCAAAACAAGTCATTCCAGGGGGAGGTAGAAGTAGAAACTACAAGAACCTCCGTTTTATCTGGATTTATTTTCAATAGGTTGGACGACATCCAGTTCACTGTGAACCGTAATATATCTTGGGCTAAGGACTGAGCCGATATGGTATTGTCGATACTCAGCAATAGCTGAGTATCATCGGCATAATTAAAAACTTTACAGCCCATGTGTGCCAGGGATTCTATCAGTGGTTGTAGGTATAGGTTGAATAGGAGTGGAGAAAGCGCAGACCCTTGCGGGACTCCACAAACTAAGGTACCTACTTCGGAGACCTGATCTGCTAACTGGATCCTCTGTGTCCTCCCTGATAGGAAGGCTGTCAGCCACTGGAGGGCTTGTTCTCTTATCCCGGACCCAGCTAGTCTGTCCAGGAGCAGTGCATGGTCGACAGTATCAAACGCCGCTGATAGGTCTAATAATATCAGGGTGCTTGGCTTTTTACTGTCGGCCATGCATCTGAGCTCATCCAGTACTGACAGCATTACTAGTTCCGTGCTATGGTGGGCACGAAACCCAGCTTGCCGCTCCTGGAGAAGATGGTGGGTTTCCAGGAGGGATGACAGGGATTTTAGTACATGTTGTTCTAGTACTTTTGATAAAAATGGCAGCTGGGAGATTGGCCTGTAGTTCTTCAGACTAGTTGGATCTGCTCCAGGTTTTTTTTATCAATGGTTTGACACGTGCCTCTTTGAAGGTGGTTGGTAATGATCCAGTAGCTAGTGAGGTGTTCATAAGGTCTAAGATCTGGTCCTCTAAGATCGGGATTGCTAATCGGAAAATATCGGGCGGACAGGGGTCAGCAGGGGAACCTGACTTGGTGGATGCTACTAGCTGTCTAAGGGAGGTAGCATCGATTTCAGGAAACCTAGTGATGATAGGGGTTGAGGAGTGTGAAGGGGACAGTGGCAAGATGTGTATGACCGGGTTGTCTTTCTTGATGTCTGACAATATGGACGCTACTTTTTCAAGGAAATATCCCTGAAAGGTGTCACAGTTAATCAATGTGTCTACCTTTTCCTCCTTCTTACTTAGCTCCTTCAGAATTTGAAAGGTCTCTTTCTGGATGTTTGTGGCATTATTCATGCGTGTCTCAAAGTAGTCCTTCTTGGCTGAAATGATGAGCTTTTTATACAGTTGAAACGATGTTCTGTATAAATCCCTATCGGTGTCCTTTTTAGATTTCCTCCAGCATCTTTTGAGATAGCGGAGCTTTCTTTTTTGGTCTCGTAGGCTCTGGGTAAACCAAGAAGCTCCTTTTTCTGCACCCTTTATTTTTTGAGTTTTTTCAGGGGCTATCTCCTCAATGGATTGCTTGAGGGTAGTTGTTATCCTGTCGTAGTTTGAATCTAAGTCGATAGCGTCTGATGGAGTTATAGATATCTGTTTGTATTTGGACAGAGCTTTGGTCAGGGTATCGGCGTTGACTTTTTTCCACTGGCGCACTTTTTTAGTTTTTAGTGGAAGTTTAGTCTGGGAGTTATGATACGGTATGTTGTATAAAATTAGATGGTGGTCTGACCAAATGCAGGGTGTAATATTTGTGATGACCGCCGTTGGCATAGAGGACCAGATAAGATCAAGGATATGGCCCTTTGTGTGGGTTGGAGATTCCACAAGCTGTACCAATCCCAGAGCGGTCATAGAGGTCTGCAGTTTCTGAGCTAGCAGATCTTTGTCCCTATTATCCCAGTGGATGTTAAAATCACCGGTCACCAAGATGTTTTTATAACGTGTACATAGATCCGATATTATAGGGAAAAACGAATCATTGAACATTGAGGTGCTTTGAGGTGGGCAATATATTGTTAAGATGATGAGACAAGAGTTATTCATAGTGATTTTTATCCCTAGTAGGTCCGCACCATTTGTGGTCTCCGTTAGGATTTTAGTTACCATAAGCTGGCTTTTAAAAATCGTTGCTACACCACCACCTCGGGTTCCCGCTGGTCGGTTGTGCCAGACCATGTCATACCCGCTAGGAAGGGCGGCTATGATATCCGGGGAGGAGGTGTCACTCAGCCAAGTTTCGGTGAGTGTCAGGACATCGATGGTCTCGTCCTGTAGGAGGGTGAATATTTCTAGGTGATGTTTCTGTAAAGACCTAGTGTTAAGGGTAGCTAACTTTAGAGGGGATGGCTGCCTCGAAATCATAGGACTAGGGATACGAAGAATATCATTTCTCTTGATAGTAGTGCATGTGGTAGGAGACAGACAGTACCTGTCGGACTTCAGTGCTAATAGATCAGATGAGGTATAGCAGGTACGTGTGCCAGAGTCCCTAAGCCCTAAGCCCGGTCGAGTGCGGACGGGTGCAGACGGGCAGGACCTTAGCCTGCTTCCATAATTTAGGGACAACCGCTGTGGAAAAATATGTATTAACAACCTCGCACAGAGTTTCCAGGAGCACAGCTAAGGAGTCCCTGAACTGGGCAGGCTTCAAAGGATCTACAAGAGAGCCAGATTTAACTTTACCACTCAGCAGTAAAAACTCATCCTGCGTGATAGAAGGAATAACCTCCAGAGAATGGGTAGGAGGGGGTCCGAGATGAGCAGCAAGAGAAGGGGGAGCCAAAGGGAAAGACCTACAGATTGTTTCCACTTTATTAACCAAGAAAGTGGCAAGGTCCTCACAATGTTGCTCAGACATAAACCCAGAGGCTGTAAATTTTTTCCTAACTTTGAGATCCTTAAGTATTTTGAAGATACACTTGGCCGGGTTGCGACTTAACTTGATTTTATTGGCAAAGTAAGCAGCCCGGACGGAGTGTATAGTCCTATGGTGGTTCTTGATGGCGGCCTGATAGCATTTTTTAGCCACAGGGTCATAGTCCTTTGTCCAGGAACGCTCTAACTTTTTATAAGATTTACGTATAGCGGCCAGAGAATCGTTAAACAATGGGTTAGAATCAGAGTTACGGCCTTTAGACCATTTGGCTGGAATGAGGGAATCAAGAGCATGAAGAATCCAATTACAGAGTGATTTATATGACAAATCAGGGTCACTAAGCAGTTTAGGAGGGTGTAAAGAAAGAAGGGCATGAAAATCCTCAAGCTTCAGTTTACACTAAGGGCGTTTAAAAGACGACTGTTGATAGGCTTAAAGGCCGGGAGGGACATGGGTGTCTTGACAGAAGTAGAGGGAATATTAGATAAGACGGGGTCAAGCAAATTGCCGGCAGATTACATCCTTTTTACATCTTAGACACAGTCTTTATACTTGACAAAAGTATGCAAATACTCACCCAGAAGTCCCTTATATACTTCCTCCACGGGTACATGCCACGATTGCCCTGAGATTGTGAGCTGAAAATCATCTCTGTTACTTAGAAACATACATCACCATTGACCCTGTCATGTTTTATACTAATAATCTATTATCCCCACTTGCGCACCGGAGCAGTGATGTCCAACTTTAGAGCTCCCTGCCGCTACTTGGCAGGACCGCACTTTTTGAAATGATGGCCTTGCCCATTTTTTGTATGCTCTTCGCAACACACCCTATTGAGTCCCAGTGTCTTACTTTATAGCAATTGAGAGTGCAACCCGTACACTGCTTTGGGATGGAGGCCTCCACGTATAGCAATTAAAAAGCTGATGAGGAGCTGGTACAAAGGTGGCATCACCCTGCCGGATATACAAAAATATTATTGTGTGGCACAACTAACATCTCACCTACCTGCAGCAGAACCTGCGTTCCTCTTGGATAGACAACTTAGGCAGTTGGGGGGCTATCGCAGGGCCATCTATGATGTGTTGCGTCCCACAGCTTTTAAAGGTCCAACAGCAGTAACATTCAGCCTCTGGCACACAACCCTTCATGCACTTGGTTGGCAAGACAGAATGACTCAGGCCACTCCCCTGTGGGAAACAGCTAGGCTAGGCACACAGCCTGGATTCAGTAAATGGGACCTCATTGGTCTCTCCAAGGTGGGGGACCTCTGGGCACAGGAAGGAATCATCACTTTCACTGAATTGCAAAGCGAGTACAACCTAGCACCCACTGAAACTTATCGCTATTTGCAGATACGTCATGCACCGCAGAAGGCACTGCCAAAGGAAACACTGCTGCCCAAATCTTCATCACTAGAGGACATATTGCTAGACACTCCCATGCCCCACAAGGCAATCTATCATATACCATAAAATAATCAACAACTCACCAGATACCCTTAAATATTTACATGAACAATGGGATTGCGATCTTGAGGAAATTGAGGATGAAGAGTCCAAGACAAGTGGCAATAAGGTCAAGATTTCACCTAGTGCAGCTAAAAATACCAGAAGATCCTATTATGCATGTACCCCCATGGGGAAAATGGGCAGAGCAACAGACTCACAGTGTCGCAGGCTGTTAAGCTAAGTAGGTACATTCTTCAACACTATATGGAGCTGCCCCGTGACACAACAATATTGGGAGTCTGTGGACACATGCATGAATAATTTCCGTGAGAGTGATACGAATGCCTCTGCAAAATGGTGCCTGAATGTCTAGGATGCAGCAGACCTAAATTGCATGGACGGGACTTGAATGACCCTGGGATTGATGGTAGCCAAACAACCTATTCCATGATTATCTGGGGCAGAGCAGGCACTACAGCTGAGGGACTGGAAATGGGAAATGGATTGATGCATGCTAGCTGAGAAAGTGGTGTATAAGGGACGGACTGTTCCCAAAAATGGGTGACGATATGGTGAAAGTGGAATAACTATAGAGGAAATCCCTGTACATCTCTTGTTGGTTCTGGTTCTGATGAATTGCTCGCTACTCACTCCGAACCAAATGTTATTGTTGGAGATCTGAGAGGGAGAGGGAACACAGAGGCTGCAGTTGGCTGAAGGGAAAATGGTCTACCTGACTGGGTCAATCTATGTCAGTGTGTTATTCTTCATGTCTTTATTACTTTTATGTTTACAATAAAAAGATTTACAAAAAAAGATAAGAATACTATGTTCTTTTTCAAATGTTGCTGCTTTTGTTTTGAACAATGAAAGTACACCACAAAAGAATTAAAATAAACAGTTACAATGTTCATGATCTGTGAGGAGATAAGTATTGGGCAAACTGCAAGGAGTAAATAGCTAATCTTCCAAGAGCAAAGGTTTTGTGCCTTGGGTTGTTATATTCCTGAGTTAGGCCCATGTACGAAGCCGCTTATTTCTTACATTGTCTTCACAAATAACATTTACAGCTTTGACCTTTTGCCCATATTTGCGTGCACAAGAATGTTGGATTAGTTTCTCTGAAACTAAACTTGTTTTCACATCTGCCTTCATGCAACACTATCACAAATGTCCTGAACATCATGTACAAGGTTTCATTTAGCACTATGTACAAATATCACTATCTTCATGCACAGGGCTATCAACATATCCATAACATCACTGATCTATGCGCACAGCACAAGACTGCTTTTTATTATAAAAGATGAGCATCCCAATAGATTAGGAGAGGAGAGGAGAGTACTTCCTCTCACACCAAGGGTCCTTGCATGCTGAGAGATCACCACACAGCGGTCTGACATCTTGTGAGGGGTGTCCAGTTAATGAACAAAATGGGGCCTTCACTTTATCCCATCAGGTAATGGGGCTGGATCATCCCTTGGGGTATTCTTGTCTCTACATCGACACACACTCTAGGTACACTTAGAGTAGGTTTCTCATAGTAGGAGTTTGCTAGATGACTGTCTTGTTTATATACCTGCATATATACAATTGTTTAGCACCATGGTAGAGCTATATCTAATGTTTACCCTTTTGGTGCTTGCAATCACGTTTATCTGCTTCTGTCTACGAATCATTGCAGCACACGTATTTTATGCAAGAATAAAGTTGGTTCAATAAATGTTGTTGAAATCGTCCGACTGTGTAGTCTCTGTATATTTCTCTGACAATAAGTAAGCACGAGTGCTGAGCGATAGATTCTGTACTCTTTCCACAATCAATGAGAGGCCAGAGTTGTCATGTTCAGTGGTTGCCAGAAACTATTGGCTCCCTGGTAGCTTAGGGGTCTTACAGTGGCAAAGTGAGCTAACTGATCTATAGACCAACATATCCTGTAGGTGTTCAATAAAGAGAGGTAGACAGTGGAACCTTCCTAGCATACAGCACCTAACCCAAATCACTCGTGATTGTGAATTGCCCCCAATAGTTTGTATGGGCAATGTGTGTGCACACTGACTGACACCCACTGTCACAGTGCTAGTTCATCAAAGAACTATGGTAATCCATACATAAGAGCAAAGGTGCAGCCCTGAAGAAGTCCCTTGTGGACGAAACGCGTCGGCTGCAAAATCCCGTGTTTTTTTAATGTACACCATTTTGGAATAAAGAAAATCACAACCAAGAAATCCTACGTCTGTGATTATTAGAACTATATCCTGTAGGGGTGTCCAGAATCGGTCTTAAAACCAAACTACAGAACATGGCACAGCCAACGTTGGTTAGGCTCTTATTTAATGGCCAAATCTGACTAGTTAAGTTGTGCTTTCTCAGAGACCCGTACTCACATTTTAACTGGAGACATCCGTAGTGGGAAGGGAAACAAATCTGCCTCAGCCGAGGAGGTATACCCTATGTATTGGCTGCAGGTTAATGAAGCTTGGTGGATTCAAAGTCCTCACATTGTGCAAACCATATCTCTATATAGATTTGGCTAAATACTACTGCTTTAACAATGACTGAAAAACAGGTGATGACATTGAAGAACAGATAGTCGGATTAAATATTTCAGAAAACTGCAGACAGGCAGTTACCATGAAATTGTTACAACGTGGCCTCCATGGAGGTGTTACCTTTGGGGTTGAGGCACACAAAGCATTCAGAACCGAGATATTCTCTTCTTGGGTTAAGTTCCAGCCGGCAGATGCACACACAAGGTTTTTTAATGAATACATTGAAGATGAACCACCTGATGAATATTTCCCACACGTGGACTTAGAAGTCCTGTTAACTTACCAAGAGCACATTAATTGGTCTGAAGGTGCCCTACACCATACCACAGAACACGGCAGAGAAGGAGCAACTTGGCCGGTCTTATTATCATACACACCGCATACAGACATTGCTGGCTTAATATTAGCAGGAATGCGCAAACTTTACAGAGATCTAGTAAACATTTACAGAAATCTTACTCAATACGTAATGAGAACATTGACAGTTCAACCTACAGGGGCAGCTCAGGCTGCACAACCGCACATGGCTACAACAGGTATTAGACCACAAAAACTAAATTCTGTTATGGGAACGGTTCTCACCATCAGGGAGCAAATCCCATTCTGGATAGCACAAAAAACAGCACAGCTTGAAGCAGTTTTTCCCCATACAGGCCCGAAGGAAAAACACAGAATACTGACAATTTGCAATTCGATGGGAATGGCTCTCCTGTTAGAAGATCGTGTCACTTGGGGTGCATTCTTTGCTGTCGTATATACCAGAGCACATGGTACCCCTTCAATAACTGGTCCTAGGATGCTTGTTTCCAGCCTATGGAGGACCTGGCCTGGCAGTTCAGGCTGGACTGTTCCCATTGGGCACAGGGTCAAGACTGATTTGCATATGGCTACGTTCAAACTGGAATGGCATGGTAAGCAAAAAAACTATGGATTTAGGCCCAGATCTCTATACTGGGGTGAATGTATGACATTGTTCTGCATTCTGTCCATCAATTGTTGTTTTTACCCCTTCATAGCAGTCATACCAGATGTACTCAAACAGATGCAGAATGAGTATGGGGCAGAGCCTGCCTTAGATCAGTGGAAGAAACTGATGGTCAATTTTGCCCAGTTATCAGCCATTATGTTGAGTAACATAAAAGGGGAGGCAGCAGTGGTGGCTATACGCCAATGCCTCGGGGAATTCACTCCTGCACAGCAGGAGCGAGAATTGTGTAAGATTATCGAAGATACATAAGCATCTCTAAGCAGAGATAATCTGGGAGCCAAACCTGGGAAACCAATCGTTAAAAGTAGTTCTGAAAAAGATAACTCTAAGCAAGCACCCGATTCTTCACAGAAGAAATGGGATAATAAACAAAAAAAACACAGTCAAGGGCTGGGTCTCCTCAACGGGAACACACGGAATGAAAATATAATCTCAGAAACTGTAACAATGTTAGAAAACCTGACAGTATCAGGATACTGATACACATTCATCTAGTTCCTTTCAGGAAACATCTGAAAAGCGTTCGGAGAGAGACAGACGGTCAGAATACCAATCAGAAGAGTGAGTTAACCCGAAAAGGGAGACACATTGTACTTCGGACTACATCATTGAACAGGAAGACAAGTAAAAGACTTCAAAACCTCAATTTAAGAAGAACAAGATTGTGGGGATTAAAATTTGAAATGCCCAGGCTACTGAAGACTCTGCTTCTGAATGGGGAATGGGCAGTGACGATGCTGGACAGTGCGGCAGAAGATATAATAGCTCTCCAGAACTTGATGGTTTATCTCTGGGTAGTAGTGCTGTGTGAACATATTATGGTGAAAACGCCTGATATAAGGGTAAGTGTCCCACATCGTTTATATGAAATAATGCTCCAAATGGAGGGGAACATACCCAGAAAGGTAAAGGGTCTATTTTGGGGGAACCTGATCTATGATTTAAATATTCTTTTGGCCACAAAGGATTGGCCACCTGAGTTCGTAATGGATTGCCCAATGGGAGAAGAATGTTATTTTACCAGCTTTCTCTGACCTCGTACCGGAATCAGTTACAAATTCATACGCACTGGAGTGGGTATTAGCGTTAGCTCCTGCACTTTACCGGAATCATGTTGGGTGGGATGATGAGTCACCTCATCATGAAATCCCATTAAAATCAATTCCTAGAGACAAAACCCAATAAAGCATGAAACAAAGAAACAAGTCACGGCGATCCTAGATTAACTTGAATACCAGGGTGTGAAAGGGAATTGCACCTCACCTATGAATAATCCCTTGTTTCCCGTAATGAAACCCGATTATTCATACTGTCTGGTTTTAGATTACAGACATTTAAATGCATACACACGCACATTTGCCTACAGAATGCACACAGTTGCACACTAATGAATAACACCGTGCAGAAGAAATACAAAACAACACTAGACATCTCAAATGGATTTTTCTGCCAAAATATAGCGCCTGGGAGCAAATATTTGACAGCATTCTTGGTGCTAGGCTCTCACTGCCAATGTTGTCGATTACCGAAGGGGTATAAGAAAAGGAGATTTGGTGGGGGCGGAGCCAGCTCGCAACCAAGATGGCTGCTTGAGCCCGGAGCTCCCCCGTCTCGCCAACAATCCTTCAAATATCCTGCGTGATAACCTCTCTCTGGAGGTTTCGGACTGTGAACTGGTGATGCCGACCTTATACCGATCCGGGCGAGAGTGAGTTTGGCCCCTGCGGCCCCCCGCTGGCGAGCTGCGATCCCTTGGGCCTGCGAGCGTGTCCCACAGGCGCGAGCAACGGACTATCCTAAGGAGGCGGGCCGCCGCTGACGGTGCGGCTGCGGATGCCGGGCGCTGCCGGTGGAGACCCTGACGTCTGGGGCGGCTGGAGAGGCTGGCGCCCTGAGCCTGCTGGTGGTGTTCCCCCCTGCCTCGGCGGAGTGACTGACTCTCCGGCACCTGGACTGCGGGGTGCCGGAGTGTGCTGAGGAGCACGGCGCTACGGAGAGCAGCGACTACGTGTAGACAGGAAGGCTGGCGCGCCTCGGGGACTGCAGGCGCTGCGCCGGCTGTTGAGATCTGGGCGGCTGCTGGACCCGGCGACCGCTGATGCCCTGCGCTCCATGCGTGTCTGCCGCGGGCTGTGCAGGCGTGGGTGGGGGGATTGGGAGGCGTTGTAGAGTTCTATCTCCGCGAGGCGGAAATTGTTTGTTGCCAATGGGCGTTTTTTATGGGTTACCTCACATGACTAAGGCTCAACACAGTGTTGGGATGTACACGCAGGCGAATATACTGGAACAGGCACTCAGACAGCCGTAGATAGGATGGACACCCCTGGGGACAACTTGAACGCTTTGACGCTGATAACCTGAAATGTGCGGGGACTTAACGACCATAGAAAGGTTCAAAAGGTGTTACAATATTTTGCATGGCATGGTGTTGATATTGCCTTATTACAGGAGACGCACCTAGACCCTGACAGCCACATACTTCGTTACAGGGGCTTGGTGGGGAACATTCATGCTGCCGGGTTTACAACACACGCCAGGGGGGTGCTCACGTGGGTCAACCCGAAGACACCCTTTAAGATGACGCCTCTAGAGACTGACAGAGACGGACGCTACACAATCACGAGGTGTTGTGGTAAGGGCATGGATATCTGTGTAGTGAATACCTATGGCCCCAATTATGACAACCCTGACTTTTATACGGACTTGGCGGCCAAGGTCGTGACACACTCAAGAGGGGCGTGCTCTGGGGGGCGACTTCAACATGACTAGACAACCACACCTGGATAGATCAGATGGCCCCGATCGCCGTCCCTCTGCCTCAGCTAGAGCGCTAGAGTTGCAAATGGTTCGGCTGGATATGCGCGACGTATGGAGACACAGGCACCCTACCCAAGGTGGTTACACACACTATTCGGCCTCATATAATATATACACCAGGATAGACTATTGGCTGGCCACGGCACACCTCACCCGGATGATACATGCATGCACTATTTTACCACGTACATATTCAGACCACTCCCCTATATTGTTGACGGTAGCGGCCCCGGTGAAGCGTATCCCACCATTTGCCTGGCGCTTCCCTCCGTACTCACTGCTGGATGCCTCCTTTAAGGAGGAGCTGGCGGAGGCCATTGAGACTTTCTTTGAAATTAACGTAGGCTCGGTGGATTTGGTCCAGACTGTATGGGAGACGTTCAAGGTGTATGTCAGAGGGGTAACCATTTCGAAACATTCAGGGGTTCCCAAATCGATCAGGGGCAGGCTTCGTACTTTAGAATCCAAATCAGCGGAGCTGGAACGGAAACGATTACACAATAGTAGTGAGGCCCTTACCCATGAGTTAGTCCAAACACTATGTGAATAAAACGAAGAGGCCGACTCTGAAGTCAAACATCTAGGTAAATACGCAATTGCCAGATTGTTCGGAGAGGGAGACCGCCCTGGCGCGGTGCTTGCGCAACTAGCTAAACGACACCGAGATAGAACGTCGACCCCTGTTATGAGGTCACCCATAACAGAGGAGTTGCCCCCTGATGAGCAGGTGGCGGAGTGTTTCCGGGAGTATTACGCGACACTGTATGACTCGAGAGGCCCTGTCCCTGAGGAGCGTATCCTGGATTATCTTACCCACATAGAGCTTCCCTGGCTGTCCAACACGCACCGAGAGTTCTTGGCTCGGCCAATAGAGCGGGAAGAAATTGTGTGGGCACTATCGGCGATGAGGGCGGGCGGCGCTCCGGGAAGTGACGGCCTCTCTGCCGCCTTTTACAAGGCTTACTCAGATTTATTGATTCCACACCTCCTTTCCCTCTTCGAGGATATGGCGGACACGGGCACGATGCCGCCTACTCTCATCAAAGCCATATTAGTCGCTATTCTCAAACCTGGGAAAGACCCGGGGGACTGTGCCTCCTACCGTCCTTTGTCGTTACTGAACGTCGACTCGAAGATATTTGTAAAACTAATTTCCAACCGCCTCGCCCCCACGGTAACTGCGCTGGTGGCCCCGGAGTAAGCTGGTTTTGTTCCAACATGGTTTTCGTGGCGTTCCAACATACACACCCGGAGGTCTCCGTGATAGCGGTCTTTCTCGACATGGAGAAGGCTTTCGACTCCGTCGAGTGGCCTTTTCTGAGACTCGTCCTGGGCCGCATGGGGGTGGGTGAGCTGTTCCTGCAGCTGCTAGCTACGCCTTACACCTCCCCGTCTGCCCGAATACGTATAGGTTCTCTCACCACGGACCCCATACATATAAGCAGAGGCACGAGGCAGGGATGTCCCCTCTCCCCTAAATTATATGCACTGGTTGCTGAACCGCTCGCCTGCGCCCTGCATGAATATCACAGCCATAGAGGCATTTGCTTCCCCACCTATAACCTGATCGTGTCCACATACGCTGACGACACCCTTCTATACATCATGGATCCGGAGGTACACCTGTCAGCTGTGCTCCGCGAGGTGGTCCTGTTTAGCTCGCTGTCGGGGATACACGTCAACTGGAAGAAGTCCCTTATGTTCCCGCTCACGCCTGCTACGCGGCCCTTTGATCCGGAATACCCCTTTCACTGGACTACGGACGCAGTACGGTTCTTGGGGATTCATCTACATATGGACTCGGAAGTGGTCCTACGTGAGAATTAGGGGGTAGCTGTCTCAAATCTTGAGGAGGATGTCGAGAGGTGGATAGCTCTTCCACTACCGCTGTTGGGGCGAATCTCACTAATGAAAATGGTTGTCCTCACGCGTTTTTTATTCTTATTCAGCAACATTACAATGGTTTTATTGAGACACTTCTTCCAGCAGCTACACTCATTAATTGTTCACCTGGCTCGGGCTGGGAAACAGCCCCGAATAGCTTGGAAAATATTGGTGCGCCCGTACGAGCCGGGAGGATTGAGCGCCCCTGATCTGGAGCTTTACTATCACGCAGCGCAGAGTGCACACGCTTACCACTGGATACATGGACCAGTGAACATTTCACACATCCGTAAGGAGTCAATAGTGGCGGACCCAACACCCTAACCGGCGCTGTTGTCCAAGCCGCGGGATCGCAGAACAGGTCTCCTCGATTCCCTGAATGTTGTCACACATGCATGGCACCACATGATGGACATCCAGGCGTGCAGTCTACTATACGCCCCTAATGCTCCTGTGGCTTGGTGCACATGGCTGCCTCCATGTAGGGACAAGGGGGTTTTAGAGGCTTTGAAGGGGCTACAGATACATACTATGGGAGATCTTTTCTCTGGGGGGCGTGCTCGAAGCTGGAGTGAGATTGAGACAGATGACAACCCGCATTCTCTGCTAACACGCTTCCAGTTCCACAGAGTGCGGCTCGCTCTTAGAGACCTGCTAGGGGACGTTATGGAGGAACCTGCGATAGTGACAGCCTTTGACTACATTGTCAATGCTAAGGCCCCTACTAAACTAATCACCAACCTATACCGCATTGCTCTCTCCGAGAGGACGGCGGAGTATGCCAAACCGAGGCTGGCGTGGCAGGTTGACTTGCGAATAGAACTTGGGGAGGAGATGTGGCAGTACTGCTGCACGAGTACGAGAAGGATATCTCTGAACAGTCGTCATAGGCTGCAGCACTTTAAATATCTCAACAGGGTTTACTACACCCCTGAAAGATTGCATAGATATGGCTTGCGAGACAGCCCTACTTGTGAGAGGTGTGGGGATCTACTTGCCAATTTTTTACATGTCGCCTGATCTTGGCCGGATGTCCTAACTGTTTGGCACTCAGTGTACAAAGAAGTTAATGAGATCACGCAACTAGAATTGACTCCTGACCCACTGTTAGCCATATTGGGATACTCCAAGCCTCTACGCCCGACATATAGGAGACTGGTAGATATGGCCTTCCTTCTTGCTAAACGGTGTATTTCACATAACTGGATGCTGGCCCGGGCCCTATATTAGCGCAGTGGACCAGGGAAATGACGTTTTGCTGCACGCAGACAGAGCTATACAGTGATTTACTTCCTCCACGCAATAGGCCCAAAAACTATTGGTCCCTGTTCTTTGACAGACGCCGTACATGTGACGCTGGGGAGGATGAGGACGTTCCTAGCTCGACGAATGGAGCTGCCCTGACCGGAACAGTAGGGACCACTACATAGACAGACTGATACTGGCTAGCTACGGGATGAGAGGGCTGATGGCCTTTGACGGTGTGACATGCAGGCGTCCCCTGGACACCGGGGAGAGTGGTGACTCATTCGCAACATCTGGATCCCCAGAGGAATGGTGTCAAAATCTGTAAACTGTTGTAATGTATATGTGACGCTCTATTGCCTATGTACTTCTGACATTATGTACTTTACAAACATGGCCTGCTTATTTACTGCTGATGCTGATCGCCAATGATTGTGTTGGTTGCTTATGTTTTCCTTCTGTGTTTTCCTTTTAAAATGACAATAAAATAAATACAAATAAATAAAAAAGAATAGGAGATTTGGGGAGAGGAGTTGGCCTAACAGCTAGTGCACTCGACTTCAAATCTGGGGAACTGGGTTTGAGTCTCGGCAATGACACTGAACATCCTGTGATTCTGGGCAAATCACTTAATCTCCCCGTGCTTAACAAAAATGAATGTGTCCTCATGTAATGCAACTGATACTATATAAAGTGTTCTGATACCCGATTCGGTTCACGTTTGTGCTATATAAACTCGGTAAAAAAAAAATAGCCCCGGGTTGTTTTCAGGCAGGGTAACAGAGTTACTTCAAAATTTTGATGAGGAGACATTGCCCTATGTAGATGACATTTATCTGAAGGACGATGAATTAATGGAACATTTGTCCAGTGTGAACCACAAAATTCTTGTATTCACCCACTTGGGATACAAATTTAATTTTAAAAAAATCAAAAATTGCCCACCTCAGTATCCTATTGTTAAAGTATGAATTGTCAAGTTAAAGCAAAGGCCTGTTGGCACAATATTTGGAAAAATGTGCCCTGCTCCAACTACTCTGAAAAGACGAAAATCCATTTTAGGATTTTAGAATTTTGGCAGATCATACATTTTGGATTATGCAGAGAGAGTTAAATCTTTCTACGACTTGATTAGACCAGATTTTTCAGTGCACCATTGGACAAAGGAACATACTGATATCCTACAGTCCATACAAGATTACATGATAGCTTTCAAACACTTACACACACCTGTCAACACAACAAATCTGGTGATCTGCATGGTTGCTGCACCAACCGGGTATGCCTACATTACTTTCAATGAAGGCGATACAGTCAGTATTGCTTACAAATCACATTTGTACACAAACACTGAAATGTGTTTTGCACCAACAGAAAAAATACTCACAGCAGTACAGTCTGCTGTAGTGAGAGCGAGGGCACTAGCGCAGTGGAAACGCATAATTGTAGGCCACACAAAGGCAACCAAACTGAATGCTAAAGCACTGCATCCACGATGGATTTAATGGGCTTACTCTCACTGCAAAATATGTAAATTACAGATTATATTCTGCATTATAAACACAAGCATTTCTGCAGTACGAACAAGAATATCCTCTGCCAAATGAAATAATGACTCTAGATTGATATGAATGCATCATAATATACCGGTGTATATGCCCAGCCGGCCGTAGGAATGAAACAATAATATTCCACAACGTGCGCAATTGTAAAAGGGTGCATGCAGGATGGAAAGTTCCTTCATGGAAAAACACACTCTCAGTCTCTAGGGGACTGTACGTCACAGCTGGCGGAACTATACTGGCCCTACAAAATATGGATCATGAATTCCCCACATTTATAGTGTGTGATTCATTTTACTCTGTCCAGTCCTACAATGAATACTTACATTATTGGGGCCAAATTTTTTTTTGTCCACAATTTTCTCTCTGACCTGGTCCCCCATCTCCAGGACCCAGGCAGGTCTTGCCGGCACCGTTTTCACTTACCCAGTAGCGTCGCATTTTACTTGGACGTTGCTTTGTAAAGCTCGGTATTCTTTAAGGTCCTGTAGAACATCCAAACGATCATTGAGGTTAAATGGGGACAGAGAATGTGTTTTTCCAGGTAGGAACTTTCTGTCCAGCATGCGCCCTTTTACAAATGCACACACCGCGGAATATCGTATCTTTAACATGACTGATACGAAAGGAAAAGTGCACTTTTTAAATGTATCGGCTCTAGTTTGGTTAGCACCTTTCAGACGATATTCAGAGTTATACCATCTTTCATACACTCCATTTTGAGAAGCGTTTTTGGAAGGCTCCCGCTTGTCCTGCTACTTGTGGCGGGAATGCTGCTTTTATTCTATCTGCTTGGCAATGGACATCCCAGTTAAACTTGGAATGGAGACAGCACTGTTAGTGCAGCGTTGCTGTGAGTGCATGATACACTGTTTTGGCACACCTCTGCTTCAAGAACTAAATGAGCACTGGTTCTTGTGGTTCAGGCCGGTCAGGCTTCACTGCATACAAACTGTCTTCCACTGCCTGCTTTGCAGCCACAAATGCATCCTGGATATATGTCTTCATCAGAATTGGTTGCACCACCGGTCATTGAAGTGCCGATGGACCCCTTAAAGGCCCATGCATATTGCTATCCCTAGCATATTCCATTCATGATGAATGCATTCTTAGATGTGAACAACGGATCTGGAACAACTTGTGGGATGCAACGCCTCCCTTAGCGGCTGCTTTGGGAACTGGATGGAATCACCTTTGCTCCATAAACATACTATGAGGTGTGCCTCTGGGAATGTCTGCGGATGTGGGCAACAGCAATGTTGGGTCAACCACTCAGAAAGCATAAAACATTGGCCTTTTCCGTGTGGGAACAATTTGGCCTCATTTTAAAACAAAATGTACCAAAACAGCTTTTTCTTTTCCGGGCACCATGACTTTCTGAGTGCTTGGGATCTCAAATAATATGATGACTTTTTAATATATATTTTTTCGGGAAGCTCACTTTTAGATAGTTTTAAGAGTATTTTATTTTAAACATTTTTAATTGTATGTTGTCTTTTAAATAGCTTTTTAGATATCGACCCTTAGTATGAGGAGGTGGTGTTATATTCCCAAGTTAGGCCCATGTAGCGAAGCAGCTTATTTCTTATATTACTCACAAATACCATTCGCAGCTGTGACTTTTTGCGCGTATTTGAGGGCATGACAATGTTGGATTAGTTTCTCTGAAACTAAACTTGTTTTCACATCTATCTTCGTGCAACAGTATCACAATGCCCTAAATATCATGTACAAGGTCTCGATTCACATTTCTTACAAATGTCATCACTATATTCATCCACGGGCGACAGGGCTATCTACATATCTATAACATCACTAATCTATGCGCACATCGCAATCCTGCTATTTATTATAAAAGATGAGCATCCCGATAGGTTAGGAGAGGCGGTAGTTCTGCTCACACCAAGGGCCCTTGCATGCTGAGATCGCCACAGCAGGGGTCTGATATCTCATATGGGGTGTCCAGTTCATGACCAATCAATCAATCAATCAATCAATCAATGACACTTATAGAGCGCGCTACATACCCGTAGGGTCTCAAGGCGCTTGGGGGAGGGGGGGTGCCGCTACTGCTCGAACAGCCAGGTCTTCAGCTTCTTCCTGAAGGAGAGGTGGTCTTGGGTCAGGCGCAGGTCGGTCGGGAGGGAGTTCCAGGTCTTGGCGGCCAGGTAGGAGAAGGACCTTCCTCCTGTAGTTGCTCTTTGGATGCGGGGGACGGCGGCGAGGGCGTGGTTGGCTGACCGGAGGTGGCGTTTGGGAGCGTAGAAGTTGATCCGGCTGTTGAGGTAGCTCGGGCCTTGGTCGTGTAGGGCTTTGTGTGCGTGGGTGAGGAGGCGGAAGGTGATTCTTTTGTTGACGGGGAGCCAGTGAAGGTCTCTCAGATGTCCGGAGATGTGGCTGTGTCGTGGGATGTCGAGGACGAGTCTGGCTGAGGCGTTCTGGATCCGCTGGAGTCTCTTCTGGAGCTTGGCGGTGGTACCGGCGTAGAGGGCGTTGCCGTAGTCCAGTCGGCTAGTGACGAGGGCATGGGTGACGGTCTTCCTGGTCTCGGTGGGGATCCACCAGAAGATCTTCCGTAGCATGCGTAGGATGTTGAAGCACGCCGAGGAGACGTTGTTGACTTGCCTGGTCATGGAGAGGGAGGAGTCCAGGATGAAGCCCAGGTTGCGTGCATGGTCTGTCGGTTTGGGTGCGGTGCCCAGGGCGGGAGGCCACCAGGAGTCGTCCCAGGCGGAGGGTGAGGAGCCCAGGATGAGGACCTCCGTCTTGTCCGAGTTCAGTTTCAGGCGGCTGGTCGTCATCCACTCGGCTACCTCTTTCATCCCTTCGTGTAGGCTGGCTCTGGCGGTGGCGGGGTCGTTGGTCAGGGAGAGGATCAGCTGGGTGTCGTCGGCGTAGGAGATTATGCTGAGGTTGTGTTGGCGTGCGATGGCCGCGAGGGGGCTAATGTAGACGTTGAAGAGGGTGGGGCTCAGAGAGGATCCTTGAGGGACGCCGCAGATGACTTCGGAGGCCTCTGACTTGTACGGTGGTAGGCGGACTCTCTGTGTTCTTCCGTCGAGGAAGGAGATGATCCATTCCAGCGCCTTGTCCCGGATTCCGACGTTGCTGAGGCGCTGTACTAGGGTGCGGTGGCAGACAGTGTCGAATGCCGCGGAGAGGTCTAGGAGGATGAGGGCCGCTGTTTCTCCGTTGGACCTAGGACCAAGATGGGGTCCTTTGCTCTATCCCATCAGTTAATTGGGTTGGACCCTCCCTTGGGGGGGGGATTCATGGCTCTACACCTACACACACGCTAGGCACACTTAGTGTAGGGTTTGCATTGTAAGAGTAAGCTAGATCACTGTCTTCTTTATATGCCTGCATATATACAATTGTTTAGCACCATTGTAGAAGTACTATTTATGCTTTTGGTGCTTGTAATCATGGTTATCTGCATCTGTCTATTAATCATTACAGCACACTTATTTTATGCAAGAATAACGTTGGTTCAATAAATATTATTGAAAACATCCCACTGTGTATTCTCTGTATATTTCTCTGAGAATAAGTAAGCACGAGTGACTGAGCGAAAGGTTCTGTACTGTTTCCACATCCCTTAGGGGTCAGGGTTGTTATGTTCAGTGGTTCTCATAACAAACAGGGGGTAGAGGGTCATAGGGACGCACAAATATTTAAAGACCTCTCCTGGTTCGAGTCCCCAGCTCAACACATGATATACACAGAAGAACACAGGGGGTCTAAAGCAACACCTTGTGTGGCTGGCTATCCTTAACTCCAATAGAATTGTGAGTTGGTGCCCTGGTCACTCTAGATAACCTATATAACGAAATACAATTTAATGATGGGTCTGTGTGCATGGAACCACGTACATACAGTGCCAGTTTACTCAATCCCAGTTGCTCATAAGTGAATTACCATCAAATTATTATTATTAGGGATATTTGTAAAGCGCATGGTTACGCAGAAAGCCTGTCCCCGCGCTGGAACTGGGGCTTAGAGACAGAAGGGGGGGGGGAAGCCTAATTAACTTTGAAAGAGGTGCGTTTTAAGTTTCTTTTGGAAACTTGATTCTGAGGGGTCCAAGCGAAGGTTGAGAGGTAAGTCATTCCAACTTTTCGCCACCAAGTAGCGGAAGGACCTCCCTCCCATGCGGGTCCTGCTAACCCTGGGGACTTTTAACAGGCCTCCGTGAGAGGAGCGCAAGGCCCGTGATGGTGCATACCTGGTGATAAGGTTATGGAGTGGGGCTGGCGCCTTTCCCGCAAGAATGCGATGGCAAGTGCATAGGGCGTTGAATGCAATTCTGCTTTTTACTGGCAGCCAGTGGAGAGTCTGAAGGGCAGCTTTGGAGTTGGATCTTTTGGGGAGATTAAGGATAAGGCGGGCTGCCGCATTCTGTAACACCTGAAGGCGGTTTGTTGCCTTACAGGTTGCTCCCAGATACAGTAGGTTTCCGTAGTCCAACCGTGCTGTGACGAGTGCATGCACCAGCGTTCTACGGGCGGGCGTAGGCAGGAGAACAAGGACCTTCCACAGGCTTTTCAAAACACTGAAGCAGACACCCGCCACCCGGTCTATCTGGGGTACAAAGGAAAGGTCCGCGTCGAGCCAGATGCCTAGGTTTTTTACTTCCTGTCGGGGCGTTGGGGCTTCTCCTAGGCATGGTGGCCACCACGCCGATGACCAAGCAGATGGATTCTTCCCTACCACGAGCACCTCAGTCTTGCTGCCGTTAAGTTTGAGGCAATTGGTGGACATCCAGGTTGCTAGTTCTTGCATGCAGATTCTGAAGCTGTCGCAACCTATGTTGTCCTCCACTCGTAAGGTATGCGTGCAGGATGTGGCCGTGTTGTGGCGGAATTTTATCAGTTCCTGTTTGCTCCAGCGGATGTGAGTCTCCTGCGGAGCATAAGGTATGGCCTTGGACCGCGTACAATCGCAGACGGGCGCAGACGGGCTTGCCTTAGGCGCGCCTTCGGCGCGCAAATGGCGCTCCCGCTGCGCTCGTCCGCTGCGCTTCCGGGGGAAGCACATTTACGTGGTATGAGGGGGGCGTGGCCTAAGGGTGGTGGGCGTGGCCGCAGTGATTCGACTGAATGTCGTCAGCCGTGGAAAGTTTCCCTGACAGCGCTCAGATCGGCTGTGCTGGGGATACAGTGGGCGAGTGGCAGGTAGGATCTTGTAATTTTGTTAAAAACACAGTATCACACAAGAGTTAAAAGTCTTAAAACAACAGGCAGTCTTAGCGTATTTCTCCCGGCTTTCCGCCTTAGGAGCTTACCAGTTCTCTGGTCGCGCTATCGTTTCAGCGCGCCTAAGTACTGCGTGAGGGGGCGTGGCCTAAGGGTGGTGGGCGTGGCCGCAGTTATTCGACTGAATGTCGTCCGCCGTGGAAAGTTTCCCTGACAACGCTCAGATCGGCTGTGCTGGGGATACAGTGGGCGAGTGGCAGGTAGGATCTTGTAATTTTGTTAAAAACACAGTATCACACAAGAGTTAAAAGTCTTAAAACAACAGGCAGTCTTAGCGTATTTCTCCCGGCTTTCCGCCTCAGGAGCTTACCAGTTCTCTGGTCGCGCTATCGTTTCAGCGCGCCTAAGTACTGCGTGAGGGGGGGCGTGGCCTAAGGGTTGTGGGCGTGGCCGCAGTGATTCGACTGAATGTCGTCAGCCGTGGAAAATGAACTTAGTGATCAGTCCTATCATCTGGTTCACCAGTATCACGTGGTTGGTCCCTTGATCATTGAGACCATTCAACCACGAACTCGATAATGGAGCAAGATCAAGTCCACAGGCCCTCATGGACGACCATATGACAGCCGATCATTGATGGTAGTGAAAGTGGTGAACACGCAGTGCAAAAAAAGGGAATGTGGTGAGTTAAAATAGAGTGAAATGTCCTAGAAAATTATTTATTAGACAAAGGACAAACCCCCTAATTAAAACCAGAACAGTGCAGGCGACAGTGGAAACAAATATCTGTCGTAAAAAAAGGCCAACATGTTTCTGCCTAACGGGGCAATTGTCCCCCGGCTTTCATCAGGGCCTCTGTTCTCAGTGTATTGCTACTGCTTGAAAAGTGATATCAATTATAACCAAATGTATAACACAAATATCAAAGGTTGGAACATATACAACCTGTGGTAAACAAATCCTCAGTGTCAGCGGATGCATAAACACATCTATAAAGAGATGTAAAAGATAAGTAAAAATTCACAAGATAAATATTGTATGTGAATGTAACCATGCACCATTCCCATTCCAAGTTTATAGTAAGTAAAACATTTTCTTCTCACCCAGCTTGACCGAGGACTGGACCTCACCTCACCTGGACCGTGCTCAGGTTTCTCAAGGCCCTGCTCTAAAGGTCAAAAGGAGCAGACCCGATTCCATGCATAGGCCAAGGGTGTGTCGAGTGGACCAGTGCACACCCAATTTTTGTAAATTCTGGAGGCATTCTACCAGCTGTAGATTTACATTACATCTTTTGACAAAAAGGCATACAGAGCATTTAGAGAGTTATTTGAGAGTGAGAGTAAGAGCTGATGTGTATATTAGTCAGCCCAAATACTCATAATTTCCAGCAGGCCAGGCTTCAACACAAACACCTGGATACTAAGCAGATTGTAATACTAGTTCAAGCTAAAGGAGGTCCCTGTTCCCATACCCTGTTGTGAAGTTCCTACCAATCCGTAGGATCTGCGCATTGTTTGGAGAACATAAACTGAGGGCGTAGTGTCAAGACTGATTCGGGACACCCCCACAGAATATGTTGGCCTATAGACCAGCTAGTTCACAGTGCCATGGTAAGCCCCTCTAACCTACCAGGGATCAAATAGTTTCTGGCAACCACTGAACATACACAGAAGAACACAGGGGGTCTAAAGCAACACCTCGTGTGGCTGGCTATCGTTAGCTCTCATAGAATTGTGACTTGGTGCCCTGGTCACCCTAGATAACCTATATAACAAAATACAATTTAATGATGGGTCTGTGTGCATGGAACCACGTACATACAGTGCCAGTTTACTCAATCTCAGTAGCTCGTAAGTGGATTACCATCAAAATGAACTTAGTGATCAGTCCTATCATCTGGTTCACTAGTATCACGTGGTTGGTCCCTTGACCATCGAGACCATTCAACCACAAACTCGATAGTGGAGCAAGATCAAGTCCACAGGCACTCATGGACGACCATATGACAGCCGATCATTGATGGTAGTGAAAGTGGTGAACACTCAGTGCAAAAAAAGGGAATGTGGTGAGTTAAAATAGAGTGAAATGTCCTAGAAAATTATTTATTAGACAAAGGACATACCCCCTAATTAAAACCAGAACAGTGCAGGCGACAGTGGAAACAAATATCTGTTGTAAAAAAAGGCCAACATGTTTCTGCCTAACGGGGCAAAAGTCCCCCGGCTTTCATCAGGGCCTCTGTTCTCAGTGTATTGCTACTGCTTTAAAAAAGTGATATAAATTATAACCAAATGTATAACACAAATATCAAAGGTTGGAACATATACAACTTGTGGTAAACAAATCCTTCGTGTCAGCGGATGCATAAACACATCTATAAAGAGATGTAAAAGATAAGTAAAAATTCACAAGATAAATATTGTATGTGAATGTAACCATGCACCATTCCCATTCCAAGTTTATAGTAAGTAAAACATTTTCTTCTCACCCAGCTTGACCGGGGACTGGACCTCACCTCACCTGGACCGTGCTCAGGTTTCTCAAGGCCCTGCTCTAAAGGTCAAAAGGAAGTAACCAAAAAAGACAATGACAATTATACTCCTAACTTCTCAAAGTCCATCATGGTTACAAAACTAATCTCTCGACCAAATCCGAGCCCATCCATGAAGTGGCGTCTCTCTCTCAACTCCGCATAACCCAACATCATATATTGGTATCGTACTCTTGATATTTATAAGTAAATAGAAAGTCCAGCCAGCAATCTCTCTATTGAAAGCTCAATCGTGCGTATTTTCAAACTAATCACAAAACAGACAGATCACAAACCATGTCTTATGGCTCACTGATGATCGTTGTGCCTAGGCTAATATCCTTGGCGAGCCCCCCCCCTCACTCTATCGTTTTATCATTAAACGTTGACTGTTAAGAGAATCATAAAGAGACGTTTTGGTGGCCTAGGCTAACCTTTTGATACACATTTCACTGTGACAGACATCCAGGTGTGAACTCTAGTCCCATGGCCTGTGCTGTTGGGCTATCAGCTTCAGAGGCACTCCACCTATGACAGACTGCTTTCAAGAGGAAGAATATCATAGAATAGTGGACACTTCAAAAGAAGCAGTCCTCCAATAAAAATTCAAAGACTCAGACTCTAAATTATCTTCAATGTTTGAAAATGGACTATGAGAGGGGGAGCATGAGCCCCCAAAATCTGTCAAGCACAAAAGTTGGCATTGTCTGGGGTAGATCAACGTCCCCACTGGGCACTCCGATGGGTAGCCACCCTCTGGTAATTGATCTGAGTCTTCAAAATTCAAACATCAAATGGCAAGTAGTTAAATTCTTGAGTTCATTTATTTTAGAACGTTGTGTTGTCAAATCTCACGTATGTATTACATTTCAAATGCATTAAATACATCTGTCATTTTTTTTATGATTCCCAATGCATTTTGGGGCAGCGCCCTTTATCAGGGGAATAGTTCTGAGGCAACTGATTATGGACGATTACTCATGTCCATAAACTGCGATTAAGTCCTCCCCTCCCGTTGTTTTAAGCGGTATGTTTACATTCAGTGAGGGAATGTACCAGATAATGATAAAACGATAGAGTGAGGGGGCTCGCCAAGGTTATTAGCCTAGGCACTACGATCATCAGTGAGCCATAAGACATGGTTTGTGATCTGTCTGATCTGTGATTAGTTTGCAAATATGCACGATTGAGCTTTCAATAGAGAGATTGCTGGCTACACTTTCTATTTACTTATAAATATCAAGAGTACGATACCAATATATGATGTTGGTTTATGCGGAGTTGAGAGAGAGAGACGCCACTTCATGGATGGGCTCGGATTTGGTCGAGAGATTAGTTTTTGTAACCATGATGGACTTTGAGAAGTTAGGAGTATAATTGTCATTGTCATTATTGGTTACTTCCTTTTAACCTTTAGAGCAGGGCCTTGAGAAACCTGAGCACGGCCCAGGTGAGGTGAGGTCCAGTCCCCGGTCAAGCTGGGTGAGAAGAAAAAATGTTATTTACTATAAACTTGGAATGGGAATGGTGCATGGTTACATTCACATACAATATTTATCTTGTGAATTTTTACTTATCTTTTACATCTCTTTATAGATGTGTTTATGCATCCGCTGACACGAAGGATTTGTTTACCACAAGTTGTATATGTTCCAACCTTTGATATTTGTGTTATACATTTGGTTATAATTTATATCACTTTTTTAAAGCAGTAGCAATACACTGAGAACAGAGGCCCTGATGAAAGCCGGGGGACTTTTGCCCCGTTAGGCAGAAACATGTTGCCCTTTTTTTACAACAGATATTTGTTTCCACTGTCGCCTGCACTGTTCTGGTTTTAATTAGGGGGTATGTCCTTTGTCTAATAAATAATTTTCTAGGACATTTCACTCTATTTTAACTCACCACATTCCCTTTTTTTGCACTGAGTGTTCACCACTTTCACTACCATCAATGATCGGCTGTCATATGGTCGTCCATGAGTGCCTGTGGACTTGATCTTGCTCCACTATCGAGTTTGTGGTTGAATGGTCTCGATGATCAAGGGACCAACCACGTGATACTGGTGAACCAGATGATAGGACTGATCACTAAGTTCATTTTGATGGTAATCCACTTACGAGCTACTGAGATTGAGTAAACTGGCACTGTATGTACGTGGTTCCATGCACACAGACCCATCATTAAATTGTATTTTGTTATATAGGTTATCTAGGGTGACCAGGGCACCAAGTCACAATTCTATTAGAGCTAACGATAGCCAGCCACACGAGATGTTGCTTTAGACCCCCTGTGTTCTTCTGTGTATGTTCAGTGGTTGCCAGAAACTATTTGATCCCTGGTAGGTTAGAGGGGCTTACCGTGGCACTGTGAACTAGCTGGTCTATAGGCCAACATATTCTGTGGGGGTGTCCCGAATCAGTCTTGACACTACGCCCTCAGTTTATGTTCTCCAAACAATGCGCAGATCCTACGGATTGGTAGGAACTTCACAACAGGGTGTGGGAACAGGGACCTCCTTTAGCTTGATCTAGTATTACAATCTGCTTAGTATCCAGGTGTTTGTGTTGAAGCCTGGCCTGCTGGAAATTATGAGTATTTGGGCTGACTAATATACACATCAGCTCTTACTCTCACTCTCAAATAACTCTCTAAATGCTCTGTATGCCTTTTTGTCAAAAGATGTAATGTAAATCTACAGCTGGTAGAATGCCTCCAGAATTTACAAAAATTGGGTGTGCACTGGTCCACTCGACACACCCTTGGCCTATGCATGGAATCGGGTCTGCTCATTCCTCTTTAATCCACCACCAGACACTCTGTGCCCCTTTTTCTCACTCTTGCAGGTTCCTATTTTCATCCTTTGTGACACGTTTGCCGTCTTTCTCTTCTTCCATCTTTTAGATCTGTGTGTTTTTCCCTTTCGCTCTCGTTAAATATATAATGCCTAAATATAAGTGACCGTCCCTCAAAATAAGTGCTGGTGGCCCCCACCTGCAACCACTGGCTCCAATTCACTGTATGTTCCCCTCATACTGCCTAAGGGTTACTTAGGAAAGGTGTCAGGGTCAGTCTCCCTTATGATCTTTCATTTAAAAATATGGAAAGAATAAGGAAAATGGTAAAGTCTGCAATTAACATTGGGCTGCATGCCTTGACCTATCCCCCACCAGGATATCGTGCATGCCCCAGTCGGCTGTTAGTTGCTTCAGCTATCTTTTACCAGGTCACAGCACAGCTGCAATGCAATGCCTATGAAACTAAGCACTGAACTGACATGTTCATAGTGCTTATAAAATCAGTCTTCACCTCGCCATACAATTATGTCAGCTTTACTAGAGAGGGGATTTAGCTCCTCCCACAGGTTAGGATCCAGAATTACATGTTACGATTGGGCAGAAGTTGTGTGATTGCACAAACAAGTGCTTCCCTTCACACAGCTTTGATCAATTTGTATATTTACGCAGCTGCTTAAGCTTGATCTTTCAGGGCCAAACACATGACATTAGAGTGCAATTAAAGTGTCTTAGATAGCTCGATCGTTTATGTTGTTTGCCTCTGGTAGCGGCACATGTGGGAGGAGGGCAGTCATTTGCAGCCACTGTCCACAGTAATTTATGTCAATGAGTCAACGTTGGAAACTACACAACTTTACATTGACTGAAAATATGTTCCTTCACTATGAAGTACCCAGTGAGCTGAGTCGATGACGTGCAGGGCCGGACTGGCCATAGCGGGCACCGGGCAATCCCCCGTGGCACCGCAAGGGTGGTTCCGGTTTTGGCCCCTGGGGGGCGTTTTTGTTATCAAAATCGGCCGAAAGCCGGCCCCGGGAGAGACCTTGGCGGCACTTCCAACCCCCCTGAGTGGGGTGGGGGGGCCGGACGAGCACTTTGCCAGGGCCGGTTGTGGTTTCCAGTCCGGCCCTGATGACGTGTCACACGTGTCTATGCCGTCCATTTCAGAGACAAGCGGAATCGTGTTCGGTGCTTTCCCCTGGTAGACCCGGCTTTTCCACAAGAGGTGTCATTCCAGCCTCTTCTGCAGTCCTTGCATAGGCCCCGAGAGCCACCTGCGGGTAACTGCGCATGTGAGTGAAAATCGAGGAGGTTCCACAGGAGCTGCCGCATCAGTTTACAAAACACGTTTTCCAGTACTTCCCCGAGCTGGCATTTCGATTCCATTCCTTAAAAAACAAAGAAAGCACTCGTAATTATGATTTAAAGCCATTTTCCTCTATGCATTTTCATTGATCTAAAATGTTCTTCAGAATTCCAACAAAACAGGAAAGCTGCACTGCTGACGTATGTATCCACCTAGACATATCAACGAGTTACTCATTACATTAAAGATTGTTCTCTGAAGTTTAGTGGCAAATATTTAGTAATACAATTACACTGTGAGGACAGCGCAACCCGGCCAGGCAGGCATTCTGATGAGGCACTTTTAAAAAGGCCAAACAGAAGCAGTGTGAAACATGCATTTGCAATGCAATAGGTCTCCCATTTGCGCGAGTTTGAGCTATTCACATTGCAAATAACAATGCCTTTTATTTTTGTTTTAGTTTTTAAAACTTAAAAGCCATTGTCATTTGCAATGCCAATAGCTTAACCCCTTGGCTGCGGGGCCGATTCCCCTCGCTGTGCTGTGGGGAGGGGGGGCGCGCACAGCGCCCCGGTGCTCATGACGAGCTCAGCTCGTCTTGAGCCACGTTTCTCGTGTGCTCATGATGAGCTGAGCTCGTCATGACCACACCCGTTCGTTAGAACGCCCAGCACAGGAGGGGAATTAGCCCCGCACCTGAGAGTTCTAACGGTCATGACGAGCTCAGCTCGTCATGAGCACACGAAAACCGTGGTTCATGACGAGCTCAGCTCGTTATGAGCATGGGAGGGGTTAAACTCGTGTAAATGCGAGACCTATTGCATTGCATACCGTGGGTAACAAGGATCTTGCAGTTTACATTAAGACAGCAGAGCCTCAGCTCAAGTTTAACTAATCTTACTAAATTAACCCTCATCCAGCAAATCTATCTGGTTTTCTAGACTGCAGAACTATTAAAATAATTAACGATGCATGCCAATAGAAGCAAATATTCAAATTTGCAGTTGGAGATTTTCCCTCCTAACGTCTGATTGCTTTACAGCTCACAATGGTTGCTAACCAAATGTGTGTTAAAATGCAGAATAACCAACAAATTGTTTGGGGAGTTGCCTTACAACGCTCTTCATTCTAAATTTACCTTTATGTTGCATCCAGTTCTGTCCAGTGGCCTACCAATGTGTTTTAAAATATACAAAATTTTTAGGCATCCCCTAGGTTCGACCTGTGCTGTAATTCATGGTTGTACAGTAGCATGTATTGAGCTTATGACTCACTGGAAGTGACCCCCTCCCCAGTAGATGCCTGTGGAGATTTTGTTACTAAGTCTAGAGTACTTTGTTATAAGAGTACTCAAGACTTAATAATGGCATGCTCTGAAACGCACCATGTCCTACAACAGATTCACCAAACAATCTTGGGGCTTGGGGCTTGTGCAGGCAACCCTCTGTAAAGTGGCCTTAAACTCACATCCTGTATGAATTTTTGTGAACAGCTGGGGACAAGTATATTGTTTGAATCAATATATATTTTGCCATTTGTGAATATTGAGAATAAAAGAAAAATGTTGTTTTATTTATTATGTAGTGCTGCATACCACACTTTTGCCATCTATGAGTGCTGATGTTAGTTTTGGCTAATTTAACAGTTCTCGATTTACCAACCTTGGTAAGATGGAACTCTGAGCCAGAAACACAAGGATTTTAATTTGTGTACTTCAGAATAATGCATATGTCCGCGGTGCCATTGAGCCACCAGGCCACTTAACTGAAGGAATGTTTTTTTAACCGCATGCGTGCAGCGGCTATTCCCGCTGTGTGCGGCATTTTCTAAATTACCGCGATACATGACAAGCTCAGCTCGCCATCAGCGTACGGCAGGTAACGCTGATGACGAGCTGAGCTCGTCATCAGCATGGAAGGGGTTAAAGAAAGGAAGTGGGCAAAACAAAACGTTAGAGAAAAACTCGATACTTTTAGACTATCAGCTCCTAAACTTTCTGAATGCATGTGTTTAAGACGTTCGTCCAAAGGCTGTCTTTTCTCTACATTTTGGTACTTGTAGGCTTCGGTTTGTAGTAGGATAACTTGAACACAAAGTTAATAAGTCTGGCTCGCTTGTAAAGCGCTTTAATGCCTTTGGGTCAAGGTCACGCTATATCATCATGAAAAAACTTCTCCATTCCCATATCCACATGAGCCCAATAAAGTATACATTACTGATGGATGGGGAGGGGGTCAGTCTAGTCTATGAACAAGGAGCATGATGGTGCGACTAGCAGTGCTCCTCCAATTGTTTCGCTGAGGCCACC
Organism: Lissotriton helveticus; assembly: GCF_964261635.1. Classification (NCBI taxonomy): domain Eukaryota; kingdom Metazoa; phylum Chordata; class Amphibia; order Caudata; family Salamandridae; genus Lissotriton; species Lissotriton helveticus. The sequence goes on along the minus strand of NC_136069.1, from coordinate 904,682,169 downwards.
CATACTTCCTGTTGTTGAGAAGCATAGGGGGAAGGGCTATACTAGTTATGTTCCATGGACGTCAGATGGGACACCAGATGGGCATAGACCCTTAAACTTACCTTCAGACTACAGGGGTTGGTATGCGTGCAGGGGGGCAGCTTTGGGAACGTAGTGTTTGTTTATGTCTAACTCCGTGCCAAGCACCAGTGTCATGTAGGCAAAATGGGGATTTGGGGGGGTGGCCGACAAACGGGAGGCTCGCCCCCCCGGGGAAGTTTGGGGCACCAGGGGAGGGGGGGGAGGGGGAAGTTTGGCACTCGGGGATCGCCGTAGCGGCGCTTTTGGGCTGGTTGGGCGGTTTGGGCTCCTTTTGGGCTGCTTCTGGACGGGGGGCTATATAGCCGGCCATTTTGTGTCACCGCGCACGTTTGTGGTGCGGTGACACAGCAGCCAGGTCGCAGTAAGATTTTGTCGCGTGGGAGTTGGGGCCCAGCGGTTTTGTGTGGCGGCGGTGCGCGGTTTTCAGAGCCGTTGTGTCACGCGGGGGCGTGTGAGGCGCTCAGGCGGTGTGAGGAGTGGTGACCTGTGTCAGCGGTAGGGGGCGTGCGGTCTGGTGATGGCGGCGACGGACCCGCGTGTCGTGGAGGCGCTGCGGCTCTTGGAAGAAGCGGGCCGCATGGACTTGATGCGGCCCGACTTGAAGGTGAGGCCGCCGCGGCGCGCTGCCATCGGCGCCGCGGCAGCTGTGGCGGCGTGCGACCCGCCGAGGTCGCGGGTTGTTCAGCGGGGGGGGAGGGGGGGCGGGGGGGCGGATGGGGGCGGCCGGGCGGCGCACAAGGCTCCGGCAAAGGCTACTGCGAAGTCGAAGGGGGGGGCGCGGAAGGCCCGGCAGGCGGGGCGGAAGAGGCCGCTGGTTTTTGTGACCGGAGGGGAGGGGGGGTGGGGGGAGGACGCGAGGAGGTGGGGGATGTGTTAGAGGCACGGCCGGGTGGCCTGGGGGGTGTGGGGGAGGGGGGTGGGGCTCGGATAGTTGTGGCTGGGGAGGGCGGGAGCTCTGGAGGGGGGGGGCGGGGGGGTGTAAGTGCGGCGGGGCCTGCGGGGGGGGAGGACACAAGTGGCAGTGGGGAGCGCGGGGAGCTGGTGGGGGTGGGGCTGGGGGGGGCGGTTTCGCCGCTGCTCATTGAGGAGACGGATGTGGAGGAGGAGGGGGTGGGGGGTGGGGGGGGAAGACACGGAGCTGGACTGGGGTGGGTCATCGGCGGAGGAGGGGGGGGTGGGGGCGAGGGGGCGGTCGTCGCCGGGGCAGGGGGGCCGGGGGGGGGAGAGGGGCCGGGAGGGGGCGAGGGGCCGGGGTAGAGGGAGGGGTGAGTCGGAGGCGATGGGAGGCGTGAGGGGAGGCGGCGGCTCGACCGGCGAGGGGGGTGGGTCGGGGTGGGCGGTCGGGAGGGGCGGGTTTGAGGAGGGGGCCGGGAGCAGGGCTGGGGGCCCGGGCGGGCGGGTGGCGAGTTTTGGGTGGGGTGCGGGGGGCAGTGGCGTGGCCTGGGGGGAGGCAGGGGGAGTGGGGCGTGGAAGGGGGGTGGGGCCGAGTTGGGGTTTCGGGGGGTGGGGCGGGCCGGGGGGTTGGGCAGGGGAAGGGGGTTGGGAGCTAGGAGGAGGGAGTGTCCCGGCGCGGCGCGGAGGCCATTCGGCGGGATGGGGGAGGGGTGCGGCGATGGGGTGGGGGTTTGGCGGAGGGGGCAGCGCGTGGGGGGGCGACGGGGGTGGTTTTTACCCTGGCATGCTGGACTCCACCTTTTTTCCTTGGCAGGAGCTGTTGGTAAGGCGCTCGGGGGAGCAGCATGCGGCTCCCACCCACCGAGTGGATGGGCCGGCTCTGTTTGGTGCGGACGGCCGAGCTCCAGCGAGGGACCTGGCTCAGGGACTTGGCGAATGGAGGCGAGACGCGTCTCCGCCGGCCCCTCCCCGATGGGTCTCTACGGCCGCCGGGGTTGGGGGAGTAAGGATGGACACGACTATTTCTGAGTTGCCTGCGAGTGTGGTGCATAGGAGGGGGAGTGTGGACTTGATGGATTTAATGCGGGTGTGTCGTGAGCGGGCGGGGTTGAGCCGGGTGGAACTCCAGTTGGGGGGCCAAGGTGGTGTGGTACCGGCGGATGGTGAGTCTGAGGAGGAGGGAGAGATTCGGGAAGATGGGGGGGCTGGTAATGGTGTTGGAAGTGTATTTCAGGTGCCGGCACGGCAGGAAGCTCCCAGAGTGACGGCCCCCTCGGCTCCACTGGTTAGGCGGCGGGATCCAGCAAGGACGCCGACCTTGACGCCAGGTAAGACAGGTGACGGCGCGGGGAGCGCTAAGAGGCGTTGTGTGCAGGTGTCCGTGGGGTCTGGGGGCGATGGGGAGGATGGGTGGCGGCTGGTGCGGGGACGGTATGTACAGGACGCGGGAGTCGGTACCGAAGGCGCGGGGTCGGGCGGGGCTGCGCCGGGCGAAGGAAGCGGGGTTGAGGCGGCGGGCGACAAGGCGTCGGGCGGAAAGGAGGCGGCGGGGGGAAGTAAGGAGAGTTGTGTGATCCCGGTGCGGAAGCTGCCGTACATGGGGTTGACCAAGCCGCTGGGGGCACACCTTTCCGCGGCTACGAAGGAGAAGATTTGGAAGGGGGAGTACATCGATATTTTGAAGCTGCTGCATAGGGAGTTGACATCGAAGGAAGGGTCAAAAGAGGAGGAGCAGGAGTTGGCTAGGCGCCCAAAGGTGCCCCTGACGCTGGACAATTGGTCTGCGGCGTTCCTCATTTACGCGAGCGTGTATTGCGAGAAATTCCCGGACAGGTGCGTCGCGCTCTTTAAATACATGGATGTGGTCCGGAGGGCGCAGGTGACATACGGCGGGTATGCTTGGTCGCACTACGACGAGGAGTTTCGGGCACGCATGGCGGGGGACCCCGAGGCCCAGTGGGGGGAACTGGATTCTGATTTATACCAGCAGACGATGGGAGGGGCCAAGTTTGGCCGCACCATCTACACGGCCAGCGGTTTGCCGCTGGCGTCCCCCCCCTTTGCGGCGCGCCCCACCCGTGGGGGGGTGGGTCAGGGCGCCTCCGGCAGCCAGACCGCGGTCGGGGCCTGCTGGGATTTCAATAGGGGTGCCTGCGGGCGGGCGGCGTGCCGTTTCCGGCATGAGTGCTCTTCGTGCGGACGGAACCATCCGGCGCTGCGGTGTTGGGGCACCGGGGGCCCCCCAGGCCAGCTGCCTCCGCAGGGTGGTGGATTTGCCAGAGGGGGTTCAGGCGGGGGGAGGGGTGGGGGTAGAGGGGGGGGAGCAGGGGCTCTGGGAAAAGGCTCGTACGCCGGTTAGGATCGAGCGGATGGAGCCCTGGTTGGCGGCGTATCCGCGGGCGGAGGATGCTGCAGTGCTGCGCCGGGGTTTTCGGGAGGGTTTTCGGTTGGGGTACGAAGGTCCCCGGATTGCTCGCTGGGCGGAAAATCTGAAATCAGTGAACGCGCACAAGGGCATAGTAAGAGAGAAACTGTTCAAGGAGGTCAGGGAAGGGCGGATGGCGGGCCCCTTCACGGCGCCGCCGCTGCCAGGTTTGATCGTTTCCCCCATCGGGGTGGTGCCTAAGAAGGAGGAAGGGCAGTTCCGACTGATACAGCACTTGTCCTGGCCGGAGGGGGAGTCGGTCAATGCGTACATTTCGGCGGATTTGGCGTCTGTGACGTATTCGTCGGTGGACGTGGCGCGACGTCTGGTTGCGGCGGCGGGGCAGGGTGCGCTGTTGGCAAAATGCGACATCAAGTCGGCTTTCCGACTCCTTCCGGTACACCCGGCGTATTACCAGTTGCTAGGGATCCAGTTTCAAGGTCACTACTTTGTGGATAAGGCGCTGCCGATGGGGTGTTCCATTTCATGCGCACTATTTGAGCGGTTCAGCTCCTTCATTCAGTGGGTTTTTTCCAGGCGCACAGGCTCGGAGTCAGTGACGCACTATCTGGATGATTTCTTCCTGGTGGGGCGGCCCGGTGCGGCGGATTGTCAGCGGCTGCTGGATGGTTTGGCCGGGTTGATGGGGGAATTTGGGGTTCCCCTGGCGCCAGAGAAGACGTGCGGTCCCAGTACGGTGTTGTCCTTTCTCGGTATCGAGCTCGACTCGGTCGCCATGGAAGCACGCCTGCCAGAAGACAAACGGGTGGCGATGTTGGGTCTGGTGGGTGACATGTTGGCGAGGCGGAAGGTGACGGTGCGGGACGTCCAGGTGTTGTTGGGACATTTGAATTTTGCGTGCCGCGTGGTGCGGGCCGGACGGACGTTTTGCCGGCGTCTGGGGCTGGCGTTGTCGGGTTTGCCATTGCCACATCACCATGTGCGCCTCTCGGCAGGGATGAAGGAGGACCTGCGCATGTGGCGGGCTTTCTTGGAGCGTTTCAATGGGGTGCCGATGGCGCCGGCGGAGGACTGGGAGTGGGAGGTCACCATGTACTCGGATGCGGCGGGCGTCGGTGGTTTCGGCCTGTACTGGGAGGGAAAATGGTGTGCGGAGCAGTGGCCGGACCACTGGCAGGCGGGGGGGAGGAGCATTGCGTTCCTGGAGTTGTTCCCCTTGGTGGTGGCAGTCACGGTGTGGGCAGGGGCGTTGGCACACAAGAGGGTGCTTTTTCGAGTGGACAACATGGCCGTCGTGCAGGTGGTGAACAGGCAGTCGGCTCGGGATCCACAGGTACTGAAACTGATGCGGATGTTTGTCTTGCGGTGCTTGGAAAATGACATACTGTTTCAGGCGCGCCACGTTCCCGGTGTGGACAATGACATTGCTGATGCCTTGTCTCGTTCACAGTGGGAGAGGTTCCATGGGCTAGCCACGGCGGCGGAGGAAGTCAGGACGCCGGTGCCGACGTCTTCAGTTGGTGAAGACGTCGGTGGCTGTGTCGACGTGGAAGGCTTACGAGCTAGCGTGGGAGGAATTCCTGCAGTCAGGTGCGGTGCGGCGTGGGGACAGGTGGCAGCGCGAGGAACAGGTGGTAAGATTCATGCTGGCGCTTATGGACAGGGGCTTGTCGCGGGTGTCAATTGCGGGAAAGTTGTCGGCGGTGGCTTTCATGGGGAAGATGTGGTGGGGTTACCCTCCATCGGCGGGGGAGTTGGGAACCAGGCTGCTGGAGGGGTGGGCGAGGGAGAGTGGGGCGACGGTGCGGCTGCGCCGTCCCATTACGGCGGTTTTGCTGGCAGGAGTGATTGGCGCGCTACCAGAGGTGTGCAGGGATTTGGGCGAGACGGTGCGTTTCTCTACATTGATGTCATGGCTTTTCTTTGGGGCGTTTCGAGTGTCGGAGCTGCTGGGCGCGAGGGGGCGGCGGGGGGTGTTGTGGGGTGAGGTGGAGGTGCGGGCCCAGGAAGTGGCAGTGTGTCTGAGGCGCTCGAAGACGGACCAGCGGGGGGTTGGTACCTGGGTGGTGCTGGGGCCGGGCGACAAGGAGGGGGTGTGCCCGGCGGTTTGGGGCAGGAGGTTGATGGCTGAAAGTGGTGTGTCGGAGGGGGAGGTTTTTGGGCGGGGTGGGGGGGGAGGAGTGACGGCGTCTCAAGCATTGTGGGTCTTGCGGCGGGCACTGCGGGTCTTGGGGGAGGATCCCCTGGCGTTCGGGACGCATTCTTTTCGGATTGGGGCGGCGACGGAGGCGGCACGGAGGGGTTGGGGTAAGGAAGAGATACAGAGGCTGGGTCGGTGGAAATCGGACGCTTACAGGACGTATGTGAGGTTGAGGGAGGCGGATGGTGCGGTGTCGCAATGATTCCCGATTCTCATATATGTGTCTTTGCAGGTGCTGTGGCGGGGCCGGATGTGGCTGTCCTGAATTTGTTTATTGTGGGACATTCGTTCGTCAAGCGGGCTGAACGAGCGGAGTGGGACAGGCATCAGGCTCTCAATTTGGGATTGGATCCGGGGTTGTATAGATGTCATTGGAGGGGGAAAGGGGGTAGGCGTTGGCATGAGTTAGTGCCGTTGTTAAACACGTTGGTGAAAGGGGGGGTGTGCCCGGATGTGGTGGTAATTCACCTGGGCGAGAACGACTTGGTGCAGTGCAAGGGTTTGGCGCTACTCAAGCAGATGAGACAGGACCGGCAGGAAATCAGGAGGCAATGGGCGGGCTGCCATGTCATATGGTCGGAGTTTATTCCCAGGCGGGTGTGGAGGGGAGCTGAGCGCCCAGGGGCCATAGACAGGGCTCGTAGGAAGATCAATCGTGAGATGCGCGCTTTCTGCGCCAGGGAGGGGGTGGGGAGGATGGAGCACCCGGAGTTGCGCTATGGTGCAAACTATTTCTTCTTGGAGGATGGGGTCCACCTGTCCAGGTACGGCATGGAGCTGTATATAGTGCAGTTAAAGGAGGCTTTAGATGGGGCCCTGGGGGTGGTCAGGTATCCCAGGAGACAGGAGTCCTAAGGGGGGGGTCGAAAGTCGTAAGCGACTTTCGAGTGGCGCTGTCCTAAGGAAATAGGGTGGTTGGCTGGAGGCCTGGGACTGCATGGTAGCGGGGGTTTGGGGTCATGGAGGTCATTAGGGGCATCTAGTAGAGGGGCAGGTTGATGAGCGTATGTTGTTGTATTACTGTTGCAATGTTCGGGCTTACATTTAGGGGTGGGGGTGGGGGGCTGTTAGGCAGTTGTTAATTAGTGAGCAGTAGTTTTGTGCGGCACAGGCCAAGGGGGATGTGTTATACGTGCACCTGATTCCAATAAAAGCGGCCTTTTTCACACACTTCTGGTGTCAGTGTCTTTGCTTCCCCCCCCCTCACCTACTGGTGTGCCCCAATGGGGATTTGGGGGGGTGGCCGACCAACGGGAGGCTCGCCCCCCCGGGGAAGTTTGGGGCACCAGGGGAGGGGGGGGGGAGGGGGAAGTTTGGCACTCGGGGATCGCCGTAGCGGCGCTTTTGGGCTGGTTGGGCGGTTTGGGCTCCTTTTGGGCTGCTTCTGGACGGGGGGCTATATAGCCGGCCATTTTGTGTCACCGCGCACGTTTGTGGTGCGGTGACACAGCAGCCAGGTCGCAGTAAGATTTTGTCCCTCCCTCCCTCCCTTTTTTGCAGGGTTTTTTCGGCATTTTTAGGCCAGAGTTGTTTCCCTTTGCGGGGTGGGGGGGGGGGGTGGTCGAGGATAGGGTCCCGAGGGGCTTTTTTGGTTGATGGTGCACTATTTAGGTTTGAGGTTGTGTTTTTTGTCGCTGGAACAGGTGCGTTGTGGGGCGCTGTCCTAAGGAAATAGGGTGGTTGGCTGGAGGCCTGGGACTGCATGGTAGCGGGGGTTTGGGGTCATGGAGGTCATTAGGGGCATCTAGTAGAGGGGCAGGTTGATGAGCGTATGTTGTTGTATTACTGTTGCAATGTTCGGGCTTACATTTAGGGGTGGGGGTGGGGGGCTGTTAGGCAGTTGTTAATTAGTGAGCAGTAGTTTTGTGCGGCACAGGCCAAGGGGGATGTGTTATACGTGCACCTGATTCCAATAAAAGCGGCCTTTTTCACACACTTCTGGTGTCAGTGTCTTTGCTTCCCCCCCCCTCACCTACTGGTGTGCCCCAAACATAAGCAGCAAAATATAACAGGGCGACAGTCGACATATTGTCCAGCTCAGTGTAAGACTGTGTAGCACACAGAAACATGCCATTGACCCCCCCCCCATTCGCCGCGCTGCCTCTACCTGCCCCCTGCTTCTCAGTGTTCACTGCAGAGCTCTTATTTACTGACCTCCGCTTCTTTCGAAAGGGGGCTGTGCTTGCACCCGTCGCATCTTGTAAACAATGCAGGGAGGAGCCTAGAAGGGGCTGTGGGGCTGATTTTCTGCTGACTCGTCAGATCTGGTGTGACAGTGGCAGTGATGTCCTCACGTTATCGTAACTCTTCGCTTTTGTAACAGATGTGGCAGGATGTATTGAGGTTGCCTGAGACTAGCGCGTCACCTCCTAGCTGGTAAAATAGTTCAAAGTGTTAGAAAGCCTGGCGCTGGCTTCCTTTGCAATTTGTCGAATTCAGTCGCATGAGGGAAGCAAGGGGGCAGGAGCAGACTGCAGTGCATGGGCAGATGGGGGAGTTTAATCTGATATGCTCTCCACATTCTCGTCACTTCTAGTCTTTAACAAGCACTCGCCACGTAGACTTTTCTCTTTTTCTGCCGTCCCACTTGGACGGCCTCGCCTGCTTTCCTTCTGAAGTAAAAGGTTTCTTATCTTTATGGGGCCATGTGTTTGGCCCCATAAAGATAAGAAACCTTTTACTTCAGAATGAAAGCAGGCGAGGCCGTCCAAGTGGGACAGCAGAAAAAGAGAAAAGTCTACGTCAGACAAAACTCTTTCCCAATGGCTGGCCACCGTTTAGCATAAACGATAGTTCCCTATCTCGAGGTTTATTTTTCAGAGCTTGGACTAGATTTTGATGGGCCCGGGAACAATTGTTATCAAACCACCTTTTTCCCGCTTTTAATCTGGGTTTTGTTATAACAGTCAGATCAGAAGCTATCTGACTACAAATATCCTCAAAGGCTCTAAGAACCTCGACCATTGGGGTGGTATAATCTACGCATTTTGCTATATTTTCTTTGGCCTTCATGCATACAGCCACGAAAAAGGATTCAGGTACTATCTTGGACCACTTTAACCTCCTCCCCTGATCTCTTGTCGCTACACAGCTAGCACCCAATTTCTCACCCTCTATTCCCAGCAGACCGCAGTCTTTGTCTATCTCTAGGACCACTGGATTGTGATCACTAAAGGGGGACAACCTGGCATTATAAAACACCACCTTAGCTAACATCATAGAGGACACAAATATATAATCTATAATAGTGTCCCTCTCCTTGGCCTTAAACGTGCGGAGCGATCAGAACGATCATTAAAACTGGGTTCAAAAAGATCAGCTCCTGCCAGAAGGTCCTCCAGAGCCTCTCCCTGTACTGTGTACTCAAAGTGTGGAGTCACTGAGTGGACAGGTCCTAGATCATCGACAACATGACAGTTCAGATCACACAAATGAATATTAAAATCACCCATAAGTATAGTATGATAAAAAGTGGATTGCTTCTGCCTATACTCTTCTAAGAAACATTTCAAAACACATAAATGTTGTTTTAAAAAATCACTTTCCCCGGAATTATAACAATTAAAAATTAATAATTTAGAGGAATTAGGAGTAGATAATTCTACTATCAGACAGTTGTGCGAGCCCACCTCCAGCCTCTTTATAGTTCCTTTTAGCTTTAATGAAAAGAGGAGCACTAGGCCCCCCTTTTCTCTTCCAGCCGAGACATGACGTGCAGGTGTGCAATGAGAATTAAACCCATCGACCCAAAAGCTAGTCTCCTTTTCCCACGTTTCCTGTAGGCCAATTATATCATATTGTTTTATAAAGTTCAGCCACTCTGGATCATCTCTTTTAGATCTAAGGACTGCAATATTCCAGCTAATGATCTTACAATTAGAAACAGATTCTATGATCTGGACATTGTGGCCGGGTACAGGTAAGCAATCTTTGGGCGTCTCCAGTCAATCACTCTAATCCAGCTGGGAAAATGTATTTGATAAGACTAGACCAGCTCCCTCATGCCCTAATGGCAAGGGTAATAATTGTGGGGCTGGTGCATCTCTCCGGCAAGAATTTATTGATCGAGACACAGGCTCTATACTTCGAGGGGAATAATTAGAAGTCTGGGGAGGCCTCTTTGTGTGAGCCTCGATCTGAGGGTTAACAAGTACTTCTGAATGTCTTGCTGGGTGGTAAAAGAAACCCAACGGCAAAGCCCTATTACCACCCCTCTCCAACTCATAAGCATCCCAAAACAATCTATTGGCTAAGTTCCATTTGTTAAAATTAACAATAATGCAATCACCGTCTACATGTTGCGTCGGTTACCAATCCACCCCACCCGTCTAATCATTATAATGTTAGAAGAAATCTTGGCATTACCAATACATTGTTGGTCGCACCAATGCTTGGTTTTACGAAGCAAAGCCAGGGTAGATTCATTGTCATGATCACTGAGTGGGGGTACCCCTACAAGAACCGCCACCAGAGGGGTGGCTTCTGGGGGAGATTAAGCCTACAGCCATTAGGTTTGGTAATCCTCTCTTCTAGGGCTGGAGTCACCCTAGTTGCCAAAGTCGTGCCATTATCCGGTAAATTTGAAAGGCTCTGGACAGTATGGCTTAGTCTGCTTCCCCCTACCCCAGACTCCTGAGCTACCACAGTTCTAATCGGGAATGACATAGCCCATAGACGGGATTGAGGACTACCAGGGTGATTTTTACTGATGTTATGTCGGTTCTCTGTGAGGGCTTTGGGTAACGAAGTTTAAACTAGGTATATCATGCGGGATATCTAAATTCCTTAGGAAGTGGTCAATGCGCTCGCATTTATTCAGATTGCCTGCAACACAGGTATTAAGAGTATCAATTATGTCTTTAGCAATGCTAGTGAGTGTAGATTCTAGCCGCTAGGTGAATAAGTCCTCCACCAGCTCCAGCAATATTAGTTGAGGATTCTCATCCACTGTATTCCCTTGAGCAGTGAAACACTTTTCCAAACCTTTGTCCCGTTTGTCCCATTTGTTAATTTTTCTAGTGATCCTCTTTTTACCGGACTGCCCCAGGGTCAACCCCTTTGATGGCCTTTCCAAAACAGAGTCTTTGATTGCACCATCCACGCCCCCCTCACCCCAATGAATTCAACCTCATGATTAGGCACTTCAGTCCCAGCTATCGGTGTACTTACTAACACCCTTGGCTCCAGGGGAATGGGTATAACAGTCAAAGACTCACTTATAACATTACCCTCTCTCGGGTCTTCAGTTGTGTCCAAGCCCAGTTCTTTTTCCGCATTAGCTATCTCCTTATTTAAGGCTCCCACCGCCGAGGTCAAATATGAGATGATAGATGCAGACTTTCTTGGTATTTTTGCTTTTAGACCCCCCTGGTTTTGGGGACATAGTTGTTTTAGCTTACCCATAGTAAAGGTTAGAGGGGTGGCCCAGCCCAGCCTCTTCCGATCTCTGATGGGCTTGGTCGGCTCCGCCCTTGGCCTGGGCTTCGCCCGGGCACGCCCACGCGCGTCCCGCTCTCCCTGAGGGCAGCTGTGATTTTTATCGCGCCCCTGGCGTGATGTCAGGTGCGGGAGAGGGTGTGCCTCTGGGTGATGTAGTCTTCGTTGGGCCGTTCCCCTCAAGGCCATGAACCGTAGGAGCAAGCCGTTCCCCTCATGGCAGCATCGGAGGCTGCACAACAATGCCCCCAGTCCGGTAAGTGTCCCTTCTGAGTCTTTGAATGTTTGTTGGAGGATTGCTTCTTTTGAAGTGTCCACTCTTCTGCCATCTTCTTCCTCTTCAAAGCGGTCTGTCATAGGTGGAGGGCCTCCGAAGCTGATAACCCAATAGCACAGGCCATGGGAGTGACTACAGTTCACACCTGGATGTCAGCCACAGTGAAATGTGTATTAAAAGATTAGCCTAGGGCACCAGCCCTACTCCTTATGATTCTCTTAACAGTCACATCTACTTCCAGAAATGTGCTCAGGCCCCTTCCTTGTGACCTCTCACTGAATCAAAAAGCATAATTTGAAGTGTTCAGGGAAAGCCTAGCTCTCAACTCTCCAGTGTGTGTCCCACCCACCTTCAAGGAATGCAGCAATACATAAATCTGTCTGGGGTATTTCCCTACATTCTCTCTATGTTTCACCATACATACCTGGATCTCCCAAAATGGAACTCAGGGCCCTCCATGTATTGTACCATCCAAAGGCACATAGACACCGAATGCATGTATTCAACTGACACAAACTGAACAGCACACTATCCTTTATGTACTGTATCACTTATAGGCACTCGTACATCCAGCACATACATTTACCATGAACACACTGACCAGAACTTCATTTTTTCATATATTGTACTACTCTAGGCACACATACACACAGCATATGCACTCACCACGCACACAATGCTCAATACTGCATTAACCCCGTATTGTACCCTTCCCAGACACACATACACTCAGCACCGATACACCACGCCTGCGATGAGCAGCACCACATAACTTACTGATGTAGGCAAATAGAGGGTTAAGCACACAGCAGTGGAACTTAAAAAATCAATGAGCCTGGAGGCCTTGCTTCAGTGGATAGGTTAAAAAAGACCTGTTCACGGCTTCTGATCACTACACGGTATGCTGCCACCAAGGTGCTCGTGCAGCTAAACTCCTGGTGAATAGCCTTCCACCACTATGAGGCAGTGCTTTGGGCTCCCCTCCCTGTCCAACAAGACCACAATCCATGAGACAGTCCTATGTCATGGAGCAATCGCATGATTTGTATTTGCGTATGACAGCAAATATCAGTGTTAGGGATCCAGTTGTGGAAAATAGAATATTGTCGTTATGTATGTCCCATTATACACCCTCTCTTTCACGTCTCGAGCTCATCATGACGATACTAGAAAACCCGGGCACATAAACGTAAGGTTGCACGCAAACACATCTCTTCCTCAAACTGCAACTGCACATTCTTATGGTCAAGCCGATTCCGAGAAACGAGCCCCCGTTGTAACCACCCCCGCTTATGGTCAGGCCGATTCCGAGAAATAAGCCCCCGTTTACCAAGACACGACAACCAACTCCGAGAAACCAGCTCCTGTTTGCTAAACACATGACACCAGACATCCTGTCACGACCATTTCTCTTTTTCTTATCTAAGGAACCAGCCTAGGGTTATTTCTCAACTCTCTGCTTCTGCCGTTACTTCCTCACGATTATGACACAGTTACGTCGCTACTGCCATGATTCTTGTATGATTGCCACCTTTTTGTAACTGAACATTGGTAAAGGGAAGCTCCTTCCTCTTTTCTTTGTATAAATACTGCATTTTCTTTGATTAAAGTAGAGACCATTCCTGAGCCTCCTTAGGTGACGGAGCTCTCCCTTAACTCGAGTTACTGAATAAAGACCCTGAATTCTAACCACGGACTCTGCTCTTCATGCTTGACCTTATTGATATTATAGAAATTCCGATCAAGGTAAATTACTAAAATATTTACCACAGCAAATTGGCGCCCGAATAGGGACTTCCCTTCTTCCCTTTCTCCCCACACGCCGGTGATGCGGACCCGAACCTGTCTCTCCAGACACCGACGGACTTCCAAGTGCACACTGCAGGGTGTTCCTGCATGAACTCCTTCGTGTCAAAGAGGGACCGAGCCGCGGCCTAGCCATTCACACGAGGCGGTGAGGACGACAGCGGAAGCCTCGACCCAGAGCCCGAACATTGTGAAGTTGCCGAGTCCGAGGTCTTCAGAATCCCGACAAGCCCCTGATCAAGAGCGCAGCGCAACAAGTCCAGTGACCTGGTTTCCAAGGTCTTCAAGTTCTCTGCACCTCGGTGAGTACTGCTGGGGGTGTATCAAGACGGGTTCTGATCTTTTTCAGGACACGGTCAAGACGGGTTCTGATTTTCAGAACACGGTCAAGACGGGTTCTAGGTTTCTAGAAAACGGTATGTTTGTACTCTGATACTCAGGGTATATCAAGTTATCAAGTATAAGTTGTTTATCTATTGGCGAAAATGCCTTTGTTTTCGAAATTGTGTAAACTGGGTACCCGGAAAGGGTTACTGGAACAACCTGCGATCAGATGGCCAAAGAGTGGCACGTGGGATTTGAATTGTATCATGGCAGTTGAAAAGAAATGTTGGGAAAAGAAAGCAAGACCGTCGATGTTAGAGAGTGTCGAAATATGGCGAAAGGAAGCACATCGAAGGGAACAGAAAGAGCAAGGGAAAGTGGAGAAAGCAAAGAGAATGTCAGAAGAAAGTAGGATGAGAAAGTTACAGGATCAGAATGATGATATTTGTTTTGAACAAAAGAAAAGGGAGGTCTCGGCCTCCGTGACGGGTATATATCCCGTCCTCTCGCAAAAGACAGGGTCCGATGGTAGTTCAGACCCTAACATCCCCACAGCACCTCCACGTCCTAAGGTTCCTTCCGTGCCCGAAGACTTCATTACTACCTATTTAATGGAACCACCTCCTGCTTATACTAATCAAATAGCAAACAGACGAGCAGTTACCCAGACGGAACCCATTCCTGACACTTCGGGTGGTGTTCTACCTATGTTAGCATGTGAATATGACCCTATTCCAGGGGAAGGCCCACAAGCAGATGTCTCCTATCGTCTACGGGAAGCCCTAGAAAGCATACGGGAGGTACCGAATATCACAAATTGCCTGAATAAAATTTACGAGGCTCTCTGAACAGGAGAAAATTTAGAAGTCCTACAAGAGGCTATTAAAAATAGACCTATCGCTCATAGAAAATGCCTCTCAAGATTTATGATTACCTGTTTCATCCGCATGATCTCAAGTGCGGGAAAAAAGGTTCCAGACGACCTACTTCAGCTAGATCAAGCAGTAGTAAAGGGAAATTATAATAAAATAAAATACATAGATCTCTTCATTCCTCTCTTTACTAGTAAGGTTTCCGACTCACATCAGAAAAATGCCCCTACCCAGGAGATCGAGAATGAGGGTACAGACGAAGACAGGGAAGAAGGAACTGCTTTTCAAGGAGCAGTACGTTCCCGTATCCCTCGCTCCCTAGGTAGTAGACAACTCAGGAATAAGACTAAAAAATTGTCAGCTTCTTCAGATAGATTTTTCCAACAAACACAGGAAGCCTTGGATGATTGGATGGACGACGAGCCTCCACTCACCACACAAGAAAAAGAACTCGCTCGATCAAGTGCTCATTGGGTATCTCAATACTCGATATACGACCCTGACATAGTTGCTCAAATGTTTTTATCACTCCCTATGACATCTCAAAGACTAGCCAGCATATATATGGTTCAACACCTCATTACCTTGTACGAAGACACTGGCTACCCGCCCAAAATGTTACGTCCTCTCTTCCGGGATTGTCTAGAAGGGAGGTGGGTGGCAAGGGGACAAGAATTCCTCAATATTTTCCTGGATCAGCGACAACGCTATGTTCAATGCTTTTCTGATGCATATGACTCAAATCCCCCTCAGTACGGCCAAGGTCAATTTCCCCTTCGAGAAGTACATCCCATCATAGATTCTGCAGGAAAACTACAACAGACATTTGTCTATACTCCCTTGACAAAATTAGAAATATTAAAAATGAAGAAAATGGTCCCTTCTCATGAAAAAGATCCTACAGGATTCCATAGGGAACTCAAAGATATTCTTCAAATGGGCTCCTTTACTTATAAGGACCTCAATATTCTCCTCAAAATCCTGCTACCTCAGGGAACATACGACAAACTAAAAAGAAAAGATTGGGAGGTTGAAGGGAAAAAGGTAGCATGGGCAGATTTAGAGAAAGAAGACACTACTCGTGATCCTGGACAAGGCCTGGGACCTCTAGTTCTGGAACTCCCTCGCCTTCTCCCAAAAATACTCTCACAGTTGTTGGCCACTAAGAAAGAAGATTGGGATGCTATCTCTGCATGCAAACAAAAACCAGATGAGGATGTAGGGGACTATTATACAAGATTAGAGAAATGTTTCCTTATCAATAGCGGCCTCTCCTCAGGTGGAGAAGCCTATAGTCGATTGTTTGTCTCAAAATTCATAGAAAATGCTTTACCTATGATCAAAAATAGAGTATTAAAGGTTGAAAGCACTTGGCAAGCTAGTTCCCCTTCACAAGCACTTCAGATGCTCCAGTATCATCAGAACAGGATTAGGGACGAACAAGAACAGGAGAAAAGAAGGACAAAAGATACTAAAATGAAGGTATTGGTAGCACAAACTAATACAATTCCTCAGACCCATAAGCAAACTCTAGTATCACAAGAAAGGGTTACCTGTAATTATTTCAAAAAGCCTGGTCACTTTGTACGTGACTGTCCAGTCTTACAACATAATATTGCTACTGGAAAGACACAACCTCGCACTTATAACACTCGTCCCTCTGCTCCAACATCAGGTACCCCAGCTGATACTAAGTTAGCCACACAACTCTATCAGTATCCGGTGTCATCCTATCCTGAATTCCCCACGATTTCATGAGACAGCTGGAAGGAACACAATAGTCATCCACTGATCCCGGTCGACCAAAAGGGTCCCTATGTACATGCTAAACTCCTAGGTAAAGAAACAAAATTTCTGATCGACACCAGGGCTAGTAGGACAACAGTGCAACACAACGAAGTTCCCAAGGTACCCCTCTCTGGCTCAAATAGTATTTCCTTGTGTTTTTCAGGTACACCCGTCATCAACAAAGTTTCTGAACCAGTATCACTTCAGGTTGGCCCTCTTACAATTTCCACCGATTTGTTACTTACAAAGTCCTGTCCCGAAAATCTACTTGGCATCCAGACATTAAAGGAACTGGGTGCTGTGATATGCTGTTCCACGGAAGGGATCCGACTATTCCTCCGAGATTTCAAAGGTCATTTCACCACCACGAGAATTAGATGTCAGATTAAGGGACATTCCTGTTACATCATGGGCTACTGATCCAACAGACGTAGGATTCATGGATATTACACCACACCTAGTCACGTTAAAGGAAGATGTTGTCCTACCTCGTGTCCGCCAATACAAATTACCTCCAGATGCGAAACAAGCCCTTATTCAGATTATCGATGACCTGATACAAAAAGGAGTAGTCAGAGAGGTACCTTCCAACATATGTAATTCGCCAGTTCTGCCAGTCCGAAAGAAAACTGATGGCGGTGCACCACCAGTTTACAGACTCGTGGTTGACTTACGTGAGCTCAATAAATGTGTGGTACCACAATACCCTGTGGTCTCAGACATCAGTACTCTGTTAACAGCTATAGATCCTGATGCCACACATTTTACCGTGATTGACCTTAAAAATGCCTTCTTCAGTATACCCATTCACCCAGACAGTCAGTACCTATTCGGAGTCTCCCTACAAGGTCGTAGTTTCTGTTTCACAAGAGCTCCTCAAGGGTATACAGAAAGTCCCAGTATCTACAGTCAGGCACTTAAAAGACAGTTGGACGACATTGTTCTGCCTTCCAATACGACATTGTTACAATATGTCGATGACTTGCTGATCACCGCACGTTCCGAACCAGAATGTGAACAGGCCTCACGAATTGTCCTAATGTTCCCTGCACAACATGGCCACAAAGTGTCACCCTCTAAATTGCAATTGTGTTTACAGCAGGTGGCATACTTAGGACACCTGCTGTCAAAGGAGGGTAGGGCACTCACACCTGAAAGAATCCAACTCATTTTTAACATTCCTGTCCCTAAGACACAGAAAGAAGTCCGTGCCTTTATTGGCCTCACTTCCTATTGTAGGCAGTGGAATCCCCAGTTCGCCTATTTGGCCAAACCCCTGATACAATTAACGACCTCCGATTTTGCCACCTCCTCTCCATTGCCATGGACACCTGATCATACATTTGCTTTTGACACCCTTAAACAAGCATTATGCTCTGCACCTGTCCTAGCTACACCAGATTATGCCAAACCTTTTGTCCTCTTTGTCACGGAACGGGAAGGTACAGCCTTGTCAGTGCTCACACAAACACAGGCCAATAAACATCGTCCCTGTGCTTATTTCTCCAGTACTCTCGACCCTGTTGCACAAGGCTTGCCTGCCTGTTTAAAATCCGTTGCAGCTACGGCTCTGGCAATTCGACAAAGTGATTCCATTGTGCTAGGACATCCTCTTGAAGTACAAGTCCCACATGCAGTAGAATTACTTCTGAATAGGACACAGACACAACACTTGACCATAGCTCGTCT
The DNA here is from genome assembly GCF_964261635.1 of Lissotriton helveticus. Classification (NCBI taxonomy): domain Eukaryota; kingdom Metazoa; phylum Chordata; class Amphibia; order Caudata; family Salamandridae; genus Lissotriton; species Lissotriton helveticus. Next base: position 904,664,416 of record NC_136069.1, on the reverse strand, counting down.
CACAGGTTATGAAGTTACATTATTCCAACCCCACATTATCATCAAACGATGCAATATCCTCAACCCAGCTACGCTATAACCCACTGTTCCAGTAGACAACCAAACCCACGACTGCCTAGAGATAGTCGAACTAGTCACAAAGCCCCGGTCTGATCTTGTAGATGTACCTTTTAATGCACCAGAACACACACTGTTTGTAGATGGTTCCTGTATGCGCCTCCAAACAGGCGAACTTTCAGCAGCTTATGCTGTCACTTCAGAAAATACAGTCCTTCTGGCAGCTAGAATACCCGTGCATTCAGCCCAAGCAGCAGAACTCATAGCTCTTACACAAGCATGTGAATGGTCAAAAGGAAAACGAGTCAATATCTACACCGTTTCGCAATACGCATTTGGGGTAGTCCATAACTTCGGTACTTTATGGAAGGAAAGAGGTTTCCTGACCTCTCATGGAACTAAGATACAACATGGAGATCTTATTCTTCAGCTACTTGAATCAATACACAGGCCCACAGAAGTAGCTATACTGAAATGCAAAGCACACACAAAGGTCATAGACTCTATCACTAGAGGTAATGCTCTGGTGGATGCCACAGCTAAACACGTTGCTCAGACAGGAACACTGAACACTGAAATTTCCATCAAGACTGTTTATCCAGTTATCGACCCTACCAAAGATTTAGTAGACATCCAAAACCAAGCTACAGAGACCGAAAAGAGGAAATGGGAAGAAGAGGGAGGTTCTCACACAGATCAGGGTTGGGTAACAAAGGATAGGTCCAAATGGTTTCTACCTGATATTGTCGCAGGGTTTCTGTTCTCACACAGAACTGTGCACAGAGGAGTGAAACCTCGGCAAATTAGGGTGTCCCAAAACTCACCTTAGTATCCAACTCACCCCTTACCGAGCTAGCTACAGTGTCTCATTGGACATATCAAACTCCCAATGTTTAGACAAACCAGAACATGAACTTACTGTACCTCAGGGTACGTGGAACTCATGAACACTCTTTCGTTATATTATCATTACAAACCAGAACATGGAGTAAAGAAGACACATGTGCATTTGAAATGTTTATTTACTAATGCCGTCTTCTCAGGCGCAGTATCTTAGATAATACAAGTATACTTATTATCAGTAGCAAAATTACCAGCATAGTTACTAAGACATAAAAAGCGAATGGTGACAGCATGTTAACATACTGTAATGAATAAGAGTTAACAACACTTATATCTCACCCACCCTAACACATATATTATATTATTAGCTAAGAAGGTCTCTTTGGGTTGGTTTAGGGCGGGCCCATACCTTAGTGTCCTAGCATGAAGGAATCACATCAGCATACACCAGCTCTCTCTGACTGTGCACCGCATCAAGTGTGTTCTATGTGCCTCGTGCAAAGCAATATCAATCCCGCCTGAAGCCAGAGTTGGCAAAGGCTGCACTTGTGTTATGACTATAAAGGCGTGGAGATCAGACCTCATAACAATTCCATATCGTGTTGTTCCTGAAACTTCAGCACTCTTCGTGCAGACATAGTTTATTAAGCAAATCTGATATCAGAGCAATAACATATTATTCTCACATACACCACGGCAAACTACTAGGTTGAAAGCTAAGTCAACAATTAAGTGTCGTGTGCAGAAGTTGCAAGAAAGAAAAATGGTGTTTAAACCTCAAATGTACCTATGCTAACTTAACACGATATAAGGATATACAGGAGCTATATGACACCCCCCCATGATCCGAGAACGGACTAAATATGATAACAGAAGTGCCATCACATGAGAGCAGAACTCAACAGTAAACGAGCATGAATCGAAACTAAACTTTAAAAAGTAATGCTAAAAAATAGCCCAAAAATATAACGTGGCTCAAGCCAATAGGCAAGTAAAATAAAAAATGTCTTGACAAATAAGTCAATAAAATCAATGAAATGCTATTAATCAGCACGTCAATCCGAGGCAGTGTCTATGATAAAACTGTATACGAAAAGTAAGCAGCAACTGCCTCTAATAGGAAATCACTGTCCTCATCCGAAAATAGTTCAGCCATCCAATTTAAAAGATGAAAGGAACATACGTGTTCTCCCAGCACCGGATCCTCTATAACCATCAGAGGACAGCTCGGTGGGTTTTCAAGAAAACTTAGTTCCAAGAAAGTCTGTGCTGCCGACAATATATCCCAGGGACCCATTAGTCCATGCGCCACTGCTAAGGCCATAATCCTCTCGTCAGAACAAACCAACTCGTGAGCAATGATAGGACTCATCAGCTGATTAAAATCGACGTCAGGAGAAACCGGTCCGCAGAGACACAAATCAATGGCCCAAAGGAAATCACAGGTCAGGCAGTGAAATACAGGCTGGACACAGGTGAAGTAGGAGAATCGAAAAGATAATCCATATGCCGTGCTCAATGTCGCCAACGGCAGTGTGCCATAATATTCAAGCATGCGGTTGCGAAACTGCGTCAGTAGCTGTTGCGCGGGGTCTTGCACAGGAAGGACATCCATATTTAAAGAGACAAAAAACCACTAGCGCGCCAGCTGCTAATGCAAGTAAAAATGGGAACCCTCCAAACAAGGATGAAAAAATAGAATGGAAGAAAGCAGGGATGACTCCAAAAATCTTTTCAAATGAAGTCACGAGACCACTGCTAACAACTTTAAAAAAATGTGCAAGGCCTTTTGTGGAGGATGCGTTAAAGATAGTTCGAACCATCGCTCCGAAATGCAAAGGCAAATCAGTATTCAAAAGAGCCTGAACCTCTGTACGGGTGTTTGCAATGGGAAGCACGAAAGTTTCACGGGCCGAGCTCAAGGCCACCTCTTTCTGGGACAAAAGAGCCCTTATTCTTGCCATGCCGCTGAATTCTGCTCCCAAGGTTGGTATCTGTGGCCAGATGGAAGACTCCCTATGTTCACGTGTGGGAGGATAAAGCACATTTCTGCAGCAAATAACCCGCTCACTTACTGTTACTATGAAAGCTATACCTTTAATTAACCCACAACAGTTTTCATTATTGAGCATTAAATAACTACCATTCTCTAATAATTTAAACGTGGGGATGATAGCAGGAACTGGCGTGCCTTGTAAAACGCAAGCCATATTCGGTCGGTCCTTGTTGCATGAACCGTGTAACTGTATGTGTCTACACATTAAAGAATGATCTGGTGTCTCAGTACACTCCTCTCCTGTTAGATAAACTTCTTGGTCATCCTTAAAACATCTGTATGTGTATGGGAGTGACCAGACTTCATGAAGGAAACCGCTACCTAAAGGTTCATAACGACCTATGGGTACATATTTCATACAATTTGAAAACTTATATAAAGCAAAAGGCAGCGTTATCAAACCGTGGATAAGCCACGTTGCAGCAGTGGCTTCTGCCACAGAAAAAGGTAAAGATTCTAACCTTTCAATATGTAACATCGAAAAGAAAGCATTACGCATTGAAAGCAAGCGTTGTTTGTCAGTCAAATTAAACGGTGCAAATAAAGAGGAAACGTTCATGTACCCCCAGGGAACTTTACCCATTTTTAGAGTTTGAAGGGTCCATGCAAACTGCATGATTGATCGTAATTGATTCTGACCATGGTATAATACTGACACTTCATCATGCACAATATCGACAACTGACGACACAATATTATCCAAGGTGTAAATTCTAGAGGAAAGCACGTTAATGCTATTGTCAACAACTGCAAGCACTTTCTCAAGATTCGCCTGATCAATAGCCCTAAGGCGTTTAGCAGCTTCAATCTGTGATAGTTTCCAAATTTCATTGTAAACCCCATATAACCACCTTTTCGACCTGCCACTAGCCGGGCCTTTAATGAAATCATTCAAGTCCACGTCTGCATTTAGTTTAGATAGGTGATTCTTAACCGCAGGTAAAGTTGAATGTTTCAGCCAATTTTGACACAACTTGCCTACAGAATAAGAGGTGACAGTATGACCCAAGTTAAACCGGGGATCAGATCTAACAGCTTTAAAACCGGTAGTTAAATTCAAAAATCTATTCTGGCAAGCATCAGCGCTACGGTGCCAAAGCAGCCAACCCTTAGGATTCATACTGGAAATGTTAAAGGAGGAATTAAGAAGTAGAGTCTGTTATTCTCTAATGGACAACTGAGTAAAATTACTCCAACCATCATATTCTTCCAACTCCGGGAAAGAAGGAGTGTTTAACTTTTTAGAAGTAGCCAATCCAAAGCATGTGGTCTGGGAAATCGTTTCATTCAGAAACAACATATGATTCGGGATGAGACATGCACGGTGCAAAGCCTCAGTGCCTTGTACCTGCCAGGCCCTTGAACCCCAAACCGATTTAAGGTCTATTGTATCCTTCCATAACTCATAGCCTCCAGTAACTAATCGATCAAGGAAGGCCTTCGAATACAACAATTTAGTATCGGTAAGTCTAACCTTAGACATTGGCATTTTTTGAAATTTAAAATAAAAGGACTCAGGATTGGACTGGTTAAAGTCAGTAAAGTAAGTATACTTCTTTAGAAACGTTTCAGAACTCCCTTGTTGAGGTGCTGGGCAATGTTCCCACTGAGTAAAGTTAACAGTATCCCTTCTGGATGATGTTTTGTGTAAGAAGTGATTGCCATAATGTTGGTAACAGAATAATTCACCATAATTAGCAGATTCTAAATATAAATCCTCAGCATCAAATGCAGCATAGTAACGCAAATCAGAAAATAAACTTTCTACAGCATTGACATCCCAGTCATCAGAACGAATGTTTTGTTTCACCACATCCCCCATATTCACTCTAAGTACATTAGGGACATTAACGACTTCGTTTGGGCCATGAATCTGAAACCGAACTGCATCCCACACGATACCATCAAGGACAGGCCAAGCTGTGATGTTAACCAAAGTCAAGTCTCTTTTAAATCTATGTGTAGAATGGGACGAGGAAAGCGGGGCCAAAGTTCCATTCAGATGAGTAATGCAAGTTCTTTCCTCCACATAGTGTCCATCCATGATTCGAAAAAAATAAAACACAAAACCGATTGACATAAACAGGTAAATTGAAAAAAGGGCCAGCCAAATGTATGTCCAAGGGGGTATCAAAAAATGCTTTTTAAACAGGCTTGCATAAACTGCAAAACGAGAGGGTTTCTTTGAGGCAAGAGAAACAGAGTCAAAAGAAAATCTGGATTCCGTGGCTAAACGTGCTTGCAGGTCAGGTATGGACAAATCAGTGGGGTAGGCATAGTCTGTCTCATCAACGTTAGTTCCGGGTAAACTATTTAATAAAGGACTGGAAAGAGCAGGTAATTCGATGGCCACATCAGGTTCATTATTAGAAGCAGTGGGCATAACTGAATTTCTCACAATGGAAGGACAGGAAACAGCCGGTGTCATGCTAAGAAGAATCGGCCACTCTGTGTATCTTGACATTGTCAATTGAAATAAACCTGTTTTCCTTACGACCAGGAAGTGGTGGTAAAATGACTGTTCTTGTGCCCTTCACCCCAAGGACGGGAACCGGAGCTCGATAGGAAGGACCAAATTCTTTCTTGTTATCGATCTTCTCTCGAACCAGTTTGCCAACTTGGGGTAGCCAGCCAACTACCGGGATCTGCAACGCATCATCCGACGTGGAGGGCAAATGTTCCTTTGCAAGACTGTCTCTGGTCTTTTGTAGATTCTGTAAAACATTGCAATGTTCATCTGCGTCAGAGGAAGTGGCGCGAACCACACAGTCTAGACCGTCAAGGTCAGGGACGTACATCTTGATGCCAAAGAGCATTTCGTATGGGGTCCGCCCACCCAGAGACCTTCTAGGGAGATTATTAAGAGCACGCTGCACGCCATAGAGGTGAGCCAGCCAGTTTCTGCCAGTGCCTATAACTCGGGCTGTCAAAGATTGCTTTAAATCACGGTTCATTCGCTCAACTACACTGTTACCCTCAGGTCTGTAGGGAGACGAAAACTTGACTTGGACCCCCAACGAAGTCATGGCATCCTTATACGCCTTAGAGGCGAAAGCCGGACCCTGATCCGAATGGAAGGTACCACAGGCAAAAATCCCTATAAAGACACGCAAATCTCTAATGACAGTCCGTGAATCAGCGCTGCGATGTGGCCATACCCACACAAAGTGTGTGCATGAGTCAACCGCTACTAAGATGTACTTATACGCAGTATCAGATGAAAAAGGACCGCAGTGATCTAAATAAACACAACCTAACGGTTTATTAGAAATGTACAACTGAGTCTGTGGCGGACGCGTAGCAGTCGAAGGTTTAATCTGCTGGCATATGTCACAAAGAAGGACATAATCACGCGTCTGTTTGTACAGTCCCCGCCACCAGAAACGTTGTTGTAATTGAGTTACAGTGGCCGAGACGCCCGCATGCGCAGACGCCACACCTTCATGTGCCGCTGTAATCAAGTCTGCTCTGCGATCCGAGTTGGGAATCAGCCGTTCCCCAACATCAGGAATTGTCACAAATGGAACTTTTTCGGGACTTAAGTTGTATTTGTACTTCGAAGGGAATCCCGCAGGATGCTTACTTCCCTTCTCAGAGGCAGCAACTGCTGCCAAGATGTCGCTATCAATCTTGGTTTTTGACCTAGTAACCGCTGCAACTAAGTATGTAGATACTGCTGATTTCGCTGCTTCATCAGCAAGCGAGTTGCCAACAGCGTGAACTCCTACGCGCTGATGACCGAGAGTATGAATCACATAAACGAGAGGCAACATAGCCTTAAGCTCTGCCACTCGAACCCAGATCATTTTGTGTTTTATTGTGCTACCCTTGGAATCATGAAAATCATTTTGAATCCAAAAGAACAAGTTTTCATTGTAAGACTGGACACAGTAGTAAGAATCACTTACAATCAGAGTAGTAACTCTTGGATCCGCGTACTCCAACGCTAGTAAGAGAGCACGAAGCTCCGCCAATTGTGCGGTGCAACCGCCCAGGCGCAACGTGTGCACTTCCCTGGAAATGAACTCATCATTCAACATAGCACCGACCACAATGGCGCATGCGGAAACGTAGGCATGCTTAGAGCCATGCGCAACCTGCGCCGACCCATCAGTGTAAATGATGCAATGGAAGTCCTCCAAAGGTCGCATAGCCAGAGGAGCAGGATGAACGAATTCATACTGCAAGTACTCTTGCGACCGTAAGGAGGCGTCAAAAACAAACGTGACATCCGTGGATGTCAATGACGCAGCCCACTGAATCCACCGAGGGTGCAAAGCTTTTGAATTTGGTACACTGGCTTTTATGACTGCCTCCAAATGAGGACAGGGTGTTACCACTAACATGCGCTTCCCCTGTGACAGAGCTCGTTCTTTAAGAATCGCCATCTGTACAGCAGTTAAAACTTTCTCCACAGTGGGAAACCGCAATTCAGCCGAAGTGTACAAGTGTGACTTGTAAGCAATAGATACTGTGTCACCCTCATTAAAAGTCAGGTACGTGAAACCCACCTCCCCTGGAATTATTCTTATCACCAGGTTGGTGTGGTTATCACGAGTCAGTAGGTATTTAGATGCGAGCAGATCGGCCTGCAAAGATTGCAAAATGGCCAAATGCTCAGGCAGCCAGCATGATTTTGAAAAAGTTGGTTGTATCAAAGCATACAAAGGCTTGATACGCTGGGCATATTCCGGAACATAAGTTCTGCCGAAATTCAAGAAGCCCAGTAAAGACTGTAATTTTTTCAGTGTTGTAGGAGCGCGCAACTGTGCGCATTTCTCCAGGAAGTGAGGAGCCAATCCTCGACCTTCATTGTTCAGCTCATAGCCGAGGAACAACACTGTGTGTTCTGCAATGTGCGATTTTGCAAAATTAAACTTGTAACCCCTATCTGCAAAGTTACAAATTATCGAATTCACTCGACACAGATGCATCCAAATTTCGTCGTCTGTGAGATAAATGTCATCCACATAAGAACATGCATCTGTATCGATACTCTCCAATAGAGTGACTATTCTCGAGGTGAAGACACCAGGACTATTTTTGTAGCCCATCAGGAGTCGCCGGAAGCATTTTTGCACACCAGCGGACGTAAAACTTGTCCATTGGGAGCTAAAGCTATCCAGTCTGTGGGCATAAAAACCGTTGGATATGTCAAGCGTTGTCTTGAAACGCTTACGCACCAGACTATCCACTAGCGCAGAGCCGTGAGTATTCTGTACTGCACAGTTACGGCAATGCGAGTTCAAATGCCGGTAATCCAATACCAAACGATATGATCCGTCAGGCTTGGTCACAGTAAAAAGGGGATTATTCATCGGTGACACACATGTTTCAATAACTCCCTGATATTCCAATTGTTCAAGGATTTCTGCGACGGCAGCTTTAGCTTCACGCCGTATGGGATATTGAGGCTGAGGCTGCGGCTCAGACCGCAAAGGAATTTCGTGACAAGGAGACAATTTATCCCAACCACATTGGTTGCGGTACAGAGCCGGCGCAAGAGCCCGAGCCCACTCTTCTGCAAAATGCTGCGCATGCTCAGTTGAGACAGTGTGCGCGAAACTGGGAAGGATTACCTCCTCCCCTCGCGGCACTGCGAGCACAAAAGGTGGGGGCCAGTCAGCCTCAGAAAGCAAAATGTCGTACGTAGACGAAAGGTTCTCCCAAAATACCCCTCTGACAGTACGCTGTATGTCACCTTCAATTAACAGGACAATTTCAAAAAGTCTTTCAGGGGGAGCTAGTCTCGTATCGGCTGTTTCTATTACAACGAACACTTCAGTCGCTGTCACCCTCAGTAGTGGACGGAGCGCCTCTCTGACTATGGTTATCTCCGCCGCGCTGTCCAGCAAGGTCAGAGCCCACGTCAGATTCCGAAGCCGCGTTCTCACTATCTGTGGCATATCGATGCGCCGTTAAGGCTGCGACTTTCTTTTTCGCAAACTGTGGTCTCTTTGGCGTAGAATCCTCCTGCTTCCATGCGCCTTCTGTCTGGCGGGGCTGGCCACGTCCCTGTTGGCCACCACGTCCCCGACCGCCTCCTCCTCCACCGGTCTTCTGGGCCGATGAGTCCTGAAAGGAACGAGGAGAGCGTTGATCAGAAACCTGAAATCGATCAGGTGATTTAATCATCGCGCGATCGCGCAAATCATAAACTTTCTCAGCTGGCGCAGAGACTTGTGTTGCAGGATAAGATTCCTGCGTTTGCTGCTGTTGCTTCCCCTGTTTCCGTTTCTGAGGCCAATTTTGTTTTTTGGACTTTGGTTGTACATCTGCCGTAGCAGATTGCACTTGTGGTTGTTTCTTCTCCTTAACCGCGAAGTACTTCAAACCCTTACTTGTGCGACCGATAGTTTTATAAGCGGCCACCACAATCTTCGCCAACTGCGGGGCTTTTCGGCATCGGGTAACGCTGCCAGTGCATTAAAAACCTGGAAGTTCACAGCATCTCCCTTGATGTTGGAGAGTATGAGATCACTTACAATCTCAAAAGAACCACACAGGCGCACACCCTAATTCGCCGAGGTTCCACTCCTCTGTGCACAGTTCTGTGTGAGAACAGAAACCCTGCGACCCGGAAACGGAGGTGAAGGGGTCAAGGTTTGAACGATATACTACTCGAGTGTTATGATATAAGACCACCGAAAACGTTGGGCGCCATGTCGCAGGGTTTCTGTTCTCACACAGAACTGTGCACAGAGGAGTGGAACCTCGGCGAATTAGGGTGTCCCAAAACTCACCTTAGTATCCAACTCACCCCTTACCGAGCTAGCTACAGTGTCTCATTGGACATATCAAACTCCCAATGTTTAGACAAACCAGAACATGAACTTACTGTACCTCAGGGTACGTGGAACTCATGAACACTCTTTCGTTATATTATCATTACAAACCAGAACATGGAGTAAAGAAGACACATGTGCATTTGAAATGTTTATTTACTAATGCCGTCTTCTCAGGTGCAGTATCTTAGATAATACAAGTATACTTATTATCAGTAGCAAAATTACCAGCATAGTTACTAAGACATAAAAAGCGAATGGTGACAGCATGTTAACATACTGTAATGAATAAGAGTTAACAACACTTATATCTCACCCACCCTAACACATATATTATATTATTAGCTAAGAAGGTCTCTTTGGGTTGGTTTAGGGCGGGCCCATACCTTAGTGTCCTAGCATGAAGGAATCACATCAGCATACACCAGCTCTCTCTGACTGTGCACCGCATCAAGTGTGTTCTATGTGCCTCGTGCAAAGCAATATCAATCCCGCCTGAAGCCAGAGTTGGCAAAGGCTGCACTTGTGTTATGACTATAAAGGCGTGGAGATCAGACCTCATAACAATTCCATATCGTGTTGTTCCTGAAACTTCAGCACTCTTCGTGCAGACATAGTTTATTAAGCAAAGCTGATATCAGAGCAATAACATATTATTCTCACATACACCACGGCAAACTACTAGGTTGAAAGCTAAGTCAACAATTAAGTGTCGTGTGCAGAAGTTGCAAGAAAGAAAAATGGCGTTTAAACCTCAAATGTACCTATGCTAACTTAACACGATATAAGGATATACAGGAGCTATATGACAATATAATGGTTCCTGTAATCATAGAAACTGCTCACGGTCCCGCACATCTAGGAGAAAAAGGGATGTTAGACAGTCTAAGTTTGATATGGCATAACAAGCATCTACGTTCAGCGGCTAAACAAAAAGTACGAACCTGTATGATTTGCTGTCAGTTCAATCCAGGGAAGAGTGTCTCAGTTGAACAAGGAGGGTTCCATCCTCCAAATTACCCCTTCGAAGTCCTCCAAATGGACTACATACAAATGGAGAGATGTCGGGGACATAAGTATGTCCTCGTAGTAGTCTGTACCTTAACCCGATGGACTGAAGCATACCCCGTCCCAGACTATGGTGCCCAGATGACAGCCAAACAATTGGTGAGGGAATCTTTTCCCCGGTATGGGTTGCCAAGAGTCATATACTCTGACAACGGACAACCATTCTCCTCCAAACTGATGGAGGCTGTTTCCTTACTGTTAGGATACACCTGGAAATTCCACTGTGTCCGACACCCCCAAGCCGCAGGTCTAGTCGAACGACATAATCAGATTCTAAAGACCAAGTTAGCTAAAATATGTGCTGACAAGCAAATAGACTGGGTTACAGCCCTTCCGGTTGCTCTTTTCTACATGCGAATGGTGGCACATTCCCGGACGGGTCTGTCACCTTATGAAATAACATTTGGGAGACCTCCGAATATCTGGGGTATCCCATCCCCTAAAAAGTTAACTGACATTGATTCTAATGTACTGACAGATTACCTAGCTTCCTTGATGTCTGCACTACATTCTTGTCGTTCACAGGTGGCTGCAGCCTTTCCAGACAAAACAACACCCGAGGAACACGCCATCCAACCTGGCACCTGGGTCCTGGTGAGGAACTTTGATCGCGCCAGTCCCCTGGAAAGAAGGTGGACGTCTCCCAAGCTGGTGCTACTCACGATGAGAACTGCAGTCAAGGTGGAAGGACGAAAAGGATGGCTTCACGTCAACCACTGTAAGAAATTCTTCGGACCAACTCCTACTGACATTGTTGCTAACCCCAAGGACATCGACATTGAGACAACAGACTCTATTTCACCCCTTCCTGAACTTTCCCTCCAAGAAGAGTACAGATCGCGGCTGCGATCCCATCAGAAACAAGCTAGAGACATTGCATCTGACCTCGACCTCCCGGTGGCTATTTAAGTCCAAGACGTAGTTTTGGTGAAGCGGTTGCTGGGAAGTGTCCGGTCACGTATGCAAAATTGACTCAGACTTGCCGCCAACACATGGAAAATATATCTTGTATAAAATTATTACGTAACAAAGTTTCTATCTTCCTACTCTTTATGATTTCTATCTTTTGTATCACGCCTTGCCTAGGTTGGTTCCTTCATCTAGCTTTTCCACCGTCTTCCCCCACGCCTTTGAACAACACAGCTATGCACTCACATGTAGATCTTCCTCCACATCTCGAAAATAGAAGAAAAGAATTTTCCAATAACACATTCATCTCCACACTCGACCAACACCAAATGGTTATTAACAAAACCAATTGTTGGGTCTGTGGTTTAATGCCACATTCCGTACACGGAGGAATGCCTTTTATCCCTCTCCCTTTTGGCTATGCTGGATCTACCTATGCACTCTCTATGATATTCTCCGCTTCTGTTAAAAACATTCCTGAGACCAAGGCCAAGAACACTAGTACCTGGAACGAGATAAAAACAAAGACAGTACGAGCTGTCGAAAAGATGGTAACTTTCACGGCGACATGGGGACGAGCAGACAATAATGAAAACGCCAGTTATTCCCTTTTTAACGACACTACCTCCTTTAGGGAAACGTTTTCAGTCCAGAAGAGACAGACAGAGCAGGGAGGATGGGCCGTACCCCATAAGGGCCTATTCTGCGTAAGAGGAAAGGGCAAGGGTCAGAAAATGGGAGACAGTGAGTGTAACAAGACATACACCCTACCTGACCTAAATTTCCCAATGATGGCCACTGCCCCCAACACCTATTTTATCTGTGAATGAATGAATTAATGATTACGTATTTGTATCGCGCATGGCTACCCGAAGGCATCCCAGCGCTTTAGACAACGTTCATTCACCAAATTCAGACAAACAGCAGGGTTTTCAACGCCTTCCTGAAACTAAGATGGTTGCTTTCCATTCTGATATAGAGTGGAAGATTATTCCAGAGTCTTGAGGCCTGTAGGGAGAAGCGTCGGCCACCCATACGCACTTTTCTAATTTTTGGGATTGAAAGGAGGTTCTTATTGGAGGATCTTAATTCCCGCTTAGGAAGGTAAGGGCAAAATAATGATTGTATCAGTAAAGGTGCTTTTTTGTGAATTACTTTATGGACCGTGACCAAGGTTTTAAATTCGATCCTCTGCTGCACTGGAAGCCAGTGCAACTGGCGGAGTGCAGGTTTGGCAGATGTTCTTCGCGGGATGTTCAGCAACATGCGTGCTGCGCAATTCTGAACAATCTGCAGTATCTTAATTGTCCCTTGAGGGGAGCCTAGATATAATGCATTGGATTAATCTAGGCGAGATAAGATCAGCGCCTAAGAAGAATGATAATTTTCCTCAGAAGCCTCATGAGTGCATAGAATGTGGCAGCTACCTTCCGGGCTTGCACTGCAAAATTGAGAGCTGGGTCCATCCATACCCCAAGGCTCTTAATTTGGGTCTTAGGCTTGGGTGGTTGGCCCAGAATGTCCGGCCACCAGCCCTCCACTGTGGTAGGTGCCTTATATCCCAGCATCATCACCTCAGTTTTTGCCCAATTAAGTTTAAGGAAGTATTCGTCCATCAATTCCTGAACTTTATTAAGGCAGATAGAGGGGCATCATGGGTAGATAGTGAGATAATCAGTTGTGTGTCATCTGCGTATGTAACAAGTTGTACTCCCCAGGGAAGCACCACCTCAGCCAAAGGCCTCATATAAATATTAAATAAGGAGGGGCTGAGGGATGAACCCTGGGGTACACCGCAGTTAAGACACATTTGGGGAGAGGAAGCATCATTTTCAAAGACCACAAAGGTCCTATCAGACAGAAAGGAGTGCAGCCACTGTAGTGCGCGGCCCGAGACACCAGCTTCCTCCAGCCTGTGAAGCAGAATGGAGTGGTTCACGGTGTCGAAGGCCGCGCTAAGATCTAATAATAGTATGGCCGCATGATTCCCACTGTCTACGATTTTTCTTGCTTCCTCAACCACTGCAATAAGTGCTGTTTCAGTGCCTTGATTTCTCCTAAACCCTGTCTGCGTAGTGTGAAGAAGGTTGTTATCCTCCAGAAAAGTGGCCAATAAAGAGTTGACCTACTTCTCTGTGTGTTTGCTAATAGTGGGCAAAAGAGAGATGGGGCGATAGTTTGCCCAGTCTTCAGGGTTAAGGTTGGGTTTTTTCAACAGGGCCTTAACTTTGGCCTGTTTCCAAGTCGGCGGCACCAGGCCTGAAGTCAAAGAGGCATTAATCACCTCCTGAATGACTGGAGCCACAGTGTCTGATACCAGATTTAATATGGTGAGGGTTGCAGGGTCATTCGGGGAGCCTGATTTTAAGTTCCTTAAAAGACACTGAGTAGTAGAAAGGTTTATAGGAGCGAATTCATTAAGTTGAATTAGAGCCATGTGGGATACTGGGGAGGGTCCAGTGGGAAAATTATGGAAAGATGAATATATGGTAGCTACTTTGTTGAGGAAGAATTTGGCAAGTTCCTCGCATCGTACCTGGGCAAGTCCTGGGTCTTCAATAGGGGCAGGAGGGGTGACCCAAGATTTAAAAATTTTGAAAATTTCTTTTGGGGAATTGGCAGCCATGCTAATTTTTGTCTGGAAGTAATTAGATTGGGTGATTTTAATCTCCTCCTTATACTTTTTCAGGGCAAGTTTATAATTGGCCTTATCACTTTCGGAGTAGTGTTTTCTCCACTGTCTTTCCTTTTGTTTGCAAGCAAGCTTCAATAGTTTCAAATCAGGCGTGTACCAGGCCTTCTTGTTCTTACCACTTCTATGGGATAACTCCATCTTCGGAAGGGAAAGATCCAAGGAGGCCTCCACCCACATGTTGAAAGACATATCAGCTTGCAAAGGGTCAGAGGAGGTTTTGGGTAGGGTGTTCTTAAGATTAGTGGACCTCACGCATGCACTTGGCTACCCCAAGGCTGGTCCGGGAAGTGCTACATTGCATTTCTCCTTCCTCCTACCTACACCGCCCCAGCAGATTACCATCTAAGTGACCCGCCGACCATAATTAATAGACGGCGAAGGGGGGCCATAGATGCTGAAGATACAGCGGACCAAGAGGCTGGCGATTTCTTTAAAGGAATCATCCCATTCTGGGGGCCTATGATCAACAGCCGCCACATAAGACAACTGACTCGTGTAGTCCAGGGAGCCATAAACGAAACAGCTGGTGCATTAAGTAACATTACCGCTGAGATGGCTGCCGACAGACTCATGACGTTACAGAACCGCATGGTTCTAGACATCATATTGGCCGACCGTGGTGGCGTACAACCCCGAAAGCGTACTGTGAATCAGTGTAAATGTTAACTGATTTTCCTTTTGCTAAGTGACATGCTCGTGTTAGTGCTATGAGTTTGGCTGCTTGTGCCGACAGTATCTCTATCGTGTGTGCTTCCAAAGTGTTTTTACCATTTGTAACGGCATAGGCTGCTGCTAGTTCTCCAGTGGGGAGTCTCATGCAAGAACCATCAACAAAAAGTGTCATTTCTGCTTTAGAAAGGGGAGTATCTTGTAAATCTGGTCTGGGTTTGGTCACTAAATCAATTATGTCAATACAATCGTGAAGTTGTTCAGTAGGAGAGGTCAGTGGCAACAGTGTTGCTGTGTTTAAAAGGTTGCATCGTCTAATCTCAATATGTGGCTGAAAAAGCGTCATCTCATATCCGGTGAGTCTGGCTATTGTCAGATGCTGTGTTTGCGTTCTGTTTAGCAGAAGTTCTACAGCGTGTGGAACCTGGACTATCAGATGATGTCCCAATACAATAGCATCGCTTTGTCTAATAGCTTGTGCAGTAGCTGCTACTGATTTTACACATGCAGGTAATGCTTGTGCTACTGGATCTAATGTACTTGAAAAATAACCACATTGTCTATGTCTGTCTGCTTGAAGTTGGGTCAGGACTGATAGTGCTGTATCTGAGTTTTCTGTTACAAACAAGGTAAAATCTTTGGTGTAATCAGGTGTTGCTAACACTGGGGCTTGACACATAGCCTTTTTAAGAGACTGAAAAGCTTGCGTGTGTTCATCTGTCCAGGGTAATTGTGGAGTAGCGCCAGCTTCGAGTGTTGTCAGCTGCACTAATGGTTTAGAAATGAGTGCAAATTGCGGGATCCACTTTCTACAATATGAGATGAGACCAACAACAGCTCAAACTTGTTTCTGTGTTGTTGGTTGTGGTATTTGTTGTATGAGCTGGATGCGTTCCTGTGTAAGCTGCCTACCCTCCTTTGATAGCAAGTGCCCTAAGTATGCCACTTGCTGTAAACAAAATTGGAGCTTACCAGGGGAAACTTTATGGCCATTCTCAGCTAAGAATTTTAGTACCAGCAATGCTGCTTCAGCACAGGCTGGGTCAGATCTGGCCGTAAGGAGGATGTCATCAATATACTGCAACAATGCAGTGTCAGGGGGCATTTCAATAGTATCCAATTGTCTTTTTAACGCTTGGCTATATACACTTGGGCTTTCGGTGAAACCTTGGGGAGCTCTTGTAAATTGGAAGCTTCGTCCTTGTAGGGAGAAGCCGAAAAGGTATTGGCTGTCTGGGTGAATGGGTATACTGAAGAATACGTTTTTTAAGTCAATGACAGAAAAATGCGTTGCTTCTGCATCTATGGCTGTGAGTAAAGTGGAGATGTCTGGGACCACAGGGTGTTGTGGAATGACACATTTATTGAGCTCTCTCAAATCCACCACTAATCTGTAGACAGGTGGTGTTCCTGGTTCCACTTTTTTATGAACTGGTAAAACAGGGGAATTGCAAATGTTCGAAGTTGTTTCTTTAATCACACCTGACTGTATTAGGTCCTGAATAATTAACATTAATGCTTGTTCAGCTTGAGGTGGAATTTTGTATTGTCTTATACGTGGTAGTTGGGCTCCCTCTTTCAGTGTAACCTTGTGAGGTGTTATTGTGGAAAAGTAAATTTTGCCATGTTGTATGTGCCTACGTGTTCCCCATCTTATGTTATATGTGCATGATCGATATGCATGTATGCCCCTCTGATCGATTAAAGACGCAATTACAGTTGTGTCCATCTCTAGTATGCCAGTTTCCAGTCTTCGTGAAAGCAACGAATATTAGGCCTATGTAAACCTACGTTGCCACATTTTACAGTGTGCACGTTAAATTCATTGAATTGTCCCCGTTTCTAGGCCTCAAAAGGGCCCGGACTCAGATTCGGCTCCTGTCTCCTGAATCCTCTCCGAGGAGCGATACAGCCCCCACCTGTATCCCTGACCCTTAGCTTACTTCATGCCTCGCAGTGCCCGGCCCGGCCTGGCTCTGCCTCCCAGTCTGCCAAGATTATGTTATGATTCTAGTTATCAGTCCAGCCCTCCTTCTCTGCATTCCTAAGCTACTGCATCGCATCAATAGTTTCCGTCATGGTCTAGCCTTTATGTCTCCATGTAAGAGAAATACTGTATTAATATTCATGAATATTCCTCACACCCGCAATACATGTAGAATAATGCATGCACCAGTCTTAATGTCTGTTAGCCTTTGCCCTGATAACTTTTGGATTCTATCAACATGTACTATAAACACCAGATACTAGATATGCCTAGGTACATGTCGCTCTGACACTCCAGACTTTTGTCTCCTCTTCTAGCGCAGAAGTCATAGCCCCCAGTTCTCCCTGGTAACACGTCATTGCCCGTTTGCGCGCACCACTAGGTTAAAGGTCCCAGCTGCTCAGGTAGCCCCCTCCATGTTTCCGCCCCTTTTATGACATATTCTGTTACGTTTACATCACATGTCTATGTATACGCCCTGTACACGCCTCTTGTTACACCCACTTTATGCCTTATCTTTCGCGACTGCTACAAACCACGCCTACTGCTACGCCTACTGTATTGAATGTAATGTATTTGTTTAACTATAAATATTGTGCACTGTTATTAAAAGTTACCCCTTATGCTCCCAGATCCTGCCCCCGGCAGCTGCCATCCTATTCCCATGCAGGCTGTCCTGTTCCTGTCCTGTTATGCCTGATTAAAGCCTGTAAACTCCAGCTACCTCGAATCTTGACTCTTATTTATTGAGCTACCTGTTTATTGATTATTCTGAAAAATAGATCCGGTAATTAATTATTTATTTTCCACATTATTTCCATACATCCTACTGTGGTGGAATCAGTGGCCCAAAGGGTGTGTGGCAAATCTTTCAAACGCTCCTCTAATTCTCTACTTGTGTAGTGGCCCTTAAAATCTCGTAGAAATAATCTGACATCTTTAGGTGAGCAAACAATAACAGCTCCTAATTCTTTCAATGTTTTTATACCAAGCAAATTTTCTGGACATGATTTTGTCAATATAAGATCTGTAGTTGTCGTGAGGGGACCAACCTGCAAGGGCAGTGGTTTTGATGTGGCGTTTGTCACAGGTTGTCTGGAGAAACCCAGAGAAATACTTTTTGAACCCGAGAGAGGAGCCTCTGGGACCTCTTGATGGCTTATTGTTGTTTCACTGGCCCCAGTGTCTAGTAGAAACTTTCTATCCTCCCCAAGAAGTCGGACCTCTATAAATGGGCCTTTCTGATCTACTGGGGTGGGGATTAGGGGCAGTTTGTCATCTTCTCTCCCTGGGCAACATCATGAAAAATCTGGGTAGTATTCAGTGTAGTCGCTGTCTATAATGTTCATTTGGGCCATTTGTGTTGTCGGTGGAACTGAAGGTGTTGAACTGCCTTGGGAAACATTCTGTTTTGGCTGATATGGACGAGGCTGTGTATTACCAGTAGCCAAATTGTGCTTTAAGACAGGGCAGTCTTTAACGAAGTGTCCCGTCTTTTTGCAATAATTACAAGTGCTCTTCACGTTTGTCTGGCTACCTGGTGTCTGTTGGCGCTGGGGTGCAGTTTGGGCTACTAATGCTTTCATCTTGGTATCTTTCATGCGTTTCTTATCATTTTCTTCTTCATCCCTAATGCGATTTTGGTGATATTGTAGCATTTGTAACACCTGTGGTGGTGTATGTGCTTGCCAGGTACTTTCTACTTTTGGTACTCTTTCCTTAATAGCTGGCAAGGCGTTGTCTACTAATTTGTAAACAAACAGATGCGGGTAAGCTTCGCTTGTCGGCGTAAGGCCGCTATTTACCGCAAAACATTTTTCAAGTCTGGTGTAATAATATCCTATGTCTTCACCATGTTTCTGTTTGCAGGAGGAAATGGTATCCCAGTCCTCCTTTTTCACTGTCAGTAACTGTGGTAGCACCTTTAAAATAGTGCCAGGAAGTGCTTTTAGTCTGTCTCCTATACCTTGACCTGCTACTCTAGTATTTTCGTCATTCTGAAGTTCGGTCCATCTAATGTGTTCACCTGCTACTTCCCAATCTTTTTCGCTTAGTTTGTCATATATACCCGATGGCAACAATAATTTCAGAATTGCTGTGATATCAGAAAGAGTATATGTTCCCATCATTAATACATCTCCTAATTCTTTAAAGAATCCAGCAGGATCCTTTGAGTGGGAGGGAACCATCTCTTTTATCCTTAGTAACTCAAGTTTTGTCAAGGGTACATAAATAAAAACGCCGTGTAGCGCGCCATTCGTGTCAGCTCTGGGGTGGACCTCTCTCGTGGGGAACTGGCGTGTTTGAGGAAGTCTATTAATTGGTCCACAAGTATTATTGAAAGATTTAAATTCAGTCGTTTTCTGGTATTTCTGTCTAAAATCTATAAATGTGTTGAGAAAAACTGAAATATTGTGGAGGAACATGTTATCAGCGCAGTCAGACAGAAAATCTTCGAGTCTTGGATCATGTTTAAAATGAGTGTCATTGAGTGTGAAGAGATGTTGTACCATGTAGAGACTTGCTAATCTTTGATGTGAGCGTGGTAATGCTAGAAAAAGTTGGGCTATGAGATCATTGTCATATATCTTATATTGAGAGACCCATAGAGTTGCAGTTCTGGCTATTTCCTCCTCCTCCGGTGTAAGCGGAGGTTCCTGGTCTAACCAGTAGTCTAATGCATTGGATGTATTTTCAAATAACTCATCTGGAGATGACCGTTCAGAGTGACCTTGGAGGAATGTAGGCGGGAGTGTTCGTGAATTAGGGGCGGAAGAACGAACAGATAAGACTTTTTCAGTAGGTTCAGTAATTTCCTCCTCAAGTTTCTTATTCTCTTCATTTGTTTGCAAGTTTTGCAGAATACAGGTCTCCTTACGGGTGAACCTGTCTAGTGCATCATTTATAAGTTCTAGACTAGTGTGGTCGGATGCGGAATCTAATAAGTCAAAAAGTGAAACTGGTACATTTCTTTCCTCTGCTTGTATGTGTTTTATGAAACAGCAAAGGAGGAACCTATACATGTGCATTTTTACAGGGTGTGATCTTCTTGTAGTCATAGCGTTAATGGCTAGTGAGTTCTCTCCAGTACGAAGAAACTCAGAGGCCGCTTGAAGAAACGTGTCAATTGCTGGTAGATGTCTTATTTCTTCCCAGGAGTCATGAAGTATTTTACTTATTCGGCGCGCCTCCCCTGTGTTGCTCGGAGTCGGGTCATAGGGGCAGTCGGGAATTATTTTACCTGGGTCTGGACCTACGGCACCCCCTTCTGGAGTGAGAGGTGGTGCGTTATGTTGTAAAAGGGGTGGCGGAGGCAGAGGGTGTTGAATTACTGGAACCTCATATGGAGGTGCAGTATCTAAGAGGAAATTGGTGAAAGTATCCTCTGGTGATGGGGCGGTAGGTTGTGTCTTAGGTGGTGCAATGTTAAGGTTTTCAGGTGCAGATGGCAATACAGGATAAAAACCAGTATAAATGGCTGATTGTTCCCTTTTATTCCTTTCACTAACTACTTCTTTCCCTATTTCTTGTAACTGTTCTTTCTTGGCCTGCTCTGACATTCTCTTACCCTTTCCAACTTTATGTAATTCCTTTTGCTGCCTCCTATGGGCTTCTTTTCTCCATAATTCCACCGAGTCACTTTGTGACTGGCGGACTCACTTTTTCTTTCACAATTGTTGCTCTAATTTTATAATACATTCCATGTCAAAAGTACAATATTCAGGCCATCTATATCTGTGTTCTAGGTCTTTAGTATAATCCACCCATAAATCACAATAAATAATTGCACCGACACCATGTTTTGCATACATGAAGTGTCCTGGAGTATCCCGAGGAGGAAGGGGAAGTTCCTTCTCAAGAATACTCCTTTTGGTTGCTATCTTACGTATTTTCGAGAAAATAGGCATGATGGCAAGACTTTTCAAAGATTTAGAATTGAGTGAAAAAGAAAAACAAATGGAACATATATCTTTACCGTTCCCACGAAAGTGGTGAGTCCGTCTTTTATACTAGTTTAGCAGTCCTCACAAAATAAGTGGGAAACCAACAAAAACATGTATCTTTACCGCACCCACAAAGTGGTGAGTCCGTCTTTTATACTAGTTTAGCAGTCCTCACAAAAGATAGGTGAGAAACCAACAAAAACATGTATCTTTACCGCACCCACAAAAGCTGTGGGTTCGTCTTTATACTTTTCAGCAGTACTCACCGAAAAAAATAACTGGAAGGCCTCTTGAAGATCTTGAAATGCGCGCAGCTTCTAAGGTGGGGCTCGCAGAACCTCGGACTCGTCTCTTCACAGGTTGGGCTCTGGTTCAGGACGTTCCACAAATTTTCTCACCGCCTCGTGTGGATGCCGGCCCGCAGTCGGTCCCCCTCTTCGCCTCGAGGGAGTTAGCGGGAATTCCCCGTGTTGTGCACTTTGAAGTCCGTCAAAGGTCAGGAGGGGACAGTACCGGGTCCAATATCGCCGGCGCGTGGGGAAAAGGGAACGTCTCTTTTCGGGCACCAATTAATGTGGTAAATTAATTCAATATTACCTCATCTCAGAATTTATATACTTAATAATCATAATTTCAGTCAAAGCAAAGAGAGGAGTCCGTGGTGCTCGAGTACAAAAAAAAGGTCCAGTAACTCGAGTTAAGGGGAGAGCTCCAGCACCAAGCGGGTACAGGAGTGGTCTGCAGCTTTATTCACACATCAGAATATTTATACAGTTTTCAGTCAATAGGAAAAAGAAGAAAAGAGAAGTGACAAGAAAAAGGGAAGTGACAAGCAGTAATTTCCAACAGATGTGTCAAGGTAGGGGCGTGTCTTGTGTCTCGTGAGAGGGCATGCAATGTGTGGAAATGTGTTCTCTTTCAGTTGAAGGCCCTTCCTCATTCGGGGGTTTATCTCTGGCTTAGAGTGAAGAACAGGAACCATCTTGTGTAAAACAGGAACTATCTTGCTGGTTCTGGGAATTGGCTGAACCACAAGAGTCAAAAAGAGGAACTATCTTGTGTAAAACAGAGACCATCTGCTCTCTGGCTTGCAGTCAAGAACAGGAACTATTTCTTAAAACAGGAACTATCTGTTGGTTCTGGGAATTGGCTGAAGCACAGGAAGGGGTGGTCAATGAACTGGGGTGCCAGAGGCAGGGTGTCTTGCTTGTGGGTCTGAAGACAAAATGGATGTCACACACAAAATGGGTGCTTGTCTGAATGAAAAAATGGCTGTCAGGCAGAAACAGGGAAATGATGGGGCACAATTGTCAATTTTATTTCCACAAGACTCCAGCCCACATTTTCTCTCATACACCCAATGCATCATGGGAGTGTAGGCATGTCAGTCAAGTGGGCATTCCTACCCAACAATGGCAAGCAAAACACACCAAAACTACATGGCAGTCAGTGATTTAATGTGAGCCAAGTATGCAAAATGTAACACAATAGTAAGAATAACACAAATTAACATTGCACTGTTTCACATCACAGATGCAGCTGAGGGAGACTCTGAACATAGTGATTGCCTACACATCTCTGAGACACCTGCTGAGACTGATATGGAGACTCCAGTTGCCCTAGCATGCACACCACCCGCACCCACAAAACGCAGGACCCATATCCCTTCTCTGCAGTCAATGGAATCCGAGTTGTCTACTGCCCCCACTACAGGTACCAGCCAGCCTTGTGTGGCAACACCACCTACACCACAGGCACAGGTCCAATGTAGATGGTGGCACAGGTCAAGGGGCTGTATTGCTGCACATGAAGGCAAGGCTCCAAATGTATTTGGTGGTGTAGAGTCCCAGATGTTATGTGTGCAGAGCTTGCAGGGAAGACACATGGGCTCAATACAGCTACAGATTTCCAAACTTGCAAAGAACATCAGCATAATGACAGAAAGTGTACGTGAGCTGGCCACAGCGGTTGTTGAGGGGAATAGGCAGACGAACTAAGCCTACAGGAGCTCACCCGGGCGATGCTTGCGGAACAAAGCACAAAGAGGAGGAGAAGGCATCATCAGAGCATGATGCGCATGTCAGCTTATACAAGGGCCAACAACAAGCTCTGCAACACCACTGCGCTGCTGGCACGTCGCTCCATGACCATGCAAATCGATCCGTGCCATTACTATGGCGATATTGTCAGGGCCCTAGGACAAGTGACCACTGCTGTGGAACATATCCAGGCCAGGACTGTTGGTGGCATCAACTTGACAGGGCGGGAGGGGAGTGAGGAGGCATCCAGTCTTAGAAGCCTGTCGGTGCCAGTGACTACTGCCAGGAGGCGCAGTTCGCGCAGAACAACATCTTCCATAACACATCAGGGTGATGTAGCCGAGGCAGGCGAAAGGCGTCTGGGGGTGCGTGGTAAGAGGCGCTAGCCAGGCATGTCCTCCTTTGTTTGGCCATGGTGACGTAACCATGGTCATTGACATCCTAGTAATTGCTATCCAGTGCGTGGAATTGTTCATTTGACATTATACCTCAATGCAATCACAGTTATAATTTGCACAAATCTCTGTGTGGCTACACATTGATACATGGGCTCATGTTAATAAATACTTTTGTGTTCGCCATTTAGGTGTTATGACTCATTATTGCCTACCTCAGAAATAATGTTGGGTGATGTGTGCACGTCTCCTTTGCGTTTCCGCTGAGTTCGCCACATGCACTTGTGCAACATGGCACATGCAGCCACGATCCAGCAGCAGGTATCTGGATGGTACTGAAACGCTCCACCAGTTTTGTGCAGAATGCGAAAGCGACTTTTCAGTATTCCAAACGTGCGTTCAATCACATTCCGTGCCCTGATGTGTGCAGCATTGTACCTCTGCTCATGTGGTCTGGCTGGGTTGAGGGATGGTGTTAAAATGTAGTACCACACGGCGCATGCCCTGTCACCTACAGGGTGGAAAGCAAAGGGTTAGCCACAGTTATGCATTTACATTTGTTTGATTGTTGTTTCAAATAGGTATATGTGTGTACCAAGTAGATGTCATTAGCCAAATTCACCCCTGAGCAGACGCGTGTGGATGCCACTGGGTTGGAATATATAAGAGTCATGGGTTCTTCCAGGGAGTTGTGCCACAATGTCTGTTATGATATGCTTAGCATTGCACCCTACTTGCAGATTGATAGAGTGATAGGATTTCCTGTTCCTGAAGATGTATTCATTAGCTGCTGGGGGACAGATAGGGACATGCATACAGTCTATGCAGCCAATCACATGAGGAATTGTGCTACCTGGTAGAAGTCCAGTTTTGTCTTATTCAAATCCTGTGGGGTAGTGGGGAAGGTGATGTGGGTGTGGATCCTTGTCATCATGGCGTCAAGGAAGGTTTTGAAGAAGCGTGAAAGTGAGCTTTGTGATACCCCTCTAGCTACAGCTACTACCCCCTGGAAACTGCCTGAGGCAAGTAGTTACAGTCAACATAGGACCTGTACATGTGCGGGGATAACATAGGGCCTACGGGTCTGGCGCTGCATTAGGGATTCCAATTCTGCAATTAGGCGCATGATCATTGCACCGTTCAACCTGTACTTATCGTAGATTTCATCCACTGTTTGTCCCAGCAATGTGATTGCCACTCGGAAATTCCTCTCCTGTATTCTCCTTCTGCGCTGGGCTGCTGCATGGATCCTCATCCTCCTCGCCATCATGCAGAGTACTGCTGTTGTGAAAGGCTTCAGGGACCTTCTGAGTCAGTTTTAAATTGTTTCTGATTGGTAGCACCTGTGCAATTTTTTTTTAACTTTACCATTGTGATTACTCTTATTCTGCACTTGCTAATTTGCGAATTTCCTGGAAATCGCTAATTGCGAGTTTACATGCATTGCATTGCAATTCTTTAATTGCTAATCGCTATTTGCGGTGGCTGTTCTGTGACTCGCTATTAAGGATTCGCATTATTGGTTCTTGCACATCTTGCAAGGCCTTATTGTTTTTTTTCGGTATTTGGGTTCCTGCATTGGAAAGTGTTGTTTTGCGTTCGCAAACAGTCTATTTCAGCGAATCGCAATTTTTGCTAGGCATTTTTTGCTTGATGCATGTGCCTGTTAGTTTAAAGTCTTGAAAATCATCAGGAGAAAGTGTGCCAAGTAGCACTTGGTTTGATCTTGTGCGATCCTGAGTCCTTCTTACTCTTTCACCTGCAGTTGGTGTACGAGCTGCACAAATCACTACTGTGCCTGATCTCACAGTGATTGGGGTAGTAGTAGCTGCTGTTCTAGTGGCAGAGCAAACAACATTTCAGCTTTCCTGTTGTGCTTCTGCTGGCCTTTATGAGTTGCAACTCCCCTTTCCCTGCTTGTATCACCAGAGTGGCTTGTTGCAGAAGCAGAGATACCTTCTTACCCTGTCAATGGTTTGTTTGGAGCTTTTGATGCATCACCAATGGTAGGATCTGTAAGGAGCGAGAGGGGTGACATGTCATTGCAACGTGTAAGGGAATTAGCTTTAATGACACATTACCAATATTTACCAGGTCTTTGTGATGACTATTGAAGAATTCCTCATGTGAAAGACTTATATGCTCATTAGTAATATAGAATAGAGCTTATGTTTACTTGCTATAAACTTATTAAATACTAATGTTTTCCTACATGCCAAATATATACATTTGTAAAATAGCTTGCTTCAAAAGCAAATATTCTATTTAATAATCTTGACTGCATGTACATTAATCCATATATGTGTACTGCATTAAAAAAGTTATTTTTCACATTTAAAAAAATATATGCATGAGTGAATGAATTGCATGTAAGTATGAGTGTTACGCATATGCAGGTATAATATATTTAATAATATATGCATGAGTGAATGAATTGCATGTAAGTATGAGTGTTACGCATATGTAGGTATAATATATTTTTTTTAACAAACATACAGCACATTTGATTTGAAACTTACTTTCAGTACATGGAGTGCTTTCAGATGTGTCAATGATACTATCAGGGAGGGTAGTTCCAGACTGCAAAAGTGGTTTTCCACGAGTCTACTGATTCTTAACGTTGGATTACTTTGTTAAAAAAAAGCATTTGTTTTCGACTATAAAATGCTTTTTACATCTGACCATTCTTTCTTATGCCTACAATTTTCACATTACGCATATTCCATATTTATGTTGTTAGGGAATGTTTTACTATTTTCTTTTTTCGTTCAGATGTGAAACATTTACCACCGGATAATTTGAGGTTAAAATAAAGTGCATCTGAGTGTGGGAAAGATTGTAAGTGCTCACAAAGTTTAAACTCTGTGGGTACTCACCACATTTCAATAGAGCACTTTACAGACTCTCACATTCCACGTACATGCTGGGAATCACTTACTACAGCAGTTTTGCTGTAAAATCATCTCTCTATTTTTCCACTTTCCCTGAAGCTTAAATCTGATCTACACACCAAGTGCAGAAATAGTTTTGTGAATCAGGCTCTGTAAGTCAGAGGATATAAAACTACCTGGCCACTATGGCTGCGGCTCAGAGATAAATCTTCAGTATCCTTTTAATTGATTTAACATATTTTTATCATGCAGTCGTTTGAATTAGCTGTGCCCAGTAACGAACCACAAGTAAACTGAGTATGCTGCTTGCCAGGCTAATGATTCATTTGCAGTCACCAAATTCCATATTTAGCAATAGGGCTAAGAAGAAAACGGATTTACCTTCATCTAAACAAAGTCTGACACTAAAAAGCTGTGCTGATGCGAGACCTTAGCGTTCCCAGTTTCCATGTCTAAATAAGGTAAGGTAGGAATTTAAACAATGCTGACCGGGCCTAAACATTACTGAAAGTGACCATGCACCAAGTTCGAACACAAACAATCAGATTGGAAGGTGGTAGCACAGGTCTGTGCACAAAAAGCACCCCAACAGAGGAAATATGACAGTGAAAGTGTAACTGTCATAGTAAAAACATGAACAATGAAATGCTAAAATATAATAATCAAAGAAAAGAGTCCGCCAGGAACTAACCAGAGCATTTGTAAACTTGGCTACCATGGGGCTGATTCCCAAAGGTATTTTCGACCATAACCGTATGTTAACAGCAGAACATACCTCCACTTACTCATGCCAGGATTTCACAAAACGATGCCTGACAGGCACTAATGGCTTTACTACTGCTGATTTCTCCCCCATGAGTGTGGTAACATCTGCAGCACTAAATCCTATGCAAAGGGTTAGAACTGGGTTTTACAAGGCGTTGTTATGGAACGCATAGTTATGTGGGCATTCTCAAACTCAGTACTGACCGTCTCCTACCGTGGAAATAGCTGGAATGATGGAGTGAGTTGTCAAGCACATCCAGGGGCCGTATTACAGAGTGTGCCTCTGGGGAGTAACGGGCGTTTGTGCCCCCTTTGCGGACCGTGGGGCACGTTGGTGTAACAGAAGGCGCCGCAGACGCTTGTGTGGTCCATTCTGCTATTATTGCAGTATTATCCTTCTACCTGTGTTTGGGACTCGTGTGTAACATGCACCCGTCACTTTCTCTTGTAACACACTGTTTTCTACCTCTTACATTTGTTTGTTTTCGATACCTGCACAAGTGCCACCAGTGCCTACGTAACGTTTGTTCTTGTGCTTGAGTGTCCTCCATATATTGCAGTATTATACCTCTATGTTTATTTTGTACGCTTTTGTAACCTGCACACGTCACTTTTTCCTCCTGCAATGCACCGTTTGCTACCTCTTGTATTTTTTTGGCTCACGATTGTCATTTTTGCCTCATTTAATGTAACGTTTGCTTTTGTATTTTGCTCACTTGTAATGTTCTCATGTATCAGTTCTGTTCCTATTGTGAAGCTCTCTGACATCTTTGGGTAAAATCCGCGCTATAAAAAAATGCATAAATAAATACAAATAAATAAATCTGCAGGGGCGGGGGTTCACTCATTTGCATGGGGGCGTGGCCCATGCAAATGAGGAAATCCCTCTGCGCCCGTGCCCTATTACAGATGAGGGGGCAGAAGCAAAGAAGCTCTCAGGAGGGGCAGTGACAGTGCGCCAACTTAAAGGTGGCGCAATGTCAGTGCGCCCCCTGAGTGCAGCCATTTGGAGGGGGAAAAGGGGGTCCTTTAGGACCCACCAGACATCGCTTTGCAGGTTGGTGCAGTCACTGATTGCACCTGCCTGCAAGGGGATCTCTAATCCCCTTTGAAAGTGCAGGCAGTTTCCGCCTGCACAGGAAAACACGGAGCGGCTTTAAAGCAGCCCCTCTGTGGGGGCGTGGCTTGGACGGCAATGTGGACGGTCGTCTGAGTCCGTCGGCTCCGTATCCCTGAGGACAAACCAACCCGCCAAACGAGCCAAACCAGCCAGATCCTACCTCAAAGCACAGAAACAGGTGGGGGAAGATCCAGGCAACAAGAAACGGGACGAGCAAGAAAGGAAAGCAGCCACAATGCCAAGATATCGGCCCCTCCATCCATCACTGGGCAGCTGCAACAGGGGAGACAAGATGGCGCCCTGAGACTTTGGAACACCAGGGGAAGAACGCAACAGAGAGTGAACAAAGGGGGCACCACATCTTTTGTGCTCCGCGACCCGGATGATTGAAGGCGGAGACCCGCACCAAAACGCACCAAACGACAAGCCACTCAGATATCCGGGAAAAAGAGGTGGTAAGGCGAACTAGCCTGGTGATCGGCACAAAAGCACAGCGAGTGAAGCAAGCGGCAAGCGGCGACGGGAGAGACCGCTCAACTACAAGTCAACCAAGGGGGAGACCTACCAACCGGGCAAGGGGGGAACCGGAAGGAGCGGCAGGAGAGGGCGCCATTGCCGGAAGTCTTCACCAAATCCGAGCGGAAGTGGTGGACCGGAAACGGCAAAACGGAAGGGCGGCGTCACCGGTAGCTCCACGCAGACGAAGACGAAGAAGGACGAGAAATCAGCACCGAAGCCAAAAGCACAGGCTGAGTCCCTCCCTACCCAGGCAGGATTCAGGCGGTAATAGCCGAGAAGAGGCGGGGGTGAACCCGGCTTCTGACAGCGGCCTGCCCAGCAGTTCAGAGCAGGAGGAGGGGGTACTCCCGAGGCGGCAGAGTGAGGAGCTACAGAAGCGGAAGAAAAGTACAGCCAGGAGGGCTAAAAGGACAATCGAACAACTCTGTCCGCGAGGCCGAGGCGCGCCGTGCACTGGCATCGCAACCAACAGCGCAGAGAGGTGAGGCTAAGCCGACCCACATATAGCCCCGAGCAGCTACAGCAAGTCCGCCACGGGGGGCACGCTCTGTGAGCCAACACTAAACAAACCTGCCACACAGAGGTCAAGCCTACAAAGCCTACAAAATCCCCCGACTGCCACCACCGAGAGCCGTGGGTCGCTCGGTCGAGAAAAGTAGAAGGAGTGTCAGCCTAAGAAGCCCTAAAAAGCCGCAGAAGCACGCTAAAGGCCCACAAGGCGACGCAGAGGGAGGTGAAGGGAACGCCAAGCAAGGGGAAAGAAGCGTGAACTAAGGGCTCACAAGGGGCAAAAAGGCACAAACACAAGACACAAGATCACAAAGGTAGCGCCAACCCCAGAAACGGAGAACGGGAGCGAGAGGAGACACTGGTGTGTGGTGCACTAGCCAACAAGGCAAAGCGGAAACGGCTCCAAGCAAGAGACTGTACAGAGGCGCGCCGGTGAGAAGCCTAACACACCTACCAGGCTCGTTAAGACCCCTATCACAATCGCGCCAAAAGCAAGACGCAGAGCGCCGCGGGAACATAGAGCAGGCGGCCTAAACAGCCGCGAACGAGACAAAGCACACGCTGGCAGGGCCAAAGGCAAAGACCAGAACAAGGCACATCAGAGAGCCCAGCAGATATAGGTCTCAAGGCACTCACACACCGGCGTCAAAAGCTGCAAACCTACCAAAGGTGGTCCAAGCAGAGGGGCGGCTAGGCAACATTCTATCTAGAAGGGGCATTGGGACAATGGCAGGCAACGAAGGGAAGACGGTGGGTGACCAGAAAAAGCCCAAAATGGACAATCAAGCATCCCCACTGAAAACCAGAGGCGAAACAGTCACCCTGGAGACCATCCTAAAGAAAATAAACGAAGGCAATGAAGTGGCGAAGGAGACGAAACTCAAAGTGGAGAACATGCAGCTTGAGCTGGCGGCTATAAGAGCAGACCTCCACAATACAAACACAAGAATGGAGGCAGCAGAGAGCCGAATAGGCTCAGTGGAGGACGAAACAAGTGAGAACACCAAGGCCATAGCTGAGCTGCAGAAAACAACTAAAAACATACAAAAACAGCTAGCTGAGAAGGACGATAGGGCAAGAAGAGGCAACGTAAGGATCCTGGGCGTACCAGAAGGGACAGAAGACAAGGCGGGCTTGTGCGCAGCCATGCTAGAGGAGATGATCCCCCTGCTCACAGGCATCACTTTTGAGAGACCAGCAGGAAAACCAACGACAGGCAAGGGGCCAAGGGCAATAATATGCAACCCGCTCAGACTATGCCAAACAGACGCCATCTTTGCCTTTGCCAGGAAAAATCAAAACCTTACTTGGGCAGGAAGCAAGATCGTGCTGACCCAGGACTACTCAAAGCCAACGGTAGAGTTAAGAAAAGGATTCCTGGCCCTCAAAGAAGCCCTGCGGAAAAGAGGCGCCACCTTCAGTTTCGTTGCTCCCGCCAGGTTCAAAGTAACAGACAAATGGAAAACAATGTTTTTCGAATGTCCAGGAGACCTAAGGAGCTACCTGCAAGGACCGCCGGTGGAAGAGATGGAGCAAACCAAGAACCCCGGAGCAGCGAAAAGAAGTGCCTCACCAGACGTGAACGGTCATTCGGAGTAAGACGCTTTACGAACCTCAAATTACAAGACAACATATATACCTCACTTTGCTCAGGACAGACAAAAAAGAGCCAGAACTAGACCCAAGCAGATACAACAAGGCACACCAGGTCTCTGCGTCACCACACGAAACAAGCCAACGACGAGGCCACGGAGACAGATGTAGACTGTGTTTTTTTGTTTGTTCTCAACTACCTCAAAGGCTACACCAAAGGAAGAACACAAACTCTACCTCAGGGATGATGCGGGGCAGAGGAACTTTGTCATCGCACACCCAATCAGCAAGTAAGGGAGGGCGGGGGGCGGGAGGGGGGGAGGGGAGGGGGCAGGGGGCGCGGGGGGGAGCGGGGAGCATATACATGGGCTTACTTACTATCACTTTCTCTTCTTCCACTATTCTTCTCTCTATACACTCACATCTTGGAGCAGCAAACGCAGGCGTAGGGACATAGATCCACACACAACACGGAAACCAGAAGCACACAGAGAAGGGCCACACATGCCACGAAATACAAAGAAGCATAAATGACAAACAGCAACCAGAGCAACATCACGACTGACATTAAGATAGTGTCCCTAAACGTCAAGGGTCTTAACAGCCCAGTGAAAAGGAGGAAGGTACTTGAACACCTTAGGAAACAAAAAAGTGACATATATGTGCTCCAAGAAACGAGATTGGAAGCAGCAGACATTAGGCGCATAGGTGCCAACTGGATAGGTGAGGTGGTGGGGATCACCAGCGCAGAACAAGAAGAATGGGGTAGTAACAATCATCAGCAAAAACTCCAACCTAGCAGTGGTAGACTCACAGGCAGACACCCAAGGAAGAACACTTGTGACCACACTTAGAAGAGCGGGAGAGACATTCCACGTGGCAAACTTATATGGCCCCAACTGCGAGGACAAACCATTTTGGGAGGGGGTAGGAGCACAACTACACACCCTACCGCTGGGCGACCTGCTGATCGTTGCAGGAGATATGAACCAAGTTCTTGATCCATCGATCGACAAGCACCCGCACAGACCGAGCCACTCGACAAACAATCCCAACATCCTAAATAATCTATGCTCCAAACTAAGACTGAGAGACCCATGGCGCCTAAGCAACCCAGATGCCAGAGAATACACATTCTACTCCAACCCACACAACTCATACAGCCGAATAGACTATATCCTAATGTCAGAAACACACACCCACCTCATAGACCACACGGAGATAGGCCCCAGATCAGTATCAGATCACTCGCACATAAGCCTAACCCTATCGGGCAAGCACAACGAAAAGCCAACCCGCAGATGGCGATTCGATGACAGTCTACTCCAACACACCTCAGCGAAGGCTGAGATAGAGGAGGCAATAAAGGAATACCTGCTAATGAATGACACACCAGAGACAAACAGGGAAGTACTATGGGATGCCCTAAAAGCTACCATCAGGGGAACAGTAATGACCGTTAAAGGCAGGATGAACAGGGGAAGGAACAAGAGAATTGAAGACCTAGAGAAAGAGATCGAAAAGCTGGAGAACAGCCACATAGCCAGAATAGAAGATAGTAACACACTCACAAACCTTACCAAACGCAAGTACGAACTTAACAGAATACTGAGTGAGAGAGCAGGGACCTGGATTAATAAATACAAATCTATTAACCTCTGCACTGCAAACAAAGCGGGCAAAAACCTAGCGTCCTACCTAAAGGGGAAACAGAAACAGCACACGATAGGAGCCATCAAAGACAGACACAGCAAGTCCCAGACTGCAAACAAAGACATCCTAGAGGTCTTCAGAGACTTCTATGAGGGACTGTACACCAAAGATGAAACGCTTAAGGAGGCTGGAGGCAAAGAGCTGCTAGGAAGCATAACCACACCCACACTATCAGAACGAGAACGCAACATCCTAGAGTTGCCCATAACGGAGGACGAGATAGAGAAAGCCACGGCAAGCCTCAAAGACAATAAGGCACCGGGGCCGGATGGTTTCACAGCTGCCTTCTACAAGCAGTACCTGCACACTCTCAAACCCACAATGAAACAAGTATTCACGGAATGTGTCCAGACTGGACGCATGACACCCTCAATGGCTGAGGCAAACATAATTGTCATACCAAAAGAAGGGAAGGACACAAATGAGGTGAAGAATTTTAGACCGATCTCCCTAATAAATGTAGACGGCAAGATCTACGCAAAAATACTAGCCAACAGACTCAATGCGTACCTACCCAAACTGATACACAACTCTCAAGTTGGCTACATCAAAAACCGTATGTCCCATGACAACACGAGACTACTATGCCACATAATCAGCCACTCCTCCCGAAGCAGCAATGCAGCTGTCATGATAGCCCTGGACGCTGAGAAGGCTTTCGACAGGGTTTCATGGCCCTTTTTAGATCAATGCATGGGGAAATTCGGGTTAGGGCCAAACTATAGAAGGATGCTGATGGCTCTATACAACAACCCCAAAGCGCGGGTGGTGGTCAACGGAGGCACATCAAACATACTACACCTAGGCAGGGGAACAAGACAAGGCTGCCCACTCTCACCAGCCCTCTTCCTATTAGCCATAGAACCGCTCCTCACGATGATCAGAACGAACGAAGACATAGCGGGGATACCAATAGGAGGAGAAACATTCAAGCTAGCGGCATACGCTGATGATGTACTAATAGTCACAGAAGACCCAGAAAGATCCATTAAAGCACTGACTGACACTATCGGAAAATACGCCCAGGTATCAGGGTACAAACTCCACACAGACAAATCAGAGTGCAAACCTTTAAACATCCACACAACAAGAACGGTACTAGGAACGTCCGGACTAACCTGGCAACAGAAGCCCATGAAATACTTAGGCATCCTCTTTGAGAGAGACCTAAGAACGACACTGGAACATAATGAACAAGCAACAATCCAGAAAATTAAGGATAAAGTAGAAGGGTGGTCCCCCAAATTCACAACATGGTGGGGAAGGGTAGAAGCGATAAAAATGATGCTCACACCGATGGTCAACTACATGCTAACCATGCTCCCACTGACTAACACAGAAGACTTCCACAAGAGACTAGACAAGATACTGAACAACTTCTTGTGGAGAGGGAAAAAACCTAGAATAAGCCTACACAGGCTTAGGCTCTCAAAAGATCAGGGTGGTCTAAACATAACTAATTTCAAACGATTCCAGGTAGCCTGCATAGCCAGACAGGGGCTACACTGGCTAGACCCAAGACAGGAATACACCCCAGCATGGCTTACACTCGAGCGGGGACTACTAAAAGGCATGAACCCCATCGCCCTCCTCACCGCCACCCGACACCCAGCAGTCAAGGATAACCCAGTCCTAAAGAACACGAAAATAGCTCTTCTAAGTGTTGACAAACTACTGACAACAAGCATCAAGGGAGGCCAATTAGAATCCATCTGGCACAACCCCAGGTTAAGATACAGGGATAGGGTTCTAGACATGCAGGAATGGTACAAACACGGTATCTCCACTGCCCAGGACCTTCAAAAACATGGCGCGCACACAACATTTGACACCCTCAAGGAATCTCATAACCTACAAAGCATAGAGCTCTACAACTTCCTGAAAATCAAAGTGGCAATCAGGAAGGCGAACCTCAACAACCGGACACCATCGCTCATACAACTTGCAGCCAGTCTCAACACACAAGGACACCAAGTAGCACACCTATACAAAACACTCCGCCCCAAAAACACCAAACTCAACGATAAGGTCACAAACTTCTGGGGAGCCGTAGCAGGGAGGGAACTAAGTGAGGCCGAGAAAGCAGAACTATGGAGATCAACCTCTAGGAAAAAAAGTACGGCAACGCTAAACCAGACCAAATATTGGCTAGTGCACAAGGCATACTGGACACCAGACCGCCTGGCCTCCTTGGGGATCCGAGAGAGTGATGCATGCTGGAATTGTGACAAAGAGAAGGGGGACTTAGAACACCTTCTTCTCAGTTGTCCTAAGATCAGGGAATTCTGGGACAGAATTGGGACACTTATCAATGAGATCACAGGAGTAGCCATACACATAGATTTCCCAAGTCTAGTCCTAGGTTTTGCATCCCCGGCCATCACAACGAAAGAGGATCGTGACCTTATAGACCTATTGCTGACGGCTGCAGTCAAAATAGTCCTAAGCAACTGGAAGGACACCTCGAAGGCTGCGCCCCAGGCATGGCTCAACTGGGTCACGTTCCTAAGGGGGGCAGATAACATCACAGCGAAACATTCGTCGAAAACTCATAGGCAGTCAAACATGTCGGAACCCCTAGACCTCTACCTATCATAGCATAAACCCCCATAGACGCAAATCTAGACAACCCCCTGCGGATCCAAGCGCCAACAAAAGGAAACCAGTATGCAAGGCTCCTCCACTCTTTCACTTTCGACTTCTACCATCCGCTATCCTCTCTTTCGTCCAGGGCGTGGGTCAAGGACACCAACCAAGCTTCGCGAAGGGGGCGGCAGAAGATGACGACAAGCAGGACTTGGAAAACTGACTTTCGAACAAGCCACGGAACGCCGGTGGCCAAATACCCCCCCCCTTTTCCCCTCTCCCCCGGCGCCTTTCTCTTTCTTTTGCCTCTTTCTCCTCCCTTTTTCCTCCACTCATGTATATTCCGTGCTCCATGTAAATATATATTTTTTTATACAATAAAAAATTACAGAAATCAAAAGCAGCCCCTCTGTTTTTCATAGGAATGTGCTGCCAACAGGACAGCGCGAGTTCGCAGCTGCCCTGGGGGCAGCACATTCCATGTAATAGGGATCACTTTCTCGGTTGCGCATGGCGCACCTGTTTTAAGGTGCGCCAGGCGCAAACAGGGAAAGTCCGCCCTTTACGTAATAGGGCCCTAGGTTGGATGAAGGTGTGGAAGGGCTTTCTCCATAGGTTAAATGGGCTTGTGTTTAAATCTGCTATATAAATATATAAATATTTTTTTAAAAACATAATTTACTATGTTTACTGATATGTCCTAAAAGGTGTGTCGACTGCTCTTCTCATTAAAGACTTGGGGCCCGATTCCCCACCAAAAACCTTAAAATTACCTGCAGAGATTTATATCTTTGCACAAACAGCCCATTACATTTGTTTCAGTTCACAAATATAGGCACCAGTATGCCTGCCCTGGAAAGTTGTGAGCCTTAGATTTCGGGGGGGTCTAGTGGAAATGCCATGTGACAGTGTGACAGATCCTGTAGGTTCACTTTCCCTGTGTCGAGATATATATATATATATATATATATTACCTACTGCCGATAGCCAGTAGGTATATATAGTTAGGATTGATTTCCATAGGGAAATCGCAACATTCTATTGGGAATAACTTTGGCGCCGGTTGAGGAATCTGCCTGAATTTGTCAGCAACTTTGCCTCGCTGCGCTCTGGTCCTTCTCTGAAAGTTTGGGGGGGATCCGTGAAGCGGGGGCCGAGATAAAATGGGGGTCCCAAAACGTGTTTTCCCCATGTTAATTTCCATAGGGCGGTCGGTCGCACTTTTAGCTCGAACGGCTGAATGGATTTCTATGAAACTTGGCAAAATTGTAGAGACTGTTTGCCCGATGTGCCTTTGCTAGGTCTCAAGATATGTGCTCCAGTGGATTTTGAGAAATTAACGTTCAAAAAAATGTATATATCTGTGACAGCGTCCCGGTTAGCGCCCCGGTTCGCGTACCAAACGCGTAACGGAACTTCGCGAGAAGAAACGGATTGGCTCTCCGGTGACTGTCAACATTCTAAACAGTCCAGAGCGGCCGCCATCTTGTCTCTCGGTAGGATCGAGAGACAAAAGGTGGAAATAAACGAAGGGGGAAATGAATGAAAGGGGGCAAGGTAGACCCCTCCTGACCCCCCTAGGATTGATGTGGGGGCTATTAAAGGGCCCCTCGGGGCAAAAAATAAATTAAAAAAAATTCGAATTTTCGCGGTGGAAGCGCTACCCGGTACGCGAACCGGGTAAGTCACCGGTAGCGTAACGGGAGTCCGCCATCTTGTGTTTCGGACGAATTTAGTCACAAGATGGAGGTTAAACAATGTTGGGAATGGGTATAAGGGGGTATGGGAGACATATCCTGACCTCCTAGGTTTTCTGAGGGTGGCTGAGGAGGCCCATATATGTAAAAAAAAACAACCTTGTTGAATTTAGAAAACCAAGACAACTATGAGGTAAGTATTTAGTACTCTTTCCCTTACATCTCTATCACATTCAACTTCTATTAGTTCCACTGCTTTATTTCCTTAACCCTCAGTTTCCTTCCTTTGCTTTTTCCCTCATTCCTTTTCTATTATTTACTTACTCAACTCCTTCCACTCCTTTTGTCAGTCCCTCTGTTCTCACAGTTCCTCACTTCTTTTCACTCAGTCCGTCTCTCTTACTCTCACTGTCTCTTCACTCTTTTACTAGTTGTTCATTATGCTTTCTTTTTAATTTGAACATTCACTCACATTCTCAAAGTAACTCTTGCTTATTATTCTTCTACTCTCTTTTTTTCTTTCACTTCCTTATCTATTTCCTTTTTCTCAATTATACCCTCTTACATCTTTTCTTTGTCTAATTATCTATTATACAGTATCTCTGTGTTACTCCCTCTAGCTGTCTTTCTTTTAACATTATTCTCTCTGTCTCCTTCCCTTATACTCACTCTTTATTTTTTTTTTCATTTTTTTTTTGGTTCGCTTCCGGTTCGCGAACCGGGAAGCGAATAAAAAAAAAAGAGATTGCCAGAGTGCTAAACATTTTTGCAATTTTTTATAAATGGGAGGTAGTTCTGAAAAGAACTTTTTTAAATTGTTTTTGTTGTTTTATATATTTTTTTATTTTTCTGAACATTTTTTTTTTGTATTTTTTTAACAATTTTATATTTTTTTGGGGGTTTTTTGGGCAGAACAACGAAAAACAGGCATTAGAAAGGGCTCAACAGGAGAAAAAAAAAATTACTTCTTGGGGTGTTTTGAGCACTTGTGGTTTTCAAATGCTCTATTAATTAAAATGATACTCCTCTCCCCATAAGAAATTAGTGCACCACAATAAATGCACACTAGCTTCAGGTGCACAAAATTCTTTTGAATACTTGGGACCGTCTCCCTCGCCTCTGGTCCTGATAGAGTTTCCTGTGACGATATACTGGCCACAGGAGTTGGTGGGTTATCCTGGAGGTGACGCACCTCAGCAACACTATAATTGATTGGATGCCACCTCTGCATGTGGCGGTGCATAGTATAGTTTCCAAAACTATACTTTTTGTCTGTGCCTCGGGACAGAACTGCATTGCAAATGAGGCATGTCACGTTCCGGGCATTGACCTTTTTTTGCTCTCGAGGGTAAGAAAAAAATTGCCATATAAAATGGTCTATGTGGTGGGATTGCCAGGGCTCTTCACGCAAGAACTGCCTCGGCTCTACCTCCTCTTCCTCTTCTTCTTCCTCTTCCTCTGGGTTTGGAAGGAACTGTGCAGGTGGTCCTTCCTTCCTAGGTGGTTGTGGTGGTGGTGGGGGTCCACTAGCTGCAGCTACTACAGATGCCATGACTGAACAAGCAGAAACAGGTCTTCCTCTCACAAAGATGAAAGTCAGAGTGAGGAAAAAAGGTGGGGTTTTCATCATTTGGGAAAAAAAATGTTCTAAACCAATGAAAAGTGTTATTTTCAGGTCACATGACCTGTCACGCTTACGTTACGCGTCCCGCTCCGCGCCCGGAGCGCTTCCGGGGTGCTGCGCTTCGCACCTCGGGTCGCGCTCCGGAGCACTTCCGAGTGCGCTAACGCGGCGCGTCATATGACGCATTACGCGGCAACGGGATACGTCGCGCTTACGCGACGCGTCACGATGTTGTTCTCGAACGCGGCAGTTGTGCAAACGGAACGTTTCCCGGTGCGCGGATCGGGTCGTGGCACCAAATTCAGCTAACGGGAAGCTACCCGGTGCGCGGACCGGTAGCGAAACTAAAAAAAAAATACAAAATAATTATATACATAAAAAAATTATATTAAATACATATAA
The DNA here is from genome assembly GCF_964261635.1 of Lissotriton helveticus. Lineage (NCBI taxonomy): Eukaryota > Metazoa > Chordata > Amphibia > Caudata > Salamandridae > Lissotriton > Lissotriton helveticus. Next base: position 904,625,549 of record NC_136069.1, on the reverse strand, counting down.
AATATATTTTTTCCTTTAAAAGAATACATTTTACAGCTTTTAATATTTGCTATTAAAAAACCATTGAAATTCACTGAAAAAACCATAGGTTATAGACCATATATAGTTAGGAATTAGCATTTACAAAACCTTGAAAATTCACTGAAAAAACCATAGGTTATAGACCGTATATAGTTAGGAATTAGCATTTATAAAACCTTATTTTACTCACACAAAACCATTGAAATTCGCATATATAGTTAGTTGCACTAACTATATATTTCGCGCACCCGCAATCCACTGCTGATGATGTCACATATTACATCATTCATGACATGGTCAATGACATCACTGATGACATCACTGATGACTTCTCAAATGACATCACTGATGACATCACTGATAACAACATCCAGTGACTGTATGTTTCTGTAAAGTTGAAACGGTACAGCGGGGACTTGAGGGGTTCCCATGCATTCATAAGCTGTTTCAAGTACGCCGAGCGCTGCAGACGCCTCAAAACGCAAGATTTCAACTTTGGTTTTCCCCACGTTATTTTTACCCAGCAATGAAGCATGCTGGGAGTTGTAGTGTTCTTCACCCCACACTACAACCAACGATCACATGGTTGGGGGAGGCGTGCTCCTGTCATTCAGGGAGGGCTGCTGAGACTCAAATCAGCTGGGCGCGTGAACATTCAGTGAAGCAGGGGTGTCTGAGGAAGGCTCACGCCGAAATGCATCACGCCTCACCTGCTAGCAAATAAAGAACCTCTCTCTCCAGTCCTCGCTTGTGGCTCCTTCTTTCAGTTCACACTGGAGGTGGTTTTGGATGTTGTTCGTGTCGACCAGAGGCACGTTAAGGAGCTCCCGTTTCGTCAAGTTGGCTGCCCAACCCTGGACCTGCGCAAGCAGTTTTTTTCTCGCCAAGTTATTGACACAAGGGCAGCTCACCTATAGGCAAGCAGGAAAGCATGGGACGCTGCGCAATATGCCGTCTGTGACTTCATGGATGGTGTTTGGTGCACTGTCACTTACCCACGACCTGGCGGACCTGTACCCTGCAGGTTGAAATGGTACAGCGGGGACTTGAGGGGTTCCCATGCATTCATAAGCTGTTTCAAGTACGCCGAGCGCTGCAGACGCCTCAAAACGCAAGATTTCAACTTTGATTTTCCCCACGTTATTTTTACCCAGCAATGAAGCATGCTGGGAGTTGTAGTGTTCTTCACCCCACACTACAACCAACGATCACATGGTTGGGGGAGGCGTGCTCCTGTCATTCAGGGAGGGCTGCTGAGACTCAAATCAGCTGGGCGCATGAACATTCAGTGAAGCAGGGGCGTCTGAGGAAGGCTCACGCCGAAATGCATCACGCCTCACCTGCTAGCAAATAAAGAACCTCTCTCTCCAGTCCTCGCTTGTGGCTCCTTCTTTCAGTTCACACTGGAGGTGGTTTTGGATATATATATATATATATATATATATATATATGTATATATATATATATATATATTGGGAAAACGCCATTCTTTTCTCCACAGTTTAGTCCAAAGAATAACGAGAGTGAGCCCAGATTTTGTGCCAATTTCTCGGTGATTTATTTATTAATCACACCAGCCATCCGCCATAACGCGTTTCACCTCCCAAACGAGGCTTGATCACATATATATATATATATTACGTTCCATGGGGTTGTCCAAGTAGCGGGTAGCACCCGAGCCTGCGTGCACCTTCCCCAAAGCGTTAGTTGGTATGGGCAGTTGCGTGTTTGAAATAGGCCCGACGCGTTTCGGAAATTTATTTTCCTCATCAGGGGCCAGCAGTAAAGTGCACGACGTCTACCATCTCCCTATATGAAAACACACATTGTGCTTGTGGGAGATGTAGTCCATATATCCTGGATGGATGCACTTTCAAATTACTGCTCGTTCCAAAGGCTCTACCATGAGCCCCAAACATCACTCCTGTCCTCATCCATCGCGCAGCTCCACATACGAGACTCCTTGGATAGCGAGTCTCGTGGCCCCCGTTTCTTCGGGGTGGTGCAACCCAGCGGCAGGACCGCCGCTAATGTATTACGCTCCATGGGGTTGTCCAAGTAGCGGGTAGCACCCAAGCCTGCGTGCGCCTTCCCCAAAGCGTTAGTTGGTATGGGCAGTTGCATGTTTGAAATAGGCCCGACGCATTTCGGAAATTTATTTTTCCTCATCAGGGGCCAGCAGTAAAGTGCACGACGTCTACCATCTCCCTATATGAAAACACACATTGTGCTTGTGGGAGATGTAGTCCATATATCCTGGATGGATGCACTTTCAAATTACTGCTTGTTCCAAAGGCTCGTCGTGCACTTTACTGCATATATATATATATATATATATATACACTTTACTGCATATATATATATATATATATATATATATATATATATATATATATATATATATATATATATATATATATATATATATATATATATAACTACTGGCGGTCGCCAGTAGGTAGTTATAGTTAGGACCAAGTTTCCATAGGAAGAGCATTTTTTGTTTTGCTTATAACTTTGGCGTTGTTTGATGAATCTTCATGAAATTTTCAAAACTAATTCTTTGTTCATATCAGCTCCTATGTTGAAAGTTTGGTGGTAATTCATAAAGGGGGGGCCGAGAAAAAAGGGGTCCCAAAACATGTTTTCTCCATCTTTAGACAACTTTAGACAAGGCTACAGGTCGACCGGGTGAACGGAATTACCCCGAATTTGGCAGGGAGAATGGTCTTGGTCTAGAAAGCACGCTTTTGTTTATTTGGTGTAAATCGTTCAGTAGTTTTGGAGAAGTATCGAAATTTACAGATATCGATATTTGGGAATTCTGCCATCTGATTGACTGAGGCGTTACGAACACAAGCTTGCTGCTTATTGGCTGCGAGCGGTTACAACTAGGAAGTGCTGGCCACCATTTTGTGATTCCATTGAAGCGAGTAAGGGGAAAAAAGGGCAGAAAAAAAAGGAAAGAGGAGTGTAGGAGCGCTGTGACCTCTGTAGGGTGGTTAGGGTGTGCTATAGAGGGAGTGTGAAGCAAAGTATTTACCCTTACTGGTGTGAAAGTGGTGTTTTGCCCAGAGTGAGATGGTGGTGAGATGAGGTGCCGGTAAACTCGGGGATGAAAGCTTGTGCCTAAACCGTGAGCTGTGTCAACCAGTTCTTAAACAATGTTGTGTTTTTTTATCTGGATCGCCAGCTTGTGAGCACAGGCTGAGGAAGAGTAAATTTGTGTGAAAAGGCTTTGTGGATAACAGGCAGGCAGGGAGAGACGTATGCACAAAGAATAGACATGGTTTCAAAATGGATGTCGGCTTTAGGCTAATTTAGCAGGTAAATAGCATATTTGCATAGGCTATACATCACCGATCCCTGGTTAGAGTGGAGACATAAGGGGCAATAATGAAAACAGAGTTCAAATGCGTGAGCATACTTAGAAAGTTATTATATGAAAATAATTCAATTTAAGTGTATTAAAAAATGTTTAAGGAAAAAGTCAAAAAAAGTTGGAAAAAATCAATCCAGGAATAACGTGAATTTCTTACAAGTCTTGGAGATTGCAGTCCGGAAGTTCTTCAGCGGCTTGAGATGCGTAATGTTCCAAGAGGTCATTATTGCCATCGTGTGAAAAAGCAAAGCGATCCAATTCATATCCTTAAAGGCACAGTAATGTTCCTCGAATGTTGGAGCGGCAATTTGAATTGGCAGGCAATCTGCAGGAGATCTTTCGCGGCTGCACAGAAATCCCATTCTGCCACAATAACTTTTTGCATTGCATCCGCCATTCTCCACTGCCTGAACAATCAAGTTAATGGTTTTCAAGATACTCCATTACTTGCTGGATATCGGGAGTGTTTGTTGGCAAGGCATAGATCCATTCGCCAGTCGAATGGGCATGTTTTGCAATAAAAAGATGGTTTACGTAAATTGCATATGTGTAAATAAATGGCATGGTGTAAATAAATGTCATGTTGTAGCTGGCTCCGATAATAGATAGATGCAGGCAGCCGAAAAGTTGTTCAATTTTTTGACAGTATTGATGTAGCTTCGCGTAGAGGCGTATTCAGTCGGACATTGTTGTTAGCACAGGGAGTGCAGCCATTCTTTAGAAGCAAAAATAGTAGTAGGATGGCCGCAAAGAGAGCGAGAATTATGGGCACTGTTCCTGTTATTCCATAGATGATCGAATAAAGAAGTCTAGTATTATACCAAAAACAGTTTGAAAGAGTGTGAGAAATCCGGAGGAGACCGTGTTAAAAAAGTGTGCCAGACCTTGAGTGTGAGAAGTGTTGAAAATTGTGTAACAAGTCACAAAGTGTAATGGGAGGTTCGTATTTAAAAGAGACTGTATTTTACTTGAAGTTTGTGTTATCTGCAGTCGATACATTTATTTTGCAGAAGGGAGAGACACTTCTGTTCTGAAAAAAAGCTGTTTCACTTTGGTTAGTTTAATGAAATCTGTTTTCAATATAAGTTTTTAATGTCAAGTTGAAGTTTGGAAGTTGTTTTGTGTGGGTGGGAATAGACATTGCCATAGGAAGTTACTCAGTTTGAAACAATAAGGACAGACGGTATGCCAGCTCATATTCTGTAGGAATGCATGTTATTGAGAAGCAGATAAGTGCTGTTAGAAAGCTGTGTGAATGTTGGGCTGATTGTGTGAGTTGGCATGGTTTTAAGAAAGCACGCAAGATTGGGGGCTGTAAGCTTAGAAGTGTCGTGCAGATGGACTTTCTTTGATAGTAATAAATGAGTGCCATTGTGGTCCTACTTTTCACCTGTGAGAAAAAGTTCTGTATCCTCTTTAAGACAGCAATATGTAAATGGGAGAAACCATTGCTCGTGAATAAACGCGCTACCTTATATAATGCCATGCAACATGACAAACAACATGTACACCTAGCAGACACAACACTACATACTGTGGGAACCGTGGCTAGCCATGTATACAAACCAAATATGGCATGGCACCTCTGACACACAATGCAGAATGCAGGGAGAGATGGGAGCAAAGTATGTGCAAAGGTGGGAAGTGATTCTCTATTATAAAAGTATACAATGCAAAGTGTTGAGGGGATGTGTCGGACAGGCTTGAGTATGCGGAGCACAGACATGTACATGTGAACATACACTTATGGTCTATTGAGTGAAGTAGACAGTGGACGCAACCATGACAGTACAGTCAATAGGGAAGATTGCGAAAACACAGCGCTTACGTGCCACTCCCCCCAAAATCTTTAGAGAAGTGGGCTGGCTCGGCGTACGTAAGGCTAGCGTAGGTATATGAATAAAAGGCACGTTTTTGTGGGTGTGGTTTTCTCAGGAATGGCGAACGTGTCTGCCATGTCTGAGCAGCTTACACCGCCATGAGGTTAAACGCATGAGCGAAGGTGGGTGTGTGAATGATGCTCTCAGCCTGCTGGTATCCAAAATCCGTCATGGCCGGTGCAACGCACATATGCCCCACAGTTCACCTTTCGCTACCGCATTATGTGAAAGAGGGCCCACCACGTGCCGGTGGAAGCTCCTGGGCAAAGGTCTGCGAGGTCGGAAGGTTCCTCTTGAGATCAACGCTGGCTACCGCGACACAGGCACACAGCGCCCAGCCTGAGGCCCAGCACCGTGGAGTGCTCTGTATACTACTAACACAGTAGTCCAACAGGTACCAACAGTGGAACAGTGTTTTGATACCATAGTGGACGATGTTAGAACTGTATCTGAGAGTGGAGATGAAGGTACTCCCTTCAACCAGGTGCAACCAACTCTAGGTCCCAAAAGTGGAACGGTGTCTTGATTCCACAATGGACGACGTAAGAACTGCATCTGAGAGTGGAGATGAAGGTACTCCCTTCGACCAGGTGCAACCAACTCTAGGTCCTAACAGTGGAACGGTGTCTTGATCCCACAATGGATGGTGTTAGAACTGCATCTGAGAGTGGAGATGAAGGTACTCCCCTCGACCAGGTGCAACCAACTCTAGCTCCCAACAGTGGAACAGTGTCTTGATCCCACAATGGACAGTGTTAGAACTGCATCTGAGAGTGGAGATGAAGGTAGTACCTGCGACCAGTTGCAACCAATTCTAGGTCCCAACAGTGGAACGGTGTCTTGATCCCACAAGGGACGGTGTTAGAACTGCATCTAAGAGTGGAGATGAAGGTACTCCCTTCGACCAGGTGCAACCAACTCTAGGTCCCAACAGTGGAACGGTGTCTTGATCCCACAATGGACGGTGTTAGAAGTGCATCTGAGAGTGGAGATGAAGGTACTCCTTTCGACCAGGTGCAACCAACTCTAGGTCCCAACAGTGGAACGGTGTCTTGATCCCATAATGGACGATGTCCTGCTTGCTTTTCATAGAACTTCCTCCATTGAGGTGCATCACATTCTGGGCTTCCGTAGTTAACTGCTGCACATGATTATTGGGCCTGGCTGACGACAGTCGCTGGACTACACCGCAGTACAGCTGGTCCAAACAGTGAAACGGGTTCTTGATTCTAAGATTGAGGATGTTAGAAGTTAAAGTTTGTGATCATTTCTGTGTACCCCCTCTGACCAGGTGCAACCAGCTGTAGGTCCCAACAGTAGAACGGTGTCTTGATCCCACAATGAACGATGTTAGAACTTCATCTGAGAGTGGAGATGAAGGTACTCCCTTCGACGAGGTGCAACCAACTCTAGGTCCCAACAGTGGAACGGTGTCTTGATCCCACAATGGACAATGTTAGAACTGCATATGAGAGTGGAGATGAAGATACGCCCTTCAACCAGGTGCAACCAACTCTAGGTCCCAACAGTGGAACAGTGTCTTGATCCCACAATGGAAGATGTCGATTTTACTTGTTGCTTGGTTTTCATAGAACTCCCTCCGTTGAGGTGCATCAGACTCTGTGCTAGCGTAGCTAACTGATGCACATGATTATTGTGCTTGGTTGACACCAGTCAGTGGAGTACACCGCGGTACAGCAGGTCCGAGGTCCGAACAGTAAAACGGGGTCTTGAATCTATGATTGAGGATATTAGAAGTTCAAGTCTGTGATTATTTCTATGTACCCCCTTCGATTTGGTGCAACCAACTCCATGTTTCAAATTCAACGGTACGTGGCTGTGAGGCGTTAATGAATAGTGCCTCTGGCCTACACTGCGGTCAGCAGGGCTCATAATTTAGATCAAGTGGTGATTGTTTAATTACAGAATCCAGTAGTCAAGTAACTAGAACGTCTATTGAAATATACACAATATCCTTTTAGTATACTTGCTTGAAGAATTTTTTTGTAGATGACTTATAGGTTTACTACAATGACCGAATTCATCTTGCAAGTCCAAAGGAACACTGACAAGTCTACACTGTGGACAGCAGAAATCGCTATTTGAATTGTTTTGATTTATTTATTGTAGAGTTTTCTATAATTTATGTTGTTGTATTTTGTGAAGAGGAAGTGAGAAAAAGTATTCATGGTTGTCTGTGTGAATACTACCTTCAATCAACACTGAAGACAGCAGGGTTCACAATTCAGGTCGAGTCGGTATTGTAGATGACGCAGTCCTGTAGGAAAAATCATTGCTCCAGTGCGCCCTGTCCGCACCATGCATACGTATCATTACAGGCTCCGAACACGCTTTTTTTTCTTCTTTGCGTATGAGAAACTGGGCAGCTCAAGTCAATGCCACTTAGCTGTGGGCCCTTGCTGAACGCTATCTCTAGCCTACAAAGCAGACAGCAGTGTTCACATTTGAGATTGAGTCGGTATTGTAGCAGACATTGCTGCAGTGCGCTCTGTCTGCAACACTCATACGCATCATGGCTGGGTCCGCACATGCTTTTTGTTGCTTCGCGTACTGCAAACTGTGGAGTTCAAGTCAATGTCATGTGGCTGTGGTCCTTTGATGACCGCTCTGTCTGGCTGCTTACACTTCAGACAGCAGTGTTCACAATTCAGATCGAGTCGCTATTGCAGATGATGCAGTGTTGATGTCAACAGATGTTGCTCCTAGTACGGCCTGCCCGCAGCACGCATCATCGCTGGCTGTGCACATGTTGAATGTTTTTGATGTGGCTATGTGAGTGCACTAGAACTGATGGAGCGTTTATGATATAATCTTTTTGTGTATTATTTCAGATCTATTGATTGTGTCTCACTATACCACAAGTTGTGGTTCTTTTACAATATCATTTTTTTCTGTATTATTTCACATCTTCTGTCCCTACTTCATTGCAGCCCAAATTATTGATTCTTTTAATATTGAATCTCTGTGTGTGATCCAATGATTACTGTTGTAGTTGATGCTAACAGCAACCATTCCCTCAGGGCTGATTTAAACTCACCCCACACGCATCCAGCACAGACGTCACTGGATATGTGACGCTGGTAATAAAAAGGAGTCGAGCGCACCTGCCCATACCCACTTCCACTATCTATCTGTGTCCGTGTGTTCATTATCTATGCATGATACTGCCTCTGGGTCGTACTACATTACATTGTGCTGTGGACAGCGTATGCAACCATGTTACCTCTGGTAGTGGAAAAAACTTTGGTTATGTAACTTTTAGGTGTATGGCTATCACAGGTGGAAGGCTACTTTACAAAGTATGAATATTGATGAGGATGATGGTTGCATGTTGTGTGTAGTGTAAGATATGTGTACATTGCAAAAAGTTTAGAAAAAAGCTCTCTAAGCAACAGAGGTGTGTCTCATCAAATGCAAAACAGAGATTGTCTATAATGGGTGGTATTTCCAACTGTTACAATGGGAAATGTTATGAACTAATGAAATGCTTTTTTTTAATGGTCACATGGCAATGGCGCACCCAGTGTGCAAGGAGACTGCACCCGACGTGATTTTGTGAAAATATATTTACTATAATATAAGTTTATTACATTTAGAAATATGTAAATCTTTAAAATATTTTTCATTATCGCTTGCTCTCATATACACCTTAAAGTTATTTTGATAAAGTTTTGAGACAAAAAAAATTAGGTAATGGTGTTCGCGGCGCGACACCGTACATCAATGACGTAACACAGGGCGTGGCAGCGGGCACTCGTCGCATACGCAACGCGTAGCAGGCGCGACCCTATTCGTATATGTAACGCGCGGCTTGGTAGTGCATACCTGTCACATACCAAAGTAGCAGCTGGTGCGACCTCATATGTATATGTTGTTATGCAGGACACGGTGTCACAAATCCGTCGGATCCGAAATGCCCATCATTTAAATGTGGTGGATAGGATTTGCGTGCTGATTGAGCTGGGTAGACTACCGGTACGGGAATGTAGTTTTCTCCCAAAAAAGAAAAAAAATATATACATATTTTTGGGGGAAGATATAAAACATTACATGATTTTTAAAGTAAAAAAAGGATAATAGAGTTGCAAAATATTTAAAATAATAAGAACAAATATAGGTTTTATAAATATTAAAATATGAAATTAACATTTAAAAAACCTTTGAAATTCACTGAAAAAACCATAGGTTTTACAGACGTTATAGTTAGGAATTAGCATTTAAAAAACCTTATAAATTACTGAAAAAACCATAGGTTTCAGGGACGTTATAGTTAGTTGGACATTTGACTCATATAAAACCAGAGAAATTCGCCAGGTATAGTTAGTTGAGCTAACTATACTATCAGTGATGTCATCAGTAATGTCATTTGAGATATCATCAGCGATGTCATCAGTGATGTCACTGACCATGTCATGAGTGATGAAATATGTGAAGTCATCAGCAGTGCATTGCGGGCGAGCGAGTTATAGGTAGCTCAACTAACTATAACTGGCGAATTTCTCTGGTTTTATATGAGTCAAATGTGCATCTAACTATAACGTCCCTGAAACCTATGATTTTTTCAGTGAATTTCTAAGGTTTTTTAAATGCTAATTCCTAAATATAACATCTGTAAAACCTATGTTTTTTCAGTGAATATATATATATATATATATATATACATATATATATATATATATATATATATATATATATATATATATATATATATATATATATATATATATGTATATATTACCTACTGGCGATAGCCAGTAGGTATATATAGTTAGGATTTTTTTCCTATGGGATTTTTGAAAATTCTATGTCGAATAACTTTGGCGTTTGAGGACAGAATTGGCGGAAATTTTCAGGAAAATGGAACATTTTGTTTCTGAGCAGCCCCTGAAAATTTGGGGGGGTTTCGTCAAGGGGGGGCCGAGAAAAAAGGGGGGTCCCAAAACGTGTTTTTCCCATGCAATTTTCCATAGGGCGGTTGGCCTCACTTTTAGCCCGAACGGCTGAATGGATTTACACCAAACTTGGCAAAATTGTAGGGACTGGTAGCCCGATGTGCCTTTGCTATGTCTCAAGATATAGGCTCCAGTGGTTTTTACGAAAATTAACTTTGAAAAATATATATTGGGCTACATTGGGCTATATATATGTTGGAGCCCAAATGTAGCCCAATGTAGCCCAATGTAGCCCAAAGATGGCCACCAGAGACAAAAAAAAACAAATGTAGCCCAAATATCAGCCAGATGTAGCCCAACTATAGCCCAATGACAGAATGTCCCAGAGTGTTCTAAAGAACAACTAGAGTGCTAACAGTCCTACTTATTACAAAGGTATGGCACACCTGTAGCCATCTTGATTGGAATAAAGTGGTAACTCTTAAAACATTTAATTTAAAAAGGAACAAAATGAGGGGGTTCATTTTGCCATAGAAAGTATGATTAGCGAATATATGACGAAATCCCGCATACCATCAGTCCGCAAAAAAAATCCTGCATGTACTATTAGGCCGCAAATTAAAATAACGAAAACTTTTAGAACGAATATGCCTTTAGCATACACTAAACAACTAAACTACCCTAAACCCTAAAACACTACCCCCAGCATGACCCTACACTACACAAACAGTACAACACTACCCTAAACCCTAAAACACTACCCCCAGCATGACCCTACACTACACAAACACTACAACACTACTCTAAACCCTAAAACACTACCCCCAGCATGACCCTACACTACGCAAACACTACAACACTACCCAAAACCCTAAAACACTACACCCCAGCATGACCCTACACTACGCAAACACTACAACACTACCCTAAACCCTAAAACACTACCCCCAGCATGACCCTACACTACACAAACACTACAACACTACCCTAAACCCTAAAACACTACCCCCAGCATGACCCTACACTACACAAACACTACAACACAACCCTAAACCCTAAAACACTACACCCCAGCATGACCCTACACTCCGCAAACACTACAACACTACCCTAAACCCTAAAACACTACCCCCAGCATGACCCTACACTACGCAAACACTACAACACTACGCAAAACCCTAAAACACTACACCCCAGCATGACCCTACACTACGCAAACACTACAACACTACCCTAAACCCTAAAACACTACCCCCAGCATGACCCTACACTACACAAACACTACAACACTACTCTAAACCCTAAAACACTAAACCCAGCATGACCCTACACTACGCAAACACTACAACACTACCCTAAACCCTAAAACACTACCCCCAGCATGACCCTACACTACGCAAACACTACAACACTACCCAAAACCCTAAAACACTACACCCCAGCATGACCCTACACTACGCAAACACTACAACACTACTCTAAACCCTAAAACACTACCCCCAGCATGACCCTACACTACGAAAACATTACAACACTACCCTAAACCCTAAAACACTACCCCCAGCATGACCCTACACTACACAAACACTACAACACTACCCAAAACCCTAAAACACTACACCCCAGCATGACCCTACACTACGCAAACACTACAACACTACCCTAAACCCTAAAACACTACCCCCAGCATGACCCTACACTACGCAAACACTACAACACTACCCTAAACCCTAAAACACTACCCCCAGCATGACCCTACACTACGCAAACACTACAACACTACCCTAAACCCTAAAACACTACCCCCAGCATGACCCTACACTACGCAAACACTACAACACTACCCAAAACCCTAAAACACTACACCCCAGCATGACCCTACACTACGCAAACACTACAACACTACCCTAAACCCTAAAACACTACCCCCAGCATGACCCTACACTACGCAAACACTACAACACTACCCTAAACTCTAAAACACTACCCCCAGCATGACCCTACACTACACAAACACTACAACACTACCCTAAACCCTAAAACACTACCCCCAGCATGACCCTACACTACGCAAACACTACAACACTACCCAAAACCCTAAAACACTACACCCCAGCATGACCCTACACTACGCAAACACTACAACACTACCCTAAACCCTAAAACACTACCCCCAGCATGACCCTACACTACACAAACACTACAACACTACCCTAAACCCTAAAACACTACCCCCAGCATGACCCTACACTACGCAAACACTACAACACTACGCAAAACCCTAAAACACTACACCCCAGCATGACCCTACACTACGCAAACACTACAACACTACCCTAAACCCTAAAACACTACCCCCAGCATGACCCTACACTACACAAACACTACAACACTACCCTAAACCCTAAAACACTAAACCCAGCATGACCCTACACTACGCAAACACTACAACACTACCCAAAACCCTAAAACACTACACCCCAGCATGACCCTACACTACGCAAACACTACAACACTACCCTAAACCCTAAAACACTACCCCCAGCATGACCCTACACTACACAAACACTACAACACTACCCTAAACCCTAAAACACTACCCCCAGCATGACCCTACACTACGCAAACACTACAACACTACGCAAAACCCTAAAACACTACACCCCAGCATGACCCTACACTACGCAAACACTACAACACTACCCTAAACCCTAAAACACTACCCCCAGCATGACCCTACACTACGCAAACACTACAACACTACCCTAAACCCTAAAACACTACCCCCAGCATGACCCTAAACTACGCAAACACTACAACACTACCCTAAACCCTAAAACACTACCCCCAGCATGACCCTACACTACGCAAACACTACAACACTACCCAAAACCCTAAAACACTACACCCCAGCATGACCCTACACTACGCAAACACTACAACACTACCCTAAACCCTAAAACACTACCCCCAGCATGACCCTACACTACGCAAACACTACAACACTACCCTAAACCCTAAAACACTACCCCCAGCATGACCCTACACTACGCAAACACTACAACACTACCCTAAACCCTAAAACACAACCCCCAGCATGACCCTACACTATGCAAACACTACAACACTACCCTAAACCCTAAAACACTACCCCCAGCATGACCCTACACTACGCAAACACTACAACACTACCCTAAACCCTAAAACACTACCCCCAGCATGACCCTACACTACGCAAACACTACAACACTACCCTAAACCCTAAAACACTACACCCCAGCATGACCCTACACTACGCAAACACTACAACACTACCCTAAACCCTAAAACACTACCCCCAGCATGACCCTACACTACGCAAACACTACAACACTACCCAAAACCCTAAAACACTACACCCCAGCATGACCCTACACTACGCAAACACTACAACACTACCCTAAACCCTAAAACACTACCCCCAGCATGACCCTACACTACGCAAACACTACAACACTACGCAAAACCCTAAAACACTACACCCCAGCATGACCCTACACTACGCAAACACTACAACACTACCCAAAACCCTAAAACACTACCCCCAGCATGACCCTACACTACACAAACACTACAACACTACCCTACACCCTAAAACACTACCCCCAGCATGACCCTACACTAAGCAAACACTACAACACAACCCTAAACCTAAAACACTACCCCCAGCATGACCCTACACTAAACAACCACCACAACTCTACACTACACTAACACAACACTACACTACACAACACTACACTACACTATCACTAACCCACAAAAAAATTAACACAAACCCACTTACCTCTCTCGTCATCGTGGTTTTCACAACGCAAATGCATTTACCATACATGCCTTTAAAACGTAATTCTTTGTAAAGGCATGCGCGATAAATGCACATGCGTTTTGAAAAAATGCGGGATAATGGTATGCGAGGTCAATGACCTTGCGGGATAATGGTATGCGGACTGAAAGTCTGCGGGATAAAAAAAGCGGGAAAATGGCTGCAAACCATGATTAGCAGCAGACTTCCCTGGTGAGCACTAGCTTTACTACAGTGATCTAATGAGCAACTAGAGTGCTAACATTCAGAATTTATGGCAAATGTGTGACACATCTGAATGCCTTCTTGATAGAACCAAAGTAAACAAGCATTGAAAATGCAATAGATCTCGCCCTCGTTTAAGTTAAAGCCATTCTGTTTGTAATGAGGTGGCTTTTTAGCTTTGCTTTTATTAGTGTTTTTAAAACTTTCATGTAAATAACATGCATATGTATGCATATATGTATATGTATGCATGCATTTATATTTATATAGATATGCAGATTATATATGTTTATATATGTATATTACCTACTGGCGATAGCCAGTGGGTATATATAGTTAGGATTTTTTCTCTATGGGATTTCTGAAAATTCTATGTCTAATAACTTTGGCGTTTGTGGACGGAATTGGCTGAAATTTTCAGGAAAATGGCACATTTTGTTTCTGAGCAGCCCCTGAAAATTTGGGGGGGTTTCGTCAAGGGGGGGCCGAGAAAAAAGGGGGGTCCCAAAACGCGTTTTTCCCATTCATTTTTCCATAGGGCGGTTGGACTCACTTTTAGCTCGAACGGCTGAATAGATTTACATGAAATTTGGCAAAATTGTAGATATGGTTTGCCCGACGTGCCTTTGCTATGTCTCAATATATGTGCTCCAGTGGATTTTGAGAAATTAACGTTTAAAAAAAAATATATATCTGTGACAGCGCTCCGGTTAGCGCCCCGGTTCGCGTACCTGACGCGTAACGGAACTTTGCGAAGCGAAGATGATTGGCTCTCCGGAGTCTGTCAACATTCTAAACAGTCCGGAGCGGCCGCCATCTTGTCTCTCGGTAGGATCGAGAGACAAGATGTGGTGAAAAACGAAGGAGGAAATGAAGGAAAGGGGGCAAGGTAGACCCCTCCTGACCCCCTAGGATTGATGAGGGGGATATTAAAGTGCCCCGCGATTTTTCGCGGAAGAGGCTCTTCCCGGTACCCGAACCAGGCAGCTAACCGGCAGCGTAATGGGAGTCCGCCATCTTGTGTTTTTGGAGCGTCCGGTTCGCGTACCTGGTAGCGTCCCGGTAAGCGTAACAAGGGGAAAACCAAGAGAAACAGTAAAAAAAAATGAATGGAATAGATTTCCAGCAAACTTGGCAAAATTGTAGGGACTGTTTGTTTGATGTGCCTTTGCAAGGCCTCAAGATATGTGCACGTGTGGATTTTGTCTAATTAAGGTTAAAAAAAATATATATATCTGTAAGCGTGCTCCGGCACGCTTACGTTACGGGTTTTGTTTGCGCTGCAGAGCCGATACGTCACGGTTATGCGACGCGTCATGAGGCGTCTCACGTGGCTACGTGATACGTCACGTAATAAAGAATATATTTTACAGCTATAGATATTAGCTTTTAAAAAAACAATGAAATTCACTGAAAAAACCATAGGTTATAGACCATATATAGTTAGGAATTTGCATTTACAAAACCTTGAAAATTCACTGAAAAAACCATAGGTTAGAGACCATATATAGTTAGCTGGACATTTTATTGACATAAAACCAATGAAATTCCATATATAGTTAGTTGCACTAACTATATATCGCGCACCCGCAATCCACTGCTGATGATGTCACATATTACATCATTCATGACATGGTCAGTGACATCACTGATGACATCACTGATGACATCTCAAATGACATCACTGATGACATCACTGATGACATCTCAAATGACATCACTGATGACATCATGACACACCAATACCAGTTACTACATACGCACTCACTGATTCCTACGTCTACACATACATTCACTCATCCACCCATACAATCACTCATACATACAGTCACTCATTATTACAACACTATATGCACACATACACCTATGCAGACACTCACACACTGCCACTCATCCATGGAGTTACTCACACACCTAGTCAGTCCTGTAAAGAATCAATCACACTTCCATTTCCTCATCTATACAGTCAAACACAGAACACCATACTTCAGTGACATCACTGATGACATCTCAAATGACATCACTGATGACATCTCAAATGACATCACTGATGACATCATGACACACCAATACCAGTTACTACATACGCACTCACTGATTCCTACGTCTACACACACATTCACTCATTCACCCATACAATCACTCATACATACAGTCACTCATTATTACAACACTATCATATGCACTCATACACCTAGTCAGTCCTGTGAAGAATCAATCACACTTCGATTTCCTCATCTATACAGTTAAACACAGAACACCATACTTTTTCACACATATACTAACACATACTTACTCTCTTATACAATCACTGATACAAGTACACATTGATATGCACAGAGTCACACACCTCCCAGCCAGCCACACACACACTCAGTCTTCCATACATCCACTCATTCTTCAATATGTAAAACATATTTAAACTTTACAAAAACACACAGACACTAGATGATGTCATCAGTGATGTCATTTGAGATGTCATCAGTGATGTCATCAGTGATGTCATTTGAGATGTCATCAGTGATGTCACTGACCATGTCATGAATGATGTAATATGTGACATCATCAGCAGTGGATTGCGGGTGCGCGATATATAGTTAGTGCAACTAACTATATATGGAATTTCATTGGTGTTATGTCAATAAAATGTCCAGCTAACTATATATGGTCTCTAACCTATGGTTTTTTCAGTGAATATATATATATATTCACGCTCCAAGGTTGTCCACCATGTGAGTAGCACGCGAGCAGCAGCTTTATTTATGTGTAGGTGAGGACGGGGATCCGCTTGTAGACGCCGCTCCGTAATGGATCTGCCCGACGCAGAGAAGCAGATGGAGCTTCGAAACGCGTCGGGCAGATCCATTACGGAGCGGCGTCTACAAGCGGATCCCCGTCCTCACCTACACATAAATAAAGCTGCTGCTCGCGTGCTACTCACATGGTGGACAACCTTGGAGCGTGAATCTATATGCGGCAGTCCAGCCGCAGAGTATGCACCACCCCGTTAACGTGGGGGTCACGGCTGTGAAGTAGCAGCCGTACATGGAATCGAGGACGGGCCCACTTGTGGAGTCCATACAGGACTTGATTGTGTGCTTTCCGTACTACACTTCCCAGAAGTCTCACTGGAGCCTCCCATCGACGGGCGAGTTATATAATTGGAGAAGTGTAGCGGGTGCGCACACCGCTTCCGTTAAAGCCCCTGAAGAGAAGCAGATGGAGCTTCGAAACGCGTCGGGCAGATCCATTACGGAGCGGCGTCTACAAGCGGATCCCCGTCCTCACCTACACATAAATAAAGCTGCTGCTCGCGTGCTACTCACATGGTGGACAACCTTGGAGCGTGAATCTATATGCGGCAGTCCAGCCGCAGAGTATGCACCACCCCGTTAACGTGGGGGTCACGGCTGTGAAGTAGCAGCCGTACATGGAATCGAGGACGGGCCCACTTGTGGAGTCCATACAGGACTTGATTGTGTGCTTTCCGTACTACACTTCCCAGAAGTCTCACTGGAGCCTCCCATCGACGGGCGAGTTATATAATTGGAGAAGTGTAGCGGGTGCGCACACCGCTTCCGTTAAAGCCCCTGAAGAGAAGCAGATGGAGCTTCGAAACGCGTCGGGCAGATCCATTACGGAGCGGCGTCTACAAGCGGATCCCCGTCCTCACCTACACATAAATAAAGCTGCTGCTCGCGTGCTACTCACATGGTGGACAACCTTGGAGCGTGAATATATATATATATATATATATATATATATCGCATCACGGAGATATTGCCTTCATGATCGACTGCCATGAGTTAGATATTCTACTCATGACAGAGACATGGACAAGCACGGACTGTGCAGTAGAGCTGGGATTGGCCTGCCCCTCCGGATATAAAATCAGGCACATCCCTCGGATTGGTGCTAGAGGAGGAGGACTGGGTTTGATTTTCAGAGAATCAATAGATCTATCCCTGATTGACATCAAGACCATTCCCGGGTGTGAACTACTAGCTTTCTCCCTGAATGGGCAGGGGGGCGCTCTATTTACTGGTCTGCTCTGCTATAGACCTCGATCTAGCCTTATCTCAGCTGTGGCAGGGCTGATTGAGCTAATCCTTGATTTATCCACCTCACGTTCAAGGTTAATGGTACTGGGAGATTTTAATCTCTGGTTAGGCGGCTCTGGAGAGACTGCGCTTACAGACCTGACCCAGACCTGCCTGAGTATTCAGCTGCAGCAGCTAGTTCTTACCCACACCCACGTAAAGGGCCATATACTGGATCTAGTTTTTGCAGATCCAGAGTACGTAAATGTACGTAACATCCTGCCCCAATGCTGGACAGATCACGCGGTGGTGCTTTTCTCCCTTACGCCCAAGGTGGGGCAGGGGAAAAATAGGAATCTAGGTGGGGTCAAGAGTACCAGACAATGGTCAAAACTCCTGAGTCAGTCCCCTCTACCCTTACTACTCTTCGAGGGTTTCACCCTAGAGGAAAACGTAGACTTGAGCTACGAAAGATTCAACCAACGGATCGTGTCCTCACTAGACTCCATGGCCCCTTTACGGAAAATCAGAAACAGGCCGACTCCGGCTATGCCATGGTTTTCCGAGGAGTTGTTCCAACTTAAACTCCAATGTAAGCGGGCCGAGCGTACCTGGAGAAAGAACTACTCGGACTCTGATCGGGCTCTCTACAAACAGGCCCTGTCCATCTACAAAGCACAGATCAAAAGTGCGAAGGCCAGGTTTCTGGAAGAGTCTTTGCGGGTGGCAGTAAACAAATCACAGACCTTGTTTAAAATCGTGAAGGACCTGTCATGCCCTGCTAGCGCGGCCAATGTTATCCCCGCATCTCAGTCTCTGTGTGACTCATTGGCGCAGGCCTTCGAGGATAAAATCGCAAACATTTTGAACAATCTTGGCGTTACATCCAGCGGTAATCCTCCAAGAGGTAATGAACTGCACCCTGAGCCTATCACAGAAATAATCCCCAGCTTTGCCAAGTTGGACTGTTTTCCATCTCCCACCTTTGAGGAATTTATTTCCTTGGCTCACAGCGTGTCGTCGGGATCACCTTTGGACCCGCTTCCACATAAACACTGGAAGCTGTTCCGGGAAGAACTTTTCCCCCCGCTGTTTGCCATTTGTGAACAGTCCCTGGTTTCAGCACGGGTACCAGACTGCTGGAAATTGGCTGTGGTTTCCCCTCTTCTTAAAAAGGATACCTTGGACCCGGCTTGCCCAGCAAACTATCGACCTATTTCCTTGCTCCCGTTTCCAATAAAAATCCTGGAAAAGTGGGTTACAAAACATCTGTTGAAGTATCTGGAGACCGGGTCCTGCCTGGATGAGGTTCAATTCGGGTTTAGACCGGCTCACGGGACGGAATCAGCGCTGGTGACTGTGTTAGACGATCTTAGGACGCGAGCCGACCATGGAAGAGCAGCCTTTTTAGCGCTGCTCGATATTTCGGCCGCGTTCGACAAAGTCAGCCATGAAATTCTGATTAAAAGACTAGAGGAAGTGGGGGTGACAGGCCTTGCTCTGAAGTGGCTGACATCATACCTTGGAAATCGTCATCAGGTAGTGTCATTGCCACCTTTCAAATCTGACATCAGGAAAGTGGAGCAAGGGGTCCCACAAGGGTCGGCCATCAGCCCTATCCTCTTTAATTTATATCTGCGGCCTCTGGTTGCGTTAATTAGATCTTTCGGCATAGCGGTGACGAATTACGCGGATGACACTCAACTTGTCTTCTCGCTTGAGGGCAAGGAAGCAGTGACGCTGGACACCTTCCACCGATGTATGCTCGCAACTGCTGATTGGCTGAATCAGAATTCGTTGCAGTTTAACAGCTCTAAGACAGAAGTCTTACACTGCACTACTGATCGCGTCCCTAGACCTCTCCCGTCGGACTCTTGGCCGCTTTCCTTCCAGAGCACGTCTGTGTCTGCCACCTCGGTCCGTAATCTGGGAGTGATGTTTGGGTCTAACCTCCAACTGGATGCAGCTGTTAATAAAACAGTGAGTAACTGTATGGGACTACTTCGAATGCTGAGGAAGGTCCTTCCGTTGCTTCCCTTGGACAGTAGGCCAGAGGTGGTGAGAAGCATTATTGTAAGTCGTTTGGACTACTGTAATGCCCTTTTCCTTGGAGCACCATCTACTTTGACAGGAAAACTGCAACGGGTGCAGAATCTTGCAGCTAAATTAGCGTTGGCTCGTCGCCGTTTTGACTCTTCATCCCAGGCACTAAGGGACCTTCATTGGTTACCGGTCCTTCAGCGGATTGATTTTAAATCTTTATGTATTGTATTTAGGGCCCTCCATGGACAAGGCCCAGTGCCACTACAGAATATGTTTCATTGGTACACTCCGTCCAGATCCCTTCGTTCGGCTTCTGCTTACCTTGCTGTGGTGCCTAAAGTTTTGAGATCGCGACTGGGCGGCTGATCTTTTAGCTTTACGGCAGCCAGGTTATGGAATGCTCTTCCACTAGGATTGAGAAGCACGAACGATCTCAATTCTTTTAAGAAAAATCTAAAAACACATCTTTTTCCTAAGGCTGGGATACACTAGCTCCTTTAAGTCAGCATGGTGCGAAGCAGGTTCCTTTTTAGTCAAAGCGCCAGGATACCCGTTGGGTGACAGACATGCGCTATAAAAGAGTACCAATACATACATACATACATACATATATATATACATATATATAAATATATATATATATTTTTTTTTTTTGTACAAAGGACGCCGCACTCAGCAACTTCAGTTCACAGATTTTAGACTGGGCACTGAAATAAAATCTGTGAACTGAAGTTGCTGAGTGCGGCGTCCTTTGTACAAAAAAATATTGTTTCCTGGCCATTGGTCTGGCCCAACGCCGACACTCGCTGAAGAGCGATCCTGTCACAAGACCACATTCCATCAAAAAAAAAAAATATATATATATATATATATATAAAACTCCAAATCCTTCACCACCGAAAGAATGGGTCGCACTCTCCCAGAACTTTCGCAGTTTATTATTTTTTATTTTCTTCATTACTTAATAAAAGTACAGGCGAGTAACCAACGCATTTCAGTATTACATAATACCTTGATGACGATGACAGTGATCAAGGTATTATGTAATACCGAAACGCATTGGTTACTCGCCTGTACTTTGATTAAGTAATGAAGAAAATGCTAAATTAAAAACTGCAAAAGTTCTGGGAGAGTGCGACCCGTTCTACGTGGTGAAGGATTTGTAGTGATATAGAGCGGTTTGGTTCAACCGCGGAGGGTTACGCACCTGGATTGAGCACCGCGACTGTTGAACGAAAGTGAGCCAACTTGGGGGATATATATATATATATATATATATATATATATATATATATATATATATATATATATATATATATATATATATATATATATATATATATATATATATTCACTGAAAAAAACATAGGTTTCAGGCCTTATATAGTTAGGAGTTAGCATTTAAAAAACCTTTGAAATTCACTGAAAAAACCATAGGTTTCAGGAGTTATATAGTTAGGAATTCGTTTTTAAAAAACTTTTGAAATTCACTCAAAAAACTATAGGTTTTAGTGGTGTTATAGTTAGCTGGACATTTTACTCATACAAAACCAATGAAATTGCTCCTATATAGTTAGTTGTACTAACTATATTTCGCGCACCCGCAATCCACTGCTGATGATGTCACATATTAGATCATTCATGACATGGTCAGTGACATCACTGATGACATCTCAAATGACATCACTGATGACATCATCCAGTGAATGTGGTTTGCTTCGTTATTTAAATATGCATTATATATATAGCAATTTACATTGAAGAATGAGTGGATATATATAAATAAATATTTGGATGGAGGATTTAGTAGCAGTGTAATTGACTGTTTACTTGACCAATTTATAATGTCCCACTAAATATAGTGGATAGTGACTAAACTGTGTGAATATCTGTATCACTTTGTCAGTTGTTGTGTAAACTGATTCTACAGTTGGTTACTAGCTATGTGAAAGTCTATATTAGTTATTGATTAGTTAACTGAGAATTTGTATGGGAGTGTGAAAGTGTGTGTGGTTCGGTGGGGGGTGTGTGACTGTCCAAAGATGTGTGAATAGTTGATTCAGTAGATATATGAAGTTAAAACTACATGTTCTAACAGTTTGGGTGAGGGAATCTCTTTATGGGTGTGGTGATGAGCAAATATATTTCTCAAAGGTACAGGTCCAACAAACTAGAAAAATAAAAGGCAGTGCATGTGTCAGTTGTTGTATATAAATAAGTATACATAAGACACAATGATTGTGTGAGTGACTATGGATAACTGTATACTTGTAATAATGATTTTATAATTCACTAAGTATGACTTACTATCTAAATGAATAGAAGAAGTGGTGTTCGTATAAGTGTTTTGCTAAGTAAATATGTAAGTATGATGCATTGTTTGCATAAGTGAGTAGGATGACTTCATATGTGAATAGGATGCGTTCCGTTGTTTAATGTCGATATAGATGTATAAGTATTTTTGATAGTGTTCTATTGTTCATTGACAGCATGTATGAGTGAATCCATAGGTAAAAGATTAGATGTGTGTATACATCTATGAATCACTAAGTGGATTTTTAGATACTTGTATTGCTGTGACAATGGATTTAAATATGATACTCTGTATTTTACAAACAGTGATGAAAAATTTTAATAGTGTATGAAAAGGTGTATGTGATTGTCACGTGGATGATGTCATCAGTGATGTCATCAGTGATGTCATTTGAGATGTCATCAGTGATGTCACTGACCATGTCATGAATGATCTAATATGTGACATCATCAGCAATGGATTGCGGGTGTGCGAAATATAGTTAGTACAACTAACTATATAGGAGCAATTTCATTGGTTTTGTATGAGTAAAATGTCCAGCTAACTATAACACCACTAAAACTTATAGTTTTTTGAGTGAATTTCAAAGGTTTTTTAAAAACGAATTCCTAACTATATAACTCCTGAAACCTATGGTTTTTTCAGTGAATTTCAAAGGTTTTTTTAAATGCTAATTCCTAACTATATAAGGCCTGAAACCTATGTTTTTTTCAGTGAATTTCAAAGGTTTTTTAAATGCTGATTCCTAACTATATAAAACCTGAAACCTATGTTTTTTTCAGTGAATTTCAAAGGTTTTTTAAATGCTAATTCCTAACTATATAAGGCCTGAAACCTATGGTTTTTTCAGTGTTTTAAAAAAAAAAAAAATTGGTTACCTGGCTTATTAAGTGTATCTTAGTGAATACATATATTAGCGAGTAATGTTTAAATATTTAAATATATGCATGAGTGATGTAATATGTGACGTCATCAGCAGTGCATTGCAGACGTGCAAGTTATAGTGAGTCCAACTAACTATAACGTGGGAATTTCAATGGTTTTATGCGAGTAAAATATCCAGCTAACTATAACTGGTGTGAAACCTATGGTTTTTTCAGTGAATTTCAAAGGTTTTTTAAATGCTAATTCCTAACTATAACTGGTGTGTAACCTATGGTTTTTTCAGTGAATATATATATATATAAAATTTCTATGGCAAAATGAAACCCCGCATTTTGTTCCTTTTCAAATTAAATGTATTAAGTGTTACCACTTTATTCCAATCAAGATGACTTCAGGTGTGCCATACTTTTGTCATAAGTAAGATTGTTAGCGTTCTAGTTGTTCTTTAGAACACTCTGGGACATTCTGTCATTGGGCTATAGTTGGGCTACATCTGGCTGATATTTGGGCTACATTTGGGCTCTTTTGTCTCTGGTAGCCATCTTGGGAGACTGCATATCAGAATTTTTTTAATGAAATATAAGAGGATTTGAGAAGTCACTCAAAATGTGCCCTAATTTTTCTTTCTTCAGCACTAATCATAATTTCTATGGCAAAATGAACCCCCTCATTTTGTTCCTTTGCAAATTAAATTTTTTAAGTGTTAACACTTTATTCCAATCAAGATGACTTCAGGTGTGCCATACTTTTGTCATAAGTAAGACTGTTAGCGCACTAGTTGTTCTTTAGAACACTCTGGGACATTCTGTCATTGGGCTATAGTTGGGCTACATTTGGCTGATATTTGGGCTACATTTGTTTTTTTTTGTCTCTGGTGGCCATCTTTGGGCTACATTGGGCTACATTGGGCTACATTGGGCTACATTTGGGCTCTAACATATATATAGCCCAATGTAGCCCAATATATATTTTTCAAAGTTAATTTTCGTAAAAACCACTGGAGCACATATCTTGAGACATAGCAAAGGCACATCGGGCTACCAGTTCCTACAATTTTGCCAAGTTTGGTGGAAAACCATTCAGCCGTTCGGGCTAAAAGTGAGTCCAACCGCCCTATGGAAATTAACGTGGGGAAAACATGTTTTGGGACCCCCCTTTTATCTCGGCCCCCGCTTGACGAATCCCCCCCCAAACTTTCAGGGAAGGAGCGGAGCGCCGCGAGGCAAAGTTAAGGAAAATTTCAGGAAGATTCCTCAACCGGCGCCAAAGTTATTCCCAATAGAATGTTGCGATTTCCCTATGGAAAACAATCCTAACTATATATACCTACTGGCTATCGCCAGTAGTAATATATATATATGTGTGTGTGTGTGTGTGTGTGCGTGTGTGTGTGTGTGTGTGTGTATATCAATACAGGGAAAGTTAATGAAGGTTTTGTTCTGAAATCAACCTTGCTTTTAGTTCCAAGTTTGCATTGAAACTTAGTGTCTCTCAATAAAATATTTCCCAGTAGAGTAGGCTAAAGGGTGAAAAACCTCAGAGACAAGTTTTCATTTGTCAGAAGGAAGAATTTATTATGAAAAGGTCATAACTTACATTGACAAATATCCATGACAAATTTCTTACATGTTAACTGGCTTAATCCGATGAACTAATGTAAACAATCTAGTCCTCCACCTACTACTATCAGAAATAGCTTCATGCACCAGGACTTAACAGCATATCTGTTTAGACTTAACTGCCCATTGAACTAGAGCTACTAGACTCTCGTTCCAAGGCCAAACTAGCCACTTTGGCCAGTGGATATTTCATAGACAATCTGCAGTCTTGGGCACAGCTTGAATGGTCTGTCCATGCAGCCGTAAATTATCCTTTGCATGTGTGGTGTCTCCACCCTGAAAATACCGTGGCGGAGAAGGCACAGCCCCTGGTTGCTAGGCTAGCTTCTGATACGTGCATGTGCATATGTGTGGTATAAATGTTTTTAACAATGTAATAACTTTAAGAATAATTTTAAGAAAACTATTTATAAAAATACTCATATAACTTTAAAATAATTAAAAAAGAAAAAAAATATTAAACTCAAATTTAAATAAAATAATTGTATTATGTGAATATATTTCTAAAATAAAAATGCTATATTAATAATTTATATGACATAAAATAGTGCAAGAGAAACAGATTTAAGGATTATATCCCCAATATATTTCTTAAAAATACTGAAACTAATAAAAAATGTGTAACTAGTCTTCCGTCCAAAAACGTTTAGAAACAAACCCATTCAAATGCACTACATCTTTTTTTACAATCCCACAAACATTGGGAAAGATACATTTTGTGGCGGGGGGGGGGTGTGGGTGAGGTGTAGGTATCAGAGATTAAGGAAAATAATACATACATTGGGCTGATCAGATTTACTATTATAACTCCACTCTAAAAAGCATTGGGGAAGGTACACATATTCAAAGTAGTTGTGATTTACTTTTCTAACTGTAGCCCAGTAAATATTGGCCCCAAATGAATACACGAGGGGTGGCAGAATTACTATTCTGTGAAGGCCGCTGTGCCCCTTGAGCTCTCTGGCACCAGGAGTCACTTACTTGTATCAGCTTATTACAAGCAACTTGGTGCTTCATTTTGTTATAGGCGTGTGCTGATGTCAGAATGTATCTATAATAAGAAAATTAAATACAAATATATTATAGTGAGATTAAGATTCCCCAGTTGTTATATATAACCTAATATTGTGTACTGTGTCTTTGCAAGAGCAGGACTGTAAATCCATCACCAATTCTGAAACCAAGGCCTCAAATCTCTTGAT
This sequence comes from Lissotriton helveticus, assembly GCF_964261635.1. Lineage (NCBI taxonomy): Eukaryota > Metazoa > Chordata > Amphibia > Caudata > Salamandridae > Lissotriton > Lissotriton helveticus. Next base: position 904,599,181 of record NC_136069.1, on the reverse strand, counting down.
ATGGTATTTTGGCACAATTGTGGGTGAATTAGTACACACACAATTTAATTGTCTATGTAGTGTCCTGCTGGACACGTAACGATGCAGCCCCTCCCTAGGGGGAGTGATAACACCCTCCGCACACCCATCCAACACAGTCCTCACCAGTCAGGTGATTCTGTTAATAACAAGCATTGGCAAAGCCAATAGATCTCAGCAATTCAAGAGCTATTGGCGTTATCAATGTTATTGTCTTACGTAAGTGGATTGCAATTGTGAAAAGTCCTAATAAGCAGACTGCAAATGCATTGGGAGGCTACCTCTACTTTATATGACTTTAACTACAGTTATTCACTTTATAAGGCTGGTTTCTGTTGTCACTCTGTCTCAACACAAGTTTACCACAGCCATATCATGGCAGGGGCGTAACACAGGCCCCCGCAGCCCCCGCGTTGTGGTGGGCCCCGTGCTCCAGGGGCCCCCCATGCTCAGCAGCAAGCAAGCCTCTTTATGAATGAAATGGTGCGCACGCCCAGCCTCTTGCACCATTTCATTATTTAAGAGGCCGGGCGGCGTGCGCACCATTTCATTCATAAAGAGGCTTGCTTGCTGCTGAGCATGGGGGCCCCCTGGAGCATGCCCCCCCCCACAACGCGGGGGCTGCTTGGGCCAGGCTGTGTTACCAGTCGCCATAGCTGATTGCCAGTGTGACAAAGAGAGTAAGGTCCCTTTGCGAATTATATAAATCACGTTCACGACAGTCATGATCTGTAGCATCCTTGTAAATATTTGGATTTATATGGAAATAAGGAGATGCCCTGTGCTGGGATCCCTCTATTTCAGGTAAGTTTTACACAAACAAAACCTCCGTGTGTCACAAAGCCAACTGTGTGGTAGTCATTAATCAGTAGCTAAAATGAATTCCTGGATGGGAAATGCCAGTTGAATGCACTATTTGTGCTGTAATAAATCTTTTTGCCCTGTCTCATGAACACACACAGAAACACATACATGTGCCACCCCCATCTCCCCTGTGGCAATGAAACATGCCACAATGCATGACATAAACCAATATGGGGGTGAATTCTTGAAAAGACGTACATAGGCTTGAATTGAAAGTGGAAGCAGATGGCAAAAAAGAGGAGACCTTTCCCTAGATCGGTGCACCCTAAGTAGTGACATTCAGTATTCATAACAGAGTAGTATGATGCCTGAAATCGAAGAGTATTGTCAAATAGCAGCGCACGAGGTGTTTGTGTGTAATCACTGCCTTATCTGTTCTGAGCTCTCCCGCTGGCAAAGGAAATCATGGGAGGCTGTTGTAATCTGCTGTGCCCTGACGCAGAGAGGTGCTGCTTGTTGCTCTTACCTGGAGCTTCGTGTTGGGTGATTGGAGGGACTGCAAGTCCCAGGACGCTTTGCTGCGCACACCTGTGCTGGAGACCAGACACGCCCCTAGCCTCAGGCGCATTTCAAAAGACCGGGCCGCACACGCTATCGCGGGTGCCGCAGCGCACGAGGTGTTTGTGTGTAATCACTGCCTTATCTGTTCTGAGCTCTCCTGCTGGCAAAGGAAATCGCGGGAGGCTGTTGTAATCTGCTGTGCCCTGATGCAGAGAGGTGCTGCTTGTTGCTCTTAACTGGAGCTCCGTGTTGGGTGATTGGAGGGACTGCAAGTCCCAGGACGCTTTGCTGCGCACACCTGTGCTGGAGACCAGACACGCCCCTAGCCTCAGGCGAGATATAACCAGCTACCTATCCTCGCGGCACGGGAGAAGCCCGGGACAAGGGCGGGACCGTCCAAGTCCGTCACAGGCCGGAAGAGGCTGGGCTGGGCCACCCCTCTAAGGCTCTACATCGCCTTGGTGTCCACTCTGTAAGCTTAGTTCTCACTCCCCTTTTGTATTTGCACTTGTGTCTTTACACCCTCAGCTGCTCCAGCAGGCTACTTATCTCCATCTACTTTAGGACTTTTCCTAAATGCCAATGTCCACACGAGCAAGTAAGGGAAAAAGGGCAGGGGGAGGGAGCGTCGTCTGCGGTACACTAGACAACTTTATAACGCGGGTCTTCTCTGTTTTGGAGAAGAAAATAGCTATTATTGAGCGCAGGATCTCGACTGAGCTATTGACCACCAAGCGCTCGTCGCTAGCGCTACTGGCACTAGCTGCTTCACCGACCCTTACCTTAGAGTCTGACACTGGTCTAGACGCTAATGATGTCTCTATTGGGTGCACTATCGAGGAGGTGGAAACGGAGGGCGCTGCCATACCTGACATCACACCTGGCCAGGGCCCTCTGGACCTATCAACCTCAGTTAGCTTAACTATTGAACAAGATGAACATGACGTAGAGCGTCATAACAGCACCGCCCAGAGCCCTCAAAATTTCACTGTAAACCCTGACCCCCCTAGGTCAAACAGTAACAACATCTTGAATAAAAGGAAGAGAAAAGGTAGTGGGCAGAAGGGGGCTTGCCAGAAACCTAATAAAAAACCCAAGGTTACAGGTCATATTAACCGCAACAAGGACAAGGAGAAAGGGAGGGTGGGGAACATAGTCAAACCAGCTACAATTTACCTATACCAATAGTTTGCATATCTCCCGGTGAAGGACCAGAGTTAACTATAACACCGCCAACCCCTACAATCCTGACAGAGCTTACAGAACTGACCTCACCTCTGGCCCAATTTGAGCATGCTGTAAGATCTCTTGTTCTCCCGATACTTGAGAGGGTGAAGGTACTAACAACGAGAATAGATAGATTTGAACAAGTGACTCTTGACAACTTTTTTTCACTTAAAACCCTTATTAAATTACAATCTAGATTGGGGCACGAAATTTCTGGACAGGGGAAGACGCCTGACTTGGATTCTGCAACTGCGTCCGTATTGTTGCAGGATAAAGCAAAACCAGGTGTTATCCCCAGATCCCAGCCTGGGGTCACCTTGGGAGCCGCAAATAATGAGCGGAATGGGGCAAAGAGAGCTAGCAAACCCCTATCCTCTCCTACACGTAAGGGAAAAAAGAAAGTCACCTCGCAGCAGGCTCCTGCTCGCAGCCCAAAAGTTGCTAACAATTTGAGTAAACCATCTACACCAGACAATGGCAGCCTCGTACCATGCCAGGCGACAAGCAAGTTAGCGCCCCCAGCACAAACTACTAGACACATTAATCTCCCCACGCAGTGCTCACCGTTTGTAGTGGTCCTGACTGGAGTCCCGCAGCTAGAACCTGGCAGACGGGAATCCTACCAAGAACTTAAAAATAAAACAACTTACTGGCTAAATGCAAATAGACCACTACAACCTCACATTAATGGCCAGGTCCTCCATGTGAGACGAACCCATTGGGTTGGGTACAGGACTAAGCATATCCCAGGGGATTGTGTCTTAGTAAATTTCAGAGATGCTAGAGTTGCAGGCTTCATATGTTCCCAACAGGGTTGCCAGGAGGGCAATGAGATCAGAACTCGCGATCTGGGGTACTTTTATCCCCAATCAGTGTACTCACACCAAATGTATGCTCCCCAGTCTCGCTATGGAGGGTGGCCGCAGGATATTCCTGTACACAGCAACCACCCAGCTTGGTGTGTAACATCTCACTATGCCCACTCTGATTTTAACCTGTATGGGGCTGATTCTATGTACTGACACGATTTCTATAAGTTAACGAACAGTAAGAAAAATTGCGTGTCACTCTTAGAAGGAGCAAACACATGTGAGGATCTCCAAGACCACCAGGCAAACATCAAGGCTGGTTCCTGTCAGGTCCCATCTCCCCCGAATGTATTTCTTGAGGGTAAACCTTATGGGGCTGGAAGTTCTCCCTGCCCTGCCAACCCCAGCCAGACAAGTGCTATTCTGAGCCCGTCTCGGGAGGTGGGCAGCCATTCATCAAATTACCCCTCAAATCTTACAGGATTGGCCTTGGATGTATCCCCCTGAGGATCCTGAGCTGGAATTTAGCAGGAATTGTGCAGAAACTAGAGTTACCCGTTTGGAACGAGCACATTGAGACCTATGCAATTTGCTTGTTTCAAGAGACATGGAGCCTGGTTCCACATCATAAAGTAGGGTAAAGTACCTTTTTCCTCCTGGCAGTACTGTTACAATCAGGCTGAGGTCGCACCTCAGGCGGGCTCCAGATATGGGTGAGCATTTCCTTGGATTGCCAGATCACGCAGATCCAAAGTAACTCCCTTGATATCCTAGCCCTGTCCTTAAGTAAAGGGCATACAGGTAATAAATTGGATATCTATAATATATATGCCCGTGGAACGAAAGGAGGAACTTCTTCACCCGTGATAAGTCTCTTGGAAATTATGCTCAGACAGCGACCTAGCGGTGTGAATGTTCTGGTCGCGGGGGATATGTATTGCACATTCGAACCCCTTGCTACTGATGATATATTGGACACTAACGAAGAGGATATTAGAAGGGGCATCCCAATTTTTAACTTACCGCCTATAAAGAGGTGGACGCAACGAGCTATCCAGTTGAATTCGATGGCTGTTGAATTTGATCAGAGAGCAGCAAATGGCAGAACAGCTTCAGATCAAATGGGGGCCCACACTTTTAATAGAGTGAATTATACCTCTAGAATAGACTATATCTTTCTTGATTTTAAACTCTGGCAATTAATGAAAGATATGGAAGTCCTTTCTACTACTGATAGCGATCACAATTCCCTATCGCTCCAGGTTAATTCATTGTGGCCAAATATCGGAGATCCTAAACCTGCGGCTCCAATCCGGTCAACTAAAGATGTACACCTGTCCAATTGTGGAAGGCGCCTGAAATGGGCTAGAATTGCTCTAGACGAAGGCAAGCTGAAGGGTATTGAGGGAATATTAGTATCAGCATTGGCTGACCTATCAGATCAACCTGTTATGTCTAGGGTTCCTGAAATCTTCCAGAACATGATCACTTCTCTGGGAGACCTCTTCATTATTCAAAACCCATCAGTACAGAGAAGCAAGCCCCAAATGGCGATTACTAAAAAAGGCTGGTATAACAATGAGTGTCGTAAAAAAAAATCATTGTTAGTTAAGGCAGTCAAGTCTAGACAGGTAGACCAGCTAAAATTGTCCAGGAGCGAGTATAAACGGGCTGTAGTATCAGCTAAAAAAGGACTCGGAAGATCGATACTGGGAAGCATTCACAGAGGCAAGTTTGGGGAAGGATGCGGGACGTTATTATTATTAGAGAAAGGAATAGGCTAGACGGGACCCTGATAACTTGTAACATATCTGCCCAAAGGTGGTTTGACCACTTTTCAAAACGTTATTCCTGTTCCCAGAATATCTCTTCGCAGTATAATGTGTTAAATTACCCAGGAATTAAGGAGGACCTAAATATTTACCCCTTCACACAAAAGGAGGTAGAAAGGGCAATTGACTACATTGTTCCCTGTAAAGCGGCAGGTCTTGATGGTATCCCAGGAGACCTTATCCGTCTTGATCGGCCGAAATGGGCAAAGATCATTACCATGCTAATTAACGCTATGGAAAATGGTGCACAGGTCCCTGTGTCGTGGAAAGGGGCAGAGGTCGTCCCTATTTTCAAAAAGGGAGATAGGGACGACCCTGCCAACTACCGAACAATACGTTTACTGGACTCCTCACAAAAAGTAGTGGGGAAGGTGATCCTCCAGAGAATTCAACAATGGATAGATGACAGTAGAGTCCTTTCCGATTACCAGGCAGGTTTCCGATCAGGAACTGGGACCATAGAGCAGGCATTTCGCCTGCTCCTTATTTATTGGAAAGTGGTTGTTCTGGGCGGGGGTAGTCTTTACTTCGCATTTATAGATCTAAAGACTGCCTTCGACCTGGTCCCTAGGGAGCGTCTGTGGGGAGTTCTCCTGGAGATGGGGATTCCCCGTTATCTTCTCCTGCTATTAGCGAGGATGCACGAGGGCAACTTCGCGCAAGTAAGGTGGGGCCAGCAGGGGCAGAAGACTGACAGAATCCCGGTGAACAGGGGCGTCCGTCAGGGATGTGTTTTGGCTCCCACCCTGTTCTCTTTATATGTGAACGGGGGTCGTGCAGCACCTATTGCAAATTCCATCTGACGCACCATCCCTGGCGGGCGAAAAAATTCCAACTCTCCTGTTCGCCGACGATACTCTGCTTATCTCTAAATCCCCTGTTGGCCTGCAGACTCTCCTAGACAGCTTCCAAGCATTTTGCACTTTGCGAGGCCTAGTGATAAACACAGATAAAACTAAATATCTGATATTAAATCCTTCAAAAAAAAACATTAGGGCTCCTGTCCTGAACCATGTCCAACTGGAGAGGGTCACTGTCTTTGACTACCTGGGCATTCGCATCTCTGACAACATGCAGTGGACATCCCACCTACAGAAAATGCTATTGTGCACAAAAGAGTAGGGGGGACCATTCTTCGAGAACAGCGATCTACAACATCGAAGCCTATTGCGCCTGTGATAGCCATATACAAGGGAGTGACTTCTGCCCTGTATGGCGCAGAGTTATGGGGATTGGGTAATGTGGACGTGCTGACGAGATCGGAAAACAAGTTCCTCAGGGACCTAATGGCGCTCCCCAGAGCACGCCTATGATACCTCTGCTCATGGATCTGGGTTGCCATGCAATATCCGACCTCGCCAAACTTCGACCACTTTTACTATGGTCTTGCTTATGGCGCGCCCCAGAACTAACTAAGTACGCAGAGGGCCTGTCAGAAGTCATGTCTATGGTTGGTTGGCACAAAATCAGTTGGCTCAAGCACGTTAAAACTCTCTTATGTGACTTGGGCCTCAAGGACGCCTGGGTAACTAAATCTGCCCCCCCTAAAGTAGTGTTAAAGAGAATCTACTGGAATTGGGTAGCGTCCAAACAACGTTCCGACCCTAACCTAGGCAGGCTTACTGAAAGCTTCATGGAGTTCAAAGATGTAGCACTTTGCGAACCCTACCTGGATATTATCCAGAAACCTCTTGATCGGGCACTGTATTTTAAATTCAGGGTTGGTATTTTACCGATCTGCGAGTTTACTGCTCGATGGGCGCCTCCCCGACAGACCCTACCCAATTGCCCCTTTTGTACCACGAGGGTAGAATCATTGGCCCATGTTCTGTTTGTATGTCCACTGTATCAACTGCCAAGGAGGCGTTGGCTTAAGCCTCTCTGTAAAGAACTGGGAACAAGGCAATATTCTGTGGCACTACGTGTTCTTAAATCTGACACCCGCACATTTTATGTATGCGGTATCGCAAAGTTTTTAAGCTGGGCTTGGTCCATCAGAACTCAAAGGCTTAAAGTTATTATTTAATCTGGTTTTTAAAAATCTGTGTTAATGAATTGAATCCCTATGTCCCATTTAATTGATCATACGCAAAGTTCACAGGATGGCTTTTAATGTATTTTACAGTTATTGGAACTTTGCAATGGGCGATAAGGATGTCTTATCAAATGTTTTTAATTTTATGGAATAATATGTGTATTTATGCTGTTAAGATATGTTTTATCGAAATAAAGGACTTTGAACTGAACTATTGTCAAATCAAAAAACACCAGTGTGAGGTAGTGCCCCTGACCCTCTTAAAACCCCCAACAATTTTCGGATTTTGTGCCATCTGGTTTTTTGGATCTCTGCTGTTATTGAATCTCACTGAGTTTCACCCATTGTAAGTTTCTGTAAAATTGTTTTGAATTCTAACCTTCAGTGCCACTATTTTAAAATAAGGTTAGCCTCTGTGCATCTGGGGCAAGAGGTTCTGCACACATGTGCAAGCTCTGTAAGTGTGTAAAAAGAGGGTCAGCACCGATCGCACCCGATGCCCAGGCTGCTGGTGCAGGGCGACTCTTTGTTTCCTTCTTGAGTAGTTACCAAATAAAGAGACGGGCACTGGAAGTAGGAAGACAAGGAAAAAGGTTTATTACTCATGAGGAGAGCATGTCCTTTGGGACACTCGCATGGTGTCTTCGGGAGGTGCTCTAACAAGCTTCTCTGAGGCTTCGCCTTTTATACACAGGTTTGTGGCACACAGGCATCCTTTATTACAATCAATACATTGTGAAGTATGAAGATATTCCAACACGCGGCTACAGTAGGGGCCCTTATCCTTCATGCAATAGGGGGGGCTGTCACGCAGCTGGGTGTTCTGCTGATTCCATTGGAATGTGTGTGCCTGATCGAATCTCAGGGGGTGGGGTGGCCATGATCAATAGTGGCTTCTTTCAAGAAAGACGAGTGCATACAGTAGTGGGCAATAAACTGTATCCTCGGGCTAAGGGATGACCAGCGGTCCGTGCAAACAATTAGGTTCAGAGGAAGAGGTCATCAAAGGAGGGGTATTCATGGAGGGACAGGAGGTGTTGGTCAGGCGCGGGGTGCGATTCTCAGAGACAGAGTCATGCGGGAGGGGAGGGCTCATGACTTGTGCATGTGAGAGCGGGGGCGGTCAGGGTGCATGGGGGAAGCTTGCAGGGTCAGGGAAGTGTGCCGATGATCGATCGTGAACTAGGAGACCATGATACCTAAAATGGCTGTCGTGTACGTGTGTGCATGGGTCTATGCTAGTGGGACAACACAGTCAGAGTTTTAGCGGTACCTATTCTGTTTACACCAAGGGGTACTGTGAACATAAATGAACGCCGCTTATGTACATACATATTGTTATTTTTAACAGTCGCCACTTTTTACATAAGCACGTTCTATTTCTACACAGTCGATGTGATAGGCAAAATATAATACATGTTACTTTACATTTGTTGAGTTCTAAATACAAGCCTGAAGATGGGCATAATATTTAGTCAGGGTTTAAAGGGACTTTTTCTCCGACGACATCAATATACAGTAAAAAGTGAGGTATGGGACCTTTGGGCTTGAGTGATCAATGAAACATTTCTGTAAGCAATAAAATTGAGGGAGAAATGCAATTCGATGTAAACAACTAGTCAAGGCGTGAGTAGAAAGTTCTGGAAGGGGGGGGTCTTTAGCGAAAATGTCTTTTTCAACGACGAGCCACCACTGGTAGACTCTGTTAGTCCGTTTTTCTTTTCGTTGGCGCTTTTGAGCACCGGCGGTGGAGCTATAAATCCAGCTCGGAATCATCCCTACGCGTTGCAGGGTGCGATCAGTCCTCTGCTGTTAGATCACAGTCCTGTTTCCTAACTCATTTTCTTAGGGGTGCCTCATGCTGGGCACTTGCGTGTCTTTCTGTTTTTCTGTGGCAAAATCCCAGTCCATAGTTAAAGTTTATATGAAAAAGTTCGTTGAATAACCGAGGGAAGAGAGGGCGGAGTGGGGCCAGATCTTCGAACACACCAAGGGACCAAGGGAGCAAAGGATGATGAGCAAGCAAGCCCAACAGTCGGACTCGAAAAAGGGGGCGGGGACTTTCAGGCACAAGTGGGTCAGCAAGTCGAGGGCTTCAAGACAGCCCTTCATTCTTTCATCTGCCGAGATTGAGAGTTGTGCCTCGTCCCGCGTCTCGTTGCTCTGCGGCTCCACCTTTGGTTGCGGTCACGTGTGCTTCATGATCTGTGGCCAGGCTGTGCGTCGCGTCCAGCTCCTCTCCTCCGGTTATTATATCTTTAAATGAGTAGAAAACAAGTTTTTAGAACAACTGGCAGGAGAAGACATTTATACATCTTAATTCCGTCCCCAATCCTGTGTAGGTGGGGGATAAGTTCATCGGTCACAGTCAGAGGTCGTTATTTATGGAGACTGTAGGAGTGCATTGCTCATGGAATTCATCAATGTACAGTGCTCATTTGTGGCGTTCGTGGAGAGAAATTGGACCTTTACACACAGTGCAACATTATAGACAATTCAAAGTCGAGTCCTTATGTAGAGACTCGTTCTTCCCTGTAATCCAGGTATCGACAATCTTACATTTCCCTTCGGGGTTGGCTAACTCTTGTATGTGGGGCGTTATCGTCATGAAGAAAGGGGGTGGACGTAAGACATGCCCTTCTTGGGGAGTGAACGTTAATCGGAGTCATTAATTTCGCTTTCGAGGGTAGATGACATGAAGCTGGGGTTAATCGGGGGAATGGGGACGTTTGGACAGGGAGCTGGGGTCGATCGGGAGAAATGGGGTACTCTGGACATCCATGCTTAGGTGCAAGGGGGTGGGGCAATCGAGGCATTGGGGATCGCATTTTCTAACGAGCTGAGAGACAGAAGACCATTGACGCTATAGTTCCCTTATAAAAGGCCAGATTAGGGGACATCCGTCGTCTTACCCGTCCTTTCCTTCATTTCCAACTCGGGTTCTATTGTTTGCAGAAGGGAGAGGTAATAATATGGCAATCGTTTTGGGTTTGGTCAATTTTGCTGAACACCTTTGCGTTCGAGGGAACCCAATTATGTTTTGTGCCGGAGGGGCACAATGTCCTGGCGTAGGGGGGGGCTTTAGAGAGAGAGAGAGTGAGAGAGAGAAAGAGAGAGAGAGAGAGAGAGAGAGAGAGAGAGAGCGAGAGAGAGAGAGAGAGAGCGAGCGAGCGAGAGAGAGAGAGAGTGAGCGAGCGAGAGAGAGAGAGAGTGAGCGAGCGCACCCTAAATGGTCCATTCAGTACACGTATGACATAGAGAGAGAGACGTGTACAATAATGGGCCGTTCAGTGCGCGCACAACACAGAACAACAAGGGTTAAGTAACACAAAAACACAGGCAGAGGGATGACTTATATTCATGCATCATGTACACACAAATTCAGACGGGGGAGACAGCACATGTATCACACACAAAGATCCAAGACAAGACATAAAACAGTTATTGGCCAAAATTATCTTTTCCTGTACGTTTGTGCGCCTCTTAACATCCTAAGCTCTTTTTACCTTTTGTTCTTCTCTTTTATCGTTCGCTGTCTTCACTAGTGGCTTTCTTTGTACACACTCACGCCGTTGACAATTGGTCACGTACTAACCTGGTCGGGCTAATGCTCACGGTGGTTTATCCGAGTCATTTTTAGCAAGTGCGTTTCCAGGCTGAGACAACAGTTGGTGTCAATTGGAGAGCAAGGGGGCAGCTTTTAGTTATATGCCTATGTGGATGCGAAAAAGGCGGTAGTAGGTTTTCAAATATTGGCAATATCCCTAGTCCTCTCGGCGGGGGATACTTGTGTAACCCCTACCTCGAAATACCCTAAACTTTTCCCTATTTAGTTAAGCGTGGAGTGATTAATCATGTGTGCACGTTATTTTTGGTGGTATTATTCGGAGTGCATGGGCACCATAATCGAACGCCTTTTTCCCGTCTTCTTCGTCCGCCAGATCACCATTTTCCTTCTTTGTATTCCTAATCGATGTTCCAAGGTGACCTGCAGAAAGAGGGAAAAAGAAGGGGCGGGGCAGCATTTAAGAATACAACAGCGCGCATAAACCCGAAAAGGCTTTTACTTACTACATACGCGGTCTATCTCCCCGGAACGCAGTTCTTGCTAATTCGGCATTTAAGCCCAGATGAACCTTTTAGTGTGCAAGAGATGTTTATCGGAAGCCGGTGGATAGCATAGGTCACCCAAGTGTGGTATTACAGATCGTATGTAGGGAGGCCAGGTGGCACTCCTTTGGAGCGACTTAGGGGCATTTTAGTACAATCTTTCTGATACAGGTAGCATATAAAGTATAGACTGAATTCCAGGATCTTTTAGTGGTTGCTTTAAGCTGTACAAAAGTGTGCAAAGTACATACAACAAAAACCGTACCATTCATTTTTGCAGTATCTCTGCGTACTATACCTTTTTAATCTTTAAACAGTGGTCATTTATTCGAAACTTACTAATTCACACGTGACAACTACGTTTGCTTTTTCCAAAAATCTTTAATAAGAATGTCAGTGCAAAAAATATGGGCCTACAACCCCGTGTGACGGCCACGGAGCAGGCTAGAACTGTAGATGTGGGAATACTTTATTAGAAAAACTTTTAGTGGAGTCCGTTGTCGTTTATTTCATAAAAAGTGCGCCAAGTGCAATAAAAATCATATTGAATCTTTAGTGTGAGCGAATATCATAAGCATCGAAATTTCGAACTTTCAATAATCATGATGCGCCAAATTCAACAACAATTCATTGTCCGAATGTTCAATTAATACCCATCTGATGTCAATTTACCGTCTGAACACATAACCAGTACCCATCCAATATCAATTCTTTGTTCGAACATATAACCCATACCCTTCTCATATCAATTCATTTCCCGAACTGACAGTACACATCCTATATCAATCCATTGTCCGAACTCATAACCAGTACACATTTTATATCAATCTATATGTTTAAAAAAAACTTCATACATATCCTATGACATCAAGGCTGAGCAATCGGGGTACAATAAGGAGTGTGAGAGTTTCATTTGCATCGGCGCCATTTTGGGTGCAGTCAGGCAGAACCAGGCATAGTCTAAATGTCTATTAACTCGTGGTTGGCTCAGAGCTTCTCTTGGCAGTCCAAAAGTTCCGTTAAAGGGCAAAAGAATGGATCGGTGGTTCGAACCATTAGTCAAAAAAGGGGAGGGAGGCAACAATGTTCCTACCGGGTCATACTATGCTTTCACCGGAACTGATCCGACTGTGGTCTGCAGGATTCTAGTCATTCAAACTGAGGCTGGCGCCAGCATGGGAGCGCCGACGTCCTGCGGCTACATTTCCATCGTTCCGTGGGCAATCATGGCAGTCACTCCCCATCGGGGGTATTTGCGGGAGTCGGGGACTCCCGCGGCTCCTCTAGAATCTTCAAGGTTGTGGAGAACTATGACGGTGGAGTCAGTAAGTGACCGGGCCATTCCTTCATGCTGGGCCCGCTCTTGCCAGGTCGACCGCCATTTTGAGAGTTCGGCAGCCACCGGCGATCGCGGGGTAAAGTGAGCGGACGGGCTCCACCCTGCCGGGCGAGGCGCCGCAGCATCGCCACAGTGGAAGAACCCTTTTCCGGGCGCCTGGAACGTTGAGGGTGCAGTTGGGAAGCCTCCACCTGAGGAGGCGGGAGAGGCCTGTTCGCACCGTCTCTCCCTCCCAATGCACCCCACGGCGTCTTGCTTGACATTTGTTATGGCCGGACCAGGCGATGAGGACGGGGGGGTCGGAGGCATGTGCAAGACATCCCCCCCAGTGTTGTCGCAGCCATTATAAAAGAAAGAAGTGGCGCCTGGCGTGTTGTTGCTGCCATTACGGAAGAAAAAAGAAAGAAGTGTCGCCTGGCGTGTTGTCGCTGCCATTACGAAGGAGAAAAGGAAAAAATGTCCCGTCCGTCTTTGGGCCGGGCTTCCGGTGGATGTCGGCCGGACGCCCCTTGCTCTGGCCCCATAAACGGGTTCCTTGGCTCATCGGCTGCAGCCGGATCCATCGGCCCCAGCCCCCGGCCGTTGGTGGCCGGACCGGAAGAGCATGTGGCGGGACTACCTGCAACTCTCAAGGGCCACCGCGGCCGGACTGGGAGAGAGAGGGGAGGGTCGAAGACATTTCCCCCCCTGCAACACTCCGGTGTTGTCAAGGCAATCCCCTGGCCGGGTCCCGCTGGCCTCGGCCTCTCCTCCGGCTGCACCCTACGTTAGGATCTCCTGGCCAACTGTTGGCAGCAGGACCCGCCTTATATGGGTTGCTTTCGGCTGGGCGTGGCCGCAACTCTGCTCCACTTTGGAAGGTTCCAGAGTGGGGGCGGATGTTCTGTTGACTTGCACTTTCCCCAGGTTATCGTTCTTATTGTTTTCCGGTTTCTCATTACGGGTTACTAAATAGGCTTTACCATTAAGTATTGTTATCGTTTTACTTGTTCGTTATTTAATAAAAAGTTCATTTTTCATCAGTGGCCTACTGAATTCGTTTTCCTATTCCCTTCTTTCCAGGTAGTTTCATGCTAAAGTTTTTCTGTTAACAGGTTACAGTGATCACTTTATTATCTCATATGTCCTTTTCACTAGGGGTGCTCTCTGGTCGGGCCAGATGATCTTCCTCTAGTAAATGGTCCGGGTGAAACTGGCGTATCAACCAGTGGGGAGTAGATAGGCATGACAGATTACAACGGGGGACAAAGGTCCGCATTACCTACCCTTCACTACTTGCAAAGACTAGAGTATGGCGACTTCTGTGCTCGTTTTCAAAATAGAGAATACCTCCAAAAAGAACCAATCCCAAACAGTCAATGTTCAGGCAAACAATCAATCAATGAGGAACGAAATAGGTACGACGTGTTAAAGGTTTGCGTTACCCACCCTTCGCTCTCTGCAAAGGGAGAGAGAATATTCCTATTCTTCCCCGTTTGCAGGCAGAGAAGATTCCTAAGAGAACCAACTTCGAACAATTCAATGCTCGATTCAATCAATCAATCAATGGGGAGAAAAAAATAGGCACGACGTGTTAAAGTTTTGCGTTGCCTACCCTTCACTATCTGCAAAGACTAAACAGAGTCTGGCGACTCTGTGTTTGTTTGCAAATAGAGAATCTCCCAGAAGCAATCAATAGGCAATACTAGTATTTTCAAACAATCAATCAATCAATCAATTTCGCAATTTGTCGTGTGTTACGACCTTACCCGGACCGGACCATGTGGGCAGTTTCTTCGCCTTCCTTTTTCCAGCGCCCGATCGTTCTCTTTCTCCATGTTTTTACCGCAGCATTCCTGTGGGATTCCAGTCAGGACAATAGGTCACTCGAGAGAGGTCCGTTCGGAATCGGTGAAGCTCATTCAATCGGCAGCCGGACGAGGGCCCTCTCAAGGCAGGTATACTCCAATCATTTAGATGTTCACCCCATCGTCTGGACCTCTCTTACCGGACCCTATGTCGCTGATGGACCCCGCGTTTGGGGCGCCAATTGTAAAAAGAGGGTCAGCACCGATCGCACCCGATGCCCAGGCTGCTGGTGCAGGGCGACTCTTTGTTTCCTTCTTGAGTAGTTACCAAATAAAGAGACGGGCACTGGAAGTAGGAAGACAAGGAAAAAGGTTTATTACTCATGAGGAGAGCATGTCCTTTGGGACACTCGCATGGTGTCTTCGGGAGGTGCTCTAACAAGTTTCTCTGAGGCTTCGCCTTTTATACACAGGTTTGTGGCACACAGGCATCCTTTATTACAATCAATACATTGTGAAGTATGAAGATATTCCAACACGCGGCTACAGTAGGGGCCCTTATCCTTCATGCAATAGGGGGGGGCTGTCACGCAGCTGGGTGTTCTGCTGATTCCATTGGAATGTGTGTGCCTGATCGAATCTCAGGGGGTGGGGTGGCCATGATCAATAGTGGCTTCTTTCAAGAAAGACGAGTGCATACAGTAGTGGGCAATAAACTGTATCCTCGGGCTAAGGGATGACCAGCGGTCCGTGCAAACAATTAGGTTCAGAGGAAGAGGTCATCAAAGGAGGGGTATTCATGGAGGGACAGGAGGTGTTGGTCAGGCGCGGGGTGCGATTCTCAGAGACAGAGTCATGCGGGAGGGGAGGGCTCATGACTTGTGCATGTGAGAGCGGGGCGGTCAGGGTGCATGGGGGAAGCTTGCAGGGTCAGGGAAGTGTGCCGATGATCGATCGTGAACTAGGAGACCATGATACCTAAAATGGCTGTCGTGTACGTGTGTGCATGGGTCTATGCTAGTGGGACAACACAGTCAGAGTTTTAGCGGTACCTATTCTGTTTACACCAAGGGGTACTGTGAACATAAATGAACGCCGCTTATGTACATACATATTGTTATTTTTAACAAGTGGGACTACTGTTTAACTCTGGCCAGTATCTGTGCACAAGTAGCTTGTCACAACTGGGACCTTTTATAAAGTGATTATGACCTTTGTAGGCTGTATAATTTCATTTGGCATCTAGAAAGTAATATCCCTATTTCTGTATGAGACTGTAGTGCTTTACAGTGTGTCTGTGGTACTTCACTGTAACTCCGTAGTGCTATCCTATATTCACATTGTACATGTAGTGCTATACTGCGTTCACATTGTAGATGAACCTTCACATTGGCTTAACCTAGAGAAAAGATTGTAGTCTCTTTTGAGTTTGGAAAATGTCCAGATTTCAATTGTAATATTAATTTGGACATATTTTCACCCCTTCATATACTTTGGGTGTTGCAGTATTTCTTATGTAAGCCCTTATTGAAATTAGGACTTTGAACTACACTGTTGGGTCAAGATAATTACTGTTAGGCAGTAGGTAGATCACACTCTCCCACCTAACAGCTGCATTTATGAGGATTAGCCTGATCCTGGAAGAGGAGGAGGGTGGGAGAGGAATCTGCATGTGCAAACTAATCCACATGACAGGCAAGCTTAGACATGTCCTATCTCACAGAAACAAAGAGAGGCAACCAGACCTATGTCACCACTCTCAGGTGGTGTCTCTTGCCAAGATTTGGAGAGACATTTGCTTTATCAGTTAGGGGACCAGCAAAATATTCTGGAAAAGCTGCTCCTGAACAAAGCTTGATTTCATCATCTTGGACAATCCCAAGATTCTGTGCAAGTGGATGAGCAAGGGGTAGAGGAATGATGTGGATTCTTTAGATTGGTCAGAGAAGCTGACCTTCTAGAACTCTCTAGCTTCACTTTCAAACCCCTGGACAAGGGAGAGTCTCTATGAACCACTCAGAACTGAAGAAAGAAAGGACCCTTCATTTGAAAACTCATATCTGGAGTGGTGATATGATATGATATGAATAAAGAATTTGTACAGCGCACGTTCACCAGCGGCTTCTTGGCGCTTTGGACAGACAGAGGGGGGAACTGCCGACTGATAACCTTAATTATTTAATGACTAATCAAAGGCTTGAGAAAATAACCAAGTGTTCAACGCCTTCCTAAAAAAGTGGAGGAAAGGAATAAGACGGAGGCCAGGTGGCAGAGAATTCCAGAAGAGGGGAGCTTGGGAGGCGAATCTGAGTCCACCCAATCTTTTCAGTTTAAAAGGGCATGGGAGCAGCAGATTGGAGCTCGAAGAGCGAAGGGCTCGGGAAGGGATATATCGGTGAAGACGAGAAGAAATAAAGGCCGGGGCTTGTTGGGCGAGGGCTTGGTGAATCAGGCCGCCCACCTTAAAGAGGCTGCGCTGGATCACCGGGAGCCAGTACAAACTCTTCAGGAGGGGTTTTGCCGAGCTTGTCCTAGGCTGCCGGAAGACCAGCCTGGCACCTTGGTTCTGGATGAGCTGGAGCTGGTGGGACTGATAGAGGGGAATCCCAGCATACAGCGCATTCCCATAATCAATACGGGAAACCACCAGCCCAAGCATGGTCTGAACCAGGGCCTCGTGAGTGAGGAACCTACTTATCTTCCTGATGCGGCGGAGGTGGAAGAAACAAGCCGAGCGCACAGATTTAATTTGGGCTTTCATGGTCAGGTCCTCACTGATGGTGACTCCAAGACTCTTGACCGAGCTCACCGGGCAGGGGGCATTGCCCAGCGAGTGTGGCCAGAAGCCGGAGCTCCAAGGGTTGGCCGGGGGTCCAGTCAGCACAAGCTCGGTCTTTCCTGGGTTCAGTTTGAGTTGGTTTGCATTCATCCAGTTGCTGATGAATGACATGGTAGATTGAAAATTTTCAATAGAGATGGGGGAAGAGTCAATATAAAAAATGAGCTGGAGGTCATCCGCGTAGTTGAGGACGACCCCTGGTAGTTCCTGCAATCTAGAGATGAGAGGGGAAATGTAAAGGTTAAATAATAACGGGGAAAGAGAAGAGCCCTGAGGGACCCCACATGCCAGGTTTTTAGCTTTAGATGTAAAAGGGCCAAGGCGAACACCTTGCTTGCGATCTTGTAAAAAGGAGGTGAGCCACCTCAGCGGGGTGCCCCTGATGCCGGCGCTTTCGACCCGCTGAAGAAGGATGGTATGGTCAACGGTGTCGAACGCTGCCGACAAATCAAGGAGCACCAAGGCTTGGGAGGTGTTATTGTCCGCCCCCTTTCTCAGTTCGTCATGAACTGCTACCATCACAGCTTCTGTGGAGTGCTGCGGTCTAAAACCGGCCTGATGTTGGTCTAAAAACTGAAAGCTTTCCACAAAGGAGCTAAGGCAATTAGTTACATAGGCCTCGAGAAGTTTGCCCAGAAAAGGGTGCAGGGAGATTGGGCGAAAATTGCTCAAAACTAGCGCCTCTGCCCCAGGTTTCTTAAGAATGGGTGAAACAACTGCAGATTTAAATGCGCTAGGGACCATCCCCGCTGCAAGGGAATTGTTTAGCAGCGAAAAGGGCACTTCTGGAAGACTAAGGAAGATCTCACAAGCAATGTGGGCAGGGCAGCAGTCGGCGGGAGAGCCAGAGCGAACCTTCCCAAGAAGAGAAATAAAAATTTCCCTTGTAATCGGGGGAAAGTTCGAAAATGAGGCAGGGTTGTCAGAGGTACTGCCTGTATAAAAGCCTGCATCGGGTGTGGGGATACTTGCCTTAATTGAGGCAATTTTCTCAACAAAATAGTTGTTGAGGGAGTCACAGAGAGACTGTGAGAAGGAGGGGATCATTGTGATCCGGTCAGGTTTGGCCAACTCATCGACAATGGTGAATATCTCCCTGGACTTATTGGTGGACTTCAAAAAAATTTCAGAAAAGTATTTGGTTTTTGCCTCAAGAATGGCAAGTTCATATTCTTTCAGTGCAGCTAGGAATATGAACTTTTTGAGCAGACAATAATCCGCCCTCCACTTGCGCTCTGCTTGTCGAAGTGCAAGCTTCAGGTCGAACAGTGACTTGCAAAACCAGCGCTGTGCGTCATGAGGGCGCTTGGTCCTGAGCTTCTTAAGAGGAGCAACGGTGTCTCGAGCGTCTGCGATCCAAGTGTGAATTGTCTCGGCCTAGATGTGAACAGACAGAGGGGAGCCTGCCTCATCCAGTAAGGAGGGAGTCGTGGTGGCCAGTGAGAGACAAAGCGAGGGGATATCTACCTTGCCCCAATTACGAATGAATAGGCGACTAATAGGGCACGATGTAGTGGCAAGGGCCTTGGGTACCATGAAAGAAATGAAAAAGTGGTCTGACCATGCACATGGGGAGATCTGTAAGTTTAAGACTTCCTGATTTAGGGCCCATAGCTGGTCCAGGGTATGACCCTTAACATGGGTAGCAGCGTGAACATGTTGGAGAAAATTTAGACCGGTTAATAGATCCGTGAACTCCCTAGAGGAGGCGCTTTCATGTTGGGTCTGGGGCCAATAGTTAAAATCTCCTATGATGAGAATCCTGGCGTGGTTAATGGCCAGTTCAGCCGCTATATCGCCAAAAGAATGCAGAAAATCAGACGACTGTCCTGGGGACGATAGAAGACAGCAACAGTAAGGGGGAAGTTTTCTAATTCAAATTTGAAGATAACATAATCCACCGACTGTATGGGGTGCATGCTGAGAGATTTAACTTTATGAGCATGAGAGATAATGGCGGCGACTCCCCCCCCCCCGTCTTCCCCTGCTGCCGATTCCCCTGTAAGATATAATAACCGTCAGGAACGGCAGCCAGGATGTCAGGGGTAGAATCAGGTGTGAGCCACGTTTCGGACAGCAGCAATATATCTGGCTTATTTGTTTCTAAATGGTAAAATATCTCGGCTTGGTGTTTCATCAATGAGTGGGTGTTTAAATACCAGAAAGATAAACAGTTCTGTTCACAGCTAGGGCGGCCAGGGGAAGCATTTTGTTGTAAAACAACAGGGTCTGAATCGGCGGCAGGTATAATAGGCAGGGTGGCCTGGGAAGAATGTAAAGGCTGTAATGAGGCTAAGTATTCGTAGGGGGTAAAGAGATGTTTGGCGGGTGAATCCTGGCCACGTAAGGAAAGCAATTTATGAGGGGAGTACACCCTGGTGGACAGACAAACAACAGGGTGGGTAGCCCCTATACCCGGAAAGGCGCGGACGGGCGCAGACGGGCTTGCCTTTGGCGCGCCCACTGCGCGCGTCCGCTGCGCATAGTCACCTGCATCTGGTTATAAGGTAAGTGAGGTCGGAGCGCTAGACCGCTCACCCCCTCCAACCGGAAGTGCAGAGATGTCAGGGAGTGTCACACCCGATGGGCTCCCTCCACAACAATCGAGCACCAAACTGCTCGCGGTGGAACGAGGAGTCCAGGGGGGACGACACGGCAGAGAGAGGGTGAGTAACAGTGCTTAAGTTTAAAAAACACTGACACAGCAGAGCTAGTATTCAGCTTGAAGCACAAAAATGAAAGTTATATTAAAAGAGGCGAATAGCGTTACCAACCGGCAATATGCCTCAGCGCATCCAACGTGCGTCACCCTCTGTGCCCGGTTTTAAGGCGAGTGAGGTAGGAGCACTAGACCGCTCACCTCCTCCAACCGGAAGTGCAGAGATGTCAGGGAGTGTCACACCCGATGGGCTCCCTCCACAACAATCGAGCACCAAACTGCTCGCGGTGGAACGAGGAGTCCAGGGGGGACGACACGGCAGAGAGAGGGTGAGTAACAGTGCTTAAGTTTAAAAAACACAGACACAGCAGAGCTAGTATTCAGCTCGAAGCACAAAAATGAAAGTTATATTAAAAGTGGCGAATAGCGTTACAAACCGGCAATATGCCTCAGCGCATGATGGGATACTTTAGCGTTGTACTTTCATGGGCACTATAAGACCCTTGTCTCCAGGACCAGTGGTACTGCCTCTAAACCACTCCCTCTGGGAGACAGAGGAACATGGAATTGCTGGTGAACCTGGAAGAAAGGATCCTCCTGGGACTTCCATGGATTGGTCATTGGAAGCATACTACTGAAGCAGTTGGCTCTGTAAGGGAAGGCAGGGCAGTGGAACCCTTGAGGGCCAATGGGGTGCTTCTGAAGGAAGACCCTAGTTCAAGGAGATTACCAGGAGACCACAGCCAAGAGCAGGTCCTGGATGCTTCGGAGCTTCCTGCTGCTGGAAGGAGGGATCTGGGCAGGGCCAGAGCTCTCCCTCATTAGACAGAGAGTAGTTGAAATGTCAGCCCCAGAAGAAATTACAAGAGTTTAGAGGCCAGGAAGTCTGTGACTAACGCTCCTAATGGCTGTAACATGCCACCTGAAGAAATACACCAAAAACCATGAACAGAGTGGCCCAGCAGGACCCAAGAAAACTGAATTTACTCTTCCCACTTATGGGAGAGTTGCCCAGTGGGTCTCTAGGGCTGCAGGGTAGAGGATGTACCCTAACGGCTAGGGCTGTTGATCTCAAATCTGGGGAACCGGGTTTGAGTCTCTGCAGTGACGCTCAACAGCCTGTGATTCTGGGCAAATCACGTAATCTCCCCGTGCCTAACAAAAATGAATGTGTCAGTGTGTAACGCAACTGGTGCTCATGTAAAGAGCTCTGATACCTGATACCTTTGGGTCAAGTTTGGGCTATAAAAACTCCGTAACAAAACTCCGTTACAAAAAAGGGTAGATCGAGCATAACCAGCCCTGTGGTTTGTTTTACTTCCATTGGAAGGGCCAATGCTCCATGGAAAAGACAAACAAAAAACATGCCGTTGTGCATTCCCATGTCCCCATCAGGACTTCCATTAACCCTGCATGGATGTCTGCACAGAGCAAGATGGCCGGCCGGACGTGATCCCTGCCGGCTCCGCCGCCATTGAGCTGTCGTGGGCTGTTGTAGATCCTCATCGTAGCTGAAACCTACCGGAGCATGTTACAGACATGGTGGTGATTCTAAGGTGCCTGGTGGGAGTAGGCTGCCGACAATAGATCAGGGGAAAGCCTTGGATTTGCAGGCGCAGAGGCAATATTCAAAATGGTGCCCTCCCGCTGCGACGTCCCTGAACACCAGCGGAGAATACAGGCTGCGAGCTACTGGTGATGAGGCAGTGAGCGATTGTGATTAGCCGCAGGTCGTAAAGAAGTACCGGCTCACATGTATGTGTGACCGCAATCGGGACCAGACACGAGTGTCCCAGGGAAGCCAGCAGCCACCATCAGCATGGATCCAGAGTGCGGCGGAAGGGGTGAGTGCAACTGTGGTGTGACAATAGGGGTGCAATCTCCTACATTCCCCAAAGCCAGTGGGGTGTAATAGCGACAAGAAAGGTTGCACCAAGTGTGGCGAGGTTTCCCCCCTCTGTGCCACCTGACTCCACGATGGCGGTCGAAATGCTCCGCAGGGGAATCTCCACATGATGCGCCCAGGGAGGTGCTTGATGAAGCAGCCGGAATACGCGGGCCCCTGACATCTTTTAGGCGAAGCAACAAGTGGACCTAGTGTGAGGACAATCCTGGGCAATTACCTATGCCTCACCTCAAGATGGCCGCCACTAGGGAGATTTTGCATGAGGAGCTGCAATCTAACCATCCCTGAGAAGACCACAGCCACCCAACTGGGAAATCAGCAGGATAGCACTATAAGGCACAGAAATTTGGACTGGGAAGCCCCGGAGAACTTAGGGATCAGTGATTCCCTCACAGATGGTGGACACGCCGGAAGAGGTTTCGGTCTGAAGTGCACCTGAGCCAGAGGTCCACCACATTGCCTGACTCTATAATGGCCCCCAGAACAAATCTGCAATTTTGCTGTTGGGGGTTATACAGGTTATACAGGACTAAAGTCTGATGAGGATCAGGTCTCTAGGCACAACTCCTCTTCAGCTTCAACCCCGCCAAGAGGTTTGAAGGCAAGAACAATGGTTTGTCTTACAATCTGCCGACCTTGGAATCTGTCCCTTCCACCTCTCCTCTCACCACTTTTGTCCTGGGGGCCAGCTGGAGAACATAGAGGACGTCGCGTCCCAGTAACACCAGGACTGGTGCCTCTCGATGGATCTTTGATGATGCCCCCTAGGTGGATACCATAACTGTTTGTACTTACCTCGGAGCCCAAGCAACCTTGGCCGATGCCCGGTGGAGCTATAGAGGAGTTTTGGCTCTGGTTCACCCCCTCGTCTGACACCTACCCAGCCGAAACATCTGTCATTGTTTTCCTCGTCACCGCGTTGTGTTTCCTTCCCTTCCCTGCATCTCATGTTTTTGTTTTTGTTTTCTTCTATGTCTTTACTTGAAACCTGTAATTGATGTAACTATGTAACCTATAACGCTCCGATCCTCATGTAAATCGCTCTGATACCTCCGGGTCTAGCCAGCGCGATATAAAACTTTGCAAATAAATAAATAAACACTGGCGAGGGGCAGTGCACTTGAGAAAGATCCAGCCTACCCAAGCACTGGCACACTCCACTTGCCCTTGCACTAGGAAAAACCAGTCCCCGTGTCTTGGTGGAATCAGGGGCGTAACTCAGGCCCCCACTGCCCCAGCGTTGCGGGGGGGGGGGGGGGGCCTTGATCCAGGGGGCCCCTTTGCTCAGCAGCAAGCAAGCAAGCCTCTTTATGAATGAAATGGTGCGCACGCCCGGCCTCTTGCACCAATACATTATTTAAGAGGCCGGGCGTGCGCACCATTTCATTCATAAAGAGGATTGCTTGCTGCTGAGCGAGTGGGCCCCCTGGAGCACGGGCCCCCCTGTGTTACCAGTCGCCTTAGCTGCCTGGACAGTAGACACCGAGTTTTTTTTTTTTTTACTGCACCACACAAAGACACGCTCCCTTACATCATTGTATATCGATTAATGCAAAAGGCTTATGTTGCCTCACCCCAACCGTAGGTCCAAATACATTTATTATCTTTAAAAAAGAGGTTGATCTTCAAGGTTTTTTTTTTAGCGGGCTTGCAGAAATGGGTTTCTTTTAGCACTATATTCACGTTTATAAAATTACGTCATTCTTCCAACTGCTTAAGCCAATAAGAGGATATTTACTGGCTCGAGAAGCGATGTTTGTGACTTCTAAAACAGGTCTGTCGTAGTTGCCCTCGTGGTCTAATCGTTATGGTGATGGCTGGCATGCTTGTCCCATTCTTCGCACTTTTCCCAAACCATAACGGCAACCCCTGCCTACTGGAAACTGAAAGCGCTCTGTTTTTGTTGTGATTTTTTACATAACGCCTAATAGTTAAACGGCAGTTTACATATTTCCTTTCTCAATGTGTCAGCACTATTTAAATCAATCTATTAACGTACACAATCTTTTTCTGATGGATTTGTATCCTAGGATTCAAATGTTTTATTTATTTTTGTCCTTAATGCTCAGAGAGGCCTTTAGGTTTCCACAAGGTGCTATGTAAAGGAAAGGGCCAGATGCTGGCGTGGCTATGGTGATGAGAAGCCTGGTGCCTACGAGGCTGTGCATTTGTAGTTTGGACAGGAGTATTCAGTATTGATGGGGTTTAGGAGCTGCTGAATTACCTCCACCCCCTCCAATATTCGCATGTAGCGGTAAGGAGGAGAGGGGATTGCACCACCATACCCAACAGGCCTGCATGACACAGCAGTTGTGTTAGTAGGTGCGTGTGACAAAGGGGTGGGTGCATTTTTTGGAGGGCCGACTTGAAACTCTGCCTGGGCGGGAGAGGGATGAGCGAAATTTGAAGCTTACATGGCGGGGCCGAAAACCAGTTGGCTTAGTGAATTAATGCAATGAAATATACAAGTGGGCTTATGTGTGGGTATTGCTGTGACATCTGCAGGTCACACGTTTCAATCCTGGAAAAAATGTGGAATTGGTTATTGGTGTGCATGGTTGCTGTAGAGCTGTTCGGGGCACATTTCCCACCCCTGTAAAGTGGCCCAGTGGACTGATGTATATGGCAGGTGAAAGGTTACAGTCCCAAATTATATGTTTCAGAAAATTAATGCGCCATTTGAAGAGAATTTTGTCTAAGCTTAAAATAACATTGAAAGCCCAGTTAAAAAAAAATAATTGTTTCAGGGCTTATTGAGCTTGCTGCACAAATGTATGTGTAAGCCGTGGGCCACAGGTAGGATCCAAATACGATAGCACTGTGGGTTGATGCACCCACTGTGTAACTTGCGCATTACAGACTCAGATACCAGGGAATTTGCCCGAATGCACCTGTTTCTCATGTGTAATATGTGTTAGGTCCAGTTCGAGGGATCACAGCAATAACAATGCAACACAATTCAAGTAAGGTAGCTCAGTGAGCTGCTAAGTCTGTTGCAAGTCATCCTAATTGGGCCACTCATCTATCAACTAGAAGGAGTTTACCTTCAATAAAACACTATATATGTCTTACACCCCCCTGGAGAAAAGGGCAGCTGTGGGTGTGCCTGCACTCGCAGAACAGTTGCAAAAAGAACAGTTGATGGACAGAATGCTTACATTTACCCGAGATCTGGGTCTAAATCGATAGTGTTTTGACTCCCCATGCCATTCAAGTTTAAACCCAGCCATATGCAAATCAGTCTTGACCCTGCTACTCATAAGAACAGTCTAGCTCAACTGCCAGGCCAGTGAGGGCCCATCACCTAGTGAAGAGCGTGGAGGGTATGGAGCCATACTTGTACCTCATGTATAATGCACAGGACAGGTTCTTGATGTGCCGCTTCAGATTGAACCTACTCCCTTTTATGTTGGCATCACCAGCGGGATTTGCAACATCAATGGAACAGAAGGGGCCCTGCGGCTGCGACAACAGGTCTCCGCAGGACTCCCTTCACTTTGTTTTACTCTGTCCCTTTTACTCAATGCCCAGACGCAGATACCTGGTAAACCTTTTGAAAAAAGCTAATTTGGTCCACGCTAGGGATGCATTAGTATTTTTACAGAAGGCCGCGGAACCCCATATATTGTGTAGCATTATGAATTTTATTAAGGTAGCACTTCGTTTAAGGCTCACTAGAGGAGAAGACTGAAATGTTTTTTTATTCTAACCCTTAAGTGCTACACATGGCTATATGGTTGTATTTATGTCCTGTTAAAATTCTGTGCTAACAATCTTAAATGTTTAATGATTTTTTTACTATGTATATATGTGTGTGCTTTTATGGTGTTTTTTAATCACTGAATAAAGATTCTTGAACTGAACTGAACTGTTGCAAGTCATCCTAATTGGGCCACTCATCTATCAACTAGAAGGAGTTTACCTTCAATAAAACACTATATATGTCTTACACCCCCCTGGAGAAAAGGGCAGCTGTGGGTGTGCCTGCACTCGCAGAACAGTTGCAAAAAGAACAGTTGATGGACAGAATGCTTACATTCACCCGAGATCTGGGTCTAAATCGATAGTGTTTTGACTCCCCATGCCATTCAAGTTTAAACCCAGCCATATGCAAATCAGTCTTGACCCTGCTACTCATAAGAACAGTCTAGCTCAACTGCCAGGCCATCCATGCACTGGAAACAGTTTCGGGGTTTCACCCCTCATCTGCCAGGCTAGTTTGGCCCCAGTGACTTGGAAAGCAAGGGACCCACATCTGGGCATACCCCTGCCACTCAGGCTGACAAATGCAAAAAGAACAGTTGATGGACAAAATGCTGAACAATGTCAAACATTCAACCCTGTACAGAGATCTGGGCCTAAATCCATTGTTTTTTGTTTTTTTTGCTACCCATGCCACTACCAGTTTATATGCAAATAAGTCTTGTCCCTGTTCGTTGTGGGAACAGTCCAGCCCAAACTGCCAAGCCAGGTTCTCCCTGGACCAGAAACAAGCTTCCTGGGACCGGTTTCAGGGCATCACCCTTCAGCAGCCAGGATAGCTTGAATTCAGTGGTGTAGTGAGCACGGGACCCACGTCTAGACATACCCTTCCCATTTAGAACACTAGAACACTAGACTGTCTACTTAACACTGTGTGCGTAGACCTAAGAGTATGAAATGAGCAGTGGAGCACACATGGCAGCAGCTGCTCCTGCAGTCCTTGGTATCTTTCAGAGAAAGTGTGTTCAAGTGTCTATCAGGTTTGAAGGCCTAAGAAGTGCCTGTTACGCTGGGGGTGAAGGTGTCACCCTTCTGTGGCCCCCAGCTATTAAGGGGCCCCATTCAGTCTGAAGCCACGAATATCTGTGAGACATGACACACTCAGGAGCCCCTCATCTCATTCTGCTGGAGGGCCCAAACATTTTGCTTTACCCCATTAGGGACTATATGCCACATATGAGTCTGTATGTCACTGTATGCATGTATATGTGTGGATGGGCTATGGAGCACACACAGTGACAGTTATCCCTACAAACATTGGCAGTTCGTTAGTAAACCTGAGTCTTTAAGTCACTGGTTCTGTGTACGCCGCTGTTTACATGTCTATGTTTGACGAGCAGTAGAGAAAACAAAGTGACAGCTGTCCCTGCAAACATTAGGAGCTCTTTAGTGTAGCCAGCCCTGCCTGTATCGACAGTTGCTGACAGAGCAGTTTATTTTTATAAGCATGTCAATGTGTTTCCATGTGTTTGTGTGTCATTTTATGTGTGCATCTGCCGCTACATGCAGTGCTTAATTTGTGAAAAGATAAGTGCAATATTAGAAGGTGACAATTTTACAGTAGATGAAACCATTTTGGCCATAAATCTGTTGCAGAGTGGAAAAGCCCCGGGCTCAACAAGCTTCCAGGCGACTTGTTTAAAGCCGAGCCTGTTATATGGGGCCCTCTGCTCCAAAAAGTGTTTAATACCATCCTGCATGGGGGAGCCATTCCGGAAACCTGGCGGGGCGCGGAAATCATGCCTATCCATAAAAAGGGTGACAAAGGGTTACCTTGCAATTACAGGCCCATTAGCCTAATAGATGTTCCCCAAAAAATATTTAGTAAAATCATTTTGACAAGAATTCACAATTGGATAGAGGATAATAATGTTCTGTCTGACTTACAGGCAGGATTTAGGACTTCCACAAGCACCACCGACCAAGTTTTCAGATTCCTCCTGTTAATTTGGAAGGAAGTTACCATCAGAGGTGGCCATTTATACGTCGTGTTTGTGGACCTAAAGACGGCCTTTGATTCAATTGACGGAACTAAACTCTGGCTAGCCCTGAGCGATTTAGGACTACCATTTTATATAGTCAGAATCCTGATTTGGCTTCACCATGACACATATGCCAAGGTTAGATGGAACTCCGATGCAGCCTGGCCAATAAAATACTGGTTCAGAAAGGCGTACGTCAAGGTTGCGTCCTTGCTCCGACATTGTTCACCCTCTATATCAATGGTTTAATTGGTGAACTCTTTAATTGTGACAGTGACCCTCCAAAACTGGCAGGTAGAGCAGTGCTGTGTCTGCTATTTGCAAAACCTACTAAATAAATTTGCTAAGATCTGTAAAGAAAAGAGCTTAGAAATAAATTGCTCCAAAACTAAGTATATGTCCTTTAATCCTTATAAATCTAGTGAGAGCAAACTTGCGCTGGGAACGCAAGTTTTGGAGCAAGTTAAGTCCTTTGATTATCTGGGGGTTCTCATCAGTGATAGGCTGACTTGGAATGCGCAGCTGGCAAAGAGCAACTTGACCCTTCAGCATGTAGATTATGCCCTAGTATGCAGGGCTAGGGCCTCCCCCTACCGACCCATCTAACCTATCCTAGAAATGCATAGGGCAAAAGGTTTAGGAGCGGCTCTTTATAGGGCCGAGTTATGGGGATTGGAAAATCTTACAAACCTAACTACTTCTGAGAACAAGTTTATTAGAGCTATTATGAACTTGCCAGTGAATACACCACTTTTGCCACTAAGATTAGACCCTGCCTTAAAACCTATTGAATACTTTGTCATTCTCCGGGCCCTCCTATTTTGGATAAGGGTGTGGACAAGTAACACAAAGGTCCCACTGAAGTAAGCCATGATTGAATTGACTGCATTGCATAGGCAAACTGGTCGAATCAAGTGGTTTAAAAAGATGAAGGATTGTTTTTTAAAAATCGGGTTGGGGCAGCTCTGGAAGGAACCTGGGACCATTACTAAATCCTTGATCCCTCTTGTTAAAAAAAGGTTCTAGGCACTGATGATCTCGGAAAGCATTGAACATTTTGCACATGGCACTTTAACTGTGAGGTTTTTAAATGTTAAAGACAGCTATGGCTTTGAGTTCTTCTTGGACGACATCGAGCCACCACAGACACGAGCTCTGTATACCCAACTTAGATATGGAACGATTCCTTTAAACACAAGGAGAAGTAGTTGGGGAAATGTGGTGGTTAATGTATTGTGTCCATCCTGCCTTGCTGTACCCGAAACACTTGAGCATTTTTTCTTTTACTGCCCGTCCTCTGCTGACTATAGAAGAACCTGGATAGACCCTGTTTGTCGTATGCTTTCTATTAGGTGTCACTCGGAAGCTATACGCATTTTTAAATCCGATATCACACGTTGGCTAGTGTTTTCCATCTCAAGATTCCTGCTATTTGCGTGGAGGAGGAGGCTAAAATGTGTAATCTAGCCTACGAAAATGACTGTGTTTACATAGCCTTAATTTGTCTAATTGGATGACTTAGACTACTGTGTTTTATAGGAATTTTAAACTTGTTCTTCATGGATAATTTGATATCTTTTTAATGTACATAACTGTTGTTTTGATGTGTTGTCAAATGATATGATGTCAATGATCATATTTTTTTGATCGAAAAAAACATATAAGTGCAAGGGTCCAAAGTTTTTCTTAGGAGCCCGACGCTTCTGAATGCTCAGGTTGCCAAATACCAAGGCAGTCTCATCTTGATTCCACATCTTTCCTCTTTCTTTCATCACCGTACACTACTTCTCTCTTTGTGTCACTCTTGCAGGTTTTCCACCTTCCTCTCGGTTGTAGGGAAGCTTTGCTTTCTCCTTTTGTCAGTTTTCCTCCATTTTCTCCATTTTCTGTGTTCCTTTCTCTGTTTTTGATCAAAATCTATTAGTCAAAAATAAATCACGTTCCGGGAGGATGTTGGCATGGCTAGACAAACGGGGCGGCAGTAATAGAGGGATACAGAGACTGTACGACAGTGAGGGCCAACTACAGACACACCCGGAACAAATAGTACGCACCTTAGCACGCCACTTTCAGGGGATATACACCCCGGAGCGGTCCGTCACGGAACAGGAGGCGATGGCCTCGATTAGTCACATTGATATCCCAGTGCTGTCCAACGAAACACAGCAAGAACTAGACGCAGACCTGACTGAGGGCGAGATCCACTTGGCAATACAGGCATTGCAATCAGGCAAAGCGCTGGGACCCAACGGCATACCTGTAGAGTGGTATAAAGCGACGGCCTCAGGGCTGGCAAGACCCCTGTTGGATATGTACACTGAAAGCGTAGAGAAGGCAATGCTCCCACTCGACCAGCGCACAGCCACGATCGTGGCCATTCCCAAACCAGCCAAGCCACCAACTGATTGTAGCTCATACCGACCCATTTCCCTACTCAACATTGAAGCGAAGATATTAGCGAAACTCCTAGCCAGTCGCCTGACTCAACACCTACACACCTTGATACACCCAGACCAGTCGGGTTTCATGCCGCACCGTAGCACGGCGTTGACCCTACGAAGACTGCATGGGGTGATGGCGCGGGCACATCTTCTTACGGACCAGGCAGTGATAATATCCCTGGATGCTAGGATGGCGTTCGACCTGGTTGAATGGGAATACTTGTTCGCTGTACTGACCCGAATGGGCTTCGGCCCAAAATATCTTGCATGGGTACGGCTACTGTACACGTCACCAGTCGCGCAGGTGGTTGCGAATGGTCACATCTCACCGCCATTCCCACTGGGGCGGGGAACTAGACAAGGGTGCCCGCTATCGCCCCTTCTCTTTGCATTAGTGCTGGAACCCTTGGCAATCCTGCTCAGAGCGACGCCACTGTTCCGGGGCATCTCCTGGGAGGGAGGATGGGAGGATAAAGTCTCCTTGTATGCAGACGACATGCTAATTTACATGGTCAATCCCGCCGAGGGAGTCCCTGCCCTATTGGCAATGTGCGATGAGCATGGCAGGGCGTCGGGCTACACCCTGAATTGGTCCAAATCCATCATATACGTGCTCCAGGGCCCAGCCCCGTTGTTGCAAGACGACTGTCCCCTAAAGATAACGTCCACCTCTTTTAAGTACCTGGGAATCTTCGTTACTACTGATGCTAAGGGATTTTATACAGAGAACTTGCTACCGCCTCTAGTTCGCCTACGTGCGGACGTTAAATTCTGGGCTACACTGCCGCTGACCCTCCTTGGACGGGCGGCACTGTATAAAATGATGGCTCTCCCGAGGTTTCTGTATGTGCTTGAGAATTCCCCCTATATCGTGGACCCACGCTACTTTAAGCAAATCGCTGCACTGGTATCTGGCTTGTTGTGGAGTAATGGCCCAGCACGGATAGCACAGGATAAACTGGTGAAGAGCTGGTATGAGGGGGGGATTGCGTTACCCAATCTTCAATTATATTATTGGGCATCCCAGCTTAAAATAATTAACCACTGGATCCACACTCCGCGGGACGATCCCGCATATAAGGCGGACTGGTCTCAGCTGGGAACAGAAGGCATGCTCGCGGTGTTATACAACTACTCGCAAGTTAAGACCCTACTAGGCCCGACATTTCACACAGCAACACTATGGCACACAGCACAATCACGTCTGGGGTGGAAGGGAAGAATTACCAGGTCGACACCGTTGTGGGACACTAAGGCACTGGGAAACTTGAGGTCATGTAAGGGATTCACACAGTGGGACAACATAGGGATCTCAGTGGTAGGAGACCTTTGGGAGGGGGGCACAGTGCTTGCGTTTTCCCAACTCCAACAGCAATATGGACTAGGCCCCACGGAGACATTCAGGTACGTTCAGATCAGACACGCCCTTCTACGGGCAATTCCACCTGACACCACACTCCCAGACTCATCACCGCTGGAGGACAGGCTACTGACAGAATTTATGGAACAAAAGGCTACCTCTCTCACATATAAAAAACTAGTTAACAACTTACCGGACCCCACACAGAAGCTCAAAGAGAAATGGGTTGGGGAGCTGGGCGAAATGGACGAGACGGAATGGAAAGAAGTGCTTGCATCACCACGGGAGGTAGGCATATCGGCCAGGTTCCGCTTAGTACAACTCAAGATTCTACACCGCACTTATTACACTAGACCACTCCTACATAAAATACAGCGGGCGCCACACCCATACTGCCTCAGGGGCTGCGGGGAGGAGGGTACTCTGCTCCACACCCTGTGGGATTGCCCACGAATCCAGGAAGTATGGAGGCAGATTATGCGTACTGTCTCCCAGGCCATGGAAGTGTCAGTCCTGCCAGAACCCCGTCTGTGCCTGTTAAACGTTTGGGAACCTACTGACCTGGACCGGTATGGGCAATTGTGGGTTACGTTGGCTGTAACGGTGGCCAAACGAGATATAGCGCAAAAATGGGGTGCCCCGGAGCTGCCTACAGTAGCTGGGTGGATCAGGAACATGGACCTTTTAATGGTAACAGAAAGGGCAGTATATCTGATGAGAGCTTGCCCCCGTAAGTGGAATAAGGTATGGTCGCCGTGGAACAAATATAGGGGGGAACCGTGTACACCATTGCCGGAGGGCCAGGATTCAGAGTCTGAGGAGGATGACGACTAGATGGACTGAGTCCACACACTGAGAACTGGGGAGGGCTGAGAGGGTGCGGGGTGGCGAAGCTATCTTGGGACTAGTAATGCATGTGTGGAGTGGCCGACTGCTGACCGTATCCGGAATTACCTCTTGCCATATGATGACCTTAGTTGGGTTAATTGTTTTTGTTATGCTTCAAATTGACCTGTTAGGAGCGGGTACACCTACCACGAGTAAGAAACGTAAGGATTGCCGTGAGGAACTGTTATCAAGGTATGACTTGAAACCTGTATTTCGCGGAATCTTAAGAATGCTCCATGCACAAATCAAGGTAGCAACCGTAAGTTGTTGGATCACGACATGTTTTTGTTTCTCCAATTCTCTTGATTGAAAATGCCAATGATACATGAACGAGATCTATATATGTTTATATGATTGTATAATATGCCATCTTGACAATAAAGATCTTTAAAAAAAATAATAATAAATCACGTTCCCCAAAAATGAACGCTAGTGTCTACCAGGGGCCCACATTAAGAAATGCCTTTCTGAATGAATGAATTTAAAGCATAATTACTTAAAATTATTGCAAAACTGCAATACAGTATCAAAGTTAATACTTTATATCTTGTGTACTTCTCATGTATGTTGTCAGTCGAGTTTTTATGGATTTGCAGATTTGGGATTGTCTTTCAAATTTTCAAGTTCTTGTCCATTAATGTCAATTTTATTTCAGACCCTTCATTGTTGCTCTTTGTTCTCCAGCCATAGTGTTCCTGAGACAATGGGATTGCTCCTTGGCATTGTTCTGATTGCTGCCTCAGTTAAATAATCTGCTTTTGACAGTATCGTTACAAATGGTAAAGCTTGTATGTTAAGTCTTTCCCACTTCCTCATTAGAACGTAGAGAAAGACAATATAGAGGCATTTCATTTAAATGTTGGAGGTTTCAAATCTAAATATACTAGATTTCTGGGTGGTAGGGCAAAGTGGTAGGAGGTGGGCCTGGCCGCGCGGGCCCCCCTCCATGTGCTTTGCAGGGGGGCCCCCTCAAGTTTCGTTACGCCACTGCATTATGGAGGTATCATTTGGTCTCAAAATGTCTGCTAGTCCAGACAAAGTTGCACACAGCTTGCAATGGTTGGCTAGGTTTAGTAACCGGAAAGGTAGGAAGAGTGTTATTCCAACATTCAATCATATTAATAGGTGGAAAATAAGGGAAGAAGTAAATTATTACCGTCCGCAAGTTTCCTAAGCATTTTGTTCTAGACACAATAGTCTTTAAACGGGTGCAGGGAGCGAACGTTAGCAGAACAACGAATCATACCATATGCATTTGATGTTAGTGGTAGGTAGATTGGAAGCAAGTGCAATCATGTGAGAAAAAATGCCCAAAACAAGCTTATCTCCATCTAATGAAAGTGATACATATACTAGCATCACTGAGTGCGACAGCTTGTTTTAGACTCATTTCTGTTGGCAGTAGCGCTTGTTCTAACACAGTGGTTCCCTGCATGTTGTTCTCGTTATAACACCTGCTGCCAAAAGTTGAAGGCAAGGTTATACTTGCATTTTCTTTTATGTCGGTGCTCTGAGGTCAGCAACCCCCTGTATTTCTTTGAGATGTTAATTACGAAGTTTCAATCATGTTTTATGATATTTGGGCTATTTTAAGCTTCAACGTATCCCAGAAATGGAAGTAAAAAATTATGAATCCTCCTAAAAAACTTTAGGTTATGTTTAACCTTAACTGTCAAGCAGCCTGTTGTCAGATTAGGTATTTCAATTGGATTGCTTCTCAAACTTCCTTTATAAAAAAAGTATTAAAACATGAGCGCTTGTGAGGAGTGCTCAAAAACAAATAAAAAAGTACCTCCTAAAAAGGGAGTAGTGGATGGACACAAGTACTTGGTCCATACTCTGGAGCATGGGTACTCACAAACTTTCTGTTGGGGGCCAAAATTACAGTGTGGTTTGTGGCTGAGGGCCATAACGGTAGGGGTGGGGTCAGTAGGATGAGGGCTAGAGTAAAAACAATCAGACCAGTTTCAAAACATGAGACAATGGGACAATAGCAATCTTAAGAAGCATTGCATAGCTTCATACACACTTTGACCTCAATTTCATCACAGTCTCTTTCTCTGTCAGTCAGTCTCTATCTCTCAGTCAGTCAGTCTCTCTCTCTCTCTCTCTCTGTCAGTCAGTCTCTCTCTCCCTCTTTGTCAGTCAGTCTCTCTCTCTCTCTCAGTCTCTCTCTCAGTCAGTCAGTCTCTCTTAGTCAGTCAGTCTCTCTCTCTCTGTCAGTCTCAATCTCTCGGTTAGTCTCTTTCTCTTTCTCTCTGTCAGTCTCTCTCTCTGTCTCTGTCAGTCAGTCAGTTTCTCTGTCAGTCAGTCTCTCTCTCTCTCTGTCAGTGTCTCTCCCAGTCAGACAGTCACTCTGTCAGTCTCAGTCGGTGAGTCAGTCTCTCTCTGCCAGTCTCTCTCTTTCTGTCAGTCAATCTCTCTTAGTCAGTCTTTCTCAGTCAGTCTCTCTCTCTCTCAGTCAGTCAGGCAGTCTCTCTCTCTCTGTCAGTCAATCAGTCAGTCTCTCTGTCAGTCTCTCTCTGTCAGTCAGTCTCGCAGCCGGTCAGTCTCTTTCAGTCAGTCAGTCTCTCTCTCTCTCTCTCTCTCTCTGTCAGTCTCAGTCTCTCGCTCTCAGTCAGTCAGTCTCTCTCAGTCAGTCTCTCTCCCTCTCTCAGTCAGTCAGTCTCTCAGTCAGTCTTTCTCTCTCTGTCAGTCCGTCTCTCTTGTCAGTCCTTCTCTTTTATCAGTCAGTCTCCCTAAGTCAGTCTCTCTCTCTCTCTGTCAGTCTGTCTCTCTGTCAGTCAGTCTCTTACGTTTAGTCAGTCTCTCTCTCTCTCTGTCAGTCTCTCTCTCTCTCAGCCAGTCCGTCAGTCTCTCTCTTCAGTGTCAGTAAGTCTCTCTCTCTCAGTCAGTCTCTGTCAGTCAGTTTCTCTCTCTCTCTCTCTCTCTCTCTCTCTCTCAGTCAGTCTCTCTCTTTCAGTCAGTCAGTCTCTCTCTCTCTCTCTCTCTCCGTCACTCTCAGTCTCTCTCTCAGTTAGTCAGTGTCTGTCAGACAGTTAGTCTCTCTCTCAATCATTCTCTCTCTTTCTCTCAGTCAGTCTCTCTCTCTGTCAGTCGTTCTCTCTCTTAGTCAGTCAGTCCCTCTCTGTCAGACAGTCAATCTCTCTCAGTCAATCTCTCTCTTTCTGTCAGTCAGTCTCTCTCTCTGTTAGTCAGTCTACCTCTGAGTAAGTCAGTCACTCTGTCAGTCTCAGTCAGTCTCTAACAGTCAGTCAGTCAGTCTCTCTCTGTCATCCTCTCTCATTCTGTCAGTCGGTCTCTTTCAGTCAGTCAGTCAGTCTCTCTCTGTCAGTCAGTCAGTCTCTTAGTCAGTCAGTCTCTCTGTCAATCAGTCTCTCTCGGTCAGTCAGTCTCTCTCTCTCTGTCCGTCAGTCTTTGTCAGCTGGTCAGTCTCTCTCTTTTAGTCAGTCAGTCTCTATCTCTCTCTGTCAGCCAGTCTTTCTCTGCCAGTCAGTCAGTCTCTCTCTCTATCAGTCTCAGTCTCTCTCTCTCTCAGTCAGTCAGTCTCTGTCAGTCAGTCTCTCTCTCTCAGCCAGTCTCTTTCTTTCTCGCAGTCAGTCTCTCTCTCTCAGTCAGTCAGTCTCCTAGTCAGTCAGTCTCTCAGTCAGTCCGTCTCTCTCTGTCAGTCCGTCTCTCTCTGTCAGTCCGTCTTTCTTGTCAGTCCGTCTCTCTCTGTCAGTCAGTCTCTCTCAGTCAGTCTGCGCCGTCAGTCTCTCTGTCTCTGTCAGTCTCTCTGTCAGTCAGTCAGTCTTTCTCTCTCAGTCAGCCTCGCTATACCTCAGTCAGTCAGTCTCTCTCTCTCTCTCAGTCTCTCTCTCTCTCTCTCAGTCAGTCCCTCTCTCAGTCAGTCTCTCTCTCAGTCAGTCAGTCTCTCTCAGCCAGTCTCTCTCTGTTAGTCAGTCTCTCTCTCTCTCTCTCTCTGTCAGTCTTTCTCTCTATCAGTCAGTCTCTCTCTCTCTCTCTCTGTCAGTCAGTCTCTCTCTCTCAGCCAGTCAGTCTCTCTCTCAGTCAGTCTCTCTCTCTCTCTGTCAGTCTCTTAGTCAGTGTTTCAGTCAGTCAGTATCCCAGTCTCTCAGTCAGTCAGTCAGTCTCTCCACTGTCTCTCTCCAGTCAGTCAGTCTCTCTCTCTACTCTCTCTCTCTCACCACTGTCTCTCTACTGTCTCTCTCTCTCCACAGTCTCTCTCTCCACTCAATCCAATCTCTCTCTCTCTCTCTCACCACGTTCTCTCTCTTGCTCCAATTTCTCTCTCTTTCTCTCTGGAGGGCCATGGGTACATTACCTGCATGGTCCACAGCCACCAAGGAAGGCCTGCTGGTCGCTGGCGGCCCGTGGGCCGTACTATGAGTACCACGGCTCTAGGGCAGAGGTCTTCAAACTTTTGGATGACGAGACCCCCTGTCAACATTTTCAGTCGTAAGGACCCCCTCCTTACAAACATTTCTAAACCTGCAGGCAGGGCTACTGGAATTATGAGGCAAGTGAGGACCAAATTACACAACAGGCTTGACTAAATTGTGTGGGAAGAAAATGTAAATTACATTATGTCATGCCGCGTTATTTTGGGATAGAATTGCTTCATTATTTTGAAATTTTTTGCACACAGTAACACTGAGGTAAGATTTCACCCCATCAGTGCCAGTTTATAACTAAAAGACAGCAATTAACATCAGAAAGATGTCTAGTCAACCTTTGTGATGGGCCATCCACTCCACAGGAATATGTGCTGCCACATTAGAAGCTCAGCTGGCCCTGGTCGGGAGCAGCAGGGGTCCCTTAAAACCCCCCGCGGTCTTGTGCAGAGTTAAGCAATTCGCCCATGCCACTTTCCTCTCACCCCTCTCTTCCATCCCTCTCTCCTCCTGTCTCCTCTCTGTGAGAAGTTAGCCTGGTATATGATGTCCACTATTCTAGTGGGCACCATGCACCATGTCTAATCGACCCTTATTGATGGTAGGTTATAAAGTCAACCTTAGAGAAAGCTATCCTAGTGGTAGCTGTGGAGAGCAGCCTTTAGGCTAAGACTTAGAGACGAGTTAAGCAAGTTGTTTTACCATTTATAATCTCCTAAGTACCAAATGAAAGCACACCACACAAGATATATATTAAATATATATGTATTTATTCTAAACACAACCCCTCTGCAATCTTTATGAGGTCAGAGGTAAAAGTACAATACAAGGAACTTAATTAGCATACGATAAGTTGCACAGTATAATATTTGCCCTAGGGGCCTCACAAACCATATACTAAAATAGTGGTATAAGAACCACGTGAGAGTTAGAAAGCAGGACTGGGGCCTGTGGAATCTCTGGGTCTACTCAGAACAACCAAAGGTTAGGATGTAGGAGGCTCACGGGAGACGCGTGCAGTGTCTAAAATGGGTTACCATTGACTTTCTATGAGAAACGAACAAGTTACAATTTTAAAAATTAAGGGTACAAGGAGGTGAACTGCGATGGAACCCTTTTAGACTAGGACACTTGGAGAGTCAATACCCATGGGAGCACCGGAGTACTCGTGTTACCTCACCCAGGGAAGCCGGGTGCATAGGTGTCTTTTCGTGTCGGGTTTCGTCGTCGATTCCAATGGAGAGCTGTGAAGAAGTGCTGCAGGCGACCAGAGGAAAAGTGTCCGGGTGGATCCAAGGGTGGATCGGGGATGTGATGAACCTGAAAACAGAGGAGACAGAGTCTGGACCACTAGCCAGTGACAAGGGTGGCGATAAAAAGATAGCACCAGATGTCGGGTGATTTCCGGTGAACAGGTGAAGATTGTCTCTTCAGCCACGAGATCCAGGAGGCATCGACGACAACCAGAAGCTGGATTTGAGATGTCCCACAAAGGATCTAGTTGACTGCGGTGTCGGTATCTGGATTGGACCCAACAAGCCTTGGAAAACGCAACCCGTGCAGGATGTCAAGATTGGCTTCGGTGCAACCCAGCAAGGTCTGTTGTACTTCTCCTTTGCAGGGAAGTTGAAGCAAGCCTGGAGAAACCAGGAAAGCAAGTTAAATCAAAGGTTGGTCTTCTTGGGGGCTCACTAGCCAACAGACTAGGAACTGCAAAGACACATCAAGCTGAAATGCACAAAGTGGGCCCACGGGACACTCATGGAGTGTGGGCCTCTGAGCTTAAGTGCAAAAGGTGATTGGGACTGGGGCTTCAAGCATCCCAATGCACAACTTCAGGCTACCTCAAAAAAGTCAATGAAGGTAGCAAAATGCAGGATGTCTACGAGTTCCAATCCCACGTCTCTCATGTCAGCCACGGGTCTCAGCTTTGCTGGGAGCGAAGGTCGGGTCAGAGATGTCTGGAAGTCCATGTCCTGTGTCACAGATTCTTCAGGATCCGGCAGGAGCCTCGAAAATGCAGACCGGCAAAGATGCTGTTGGTGCCTGTTTCAACAGGATAGTCACTCCTTGACCACAAGGGAGATTTCTTCCGTCTTCCAGTCAAAATGGAATGTCGAAGGTCAGAGTTTTGTCCAGGGTAATCTAAAGTCCTAGGGACTGGGGATCTATACTTATAGTAAGTTTAGGGGTTGGACTGACTCTAAGGTCCCTCCTATGGGTGGACCTGGGGAGGGGGTAGTTACACCCCTTCCCCTTTGTCCAGTTTCGCGCCAGAGCTGGGGCTGAGTGCCCCAGCAACCGGTTTGAACTGGGAAATGCATGGAGCACCTTGTGTGCCCCAGGCAGTGTCTGGAAAGCATTCCCTGAATGCAGCCCTCTCTGCCCCAATACACTAAGAGCCTGTCTCGGGAGGTGCACGAAAGACTCGAAGAAGGACATGATGTCGGAATGGAAGAAAAAGCCATGCTGAAGTATAGTGGTAGCAAATAAAGATCGCCTGGGCAGCTTTCCGTGCAGTAGTGGAAGTAAAGCAGAATCAAGAGATATTTTAAAAGAACAGAACTTTGGAAACACATAGGGAATCTACATACGCTAAATCGAGCACAAGACATTTAACATCTCAGGACTGATTGTTTGCCTCACCTCTCTGGATCTTGAAGTAAATAATGGAGAGGTTACCCAGAAAATAACAGCAGTGAAATTGGATAACCAAAGGATTGATACCTTTAGAAACTTACATAAACGCATAGCCGCTGAGTAAAGGCTCTTTTGTATTCCCCCTTCATCCAACCCGTTACAAATTCTAAAAGTAATAGGTCCTGAAGAAGATGGAATAAGAAGCAATACT
The DNA here is from genome assembly GCF_964261635.1 of Lissotriton helveticus. Lineage (NCBI taxonomy): Eukaryota > Metazoa > Chordata > Amphibia > Caudata > Salamandridae > Lissotriton > Lissotriton helveticus. Next base: position 904,559,577 of record NC_136069.1, on the reverse strand, counting down.
AGACCATCTAAACGCGCGTTGACCAGTGTGTATGGGATAACCTACCTCACAACACAGCATTAGAGGGTTGAGATGCTCACCCCTAGGAAGTCATCTGTGTATGTAGTTTGGAGGTGGGCTATGTAGTGTGACAGCAAGGAGTGTAAGAGATGTGGTAGTACAGTGTGTAGAGGTGTGATTGTGTTTTGGGGGGTTTGTAAATATGCATTTTTTGAATTAGGATGCACAGTGTTGACAGCAAATATCACATGTGAAGAAATCGAGTTATTAGAAAAGAATTCTTAGTATTGTCTGAAATAACTGATTAATACTTTCGCATTTCTCTAGGTCATGTATTAAGATGACATTTTGATGGTTGTATAAATGTAAAAAAAATGTAACAAAGTTATTTGTACAGTTGCAAATATAATGTAATATAACCTAAAAGTAATATATGTAGCTGAAAACTGAAAAAAGATAATAAAAGAAAATAAAATGTGAAAAACTTCAAAAAGAAATTACTTGTGAGGTAGAGTATTGTGTTTTTCCCCAAGTTATGAGCTAAACTTAGCCGTGAGTTAAGAAATATAGGTCTAGAGGGATTATCTTGTATAATTTTGTCTTTCTTCCTTCCCCCTTTCCCTGACCTACCAGCCTTTCGTTCTTTAGGGGGGTGCCTTAATTCTATCCAGTATAATGTTATAATCCTGTCTGGGGATGTGCCAGCACCTCCCTGGACAGGAAACCTATTGTCCAGGCCTCCCCTGCCGGAGTTTCGTCCAGCAGCAGGAGCGAAGACTCATGTCTGTGGCAGCAGTATCCATTTTGTGATGCTGAGGCTCTGTTTAACTTTAACCAGGTAAACCAGTAACTACATGTCTTCTCCCGCTATAAGGGTGGAATGCTACCCCCGCCGCCAGAACTGGCGGGGGAGGGTAGTATTCCAAAGTGTTTGATACCTTACACAACATGTTTTGATAAAGCCAAACCAAAGTTAGCATTAACCGTGAGGATTATAATGCACTTAAGACTATATGGTATGGCTATATCAGAGAACAGTTATAAGGAGATGGTTCCGAAAGCTGCAGAGGGGCTCAGCTCATGCTAGGGCACCCTCTCACATAAAACCAAGCACTCTACCTCCAGGATTGTCGAGGTCTGCCATAGGAGTGGCTTATAGGTTCATATGTGTCTATATAGGTATACTATATCTAAGTAAGGGGTGATAAGAAACCAATTGGTGTATGTGCGCGGTACCAAATCTCTTTTAACATAACATAACATAACATAACATACATCACCTTGCCCAGACTGTAAGAGCAGACCTGTGGTGTCAGTTTGGAAGGCAAACCAGGGGTGGCACAATACATGCTGCAGCCCCTGGAAGGCCTAGGGTGCACCTATGCCCTGGGTACATATGGTACACTATACAGGGTCTCACAAGGGTGACCCAGTAACCAATCTGGTATGTACCTAAAGTGCATGCTATTAATTTAGAGAGAGAACAGATGGGCTGTGGGCCTGATTAGCAGGCCCACAGCCACACTAAAGTAGAAAAAACAGAGAATCACAGCAAAAAGTGGGGGTAACCATAGGAAGCAGACCCTACTCCCCTACAACCCCCCTACCAAACGCAGGGACATTAAACTATCCTTGACCATTTGAGTCTTCATGTTCTAAGTGTAAATATCTGGAGAGTCCATCTGCATTGGCATGGTTACTCCGAGGTCTATGTTCCACTGTATAGTCCATCCCCTGTAGGGAAATGGACCACCTGAGCAGTTTGGGATTTTCACCCTTCATCTGTCTTAGCCACAAGCGGGGCTTATGGTCTGTCTGAACTGTGAAGTGAATACCAAACAAGTATGGCCTCAGCTTCTTCAGGGTCCAAACCACAGCAAAGGCCTCCCTCTCAAAAGCTGACCAACATTTCTCTCTAGGGGTCAGCCTTCTGCTAATAAAAGCTACTGGCTGGTCCTGACCTTCTTCATTTAATTGTGATAGCACAGCCACTACCCCCAACTCAGAAGCATCTGTTTGAACAATGAATTCTTTGGAGTAGTTAGGACTTTGCAGAATGGGGGCAGTGCACATGGCCTTCTTCAGGTCTTCAAATGCCTTTTTACAGCTGACTGTCCACTGAACTTTCTTAGCGTTTTCTTAGAAGTTAAGGCCATTCAGGGGTGACACAATGGAACCATACCCCTTGATAAATCTCCTATAGTACCCAGTCAGGCCCAAGAAAGCTCTGACCTGAGTCTGGGTGGTTGGAGCAACCCAGTCCATTATGATCTGGATTTTGCTCTGCAATGGTTGAACCTGGCCTCCACATACAAGGTGGCCGAGGTACACAACCTGACTCTGCCCTATCTGGCACTTAGTAGCCTTGATAGTTAGGCCTGCTTTTTGCAGGGCCTCCAAAACCATCTTCAGGTGGATCAGGTGATCTTCCCAGGTGGAGCTAAAGACAGCAATATCATCAAGATAAGCTGCACAGTAGTCATCCAGGCCTGAGAGGACTTTGTTCACCAACCTTTGAAATGTGGCAGGTGCATTTTTCAGACCAAAGGGCATCACCACAAATTGATAATGCCCCCTAGGGGTTGAAAATGTTGTCTTGGCTTGGCATCCTCAGCTAACCTGATTTGCCAGTAGCTAGCTGTCAGATCAAATGTGCTCAGATATTTGGCAGAGGCCAACTTATCTATGAGCTCATCTGCTCTAGGTATTGGATGGGCATCTGTCTGAATGACAGCATTGAGACCTCTGTAGTCTACAAGAAACCTCGTCTCTCTCTTACCATCTTGGGCGTGAGGGTTTGGTACCAGGACTACTGGACTAGCCCAAGGGCTATCTGAAGGTTCAATAACTCCTAATTCCAACATTTTCTGGACTTCTGTCCTGATACAGTCCCTGACATGATCAGTTTGCTTATAAATCTTATTTTTAACAGGCAGACTGCCCCCAGTGTCCACATTATGAGTGCACCAGGTAGTCTGACTTGGAGTCAGTGAAAACATATGTCTGTATGCCTGCAGAACTTGTCTGCAGTCACTCTGCTGCTGGTCAGTGAGGCTGCCTGCCAAGGCTACACCATCAACTGAACCATCATCAGGGTTCTGAGAGAGCAGGTCTGGAAGAGGGTCACTCTCTTCCTCATGTCCTTCATCAGTAGCCATGAGCAAGCCCATGTCTGCCCTGTCAACATATGGTTTCAGTCTGTTGACATGACGCACCCTGTGGGGGCTCCTGGGAGTTCCAAGATCAACCAAATAGGTGACTTCTCCCTTCTGCTCAACAATAGAGTGGGGTCCACTCCACTTGTCTTGGAGAGCTGCTGGGGCCACAGGCTCCAACACCCACACTTTCTGTCCTGGCTGGTAAACAGTCAGTACAGCCTTTTTAGTCATGCCAGGCCTTTTACAATTCCTGACTTGCCTCAAGGTTTTTGGATGCCTTTTTCATGTACTCAGCCATCCGGGAGCGGAGACCAAGTACATAGTCCACAATGTCATGTTTAGGGGGTTTGAGAGGTAACTCCCATCCCTCCTTCACTAGACACAATGGACCTCTGAGAGGGTGCCCAAACAGAAGTTCAAATGGGCTGTAGCCAACCCCCTTCTGAGGGACCTCCCTGTATGCAAATAAAAGACAGGGAATCAGGATATCTCATCTCCGCCTGAGCTTTTCTGGGAGACCCTTAATCATACCCGTTAAGGTCTTATTGAACCTTTCAACTAGACCATTGCACTGTGGGTGATAGGGTGTGGTGAACTTATAGTTCACTCCACACTCCTTCCACATTGCAGTCAAGTAACTAGACATGAAGTTGGCACCTCTGTCTGATACAACCTCCTTAGGGAAACCAACTCTTGAGAAAACTCCCAAGAGGGCTCTTGCCACAACAGGTGCTGTAGTAGTCCTAAGTGGTATAGCTTCTGGGTATCTGGTGCCATGATCCACTACCACCAGAATAAACCTGTGCCCAGAGGCTGTTTGGAGATCCATTGGTCCAACAATGTCAATCCCAACTCTTTTAAGGGGAACCCCCACCACAGGTAGTGGTATAGGGGGTGGCTTTGTAGTGCCACCTGCTTTGCAGGTTACAAAGGAGCAACACAACTCCTTGGTGTCTTCTGACATGTGGGGCCAGTGAAAATGAAGGACACGATGTCCTGCAAGGGGAATATCATGGGCTAGTGTCAAAAGGAAGCCCCTGAATGCCAAAGGTATGACCAACCTTCTGGAAGCACCAGGCTTGGTGTCTGTAGCCTCTGAATACAGGAGCCCTTCATCCCAGTAAACGTTAGGGGTTCCACTAGCATTCCCTGCAGCCTCAGCAGCAGCTTGCTATCTGAGGGGTTCAAGAGAAGGGCAGTCCAACTGCGCCTGCCTCAGATCTGCCCTGGAAGGTCCCCCTGTCCCAAGAATCTCAACCTGATCAGGTTCAAGCTCTTCTAGGACAGTTCCTTCTTCAGGCTCACAATCAGCATCATCAGAAGGCTGATCCTCACTCTGAGGCAGGGGGGAAGGCACAGCCTTAACCCTACTGCTCCTTTTCCTGGTAGGAAACTGGTCCATTATTCCAAACATCCAGTGCCTGTTCAGTGTTGCAATTTTTGCCCTGTGACCTAGTCACAGCAAGAACATGTGCTGAGATGCCTAACATTTCTGCATGTATCCTAATCTCCACTTCAGACCAGGCTGAAGTCTCTAGGTCATTGCCAAGCAAACATTCTACAGGGAGGTCTGAACTAACAACAATCTTCTTAAGGCCCGTACCCCTCCCCAGGAGAAATGAACAACTGCCATGCTATGTGTGGTAGTGACATTGCTAGCATTTGTTCACTTGGTAGGTTTCACCAAGTATGATCTGTCCAGGGTCCACAAAGTCAGGTATCACCATTGTGACACTAGCCCCTATGTCCCTGTAGTCCTGAGCCTCTTTTTCATTGACTAAAGGAGTTTGTCTGTACTTGCCCAGGTTACTGGGACTCACAGAGGAGGACATATCCCTGCCTCCATCACAGATCAAAACAGCTTCAGTTGGTGTTCTGACTAGGCCAGAACCTATCTCATTTCCCAGGGTTAACCCTACTACAGTGAACACAATAGAGACCGCTCCCAGCTCTAGACCAAATTAAATTTGCAGTGAGGTGCCTAGTGATAATGAGGCATCTCACAAAAAGTGATAGACTGGCATCACACACCACCAGGTGTCATGCTTCATCACCCGCCCTCCAGAAACCGCGTTTGGTGGAGGGCGGGCATGCACCTGGAGACAGGGATGCACTTCTAAGTGCGTGGAGACCCAAAAAGTGAAAATTAAAAGGCCATCACAGTACACCCATAATTCCTTTATTCAAAAGGGAGCCTGTATGGGGTTAAATTGGACAGTGCGGTGAGTAAGGATCCTATCATCCCGTCACCGCTGTGAAATTATTTTAAGAAATAGGTCAACAATAGGCACGGCAGGCAACTAATGCGGGACACCGGACACTGCTAGGTGTTAGCCTTATGCGATAGAGTCTCCCTATTGTTGCGACTTTATTCATGCCCCTGCCCAGGCATGTGTACCAATGAGGTAAGCCCCGAGGAGGGCCCTCTTGCAGACAGAGGAAACCCGAAATCACTAACACACGCATATTCAGCTGCAACCTTTGTACGATCAGCTGCGGCTCCTTAAATGATTCCGCTTACTTGGGGCGTGACTATAAAAACAGCTCGCCGTGGGATCATTGCATCGCCGGGGAGGTGGAGGGATGCTCGCTGTAGGTGATCGGACGTAAAATTTTCCTCTTATCAGTGAGTCTTGAAACATTGCTTTTTTTTAATGACTCGACAGTAGACAATGGCAATTTGACTGTCTAGATACCTTTTAGATCTGTATATATTATACTCCGTCTTCTTTTTTTAGCATAGTGTGACCACAGGGACTTTCTGAAAACTCCCCCCCTCCCATGGGGCAAGTCGTCCTGCTTGAAGGGTAAGACATATTGTAAAATGGTTAAATTAAGTAATTAATATGAACAAATTGTAGATAAAGTATCTAGGATATATTTATTGGCCTCATCCATGAACAGCCAGGAAACCAACTGCTTCATGTAACATTCTACATTCTCTCTGTCAAGACAAGAGAGTGTTCTTAATATTCTACATTCTATAGGGAAGTAGATTACATCTAAGTGCTGTTAACCAAAGCAAGACATTACACATCTCCCTCCTATACAATAACAATAACAATAATGAAATAAATGAAAAATGAGCAGAATATAAACTTAAAAAGATGTAGTGAATTTCCCTTAATGAAGAAGATACAAGAAAAATAAAATCATACATAATCCTTCATATAAGCAGGTGCCCTACGTGATCTCTGACATCTCACATGAGGTACATAAGAATTGTTTGAACTAGACATAGGTAACTTAGATGTGAGGGAGAAATCATGAACAGTATCAGATACGTGTTGAGATACATTTTTAGATCTGATCACCACTACTCTACTTTTATTCCAGATCCTTCCATCTTGTGTTTTAATGGCGTTACTAAACACCTTGATAACAGGTCTGACATTTGTGTATTTTGACCAGGAACTCCTCCCAACAGGTGCTTTTATCTTAACCAAATCACCAACTTTGATTTCTTGAAAATGGACACATTTCTTCTTATCAAAATAAATTTTTCTACAAATTTGTTTTTCCAACTCTCTTTCCCTCCAACCACCAATATGATTATCAACAAATCCCTTGTTAAGATTCATCCAACCAGGACACAACATTGTATTGGGCATCCTTCCTTTAAATAACTCAAAAGGCAATTTACCAGTGGTGGAGTGAGGAGAACACCGGTACGCTTCAATTCTTTCTTTGAGCGTTACCTTCCAATTTAAACCATTTACCCTGGCAAGCTGGATACATTCCTTTAATGTTTTATTAACCCTCTCAACAGCACCATTCGTTTCTGGATGATACAAAGAGGACCGCTTGTGTAATATGCCACATTTAGTAAGAAAGTCATCAAACAGTGCTGAGCAAAATTGCGGGCCATTGTCTGATAAGATACTGTTCGGAAAACTCTCTCTCATAAATATCTCAGACAAGAATTTAATGACGGACTCTGAAGTAATCTCACTGACAGCACTCACCTCAATCCATCGAGAGTAAAGGTCTATTAAAACTATTAAATAAGGGGTGTCAGAAATGCCAGTGAGAGGTCCTACAATATCAATCGCCAATTCATCCCACGGATGATTGGGTAAAGCTCTGCAAACCATAGGCATCTGTCTGGTCTTCAGAATTTTGTCACTCGCACAGCACTCTACACAATCTCTGACCAAACGTTCTATCTCCAGGTCCATCCCAGGCCACCAAAACTGAGAGCGTAACATTTCTTTAGTTTTTACTATACCCAGATGTCCAGAATGTGCATGCAACAGCAACCTTTTCCTCAAAATGTAAGGAGGAACGAGCCTCACACCTCGTGTAAGCAGATCATCAGTTATTGATAATTCCTGTGAAACTAAAGACCATGGTTTATCTAAACGTTTATGATTCTTTAGTGAAGACATCACACTTTTAAGCTCCACATCTTTTAGTAGTTCTTCTTTCCATTCATCCTTCCCAACAACACCTTCAGTAACTTCACACACATCAAGACACTCTTCCTCATCTACCATTAACTCATCACTGTGAAGATCACTTTTTTCAACCAACCTTGAAAAACAATCTGCTGCCTTATTCGAAACACCAGGTAAATATTGAACTTCAAAATCAAATTCTTGCAGTGCTATTATCCATCTCCTAATTCTTGAGGAGATTGAATCCAAACCTTTTTTACAAAACACTTCTTTTAAAGGTTTGTGATCCGATTTTACAATAGATTTTGTACCCCAAACCAAATTCTTAAATTTCTTCAGAGCCCAAAAAATAGCTAACGACTCTTTTTCAATTACTGAATAATTAAGCTCCGGACCACGAAGACATCTTGAAGCACATGCAATAAGAAAATCATTACCAGCTTTATTTTGTACCAAGACAGCACTTAGCCCCTTGTCACTGGCATCAGTATAAATAAACGTAGGTAAACCAGGTACAAATGCTTGAAGAGAAGGAGCCTCCCTCAACTCTTTTTTTATTTCATTAAATTCCTTCTTACAGTCCTCCGACCACTCAAATGTCACATTCTTTGCAGTGAGTCTTCTCATATTCCTTGTTTTGTCTGCAAAATGTAAAATAAACTTTCCATAGAACTCAACCATGCCAAGGAATGACAATAATTCATCTCTGTTTACCGGTTCCACCATTTTATCGATCGATGTGACAAGCTCTAACTTGGGAAAGACACCTTCACTCTTAATGCAATGGCCAAGGTAATTCACTTCTTCTAACCCAAACTTGCACTTTTCTTTCTTAAGAGATAAACCAGCCTCAGACAACCTTCTCAATACCTCACACACCCGTTCATTGTGTTCTCGTGTGTTGGCACCATAGATTAATAAATCGTCTTGATAACACTTCACTCCTAGAAGGCCTTTCAAAATATGAGTCATGATCCGTTGAAATACTGAGGCTGCTGAGATTAAACCGAAAGGCATCCTTTTAAACTTAAAAGTACCCATAGGGGTGATAAAAGCAGTCAGATCTTGGCATGTAGTATCTAGTTCAACTTGATGGTATGCAGAAGCTAGATCTAGAATAGTAAAATACTTTGCCCCTTCTAGCGTCCCCACAATCTCATCACTGTTGGGTAAAGGAAATCTGTCAACAATTACCTCCTTATTTAATGCCCTTAAGTCAATACATAGACGGATTTCCCCTGTAGGTTTCTTAGCTATAACTATTGGGGCCAACCATTCGGTAGCTTCTACCGGCTCTATGATATCATTATTAATCAATTTTTCAATTTCCTTCTGTACTTTATCTTGTTCAGCTAAAGGAATCCTTCTCACTTTTGCTACAACTGGTATGGCATCCTTTTTTAATTTTATGCAGTGTTTGTAACCCTTAAAACATCCTAACTGTTCTCTGAAAACCTCTGGAAATTTTCCTGCAAACATTTCTGCTAAGTTTTCCACTTCTTGTATCTGTACCTGAGGTGAAGCATTAGGATCAAGTTTCACACCTAAATCCCGCTGATCCCTCCAACTAATCAAAGCATCTCCAAAATTAGTTACATAAATTTTACCAGGTATGATGCGACTTCCCAACTCAAGAGTAGCCATGAAATATCCTAATATTTTGATGGGCTTTTTCCCATAACCCAAAGGTAATATGTCGCTTTTGAAGAGCTTGACTTTCTCACCAAAAGTCTTCCGCAATAACTCTTCATCAATCATGGTGATTTGAGAACATGAATCAAATTTAAATTCAATCATGACATCATCCACTTTTACAAAGTGTGAGGGATGTTCCAACGAACCACCATTGACTTGGAAAGTCACAGTCTTTACCTGAGGTTGAGTCCATTTTTTATACATATTATCTCTCTTACTACCTCTAGTCCTGCAACACTTTGAGAAATGACCTTTTCTGCCACAGTTGTTACAGATAGATTTCAGAGCAGGACAACTCAGCGAGTTGGCCAAATGGCCATTATTCCCACATCTAAAACAAGAAAATTTTCCTTGTACATTAAAATTTGGATTAAAATTATTTGTCCCATTTTCATTTTTATCAAAGGTAGATTTTTCTTCTTTCTTTACTTGGCAAACTACTTCTTCAACTTTAGGTTCATCTTTCTTTCCAGATTCATTCATCTTCTCTTTCTCGACCTTTAACTCATCTACGCACTTTGTCATGTGTTCAACTTGCTTAGCAATGACTAGAACTTCATCCAACGGCGGTTCATCCTTTAGCCATAGTTCCTTGCGAATACTATCATGAGCACATCTTAATACAAACTGGTCCCTTATTCTTTCATCCAAGGTTTGTCCAAATTTGCACGACGAAGCTAATTTCCTTAGTGCAGAGACATATTCTTCAACTGACTCATCCTTCTTTTGTCCCCTTAAACCAAAGTGATACCTTTCCATTATCGTGCTTAACCTGGGAAGATAGTGTCTATCCAGTTGTTCAATTGCTACTTCGTATTCATTTAAATTTCTTTGTTCAGAGGCTGTAAGTTCAGGTAAATGTTCTAGTACATCTTGTCCTTCTCCTCCCAGGCAGTGTAGTAGTAACGAATGCTTTCTTTCTGCACTTAAGTTCGTGCCACATACTCTTGCATAATTTGCGAAAATTTTCTTCCATTTTTGCCATTTTACGTTCGGTTCACCTGGGCTTGTTAAAAAGAATGCTGGTTGTGTTACATTCTGCATCCTTTTATTTATTTAAATATGTTTTATTTATTTAAATATGTGTTCCTTGTAATTATATAAATGTGAGTACTATTTCTGAAAATATTAATGCTCCTTGTTAATTTTTATATGAGTACTGTTTTGAAGCTTAACAATGAATCCTTGATGACAGAAGAAAAAAAAACTTTAAAGTTCCACTTCTTTGTTAAGAATTCTAACTTTGCAGAAGTCTTGTGTTTTCCACAATGCTTTCTTTCAGCATTCACGGTGTTGTTTATTCAATTTGGAACTCTGGATACATCACAGAGCCCTTTGTTCCTTGGACGCGCTATCCTTGCGTCAAATCTCCTCCCAAAACGAGGCTTGGCTTTCCTTTGGTTAAGCGTCATTGAAACGCACCGCCATTTTGCCGCGCGAGGCAATATTTCATTAGCGCGAGCAAAATTTCAAACACCAACAGGTGATGTCGCGTGTGCTTTCTTTTCCTTCGCTTTTTTAATAATTAAAGTCCCTTTTTTTTTTTTTAAGTACCACCTCCCGCTTATCTCCTCACCGTTCGAGCGTCACTCACTGACAGCGGAGAAGAGCTGGAACTGCCGCTGGGAAGACAACGCTTCCTTTAATTCGTTTACTGCCGCTGGAGAGGTGTCGGGGACGGCTGCATGTTGAGGCGGAACGAGGTAAAATCGTCGCCAATGTAAAATGGTTAAATTAAGTAATTAATATGAACAAATTGTAGATAAAGTATCTAGGATATATTTATTGGCCTCATCCATGAACAGCCAGGAAACCAACTGCTTCATGTAACATTCTACATTCTCTCTGTCAAGACAAGAGAGTGTTCTTAATATTCTACATTCTATAGGGAAGTAGATTACATCTAAGTGCTGTTAACCAAAGCAAGACATTACACATATGACATGGAAGTCAGTCCAGTTTTGACCATAAGTACTGATTTCTGGTTCTTGCGTTTTCATATCCTTTATTGAATTGTAATCCACAGTATTAATTTAGAATGTGGATGAATGTATTCATGAATTCTGAGACCAAATTCTATTGATCATAAATCTTACTGATCATGAGTTATCAATAATATGCTTTATATTCTTGTCATAGGTTAATGGACCCAGCCAGTGGAGAGTGATTAGTGATCACACCCACACAGTGGTACTGCCAACAACGTTTGGTAAGATTGGAGCCCCTTTTTTTCTGGTCCTGACAAAAGCCACGTACCCACAGGGACAACTGGCAGAAACATGTTGACCTATTTCTTAAAATAATTTCACAGCGGTGACGGGATGATAGGATCCTTACTCACCGCACGGTCCATTTTAACCCCACACAGGCTCCCTTTTGAATAAAGGATTTATGAGTGTACTGTGATGGCCTTTTAATTTTTACTTTTTGGGCCCCCACTCTCTTAGAAGTGCATTCCTGTCTCCAGGTGCATGCCCGCCCTCCACCAAACGCGGTTTCTGGAGGGCGAGGACTGGCAGATGATGAAGCATGACACCTGGTGGTGTGTGATGACAGTCTATCACTTTTTGTGAGATGCCTCATTATCACTAGGCACCTCACTGCAAATTTAATTTGGTCTATAGCTGGGAGCGGTCTCTATTGTGTTCACTATATTTAATTGGAGGCTGACCGTCTCCCAGTACCCTACTGCCTCTTGTTCCCTCCTCGGGCTACTGCCTGGGAAAGTTTGTGTTAACCCTACTACACCCTTCTGTTGAGAACCAACACTTGGCGCTGAACTAGGGGGAACTAGGGGAAATGGTGGCTGGAGCTGTCTCCTTTTTGGTGCAATCACTGGGTCCAGTGAGAATTAACTTTACAAATCTTGCACCAGGGTTTCTTTAGACCTTCTGTATTTTTGGATTGTTGGGGACCCCCACCATTAGAAGCTTTTTGGGGACCTTGAGAAGACTATTGGTCTTTTGCTTTCTCCCCACCCTTTTGGTATTGCTTCTTCTGGTTACCAATTTGGTTCTGTACCTTCTGCTTCACCCTGTTTCTGACCCATTTGTCTTCCCTCTTACCCAATTCTTGTGGAGAGGTCAAAAAAGAGTCAACCAGGTGTTGATGCAATAACTGGTTCTGACAATTATTAAGAATCTGTTCTCTCATTATAAGGTTATACAATCCTGCATAGTCACTTACTTTACTGCCCAGTGACCAGCCTTCCAGAGCCTTAGTAGCACAATCTACAAAGTCTGTCCAGTCCTGAGTCTGTGTCTTCTGGGTGTCTCTGAACAGCAACCTATACTGTTCAGTGGTTAAGCCAAACCCATCTATTAGAGCACTATTCAGGGCATTGTAATTGTCAGCATCCTCTTCTCTAACAGTGAGGAGTTTGTCTCTACCTTTGTCTGCAAAGGAGAGCCACAAGATTTCTGCCCACTGACTCTGGGGTACCTGCTGTACTTTGCAGGCCCTCTACAAAGCAGTTATCCATTTGTGGATGTCATCCCCACTCTGATAGGGAGGGACAATCTTGCGTAGGTTTTTATGGTCATAAGACCTATCCCTACCACTAGGGATTCTGCTGCCACCAGAGGGCTCTAACCCTGCTAATTTTCTCTCTCTTTCAAGAGCTAGGGTCTCTTTTTCAAGCGCTAGGGTCTCTTTTTCAAGCGTAATTTCTTGCCTCTTGCTCCTAAGCCTGACTTATCTCATTCTGGCTTCATGCTCTCTTCTCTTAGGGGATGTTCTGCTCCTGTGAGATGAGGCCGAGGACCCTACTGATGAACTAGAATGGTGAGATTCACCTGAGTGAGATCTCTGTCTTCTAGGTCCACCAGTAGGCCTACTTGGGGGAATGTAGGAAGGCCCACTATGGCCATCTCTATCTCCAGGTAGTCCTGTGTCTCCCCGGTCTGGTTCATCAACCACTTCCTGGTCTGCACCCTCTTCATCCTCAGAGTCCTGGCGGGTGACCTACTTGGATCCTCCTCAGATGAGGGGTGGCCCCATTCCCCTCTACCTAGGGTATCTGGATCTGATGCTTTGGCTAAGTAATCTTCCACCAGGATATCTATGAGGTGTTGGGCGGTTGGACTCTGTCCTTGCTTTAATTTTCTTATGGCACACAATCCTCTCAATTCTTGGAAAGTGAATGTGTCATATTTAGATGTCTGCTGTTTGCCGACATCTGGCAGAGAGGCACTAGCTCCTGCCCTTAAAGCCATGACTAGTGAGGTGTGGTGTGTGCACCTACCTACACTACTTTTTACCTAATAGAACCTCTCTAGAGGTTGTAGTCAGGGTGTGCTAAACACTTACCACCTACTACTGCTAAGTTCAGTAGAACTTATGTATTATATGTCTTGATTTATATGTACCTACAGGTACCTTAATGTGATTTTTCAAATGATATTCTCAAGATTATTTGGTAAAACAAGTGCAAGCTCTTATCCCATCCGCTGTACACCAAATGTGAGAAGTTAGACTGGTATATGATGTCCACTATTCTAGGGCAACTTGCACCAGTCTAATCGACCCTTATGTATGGTAGGTTATAAAGTCAACCTTATAGAAAGCTATCCTAGTGGTAGCTGTGGAGAGCAGCCTTCAGGCTAAGACTTGGAGACCAGTTAAGCAAGTTGTTTTACCATTTATAATCTCTTGAGTACCAAATGAAAGCACACCACACAAGGTATAAATCAAATATGTATGTATTTATTCTAAACACAACCCCTCTGCAATCTTTATAAGGTCAAAAGGTAAAAGTACAATTCAAGGAACTTAATTAGCATACAATAAGTTGATCAATATACGTTTTGCCATAGGAGCCTCACAAACCATATGCTAAAATAGTGGTATAAGAACCCCATGAGAGTTAGAAAGCAGGCCTGGGGCCTGTGGAATCGCTGGGGCTACTCAGAACAACCAAAGGTTAGAATGTAGGAGGCCCAAGGGAGACGCGTGCAGTGTCTAAACACAGCCGCGGATTACCATTGACTTTCTAAGGGAAACAAACAAGTTACAATTTTAAAGATTAATGGTACAAGGAGGTGAACTGCGATGGAACCCTTTTAAACTAGGACACTTGAAGAGTCAATGCCCACGGCAGCACCGGAGTACTTGTGTTACCTCACCCAGGGAAGCCGGGTGCATAGGTGTCTTTTTGTGTCGGGTTTCGTCGTCGATTCCAATGGAGAGCTGCGAAGAAGTGCTGCAGGCGACCAGAGGAAAAGTGTACGGGTGGACCAAAGGGTGGATCAGAGATGTGAAGAGCCTGAAAGCAGAGGAGACAGAGTCTGGGCCACTAGCCAGTGACCAGGGCGGCCATAGAAAGATGCCACCAGATGTCAGGTGATTTCAGGTGAACAGGTGAAGTTTGTCTCTTTAGCCACGAGGTCCAGGAGGCATAGACAACAACCAGGAGCTGGATTTGAGCTGTCCCACAAAGGATCTAGCTGACTGCCATGTTGGTATCCGGATTGGACCCAACAAGCCTTGACAAATGCAACCCACGCAGGATGTCAAGATTGGCTTCGGTGCAGACCAGCAAGGTCTGTGGAACTTTTCCTTTGCAGGGAAGTTGGAGCATGCCTGATGCAATCAGAAAAACAAGTTAAATCAAAGGTTGGTCTTCTTGGGGGCTCACTAGCCAACAGACTAGGAACCACAAAGATGCATGGAGCTGAAATACACAAAGTGGGCCCACAGGACACTCGTGGAGTGTGGGCCTCTGAGCTTGGGTGCAAAAGGTGCTCGGGACTGGGGCTTCAAGCACCCTAATGCACAATTTCAGGATACCTCGGGAAGTTGATGCAGGTAGCAAAATGCAAGATGTCCATGAGTTCCAGTCCCACGTCTATTGTGTCTGCCACGGGTCTCAGCTTTGCTGGGAGCAAAGGTCGGGGTCAGAGATGTCTGGAAGTCCATGTCCTGTGTCAACATTCTTCGGGATCCGGTGGGAGCCTCGAAAATGCAGACCGGCAACGATGCTGTTGGTGCCTGTTTGAACAGGGTGGTCACTCCTTGACCACAAGGGAGATTTCTTTTGTCTTCCAGTCGAAATGGAATGTCGAAGGTCAAATCTAAAGTCCTAGGGACTGGGGTTCTATACTTATAGTAAGTTTAGGGGTTGGACTAACTCTAAGGTCCCTCCTATGGGTGGACCTGGGGGGGTGGTTACACCCCTTCCCCTTTGTCCAGTTTCGCTCCAGAGCTGGGGTTGCGTGCCCCAGCAATCGGTTTGAACTGAGAAATGCATGGAGCACCTTGTGTGCCCCAGGCAGTGTCTGGAAAGCATTCACTGAATGCAGCCCTCCCTGCCCCAATACACTAAGAGTCTGTCTGTGGAGGTGCCAGCACCTCCCTGGACAGGAAACCTATTGTCCAGGCCTCCCCTGCCGGAGTTTCGTCCAGCAGCAGGAGTCTGTGGCAGCAGCATTCATTTTGTGATGCTGAGGCTCTGTTTAACTTTAACCGGGTAAACCAGTAACTACATGTCTTCTCCCTCTAGAAGGGTGGAATGCTACCCCTGCCACCAGAACTGGTGGGGGGGGGGTAGTATTCCAAAGTGTTTGACACCTTACACAACATGTTTTGATAAAGCCAAACCAAAGTTAGTATTAACCACCAGGATTATAATGCACTTAAGAGTATATGGTATGGTTATATCATTGAACAGCTATAAGGAGATGGTTTCGAAAGCTGCAGAGGGCTCATCTCATGCTAGGGCACCCTCACACATAAAACCAAGCACTCTACCTCCAGGATTGTCGAGGTATGCCATAGGAGTGGCTTATAGGTTCATATGTGTCTATATAGGTATATAGATATAGGTATACTATATCTAAGTAAGGGGTGATTACACCACCTTACCCAGGCTGTAAGAACAGACCTGTGGTGTCAGTTTGGAAGGCAAACCAGGGGTAGCACAATACATGCTGCAGCCCCTGGTAGAACTAGGGTGCACCTATGCCCTGGGTACCTATGGTACACTATACAGGGGCTTACAAGGGTGACCCAGTAACCAATCTGGTATGTAACTAAAGTACATGGTATCAATTTAGAGAGAGAACAGCTAGGCTGTGGGCCTGATTAGCAGGTCCACAGCCACACTAAAGTCGAAAAACCAGAGAATCACAGCAAAAAGTGTGGGTAACCATAGGAAGCAGACCCTACTCTACTACACTCTCCTCTCCCAATCCCGGATTCCTCTCTCACTTTGCAGGCCATTTTCTTTCACCCCTTTTTACAACTTCTGAACTCCCCCATTCAACTTCTCACTTCACCCTTAATCATCTCTTGCCATTCTGTATTTTCACTGCCCTCATCTGTAACAGTCTCTTGCATTTATCTCATGGCCTCTCTGGACCTGTTACCTCCCGTGCCCATCTGCACTTCTCATTCACCTCAAGTCTCTCCATTCAAATTGTTGTCTATGTGTATCTTACATCTCTCCAGTCCCCCATTCATTTTTCACATCTCTCCTTTGTTCTTCCACACCTTCTTGAACCAATGTCCCTCTCCCCTGTTACCTCATCACCAGTGCTTGATTTGAGCAGGTGGTTTCTGGTGCTCCGCACTGGCACCTAATTGTGCACACTGGCACTATGACCCTCTGCCACATGGTGGCTCTGTCTGTGTAATTTAAATGTAAATGTAAATGTAAATGTAGTATACTTGTAAAGCGCACAGCTGCCCCAGCAACGGGGCGTCCCGGCGCTGTATAACTCTGGGGAACCCGTCCTGGCTTTCCCTGAGGGATGGTCCCTTGCTGGGAGTACCCAAGGTGGAGCCAGGCATCCCCGGAATTGGTGGGGCCATTGTGGAGATTAGGCAAGCTAATGCCCAGAGTTGCCAAGTGGAACCCCTGATTAGAGTAAGCACCGAAGCGAGAATTATCGAGTCCGCTGACCAAGGTCCACGACCCTGCCGCGTCAGGAATTGAACCCTGGTCCCAGGCTGACTTCTGCTCTCAGGCCTGCCGCCTCTAACCAGTGAGCCACACTACTCCACAGAAGTAGTCCTCAAAGAACAGCTGTTTATTAATTCAATATACAATAAAACGAGAAACTCCTGACATCCATGCCATTCTTATAGCTTTGGGGGCTTGAAATAGTCACACTTGTACAAGTGTTATGGTTGGTAGTTGCATAGGTATTGTCATTGGCCGCACAGGCAAGGCAATGGATGGGTGGTTAAAGTTGCAGTTACCTACTGGTGAGGTCCCTGGCACATGTTTTATTACAAATTAATCACTGCTCAGCACCCACCCCAGTACTCCCTCTCTTCCCCTATAGCTGCTGTCTCTCACCCATGTCGCATGAAATTACTTTTTAGGTCACAGATCATCTCTCAGCTGTCTTCTCACGGATTAACAGTAGCCCTCCTCTGTGCCCTCAACTTTCCGTCAAACTCACTTCTTGCGTGTCTGCACTTCCATTCGGCACTTCACATTTCTTCTCATCCCTGACCCCTCCAATCGAATTCTCTCACTCCCTTGCTGTCCTTTCTCATCCTCTCATCTCTCCTCACTGAGCACACGGGTTGGACCTGTATGCTCCTCTAGGCCTGTGCCACTCTGCTTATTGTTCCCTAATTCAGGAAGGCCCGAATTGTCTGTCTTGCTGTTTTGGTGCAGGCCACACAGTTATGGAACGTGCACCCTCCTTTGCTTCACTCCACCAAGAATCTATTATCCTTTATGAAGATATAAAAACCTGGCTCTATGCTCTGTAGGTCACCCCATTTGGCTGGTTCTCCTTCCCCGTCTGAGTGTTTCTCATTGCCTTCAGGCAGCAAATGGCTATTAGCCCCAGGACACCTTTTGGTAACAGTAGAAGGAAGATCCTTCTCTTACCTGGCTGCCAAGACTTGGAACTCCCTCCCCATCCACCTTCGGCTGACCCAGGACCATCTCGCCTTCAGGAAACAACTCAAGACCTGGCTGTTTGAGCAGTAGCATACCCCTCCCCCCAAGCGCCTTGAGACCCTCCCGGGTGTGTAGTGCGCTATACAAATGGCATGATTGATTGATTGATTGATTGATAGAGCACTACAAATGTAAATAATAATAGTAATAGGCAGAAGCAGGGGAGACACTAGACCCAAACTTTGCGGGGCCCTACACTCCCAGACAGGGCTGGCCCTAGCACTGGTCACACACGGTGCAACAGCCTTTTTTGGTGCCCTCTCACCAGTTTCCTCCTTCTCCATAACTTCCCTCACTACCACTGACCAACAATGCACCTCATCTATCTGTAGCACCTTTCTGACAAACATTATTTTTTTTATAGCGCTACTCATACTTTACTCACACTCAGTTCTGTGATCTGCATTGTACTTTGTAGCAGGCACATTAACCCTCTGCACTCTGTGGATGACAAGAGTGACCATGTGAGTGCATAGTGAGCGATGCAACACTGTGAGAGTAGGGAAAAAGGAGTGACTGCAGGGTTAGTGAGGTGACCATATGAATTTAGGTGCAGACGTAAGTGCAGAGTGAGACAAATGAATGCATGGTTAATGATGGGCTTGTTTGAGTGAGTTGCAAATTGAGCAGTCAAGTCAAGTCAAGTCAAGTCATAAATTTGTATAGCGCGCTATTCACCCAGAGGGTCTCAAGGCGCTTAAGGGAAGAGGGGTTCGCTACTGATCGAACAGCCAGGTCTTGAGTTGTTTTCTGAAGGAGAGGTGGTTCTGTGTAGGACGGAGGTGGGTGGGGAGGGAGTTCCAGGTCTTGGCCGCCAAGTAGGAGAAGGATCTTCCTTCCATGGTGGCTCTTCGGATGCGTGGAATCGTGGCGAGGGCTTGGTTGGACGATCGTAGTTTACGGGTGGGGGTGTAAAAGGTCAGGCGAGTGTTGAGGTATCTGGGTCCTAGGTCGTGAAGGGCCTTGTAGGTGAGGAGTCGCAACGTGATTCTCCTGTTGACGGGGAGCCAGTGCAGGTCTCTCAGGTGACCAGATATGTGGTTGTGGCGAGGTATGTCTAGGAGGAGTCTGGCGGAAGCGTTCTGAATGCGTTGAAGTCTATTCTGTAATTTGGCTGTGGTTCCGGCGTAGAGGGTGTTTCCGTAGTCCAGACGGCTTGTGACAAGTGCTTGGGTGACCGTCTTCCTTGTTTCGGTGGGGATCCAACGGAAGATCTTCCGGAGCATGCGTAGGATGTTGAAACATGATGATGAGACGGCGTTGACCTGTCTGGTCATCGAGAGGGAGGAGTCTAGGATGAATCCCAAGTTGCGAGCATGGTCGATTGGTTTGGGTGCGCAGCCTAGGGCCGAGGGCCTCCAAGAGTCGTCCCAGGCAGAGGGGGATGCTCCTAGGATAAGCACTTCCATCTTGTCTGAGTTCAGTTTTAGGCGGCTGTTCTTCATCCACTCGGCTACGTCTTTCATCCCTTCGTGTAGGTTGGTTTTGGCGGTGGTTGGGTCGTTGGTGAGGGAGAGGATCAGCTGGGTGTCGTCTGCATAGGAGATGATGTTGAGATTGTGTTGGCGTGCGATGGATGCGAGGGGACTCATGTAGACGTTGAAGAGGGTGGGGCTGAGTGAAGATCCTTGTGGTACACCGCATATGACTTCGGTGGCGTCTGATCTGAAAGGGGGGAGGCGGACTCTCTGGGTTCTTCCGGCTAGGAATGAGATGATCCAGTCTAAGGCCTTGTCTTGTATTCCGACGTTCCTGAGACGTTGTACAAGGTTACTGTGGCAGACTGTGTCGAACGCTGCAGAGAGGTCCAGAAGAATGAGGGCTACTGTTTCCCCGTTGTCGAGCAGTGCCCGGATGTCGTCTGTGGCTGCAATGAGGGCGGTCTCGGTACTGTGGTTGGCTCGGAAACCAGATTGTGAGGGGTCTAGGGCATTGTTAGATTCAAGGAAGGCGGCGAACTGACTGTTGACGGGCTTCTCTATGACTTTGGCGGGGAATGGGAGGAGCGAGATGGGACGGTAGTTCTTAAGCTCAGTGGGGTCGCTGTAGGTTTCTTCAGGAGGGCACTAAGTTCGGCATGTTTCCAGCTTTCCGGGAAGGTGGCGGTGTTGAAGGAGCAGTTGATGATGTCCCGGAGTTGGGGGGCGATGATGGAGTCGGCCTTGTTGAAGATGTGATGGGGGCATGGGTCGGTTGGCGATCCGGAGTGGATGGAGTTCATCGTGCGGATGGTGTCTTCGGTGCTGATCGGGGTCCAGGCGCGGAGGGTGGTGGTGGGGGGCTTCTGTTCTGTGGTTGGGGGAGTGGTCAGGTCGCCGAAGCTGTTATGTATGTTAGCGATCTTGCTGTGTAAGAATGAGGCAAGAGAATCGCAGAGGTCTTGAGAGGGAGTGATGTCGTTGTTGCCGGCGTTGGGGTTGATGAGCTCTTTGACAATGCTGAAGAGTTCTTTGCTGTTGTGGGCGTTGTTGTCTAGTCGCTCCTTGAATGCTGATTTTTTGGTGGTGCGGATCATCTGGTGGTGTTTGCGGGTGGCATTCTTGAGGGCGGTCATGTTGTTTGTGGTTGGGGATTCTTCGCCATGCTTTCTCGAGGGTGCGGCAGTTCTTTTTAGAGTTCTTGAGGTCGTCATTGAACCAAGGGGCTTTTTTGCTTCCTGGCTTGTTGGGAGGGTTTTTCAAGGGTGCTAGTTCGTCAGCGCAGTGGGTGATCCATTGTGTGAGATTGATGGCTGCTTGGTTTGGGTCCGTTGATCTGGCGGGAGGGTTTTGGATTAGAGATGTGGTGAGCTGGTCGGTGGTAATTTTGTTCCAGTATCTTCGGGGAACTTGTTGCGGGTGGTGGTGAGTCGTGGTCTTTCTGAAGCTGAAGTGGATGCAGCTGTGGTCAGTCCAGTGGAGTCCCGTGGCGTGATTGAAGGAGATGTGCTTGCTGGTGGTGAAGATTGGGTCGAGTGTGTGTCCGGCGTAGTGGGTGGGGGTGTTCACCAATCGTTTGAGTCAGAGATTGGTGAGGTTGTCCAGCAGGGTGGTGGTGTTGCTGTCGTTGTTATTCTCCAGATGGAAGTTGAGGTCTCCTAGGAGAATATAGTCCTCGGAGGGGAGGGTGTGCCGGCTGATGAAGTCAGCGATGTCTTCGCTGAATTGTGTGCGGGGCCCTGGGGGTCTGTAGATGAGGGTGCCTCTGAGTGTGGTCTTGGGGTTGGTTTGTATTTGGAAGTGGAGGTGTTCAGTGGCTAAGAAGGTGTCGTCGGTGCTGGTATTGATGTGGATGGTGTTTTTGTGAACGATGGCGATACCTCCTCCAGTTTTGTTGATGCGGTCTTTTCGGATGATCTTGTATCCGTCCGGGATGGCTATGGCGATGTCGGGCGCTGTTGAGGCGTTCATCCATGTTTCCGTGAGAAAGGCGACGTCCCGAGTTGTGGTATCGAGTAGGTTCCATAGTTCAATGGTGTGTCTGTGGACCGAGCGGGTGTTGAGCAGGATGCACTTCAGGTGGTTGTTGTTGGAGCTCTGCTTGGCGTTTGTGGATGCAGTGTGGGTTCTGATGGAGCAGAACTTGCAGGTTAGGCAGGTGAAGGGACCGTGGGTGCGTCCTGGGGCGGCTTGGTGGCAGTCGGGGAGACGGCCGGTGTTGAGTGCAGTGAGGGACGCGGCGTCGTACGTAAGGCAGGTGGAGTGGTTTTTGCGGGGGCCAGGGGGTATGGCTCTGGGCGCGGTCCAGGAGCGGACGGGCGTAGACGGGCTTACCTTTGGCGCGCCTTCGGCGCGCATGGGGCGCGTCCGCTGCGCGTAAGTGCAGCTGTCATAAGTGGAGAGTGGAGGGGCGGAGCAAGGGAGGAGCAGCTGGGAGGCGGGAGCGGGGTGGCGATGTCCAGAGAAGCTCGAAGGAACGGGGGTGGGGCCGCGGGGGAGCAGAGGCAGGGAGCTAGGACCAAATGGCACAGTACAAAATGCAGTGGGGGGGATCGGGGGCACAACCAGGCGCAAGCAAGGCACAACAGTTGAAAAGCAACAATAATACGATACCAGATACAGCAATACGATCACAGGCGAGATCGGGGGCACAATCAGAGATCAAGCAGCAGAGCTGAGGGCAATATTAGTCTCCAGATGATACCAGGCGGTATCGGGGGCACAATCAGGCGCAAGTAGCTCCAGGGAGCGAGTGGAGCGACCGTAGCTGACTGGGTCAGGTGTCAGCGGTCACAGCGCTTCCGCTCGCGGGACTACCTATTTGTTTGTTAGTGGGAGGGAGGAGCATCTGGGCACAGTAAAAAATGCAGTGGGGGGATTGGGGGCACAACCAGGTGCAAGCAAGGCACAACAGTTGAAAAGCAACAATAATACGATACCAGATACAGCAATATGATCACAGGCGAGATCAAGGGCACAATCAGAGATCAAGCAGCAGAGCTGAGGGCAATATCAGTCTCCAGATGATACCAGGCGAGATCGGGGGCACAATCAGGCGCAAGTAGGTCCAGGGAGCGAGTGGAGCGACCGTAGCTGACTGCGTCAGGGCGGTCACAGCGCTTCCGCTCGCGGGACTACCTATTTGTTTGTTAGTGGGAAGGAGGAGCAGCTGGGAGGCGGGAGCGGGGTGGCGATGTCCAGGGAAGCTCGAGGGAACGGGGGTGGGGCCGCGGGGGAGCAGCGGCAGGGAGCTAGGACCAAATGGCACAGTACAAAATGCAGTGGGGGGATCGGGGGCACAACCAGGCGCAAGCAAGGCACAACAGTTGAAAAGCAACAATAATACGATACCAGATACAGCAATACGATCACAGGCGAGATCGGGGGCACAATCAGAGATCAAGCAGCAGAGCTGAGGGCAATATTAGTCTCCAGATGATACCAGGTGAGATCGGGACACAATCAGGCACAAGTAGGTCCAGGGAGCGAGTGGAGCGACCGTAGCTGACTGGGTCAGGACGGTCAGTGAGGGGGCAGGTGAATGAGGTGTCACATGAGAGCCGGATGAGTGCAGATGAGTAGTGTCACACTCTCGTCTGCACTCATCCTGCACTCATGTGACACCTCATTCACCTGCAGGGTGAGGTACAGGGTGAACAGCACAGGTGCATTGTGCGTGCAGAGTGATTACTGTGAGTGCAGGGTGAGAGGGTGACTGATGTGAGTGCATGGTGATCAGTGTGAGTGTATTGCGATCTCTGTGAGTGCTGGATGAGCGTGAAAGTGAAGTGCGAGAATGAGAAGTGAGTTCTCTGAATGCAGGGTGCATTCGCAGACACTTGAAGTAACTCAGCATGTTTTTGACGGTGCCATAGGGTTTCAGATATAAATTAAACTATTGCTATTATGGCATTAATTAGGGATCGAGGGTGGAGATAATAAATACTATGCTGATCCTGCAACACACTTCCAGTCCTATGGTTAGGGTTGCCTGCTCATTATTTTGATGTCCCAGACGGTACAAAAATAAGCAGTCACCTAAAGCTGCATATTTCAGCACTCATCTGTGCATACTTGGAACAGCAAATATAAATAGAAAGCACTTTTAATTGCTGCATCAATGATCCATGAATGATAATTAAAGGGAACAAAGACAGAAAAGTCACATTACGAATGAATGCATATGATTTTATTTACAATCCTATTTAGTGTCAAGAGGAGGCCTTTGCAGGCTCTTTAAACATCAAATGGCTGGTATTTTTCCTTTGGCAACCCTACTTTATATTTCTTTTCATGAAAGCATTCTCACACTACTGCAGTAAATGTAAAATACAAATGTAAGGAGTAGGCAGAGTGGGGGCCCAGGGGTAAGTGGAATTAGAAAAAAACTAAGCCTCAGTAACCAGTTTACAAAAGGTATGTAAACATGCAAATGGTCTTTAAAGACCTGTAAAAAACTCAGGCGTGCTGTGCTGTGCTGGAGATAAGACTACAGACACAGCCCAGCGGAGCCCACAGCAGCTCGAGCTGAGACACATTATGGGGGAGGGAGTGGGACTGAATCCCTTGTAGTCCTATGGGCCTGGGCAGAAGTGTGACCGGTGTAATGTTGTGATGCATTCTAGTAGTTGGGAATGGGCGGAGCTAGGGGGCCAGAGGACGAGGAGGAGCGGATACAGGAAAGGGGCAGTTAGAGTAGGGACCAGGACGAGATAAGAGGTAGCTAATAAAGCTCCATGTTCAACATACATAGTGTCTGTCATTATTGTACTCAAGACACTACAGCTGGCGACGAGGGTGGGATAGTGCAGTCTGCCATC
Source organism: Lissotriton helveticus (assembly GCF_964261635.1). Classification (NCBI taxonomy): domain Eukaryota; kingdom Metazoa; phylum Chordata; class Amphibia; order Caudata; family Salamandridae; genus Lissotriton; species Lissotriton helveticus. The sequence goes on along the minus strand of NC_136069.1, from coordinate 904,535,172 downwards.
CCTAGAACACCACGAAGAAGCGTCCCGTCCCTTGCAGCGCAAAAAGAGGAAAACGCTGCTGAAGACACGTGTGTCTTCATTGAGGCCGCCGCCCAGACCAAGAGGCCAGCGGTATTCGCCCCTGCTCCGCGATCGGCTGGTCGTGTAGAGCCCCGAGGGAGAAGCATCATCGAGCGCTGAGAGCGTTTGAAGTAAAACGCTGGTGCGCGCCAAAAGGGTGCTCACCCCCGATGTGTGTAGAACGGCACGCACTCGATGAGAAGAAATCGGGAGCCTACCCCGATCCTGCCTGCTGCTCCGGTGACTGAGAGGTGTCTGAGGCACTGTCCAAGCCTCGTAAACGTGCCCTGAGGCCGAGCGCTACTTGGCGCCCAAAATCGGGAGCTCACCTGAGGTACTGGGTTTTTAAGAACCGGCACAGAACCGGTAACCCAGCGGTGTCAGGGTACACCCAGAGACCTCGGGTTCTTCCTGATCCAGACCACAGAAACTCAGAGTCTTCTAGGTGAAGTCAAAGATTGGTTTATTGGCTGCAACCAAGGTAACAAGTGTCCTAGAAGTACAACACGGGGAAGTATATTCTCAGGAGACTGCTCGCATTTACAAAGTCGGGCTTCTCTCTTTATACAGAATATTCAGCTTCAGGCAAACATTCTTCGAATTTGTAGTATGTCATTTAAAGTTATTGGTTTACAAAAGAAAAGCAGAGTCATGATGACATGTACATATTTCACGTCGTGCTGCCCATAACAAATCACTTGGCAAGGCCCAACATTTCATCAGATATCGGTGGACCCCCAATAAAACAGGCACCTCCCCATCATAAAGTAAGTGAAGCAAAAGAGTAGAGACAGATGTGAGCAAGATACGGCAGGTGTGCGCGCTGAAATGGTTTTATGGCTTGTTGAGCCTCGATGCTATCTTGCTCGGCCACTGGGAGGGGAACTGACCTAACGAGTTCGGCCTGGGGCAATGGTTCCAACTTGCACAGGTCATGGAAAAGTCGATTAAGAAGTGTGTGTCCTTGTGAGATTGAATTCAACTGGATTAAGGCCTATGTAAAGGGCAACACATAAATGGAAGCCAAGGGTTCAGAACGCAAGTGATGATTTCGAGGTGAAATCGTCACTCGAATATGCTGAAAATATATGTACATGATGTACTCGTCATTCTCGGTCTTTCGATACCAAATTCGTCATGTTTCGACGAAGTTTTAATTCTCGAGTCCAGAACGATTACACGAGTCAAGATTTTCAGAACCACACACCCCGGATGCGTGAGACTTGGCACGCGGCCGACGAGCGAGAGCGCGACTGAAGAAAGTAAGTCGGGAGCCCACCCCGATCTTACCTGGATGCTGCAGCGCCGCAGGAAAGTGAGAAGCCATAAAGAAGCCCCACCGCCTCCAAGACCGGCTGCCGGTGAGTCCTGCCGGTGAGAATCAGCCTTGAGAGAATGAATGGAGATGAAGTCTCGTGTGAGCTGAGAGTTCAGTGATGGTGGCCATCTTGGAGTCAGGCAGCTATCAGAACATCCCCTATGTGAGGATTGCAAGCGGCCATCTTAAAGTCAGGCAGTGTCAGACATTAAGAAATAAGCATTGATAGATGCAAAACAAGCACTGGCAAAAACAACAAGCAAACAAGCATTGGCAAAGACCAAACAAGCATTGGCGAAGACCAAACAAGCATTGGCAAAGACATTAGACAAGCAAACAAGCATTGGTAAATGCAAAACAAGCATTGGCAAAAGCAAGCCGCAAGCGAACAAGCATTGGCAAAGACCAAACAAGCAATGGCGAAGACCAAACAAGCATTGGCGAAGCCAATAGACAAGCAGACAAACATTGATAAATGCAAAACAAGCATTGGCAAAAGAAAGCAGCAAGCGAACAAGCATTGGCAATGACCAAACAAGCATTGGCGAAGACCAAACAAGCATTGGCGAAGACAAGAGATAAGCAAACAAGCAGTGGTAGATGCAGAATAAGCAGTGGCAAAAGCAAGCAGCAAGCGAACAAGAGTTGGCAAAGACCAAACAAACATTGGCGAAGACAAGTACATGCAAATAGAAGTGGTGCAAGAAAACAAGCACTGGCCGATATAAGAAGTGTGATGAAACAAGCCTAAGCAGATGCAAGAAACGTAATCAAACAAACATAAGCAAATGCAAGAGGTGTAAGAGACCAAGCACAAGCTAATGCAAGAGACAGATAAAGACAACGTTGAGCACAAACCGAAGAGTGCAGAATTGCTGAAGACCCCGAAGAGGGCAGTCCTGCAGAAGAACCCGAAGAGGGCAGTCCTGCAGAAGACACCGAAGAGAGCAGAACGACAGAAGACCCAGAAGAAGGCAGAATTTCTGAAGACCCCGAAGAGGGCAGAATTGCAGAGGACCTGAAGAGGGCAGTCCTGCAGAAGACCCCGAAGAGGGCAGAATTGCAGAGGACCTGAAGAGGGCAGTCCTGCAGAAGACCCCAAAGAGGGCAGAACTGCAGAAGACCCAGAGAGGACAGTCCTGCAGAAGACCCTGAAGAGGGCAGTCCTGCAGAAGGCAGTACCAGAAACAAGCAAAGATTGCACTGAATGTAAACAAGCACGAGTACAAGTAACATGAAGTGAAAGGAGCAAAGGGCTAATGAACACAGCAAACACTGGCAAGTGCAAGGGATGCACTGAAAACAAGCACAAGCCCGCACAAACCTCGAATGCGACAAACACAAGCAAAGGCAAGTGCCAAAGGAAACGTTCAGCACCACGTGAAGTCAAACAATTCAAAAGTAACAGAGGCTAATAAAATAATTGATCCAGAAGTATGAGTAGATGAATGTCGAAGAAGCCTTCTCTCATCAACGAAGCGATTGAAGGACCTGTACTAGTCCAGAAGAAACGCATGAACGAACAAGATGTCAAATGTGCCATGCACCATTGCGGAAGAGCCACCAACCACCTGCAGCTAACATGCGACTCCAAAGAAAGCGAGCCACGAGTTACGCATAGTGTAGCTGAGTGGTGGACATTCTGAACTCAAGAAATACAAGTTTCAGTCACTGGCGCCTATCAAGGCGGTTACGCAGCTTACCAATCTCAAAGGAAACGACCAGATCAAGGAACTCGGCTGAAAAGAGTCAGCGAAGAAGACGGGAGCAAAGTGAACAGTCCTATGACCGTAGCAGATCAGAATCTTCCTCCCTCATGGCGGTGGGAAAAGCAACACAACGGTCCAATCCCTGCATTGAAGTGCCGCCCCCAGTGACACAGACTGACACTCAGAGTTTGGGTCTCGAATGGAACCGGTGGTTGGAATCACTGGACGATTTTCTTGAGGCAATTGGTGAGCGAAGAGATAGAAAATGTCTGATACTACTCCTCCAGCTGGTAGGTCATAAGGGCCGACGCTTAATCAGAACATTTCCTGAAAAGGACACAGAGACATACGAAAGACTCCAAGAGAAGCTACGTGCCCACTTCCACGCACAGGCAGACGTGGATCATGATCGCATCGTCTTCAACACAGCACGGCAGGAACCAGGAGAAACATGGCCAAAATTCATCACCCGGTTGCAAAGTTTGGTACCATGTTGCCATTTCAATACATTTACGAATGAGGAAGCAGTTCGGCTCCGGATAATCGAAGGCTGTTCAAATGCTAACACGAAGCGCAAGATCCTTCGAGGGCAGTGGTCGCTAAAGGAATTCATCAGAAAGGCCGAAGTTGGAGCGCGGGTCAAAGCAAGAGACATATCAAAAGAAGTGTACTCGAATGCAAGACACAAAGATACCAGGAAAGAGACATCCCTCATGTCTGGGAACAAAACCCAAGAAACAAACAAAACCAGAAAGAGGGAGGGTGAAGGCAGATCAGAGCCAAGACAAAATGAGAGACAAAGTGTCATGAAATACTCCGAGTCAACAACACAAAAGACCAGGATGAGTCAGGATTGTGATAGCGGCACTGATACAACCTCAAGGAGTTATTCAACCTCAAGGAGTCAGTCAACATATGGTGCAAACGGTTCTGAAGCAGATGAAGTGTCAAGTGGGACAGATCGCACCAATGGACCAGATGACAGTCTGCCCAACAAACGCGCAAGAAAGGCAAACTATAGAAGACTGGACCAGTCACGTCAACACTGGAAATATGTACACGACCACACACAAGCACCTCACTGTTTGCCAAATTCTAGAGACGAGACCGAGGAGACATCAAACAGGAGAACACATCACACCGGTAGCACAGATGTCAGTGCACCAAACAAGTGTGAAGAGGAAGCGAACTGCATAAGATGGACTGATTCACTCAGACAACGTAAAGGGGAAGACAAACGCATTCAGGACATCCGAGATGATGAAGAAACTGAGAGGAGGTCATTACCATCATGCGAGAGAGGCAGAAATGAAATACCTTGGAATCAAACTCAAGAAACAAGTACGTGGTTATCGAACAACTTCTCCAGTGAATTGACAACGAAGACACTTCGAGAAAGATACCCGGAGAAACATCCCAAAGATGACTCCGACGTGACAAGCAGCTCGTCACGGACTACCCATTTCAGAAATCCACCCGTTAAGACATTCTCAAAGGAACGTTCTCAAAGGAAATCGACAAAGAACTCCTCTGATTCAGAAAGCATGTCGGTCCGATCCTTCAAGTCGACCGAGTCGTGGTCCCAACAACGGCCAGGTGTCAATCACCCGAACACACCAGAGAACCAAGGGACATTCTTCCCGTCAAGAGCAACATGTCTCACACCAATGTCTCTGAACACTCAATCACTCCACAAGACAACTTGTCATGTCAGTCACAGGTGTATCAAGACATAAATAATACACTGTCACCCCTGATGGGGTCAGCGAGGCTGACTCAAAGGGCCTACAAAGGGAAAACAGATATATTGGACATTATTAACCAGATGGAAAAGGACCAGCCAGTCGATCTGCAAGGGAAGCCATGCGCGTCAATAGAGACAGGTCATCATCGGATGAGGGAGAAACATACACATACCCAGACGGTCCCAGGGTTCACCAGTCCCAAACGTGAGCGGGAGTGGAGGAGACAACCAAAGACAGCAAATCAGTCCCCAAGTCATACCAAGATGATCTCTTCAGATAGTACCTTACCGTCTGGTATCCAGGACTCTGAACAAGAGGACAGTGTTGCCTTCAACCGGACAAGACAAAACTAAGTAAAAATACATGCGGGTGCTTGGAAGAGAACCAGAACAACCTCCCCTCAGAAAAGAGATCGAGCGTCACTCAAACAAGAGTCGCAAAGGAAGACAGACTACCGACATCAACCTGAGCACTTCACAGTCACCTCAGACACTGAAGGTGAGTGGCTCACCCAGAAGCTGATTGAAAACCACCACGAATCTGAGCATACGCACATCACACGAGATGTCGTGCAAGTGCAAAGATGCACTCTTGAAGTAAAGGATGCTCTTGTCAAGGTGACAGAAAGCCACACAACGCAAGCTGAGCTGTGTCTCAATAGCTCAAACGAACGGCCCGCGGACCAGTGTGGCTGATTGAGGAACTATAAATATGTTGGACGCTAAGTTCATTTCGTTAACAAGGGGGGAGATGTAATGTTGTGATGCATTCTAGTAGTTGGGAGTGGGCGGAGCTAGTGGGCCAGAGGAAGAGAAGGAGTGGATACAGGAAAGGGGCAGTTAGAGTAGGGACCAGGACGAGATAAGAGGTAGCTAATAAAGCTCCATGTTCAACATACATAGTGTCTGTCATTATTGTACTCAAGACACTACAACCGGGAATGAGCGACCCCCTTTCCATCACTCCACGGCCCCCCCTTCGAGACAGCGGTTGCTAGCAGAGACCTAATAAAAAGGGCCCAATAGGCGCACATGCTTGGGCCAATTACGCACCAACTACACAAGTGTCCATGTGGTTATTTTTCTTAGAATGTGGGTCTAGGACCCAATACTCTACAGTCTATATCACCATAGACAGAGATGTACATTGAGATGTCTCACTGCATGGTGGCAACCTAGGCCAGCCCAAAGCCCACAGCTCAATTTGACCGCGTACACTTTACGTTTACAGAGAGCTTAAAGTGTGTAATGTTCGTGGCTGCGAGTCAGCGGTCTAGTTAGCCGCGCACCGAGAGGTGCGCACACGCGAGCGCGTGACATAACGCGCTCGCATATAAAATAAAGTAGGCGTGGCCGGGGGGCAGTCCGGACCACGCGGTAAACCAAGAAACAGTGTCCCGAGTGTTATTGCAGTTGCGGCGCCGCACACACTATGCGCCCGTGACCTAGGGACTTCACACTGGCGACGAGGGTCTGAGGACCCGTGCTGAGCACTGGGCAACGTTCGTTTGGGCCGCCAATGGGAGCGCACGGCCATGCGTTAACCCGATCAAACGGTGGGCCCAGCACGTACTGCGCCAGCAGCGCCACGGCTCCAAGGGCGGCCCCAGGTCAAGGCGGTTGCATCGCGGCTGCGACTCACAGAGACGCTAGAAGGCCGCCACCTGCCCTGAGTGCGGAGCGGATGCCCAGAGGGCGAATATGAGGCAGTGCAGCCACCATTGCCCTCAATAAAGAAAAAACAGAGAAGAAAGGAAAGGGAGGTCTGGGTGGCATACCCGAGCATCACTGCCCAAGGAGGCGGACAGGCAGCAAGCCACGAAGGCGGCAGGTCAGTGTCTGCACAAGGTCGACCCAGACGAGCCCACGAGTTAAGGAACGGGCCACCCACCTCACCACAGCATACGTGTCAAGGCCGTGCCTAACCAGAACCTAAGCACCACAACTGAAAGTGTTCCAGGCCACGAGCTAGGCCCATCCACATTCCAATATGGCGTCTATCCCCGCCATTGAACCTTTTGTGGTAGACGGTGCCCCAGCATCCTTGGCGCCTCGCTGGAAGGATTGGACAGATCGCCTACAGATCTATTTTGAAGGCGCAGGGACAGCACGGGAGCGCCGCAGGGCCCTACTCCTACATCTGGGCGGGAAAGACATACATAGGATTTATAAAACCATTGTGGAGGCCACCCCGAAGACCTATATAACGCTCCTCAATGCTCTTAACGCGCACATCGAATCCATGGCTAGCAAGGACTATGAAAGGTTCATTTTCCGACAAGCAAACCAGGAAGCCGAAGAGTCACTAGATGCCTTCCACGGCAGGCTCAAATAACTAGCCAGCACGTGCGGGTTCTGCGACGAGCAAGAGGAAATACGGGGACAGATAATACAAGGATGCTACTCCTCAAAGCTGAGGGTGACGATATTGCAAGAAGATGGAAAGCCGTTGGCGGATATCCTGAAGTTGGGGCGCTCCAAGAAACTATGCCAAGCGAGAGCGTCGCACATGGAGGTGGCTCTCCACCGACCAGTCAAGGCGGAGCAAGTCAATGCGGCTGAACAAATCAATGTCTTGAGACCCAAGACACGCCAGTACGGCGGAAAGAAGCCGCAAGAAAAACGCAGAGACTGTGGATACTGCGGGGGTCAACCACACCGCATCCAGGATTGCCCGGCGCGAGGGAAAAGATGCAGCTCGTGCGGGTGGATGAACCACTTTGCAGCAGTATGCAGGTCGACCAAGTCCAAGAAGGAGGCAGCCCACACCATAAAAGAAAATCAGGACAGTGAAGACATGGACGATGACACTAATGACTATCCTGTCCATTACGTCTTCGCCATCGACCAACCCCAGCGAAAGAAGAGGCGCCTCCCAAAATGTTGCATCAAGATACACAACCAAGAAGTAAGAGCCACCATTGACACCGGAGCCTCAATAGAACTCATGGCGGCGGACGTATACAACCAGCTAAGAACCAAACCGCCACTGCAAGCTGCAAAGATCAGGGTATTCGCGTATGGGCAGAAAACACCAATTCCACTGATAGGCTGTTTCCGGACAGAGCTGCAGCACCAGGAGTTGAAGACCCCGACGACCATATATGTCACCAGAGAGGGCAGCGGCATGCTTCTCAGCGGGCAGGCAGCAGAGGAACTTCGATTGATATCCTTCGCCATGGCGGTTCTGACAGAAGAACTGGAAACATTATTGGAGGAATTCGAGGACACGTTCAGGGGCATCGGATGCCTAAAAGGGAAAGAAGTATCTCTCCACATCGACCAGTCGATTCAACCTGTCGCACTCAGGCACCGAAGAATAGCTTTCCACCTCAGGAAGAAGGTGGAGGAGGAGCTGGA